>NC_089520.1:14252974-14968389 GCF_963924715.1 Thunnus thynnus | reverse complement strand
TTTTATGTACAGTACAGTATGTTTATATGGTATGTAGGAGTAGGCATGCATATATGTATATATATGCTGACAGTTGACAGTGGCAGTGTGTCCACCCACAAAACCCTGCAGAAATCCACTGTGAGGAGCAGAAACACTGTAGAGAACTGACCAAACATACAGTATTAATGTAAAAAGTGTGAATGTTTTCTGACCTTTCTGACTAAACCTGTTCTGTGTTTGTTTAATGACTAATATTTTGAGCATTTCTGTACAAGCCTCTCCCTGCAGGCTAGTATATATATATATATATATATATATATATATATATATATATATATATATATATATATATATATTAGATTTAATAGTATTTTTGCCTTTTGATATTAAAATTTTTGTTCCTTTTTTATACACAATTAACACAAAAGACATTACAAACTAAAGCCACCACACAATTCAAAAGGAAGGGTAGGAGGGAAGAGAAAAACTACAAAAAAAAATAATTAAATTAAATTAAGGAAAAGCAGGACGAAAGTCATTTAGGGTAAGGTTCAATATTGCAATATTTAAGTTGTTAAGGTTTGTGGTTCAGTTCATATGGCAGTAACTGATTAATCATCTCCGCAGTGCGAGAAGTATATCTCCCTCTGCGGACAGTCTGATGTTGGTATTCAGTGCGCTGAGAGAAAATCCTTAATTATGAATGTTCATCAGCGGTCCTGTGAAAGTGTTTAAGAAGGCCAGCTGCTGGATCCATATTAAGCAGGTCTGTGTATTTTTCTAACCGTGACTCTCTTGAAAAACAGGCTGGCAGATTCTAACCGTAAGGAATCCAACTGTGAATGTTACAAATGTCTTGGTTACAAGATATATGTCTTAACCTCAATGACCAGGACAGCCCAATTAGCTTGAAACACGTATTGTGTCAAATTACTTTAGTGCAGTTCAAATCAGATTTATTAAAAGTGAGGAAAACCAGACGTGGGACTTGTTTTGGGTCTTGACCCATCACCAACCATAGCAACATGACTCATTAATGTTCAGAACACATCTGCAGAACATCTGCAGACTTCTCATGACTGACAATAAAGGTTTATTGTTGCTTGTGTAATCTGGATGCATCATGAGCAGGATTTATATTGAACACACAGATCAGCAGATTTATATTTTATCCTTACTATCATAAGGATTGTATGGAAAGTAGGAAGCATACAGTCTATGGTAGGAAGTGGGAAAGCCATGTTACATAAGCAATGCCTTTAATCCATAACTGCCACGTGTCTTGATCTACTTTTAGCCCCGTACAAGGAAAAAAGGGTTATCTTCCTATGTGGGTAACACGTTATGGTTAATGCTGTGAATTAAGATAAGACAAACTTTACTGATCCCACAGGGGAATTAATTTTTTTTAAAAAAAGCTATGGATTAAAACTGTCTGGACATAGGGGGGAAAAAAAAGATAAAAAAAATACAAAGTGAGTGTTGCTCCAAGAGGCTGCCACACATTTGCGCCATCTTGTTATTATTTGTGATTGATGTTAACACGCTCACCAGTCACCGTGCTCAATGCTTTTTACTGTTACATAATCTACCATAAAGAAAATGGCATTTCAGTCAGTACATGTGTTTCTGCCTTTTACATAAAAGCCATACAACCCGGGAGAATGTTCTAAACCATGATTATGTTCGCACCAGTAGTCTGGGATGAAATATGCCAATAATCCCCTGTACCTCCAAGTATTACATATGGGCCCCACTGCTTCTCAACCTTTTAAAAGACACACTCAAAAACAAGCTAGACACAAAATCCCAAAGCACACACATTTAAAAGTGGCTTGAATAATAAGTTCTGTTCAAGGCTTTCAAGGACGGATATTTTTGTAGTTTAACTCATAATTTATCATGTTTCCTCTCTTTTCACATGCAGTTTTTTTATGCTGCTTTTAAAATCACATTCAATATTAAAACTTTGCATTTATCTGCCAGTTTGTGCACAAGAAGTACAATTCTGTCACAGTAAAAGTTTTTATTGTTTATATAATCACTAATAAATGATGGGGAGAGTTGATTGATGATGAAATTCAAATCTTATATATTCACCAATACATGTTTTTATTGGACCTATCAAACCAGCGGAGATTCAGTTTGCTTGCATTTTTTCATCTGGTTTAGCACAATGAACATGAGATACAGATACTGTTATACACAGCAGTGTGTGATCCCTTGCAGCGTTGCCATGGTTTAACATGCTGCCTGGTACTGTAGCTCGCTCACTCACTCAGTCGATGCTATGAAGCAGTAGAATCACCTGCATTATGAAAAAGAGTATTAAAGAGAAAAAGGAAGTTTGACCCTGTGATTTTTTTCACACCATTCTACGAGTAAATATTTTGAGACCATCATATTGAGTTGATATCCTGAGATTAGATAAGACTTTCTATTTCAGTCTGCCAGGGGAATCTAGATGTTTTTATCTTGCCACTCAGTGCCTCTGTATACTAACCTATTTTATAAAGAAAAGCTGCCACTGAGGAAGAAAAAATGCAATTTGTGCCACTCCCAAGAGCCGTAGCAAAAAATCAAGCAGCATTACTGCAGAATAAGACACTGAGTGGGAACAGTACCTCAATGACCTCCCACTTTACCGCTTTAGCTTTGCATAAAATAATTTATTTGTGACAGAGGGTGGAGACAGTTTGGCACAATCTCAGCTTCATTTCTGTGTATTTCCCTTCTATTTCTTAATAAGATGAACTGCTTAGCTTTTGTTTTCAAGTGCTGTAATCACAGCTGCAGGTACAAACAGTCTCCCCATCACAACTAATTAAGTCTGACTCTATTCCCAATTGAGCCATTTGTAATGCTACACAGTACACACATGCGAACCGTACTAAATAACAGAGAGGGAGAGAGAGGGAGAGAGGGAGGAATCATGATATGGTCTTCATTGGGGTGAATAAAATCAGTCAGTTATATAAGCTGGATGAAAAACAGCCCTTTTTCAATCATTTGTTTCGCTGGCGACAATGTTAAAGCTCTAATCTGCTCCTGTGCTTCATAATAATAATGGCATAAATGTACTAAACATTCTGTAAGCTCTCTATCTGTATCATAGCTCCCTCACAATATTTACAGTATAGACATGCTTACTTGTTTGTATAATTTAACAGATGTCTTTCCAATTATTTGCATGCATATTGATGTAGAAAGCTGGAGTTGGAAACAGAATGTGTGTTCATGCGCATATGTGCAAATAATACATCCAATTATGCTTGTACATGCAGTCACTGTTCCTGGCCCTCAGCTTTGTGTGCGATGTCAAACACCCACATGCCCTGTCCAGCCTGCAATCTGCTGCTGTCTGCCAGCAGACAAAGAGGCAGTGGGCTGCAAGCATTGAGAGAGAGAGAGAGGTAGACATCAAGAGACAGACAGAGGGAGTGAGAGAGACAATTAAAAAAACTGCAATAATCAACAGAAACTGTGTGAGGATGGTAAAGATTAGCTGAGAAACAGAACAGAGCTGAACACAACCGAAGAAAGGAGGCGATTAACCAGTGAAGAGAAGTGATGAGAGTATGAAAATCAAGACATGTAATCAGCAGAAACACAACAAATAGAGACGGAAAGAGTGAAATACAATCAAGATCGAAAAACGACAGCGGAGGTAGGTCAAGATTATATAACAAGAGAGACAATCTCTCACTGAAGGCGAGAAAATGAGTGAACAAGAGTCGGGAAAAGAAAAAAAGGGATGGATGAATGGTTGCAGCGACAGCTGTTGAATTTAGACAGAGGTCTGCTGGTAGACAGGATTTAAGACCCTGGGGACCAAAGAGGCTCTGCACTATCCAGAAGGCTTGTCTCACACTTTCATACAGAGTATAGATACACACTAAAGCATGTACTTATGTCAGAATGCATTCAATAAGAATATATAAGTCTTCCAAGTTTAAAGACAGAACAGGTTTGTCTGTGCCGTACTCTGTGGAGTTTTTGACCACTGAGAGCCCTATGGAGCAATGTTTTGATGAGTTGGTCCTATGCATGGGTATACAATGTGTACCACTGACAGTTGGCAGAGGTAATGTACCAAAAAAATCCTATCAATGTAGCAGGAAAGCAGGGAAGAGGAAGGGCTCCCTCGCAGACATGGATGTGAATAATGCAGATTTTAAAATGTAAATGTAAATGTTTTATGAGGAAGACAATCCCCTTAATATGTTTTTCTAGGTGTACAGGATACACAAACTGAGTTTTGGTGAGACACAGTGGATGTAAACATAACTCTGTTTGTTTACATGAAACTTAAAGGTACCCTGTGGAATTTTCTTGTTCACCCATACAGTGTTCAAGGACTTACAGGGTGAAGTGATGGAGTGAGGAGAAGAAGTGGAGTGGACATTCAATGTTTCACCAAAACGCATTGTGTGTATCCATGATGCGTGACAAACATGTTGAGTGCCTCTCCTTCCTCATAAAACATTTTCAAAGCAGAATTTTGGAGAACACTGAAACATGCATAGTTTACAGCCATGTTTGCTAGCTAGCAGTTTGCTCTTGTGCGTGCATGTGTGTCCTCGTGTGTGCATGAAGCAAAATGGGGACCCGCTCATCACTACTAGTGATTCAAATCTCCACAGAGCACCTTTAAGATTAGGGAAACGATCGAGTTCAAGGTTAAAAGAAATCAATAAATTGTTAAGAAACCAGTGACAATGATTGTTGGTAGGAGACAGGATGGAAACGAGTCTGTCTCCTGTGTCAAGGTCGTGGAATTCCAACCATCCACTCCAACCTCCTCCCTAAGAGGTTTTGCAACACTAAAACATACTACATCTGCTTTTGCTTCGGACAGACAACAGGCATTATTCACACGGCCAAAAAAGGTCACTTGCCAGGAAAATACAAACACTCTTCATCAGCCTAAATGTTTTTCTGGTTGAAGAAAGTCTCTAAGGAGCGGCAGTAATATCCACAAGAAAAGGCTGACACAGAAAACAACACCCTCTGCATATGGTGAATATTTGGTGACTGCCAATACTTGCTGAGAGGGAACAATACTTTCCAACACAGACGCACGCACGCACATTTAGCTCCCATTCAGGGAGGTTTAGCTCTTGTCATATCCTTCCTCTCCATCTGGTTTCACACCAAAGCGTCCCTCCCACTATCCTGGAGACATATAGCTAAATATTTTAAAGGGAGAGCTGGATGAGATGATAAGAAGATTAGGCATGTGTTCTCCTCCTCCTACACATTGGTGGGCTGACAGTCAGGCAGGGAGGTTGCTGCTCATTTTTTGCTCCATGGCTCCTTTGCAGTGGTTTGGGGTTGGTGTGTAAGCTCGACTGAGGGCAGAGGAAGAGGAGGAGGGGTCCTATTTTCCCTTATCAGACTCTGGTGTGGAGAGAGAGTATGTGTGTGTGTGTGTGTGTGTTTGCGTGTGTGTGTGTGTGTCTCAGCCTTTGTCAGTCTCTGTATCAGACTCCCCTACAAACTCATCAACACTCTTCTCTCTCCTCACACAAATGCACATACAAGCACAGCAAGAGTGACAGGAGAGAGGAGTTCAGGCTGCCAGTGTCTGCTCCATCCGTCAAGCTAATCAGGCTTCGAGCCCCAGATAACAGCATCATTAGTGGGTCTCTCAACAATAGAAAACCCCTCACAACTGCAAAAGCTCCAGTCACACAATATTACCAAACATTACTGTATTTCCTCATTCACTTTGCTGACAAGTCTAAGCAGAGTCGACTGGCACAGTGCCTCCAGGGCAAAGCGGCTCTCAGTGCCTCGGATATACAGTGGTGAAGTTAAATGCTGAGATACAATGGCGATGGTATTAATTTTGAGTTGTCTTCCAGATACTGTATCTTGTACTCGTCACAGCAATTGCTGTCTGTATTTTACTTAATCTCTAGCTGAGGGAACTGAAGTTTACCACCCATCATTACATTTTTAACACTGCATTACACTGATAATTATTACTTATTTTCCTGCATCAAGATGTTTATAAAAGATCCACACATCGAAGTGGAGCAATTAGTCTCCCATCAAAGTGAAATATTCTGCATAATTTATCAGGATGAGTGAGGGAAACAGGAGACAGAGGAGTGGAAAGTAGAATGAAGAGAAAATTGGACCTTGTTTGCTGGGTTTCAGTTTAGAAAAAAGGAGCAACATAGACATCCCTATGGACAACAGGAGAGTGAGAGAGATTTTGAGGCACAGTGACATCCAGTTGAGGACAGTGAGACATCTGATAGCGAGAACGCAAACAACTACAGATGAACTGAGATTACAGCCAGAAATTTACAGAGATGACAGACGCAGATAGAGAAGAGACAGCAATAAACACACAAGAGAAATGTTCTTTTCTCATTGTGTCTTTCTCCCCGATGCTTCTTTGGTACAAGCCAAAATGTGTCTGTGCCACAGAGTATTGAATACCGAAAGCTGGGAATGAATGTCTGGTCAGATTTGTCATCTTTTTTTACTTCTTCTTCCCTGATTTAAATTTATTTTGACACTTGAGTTTCAATTAAATTTGAGTTCATTTCAAATCCGACTTATTAGCTGACGTTGAAGACACTATGCATCTTTTAATAACAGTATCAACTCTGGCTACAAGTGGCAATTAAAGGATAATGACAAACTGAATTTTACTTTGCATCCCAAAATCTTTAGTCACTTGCTTTAAAGAAATCCTCATTTGGACAACATTCCTGCAAGCGAGTGGGATGGGACCAGACTTTATCTGTTACATGCTAAAACATAGTGCAACCGCAGTGCTAATTGAGCAGAGTCGATAGTTACACAGGAGTATCTATCTAATGTCAGCTGACATTAGCCACCATTAGCTTCTGGTTATATCAAGTGATGCATGCTGTAGCAGCCAAACTACTCAGTCAACTGAGTTGGGAAATTGTTGCTTGGCGATTAAACTTATAAGAGGAAGAATATGTTATTTCTTCTTTGAAAATATACATACAGTATTCTTACTTTAATTTGTCAAAAGCTCTAAAAATGGTAATTTGAACATTTACAATTCCATGAAAACTAAGCAAACTCCATCTGCCAATCGAGATCATGTGATAAGATAAAATGCTCCAGACATCTACCAAATTAACCTCAGGGAGAGATTGTTTTTTCAGCTAAATTATGATAATTTTATTCAGTAAAAGTTCTTGTATAGCAGCTTGTATTTAGACAACATGTAACATTTGAGAAGTTTGGCAAATTTGTTAAATGAGAAAAGAGGGTTTTGACAGGATTAACAGGTTTATATATCGTATTGATTAAAGTTTTGTGTATCATCGCTATAATATCACGAGATTTCAAATAATACACAGTCCCACTGTCTTTAATGTGTGGAAAAGAACTAAAGCATATGTTCACAACCAGGAGAGCAGAACAACCTCTAACAGCACAGTGCACAGAAGATTGTTCCCAGTTCAAATGGACTGAAAATGCAGATACTGCAGAGAGGAGAATAAAAGAGACTAAAGGGAGGGGGAGAGGAGCGCACATCAGAGATGATGAAGACATCTCCCAGTTATTTACATTACAGATTTATAGATATCCTACAAAAATTGAAATGAACCTTGACAAAGATAAAAGTCGTCTAACATGAATTGGGATCACTGACCTCAGCCTGGAGCAAAGAGCTTCGATCACAACCTCAGACATTCTGCGAGCCCAGGCATTAGCTGTCCTCCATCTCAAAGGGAGCATTTGACATCAAAGGAAATCTCTAAGGTCTTTTAAGGTGGGCTCGCAGTCATTATTTGCATTTCACCCAAGAGCCACCTGCTTTCAGTTCGACCTGTGTATAAGTAAATCCAGTCAAAATTAATTCACATAGGATACAAGATTGCTCCTGACAGCAGCTTTGTCTCTGGCTGCGTCGCTCCAGTACAACAGGGAAAAAAGCCAAACATATTTAGCTTCTAATACTGAGAAAATCTTGTTTTTCAGGCAGAAAGCTTACCTCAAAAAAGCATGCTGATAAGAGCTAATATAACTCTGAATGTGTAATGTAATCCAGTCAACACTTACTAGCAATGTGGGAATAGACAATATTCATCACAAGTATAATTTCATCTGAAAGATTTGTTGAATAGAGGAATATATATATATATATAAATATATATAAACAAAGCTCTTAACCGAGCCATCGATCCTCCTCTACCAGTAATTCAATTATTACATAAACCTGTGAGCCAACTGTATTGACTGAATTTAGGCGAGAAGTAATGCTCCAATGAAAAGAATATGCAGGCAACTTATAATGCAAAAAGGCAGACATCTTTAGCCCTGTGCCAAACTGAAATAGGTTTTGTGTGGTCCTAGTTCGCAGTACCAATTAAATATCTGCATCCAGAGCCTCAACAGTGACAGATTCTTTAAAAGCACTGGTGCCAGAGGAAGACATATGCAGTAACCCACCAACTATGCCAACGAGCTGTATCGCACCATTAGTATGAACCTTGTTAATGACCACATGAATGAATGAATGAACGAGAGAATGAATAATAAATTAGACCATAAAAGGGTAGGATGGAGGAAGCTATAGAAAGGTATCAACATGAGCACGTATTTCTATTAACTTGTATACGCTGGCGGCAATGATTAAATCCGGTGAAGTTAAGGGAATAACTGGGTGGAAAATGAAGTAATCCAAGAAGTGGTACTGAGCAATTATTTAAATTTGCTGTAAAAATCAACAACACTGTTATTCTCTTTGTAATTCAGCTGCAACTAATGACAGAGCCACACAGCGAGGTAATTTGGATATTAAAAGGCCTCTAGAAAAAAAAGGAAAAGTGAA
Organism: Thunnus thynnus; assembly: GCF_963924715.1. Taxonomy (NCBI): domain Eukaryota; kingdom Metazoa; phylum Chordata; class Actinopteri; order Scombriformes; family Scombridae; genus Thunnus; species Thunnus thynnus. The sequence continues at coordinate 14,959,574 of NC_089520.1, read as the reverse complement.
TGGCATTAAGACTTTGCATAAAATAGAATGAATTGGAAACTTGGGGAGATGATGAGGTGGAATTAAATAGTAAAGAAGAAGAAGTGTTTTTAAAAGTCTGGGCTGGGACCAATCCTGGTCCATGCAAAGATTAAAATGAGCTTGAAATGTATGTATGCCAAGATTTTCCAAGTCTGTTATGTAATGTAGTTTGAATAAAATCCAGTTGGTCACCTAAAATCAGGGTAAATTAGATTAACCCACATAAAAAAACAGAAGAGAAAAATGTGCTTGAAAGCATGGCTCCCTCGAGGAAGATTTAAAAAAAATCATTGACTTAGAGTAGATCTCAGTGCTCTCAAGTGTCAGTTCGATAAACTGAACTGTGATTAATTGAGGGAGCAGAAATCCTGTGCATGCAGAAGGCAGGCTTGGGATTTCCTTGCTGTCCCATTACCAGACTAATATAGCACCGACTGCTTGTGGTCTTGGCATGTGCATGCACATGTGCGAGCATGTGCCATCGGTTTACAATGTGCTGCTCGCAGATGCCGAGGGCAGACATGGAGACCAGGCAGCATCCTGGGCAGGGCCGTGCCTAATGAGGAGAGGATGCTCCATTAACGCTCCCTGGAGCTAAAAGCCTGGTAGTCACAACCCACTTCTGTCATAAAGGGAGAGAAACGGGCAGGAAAAGTGTCAACGGATTGGCACAAGCTTATCTAACCCTGGCACGCGTGGACACCGAGTAAAAATAAAGATGAGCTCAAGGAACTGGCAGCTAATATCCTGTTGAGTGTGGCCACTAACTTAATTGGTGTCAGTATAACATTAATATTAGGGAAAAGATGAGAGGGAGAGCTGGAAGTTCTTATTGGTGTGGGTTATGAGTAGAACGATTGGGTTCCCTTCAGTTTAAAATAGGACAAGTTAGCAATAGAGCAGTAGAGATTAGAATATTGATTTCTCTCTTGAAATGCAGCCAAATGAATCTCAGCGAGTTTGTTCCTCGTTTTGTAGATCCACACCCTCTGGGCTGACTGGCGTGAAGTAAACTTCACCAAAGTCACTTGATCCTCTAATTTTCAGGCTCCTGATTGGCAGGAGCCTCCCCTCTGACACCATTAAAACCTGCTAGAAGCCTCTGCCAAACTTAATGAGACGACAGATGAGGCTGAGCTTCTTCTCTTCACATCTTCCCAAAACTGCTGCTGAGTCATGAGGAAATGAGCAGCAGAATCATTACACCATGAAATACGGCTAGATGGGGAAAAATACAGCGTGGCATGTATTGAAGAAGAAAGAGACAGACAGAGAGAAAGCGGGGAGAAGATGAGGTCTGTTCCCAAGTGGTAGCTGCTGTGATGGTGGTGTCCAACGGGAGAAACGAGTTCAGATCTTGACCCTATACAGCAATCCCATTACACTGCCTAATTGGATAGGGTGTGTGCACCGCAGTGATAGAATTAGAGCACTAAAGCGTGTACTGGTGGGGGTGAGGAAAGCCCTTCAGACCTCCATTTCTGGTGCTGTTTGGTTTTGTAGACAGTTAAACCCCTTGCAGGGAAATATCCTTGAGCAGAAACAGCACCAATGGAGCTATAAATAACAAAAGGTACGAGACAGGTAGATGACTTCACGCAGTGCCCGACATGCACTGTCAACAGTTTGTTTCAACAGCAGCTGTTTTCCCCTCCTATTTCCTAACTAATCAAGAAAGGAGAAGAAAAGAGAATCATCTCTAAGCCGAGCACGAATGAAGAAAAGCTGCGGAAATCTGACAAGCAGACATCCTTGGAACCAAATGGCCTTAGATGAATAATCAGTTAATTTTTAATAATATTACATGGCTATTTTCTGCAACAGAGGCACACCATATGATCTCAATTCCTTTTCATAAATGTCAGAAAAGGCTTCAGGAGAAAGTAAATGCCTTCTTGCGGAAAGAGCAGAGCCCAACTGAAAATGGAGAACTTTAGTGCAGAATATACTCTTTCTCTGTAAACCTTTTGACCAAGCCGTTCTAGTCCTCTATTCTTCCTCAAGAAAATAAACAAGCAGCTGTGAATGTAGCAGCCTTTAACACCCATGTGTTTCCATGGTAGACACAAGAGAACAGCAGCCAGGAATAGCTAATCCATAGAATAATAAATGGTCTACAGAAAACAGAGAATCAATAGTTCTTTAATGCGTACATTTCAATTGGACTCGCTAACATGGGTGGAGGGGCCCATTTTAACACAAACAAGCTGACCCTGCTGGCTATCTATTATGGTCAACAAGAACAACAAAAAAAAAAAAAAATCAAAGAGCACCATGTGATGATGAGAGGAAGGTCAGTGCCGAGGTTAGGGACATGATATAAAGAGTTTTTAGAACAAAGTCAGCATATCCTCTCAGCACATGCACAACACACACTCACCTTGAGGTTGAATCTGACAGAGTAATTGCTAAAAGTTTGGGTAACAAACACGAAGTTTTCTTGTTTATTTTGTATTTTGGTCCACAACCCAATTAGTTTGGCCTTCCTCTGGGATATAGACTCATTAAAATGTACCTCTAATCTCAGAAAGTAATGGCCCATGATAACAGGGACCCACTGTTTCAGAGACACAGTGACCTGTAGTTTAAAAGACACTACAGTATAAATCCACTGTGGTGGATTTCCCATTACTTCCGTAAAACAGCCATACTAGAGGGATCTAATAATCTGCGCTAACAAGTTGTGTCATCCTCTCTATCCCCCTTAAGTTAAACTCAGCCCAAGCATGTCGCTAAAAATAATCACAAGGGTCTGCAACAACGGCGGCCAAATGAACCATAAAATGATTTCATTTTGGAGAAAGATAATGAAACTGATGCTGTTTACTCTCTTGAGCGCTAGTGAAGCTCTTGCTGCTTAAGAGACAGATGTGACAACGAACAATCTTGGAGTGAACAGCTCAGGTCTGAGATGGCAGTTGGCAGACTCCTAACTCATACCTTATCATCATGTACTGCCACTAGTATAATGCATGAATGTATACAATACATTTTTAATAAGCCTACCCTGTGTACAGCTCATATGGCGCTAGCATGTGATCTCTATATGTCATAGCCTGAGAGCAAGAAAGAAAAGATTCTACATCTTGCTGCCTCTGAGGCGGCCATAATCACTTATTTATTCATAGTACTGAATCCGAAGCTTGACTCATCGCAGCGCTCTTTTTTGCCTGCCAGAAGATTAGGAAGGACAATCTGGCCCCCGTGACGCCGCATTATTCCAGACAGTGAAATACTAGAGACAGCTGTGTCAGTCCACTGTGGAGCAAACACAAAGGCCGTGCCTTGGGGCAGTACAGCCTGAGTATGGTTATTACTGTCAACCAACCGCAGAGCCCTGCGGGGGCCATGGTGTCAATGGCTGGTGGCCATGCATGTGAGATGAAAAAAGACACAAGAGTCAAACTAATGATAATAAACGCATTTGTTTTTGTGTCACACAGGTACTGTAGAGGGTGTAACATATTGCTACTGTCATTAAAATTACTCATGGGAGAAATGGTGTTGCAATGTCCAAAAGTGATTCAAGGAACAGAGAAGAAATGTCACTATCGTAGTTACTGTGTGCAACAAAAGGTTTTAGCATTTGCTGCATTGGAGCACAACTATAATGTACTACTATAGCACTGCTGCTCCACATTTCAGAGACATGGTACTGATTCCATACTGATGTCAAGTGGGCACAGCATGGGGGAGCATCTGTGGCAGTCAGGTCACCAAACCTGAAGTCAAGTCAAGTCCCAAGTCCTCAGTGTGACATGTGAATCACAGTTCAAGTCACTAAAGTGATGCCTGAGTCGAGTCTAAGTAATATGAGTTGAGATCTTCCTCTCAAGTTTGTCTCTATGTAATCAACTTAATTTTAAAGCCTCACTAATCAAAATTTTAATTTCAGCAATGAATCAAATGTTTAATTTGCAAGAGGTTGCTCATAAACAAACCCACAGCCCATTAAGAACTCTGTACTTTCCCTCAGCTCAGCGTTTTTGCATCTTTCAGCTCAGTTTTGCAACTTTGTTTTGATTACTCTCCCCTGACTTGTTAGCCTTGTTTATAGCAGCAGCCAGTCTGTTTTTTTTTGTTTTTTTTTTTAGCAAAAAAGCTCTAATAAACCCATGGTACAGTCCCTGCCTGGCATCAAACAGCAGACAGGCAAAATTAGTGTTTAACTGGTAAACATAGTGGACCATTTAGCAGCTTAAGAGGCAGATATTTCCCTCAGGAGTTGGTGGAGACTTAAACATATTGGACTTGGCCATCTGACATTCATCAGGTGGACAGAAAAAAAACTCTAAATACCCTTGTGTTTGTCTGTGGGAGCAACTGTTTGCTAACTAACAACTTTATCAGGTGATTATATGTCAATGTTTTCACAGCAAAAATCAGTTAATGCTTTTAAGTGAGACTTTCTCTCACTTAAAAGCATTAACTTTCTCTCGGTGGCACCACCCACTGAAAATGTCCTTAAATGAACTGACTGAGTAGAATTTTGGGAAATGAAGGTCATTTCATTCCTGTAAAATACAATTTGTGTAGAGAATGGCAAACAGTGGCCAATGTTAAGCAAAGGTTACATAGCTTCACTTTAGGTAATAAACAAAATGTACATTTGTTGCATTGAAATCAAATTAATTGATCAAAACAGTGTATTTTGTTATCTTAATTTGTTTTTTGTGTTGTGTGTTCTGTGCTCATCAATATATTGCATGATTCTAGCTGTCATGTTGCTATTTTCACAGCTAATGTAGGCTTATTTGTATTGACAGATGTTTCTATTGGAATTTAGGATGATGCTTAAAAGGATGGATGGCTAATGTTTAAGTTACTGTGTAAAGTTCAAGTACAGGTCTTAGTTAAAGTCATCAAAATTCACATCCAAGTTCATTCAGGAGTCACCAGGTTTTGACTCTGGTATGAAAACACAGCACATCTTAGCAGTCACACCTCACCACTTTCTAATGTTTAGAGGCCCCAGAGATGTTCCCTCATCAATTCAGAGCACACCAACACACCATCTTTCCAGAGTTTTAATGTATCCAAGTCTCCTCCTGCCCGACATCCAGGTGCAGCCAAACCATCACTCAACAACTCAAATCATTACCTCTGTCAGTTAACAAGGAGACTTCCTCAAGCAGATAAATGCGAGGCCATCAGCGCTGTCCAGATGTGAATTGTTTTTATCAACCATCAGAATGTGAGCGCTAAGTTGTCACTACAGGGTCCTTGCAACATGCCCGTGTGCCTGTTGGCTTGATATTCTCAATCCTGATCTAATCTGACTGCAGCAGCATTTCAACTCTCAGGAGACACATTTTTTTTACAACTTCCTCTTGGAGTATTCCAAAGCTACAGAGGGGAAAAAAACACACACACACATACTTGGAATACATTTGCACACCTAAAAACCCTGCACATCATAAACGCCTCCAAAGTAATTACATTCACAAAGATGAAATCTGTGCCCATGCTTCAGTGATTACATTCATCTGAAAAGAGCGAAATTGCAGAAATACATGAAATGGCTGAAACTATAAGTAGAGAATTGCACTGTTCTGTTTCTAGACATTATCAGTTTTGAAGGCTCCTGCTTCTGTTGGTAGGGAAAACTGCAGAGCAATGTATAGGTTTTCTTTATATAGTGACAGATCACAGTTCCCTTAATTGGGTAATATGATTTCACTTCATTTCCGCACAGACTGTTTCCAGCTGTCAACATCTCTAGGCCAGTATGAAGTATGCATTTCCTCTCTCAGACAAACTATAGCCTGGAGCAGAAACTATCACATCACTAGAAGCACTGGCATCAAACAAATCATCTTCAGAAAATGATTCAAGGAACAGTGTAACATTTAAAATTGAGATACAGTAATTCACAATAACCTCATAATCCACTACAATGAACATGTTGATGAAATTTTCATTTTCAGATACACCCACAAAACGTTTAAATACAGTTGCCGAGACTGATGTGGGGATGAACGAATATGAGCTATTATAATAGCAACCTGCCATCCTCAAATAGCATCAAAATAATGTGATAATGAACATTCAGTCTGCTTGTGGAAGACATTCTGCTGCTATATATGAAAGACAGTCACACAGGGAGATCCACCACGACAATGCTGTCTTGCATTTCAATATTATGTGTGTGTGTGTGTGTGTGTGTGTGTGTGTGTTTACGTATGTGTGTGAAAACAGAGAAAGCTGATAGGGATTTTCTTCTGTCTTCATCACTTGAAGTCAACCCTCAGGCCAAATGGGTGTGGATTTCTCTCCCTCTGTGTGTGTGTGTGTGTGTGTGTGTGTGTGTGTGGTGGAGGGCAGGAGCTGTGGGATAGGATTGAAATGCATGCTACAGTATACATATGCATGTTTCAATATATGCATACATGTTCCCTTCTGTATGCATGTCTAAGTCTACATATGTGTGTGTGTGTGTGTGTGTGTGTGTGTGTGTGTGTGTGTGTGTGTGTGTGTGTGTGTGTGTGTGTGTGGTGGAGAGCAGGAGTTGTGGGATGGAACTGAAATGCATGCATATAGGTCTACGGTGTGTATGTACATGTTTCATTACATGCATGCATATATTTCTGTATGCATGTCTAAGTCTACATACATTTGTGTGTGTGTGTGTGTGTGTGTGTGTGTGTGCATGCTTGCATGCGTGTGTGTGTGTAGGTTTGCCTTGGCCCAGATGTGCTTTACATCTAGACAATGAGAACATTTGCATTTAGAGCACTCTAATCTTTCGTCTGCAGGCCAGTTATTCTACTAAAATGTCACTGTCAGAGGGATCACAATCACACTGTTAACCTCACCCTTAGGTATGTATCCATCAGATTAATAAACATTTTTATAGCTTAGTTCATTTTCACTGTTGCTCCAAAGCAGTGACAGTAATCATCAGCTGCTATTCTGTTTGTACTGAGACAAAGCCAAAAATCCATTCACTGGACAGAGACAACCCACAGAACATAATTATGACTCATTACATTTGCAGCACCTGATAATTCAACGGTGCATTAACGGCTGACTGCACGATACATCATCAACATCAATCAAACCTGCATAATTTTCTGAGACAGGAAACACACTAAAATCAAGCAGATCAATACTACAGAGAGGCAGATAATAAGGAACAGTGTGGGATTACAAAGGTGGGGTCCAGATGATTTTTCAGAAATGGATGAGTTTTTAAGTTTTTTTTTAATCACAAAGCTGGGGCTTGAGGAGGTCAGTGATTTTGGGCTGTATGAGAGAGAAGATGCTGGCAAATCATCTAAAAAAAAATATGAGCAGCTGTTCATCAATTTGATCCAGCATTTATTTTCTGCAAGACTTATACCTTAAATGATGGTTTTGGGAAGCCTCTTTGCCTTTTAGTGGCAGTAACACACAAATGGACAATGCAACATGCTGATCATCAGAATATCGATAAGGGCTACACTTAGTTTGATCCCTGTCAGAAGCCTTTTAGCCTATAGTCTTGTCTGGCCAGTATTTCATGTGTGTGAGAGATGAAAAGTGTAGCCCCTAGCGTTAGCGTTCATCGACTGCACGGACAGGTGACAAAAAGGGTTGAGAAATAACTTACCCCAAGGATGACAGTGTCCTCTCCTTGAAATATTGGGATGAACTTATCTCCACGGACAATTTCGGACTTGTTCAGTGGACGAAAACGACACAACACCTTGATATTGCATTCTGCGTTAGCGTCAGCCATTGTGGGGGGAAAAACCGTGGATGTGCTTCCAAAAAATAAAGAGGAATTTCTTAAAACATTAAAATAAAAATAAAATAATCAAATCCCTATGCAACCTTTCCCCGTAGACCAGGACGCAGGCTGAAACCACCGACTATACCCACATGCAAAGCGAGACTGGCAGGCGAAGCATTTGGAAGAATGGACAACTACGAGTTTTTGTTACAGTCAAATTCATTGAAGAAATGTAAAACAAAGACAAAAAAGAAGCAGTTTGAGGGTGTCTCTTGTTCAAAACGCCCCTCAAAGCAAACTCAGCGCAGTTGAATGGTGGAGAACAGATGGAGAGTTGTAAGTCCTAACTGGTCCGGTCGGCAGTGTCTGGACAAGCTGCAGGCTTTTACAAGCATGCCTTGCATCACTGTCATCCCTGCTCTCTCACTGGGGGCGGGGCGGGGTGAAGTAGCGACTCAAATCCTCTCTCATCAGCACCACTGAGCAGAAGGGACCACGGAGTAGGGTGAAGAGCTCCAACTCTGCTTCTTATTCCCGCTACCAACTCTGCCCTGGCCTCGACGGGAAAGTTCAGACAACTTTCATTTTAACCATCCAACACTTAAGTTTCAGCAACTTTCACAAAAGCTGAAAATGTTGGTAGCATCTGGTGGAGACGTTTATGATCAGTAGTTTTGGAGGAGAGCATCTTTTTATATGCAGGTCTGTCGGCACCAGACTGGTCGCCATGGCAATGCTGTTTTTTTGCATGACTGTTGAGCTCACTGGCAACCAAAGTCTCCATAATTGTTGCCCAGAGATTTAAAGGGGCATGCCAACTATTTAGCACTTCTGTAAAGCTGGTGGGTTTTTCTTAAAGAATTGTCAAAGCTGAAGCAGCAGAGAATAGTCTCTATGAGTCAAGATCTTAGACCCTACACTTTATATAATGCAATTCAGAGGTGTTCATTAGGCTCCCCCTGTCTGGTAAATGCCCACGCCTCTAGTTTTGCAATGCCATCTTTCTTGTAAATTTGAAGACTCAAGCCCAGTCACTGGTGACATCATCAGGGGTTATTTTCCCAGACTTTAGCAAGCTCCTCCCAAACTATAGAATAAATTATCCAACTGTTTTCACAGGTTGAGTAGACTACTCATGAGTAAACAATTTTAAAAGGATAAAATTGATGGAATGCTCCTATAAAAATCTGGGTTTTACTTGGTTCTACTTGGCTAAAAATGACCAAGGCAAGAATGAATACAACTGAGATGTATAGTAAGCTTACATAAAAAAAGAGGAACATATCATTTTATCAATATCAATAACATTTAAGACATTTGTAGTGAAAGATGTGATGGTATGTAACAAATAGGGTACATAATATCAGTGCAAAACATTTTACTTTTTGATCTAATAGTGTTTATAAGATTTTGCCCTGATCTGGAAAAAGATTCAATGCGGTTCTTGCTTGGAAGGTTTATGTGGTTGTTTCTCCTCGAGTGTGGCCCCTAATAAGGGCCACTTTCATTGAAATGATAAATCAAAAGTAGGTAAAAACTTTGAGCTCTGAAAAATATTGTAGTATAAATATTACTCAAGCTAGAAACCTATGAGAACGGCAGTACAGTAGTGGCATATCATACTGTATATTCTATATTTACATATGCTGTAAATCTGCAAGAGAGTGAACGGGACCATTTTTCCATCAGAGTGATTCATCTTGGTAATCCACCATCTTTGGCTCATTGATTGAATAGCTTGGTCGGGCATTTAGCGCCACCGTGTGACTACTCTGTTACAACTCAACCACGAAGCATTTTCAAAAATAAAGGCAAAATAATTTTGTTATTAGAGCGAATCAGTTGTTAAAAGCAAGACGAGTGCAACATAAAATACAGTTTTTGACGGGGGAATTCATTTACAATGATGCTAACATCCGTAAATCGTATTGGTCAAACGGTACGCATGCGCAGCGATGCCCTACTTTTTCGGGGATGTTTGTTTTGTTGGCTGTGGCAGGCCGCCGAACTGTTTCCCGTGGATGTAGCCAACACAACACCGCCCATTCGCCAACGCTTGCTAGAAACCCAACGCACACGCTGTCAAATGAAGCAAGTGACCACATCAGCCGGCTGAGAGACTGCTGGCTCATCTATCGATAGCTTTTGTTACAGTTTGATTCGGTTCATCGATCATTTGAACGTTTTAAGGATCGTTTATATATTCTTTCCTGATTTGTTGGTCTCGTCTTTGCTTCCCAACCAACAATGGCTGATCCTAAATACGCCAATTTGCCAGGAATTGTAAGTGGCTAACGCTAGCAGACAGATTAGCTAGGTTGCTATCTGGCAACGTTAGCTCAAAGCGGTGACAGCTAACGGCTAAGTTAGCCAACACCCCTGCTATTATTATTGTTTGCACTGACTATACAACTAACAATTGTACATTATTAGTTACTAACTGTGCAGCTGACGTAGTGTGGTGTGATACAAGCCACCAGAAAACAAGTGTTAGCAAATACGTGTTGTTGTATGGGCCAGGGCGTTGGCCAGGCTAACGGCAATAAACACAATATCTGATCGCATAATGCTTATTTGTCTTAATTGTTTCAACAGGCATTTAACGAACCGGACGTGTACGAGACTGGTGACCTTCCAGAAGATGACCAGGCTCAGTTTGAGTCGGTAAGGGGACGTTTTGAATACACTGGATCTGTCAATTTGAATGCTGTTAGCTTACGTTAATTCGCTCTATATTAAGTAAATAACGCTAAGTATTTATGTATCATATAACAGATAAAGTAACGTTACTGATTTCTGCATTATAATCAGTGTGCATTAACACCCAAACCATGCAATCACTTTGTTTACTGTTACTACCTATGTGGCAAGTAATTCATTGTAGCATCAGTTTAGCAAAACTGAATTAATACACCTCAATAATCTGATCAACAACTGAGCTGTATGAAACAGTGTCACTGCATTTGTGCTGTCCTCACTAACTCTGTAGGAAAAATAATAAGTTTGTCCTTTGTTTTGTCTGAAAGATGCACTGTATGTCCCATCCAAACACCATTAAATATAAGGTTTGAGGGAACAAAACGTACTAGTTAGTTAGTTTATAACTCTGTCACGATAATGGTTTGATGTCATCAAACTGTTGAAATCTATCAGCAATCTGAAATTAATGGCAGCATCTCTAGAGTTCAGTATTTTTTTTAACAGCGCTATAAGCACTTTGCTAACAGTAAAGCATTGTTATTGGTCAGACTGTTTTGAAACATGTTTGGGCTGTTCGCTGATCAGCTGAGTGAAACCTAACTGGAATCTTCCCTTCCATGTTTCCACATTCGTTCCTCCCATACCTTTGCCCTTGTTTTGACCCTTACCCACCCTTCCTGGAACCATAGTTTGTACAAGTAAGAGTGGCTCCATTTTACTCTCAGTGAGCTTAATGCCATGCTTTTTATGCATGTTTACGTAATCTCATATCCACTTTTCCAACCTCTATTGACTGGGATGAAATGAGAAATAGACTGATGGAGTGCCCCCTTTTTGTGCTCTGTAATTCATCAATTTATGATTGTTTTGAAGTGCAACGAATTGATTCTTTTCCTCCTTTTTGAGTTGCTCATTTAAACTTTTAAGGGCATAATGATGTTGATGGGTTTTCAGCAACACTATATTTTCCTCTTTCACTGACAAAGCAGTGAAGGCTAAAAAGTGTGTCTGTGTGAGTGTGAGACACTACCAGGAGAAAGAAGTGTTTGTTTGTCTCAAATTTTTCCCTTTTAACCTGTCATGCTCTAACAATTGCTTCCTGGCTAACCACACTATTCTGACTAACTGGACATTTAAAGGTCTCTACACACTGTGCGATAACTGTAATCTTGCAGGTTTATTGCATGTCACACTAAATCATGGTCACAGTCTGTGTCAGACTGTACATTATCAATTTTTAGGCATGGGAGATTGTATTATAAATATCTGGTGAATAGTAGTGCTATGGTTGAAAAATAAAATGTGACACAGACACATTTTCAGCTCATATCTTCACCCCAGTTTTTTGAAAATGCAGCCAAACATAAAACAGGCTCTGGCCATAGTGCTAACACATTTTGAGTCCCACAAACTTCTTTTTTGTTTTCCTTCCATCTTTTTATCTAAAGTTTTTGATTAAACTTTAGTCAAAAAAGTGCATATGATGCTGCATCACTTATTTTGCATTCATCCCATTTTCCAATTAATTGATTTGTAGACGTTGGTCATTGAAGTAGCGCCATTGTGAGATTTTGTTTCTAAATTTCTGACACAGTCAAGATATTGACAGTGGTTGCCAAAGCTCAAATGGACCGCTGGTGTCTCACAGTGTGATCTAAGACCACTGTTTTTGATGCATGGCCAAAGATTTCACCTTGTTTCCCCTACAGTTTTTGTTTGGGAAAGCCCAAGATCGCACAGTGTACAGGGGCCTTGGATATACTTGGATACATTAACTGCTTTGGTTTAGTCTAGCAGATCCCTCATTTAGGTTAAACTGCATGCTGGTAAGAGTTTACCTGAGCTGAATGACTTATGATAGATATTAAAGTCTGTAACATAACACATTTTAGTGTTTTCAGGCCCTTCTTAACTTCTTTTAGGCACCTTTAATCCACCTGTTACCATTCATTCTGACTCATGTGTTGTCTTTTTTAAAACACCAATCCCCTGCATCCATAGAATAATGTTGTGAGACCAGCAATGCCCTCCATAGGAGCATATGGTCGCACTGCATTATGAAGTACACTTTATTATCAAAAGAGAAAGTAACTCGGTGGTGTTAATGGACCATCACACCACTCTGAATTGGGGAAGAGAGAAAGAACTGGAGACATCATAAGTGTCTGAACAAAATGTCTCCAGGGTTTTTAGCAGCCGCTCTCAGAACACTGCTTTCTTTCTTATCTTTCCCCAACCCTGGCCAACTGTTCCTGTTGTGTGCATGGCATGTGATAACCACATTAATCTGTGTTGTCTCTCTCTCTCTCTCTCTCTCTCTCTTTCTTTCCCCCCTACTTTTTTCTCTCCCTCTGCTCTTCCGTTACTTTCTCTAACTCTCTTTGGAAACCCAAGGAGCTGGTAAGAGCCTGACTAACTCTCCTCCGCTTCCTCCCCCTCCCTCCCTACATCTGTGTAACTGTCTTGTGTTCTGCGTGTTTTGTTGGTCTGTCTTTTTTTTAGCAATCTGTGTGTGAGCTCGGACTCATGTCATCTATCTGTTTGTGTCAGTGGTGTTTTAATCCTATCCACGGTTTCTAGTTCATCATAATTGATCACTAGAAAGTTTCGATCAACAGATCCACAGTCTTGTGTGCTCCCCAAGATCACTAATCAAAGAATTGTCATTTAGAAAAGAAATCGTAATGGCTTCCAGCTTTGGTTCTGCCTTTTTCATTCAAATAACATTGTTTTTTTTTTGTTTTTTTACCATTGTAGACTTATACCACATGAATTACATATTTTTATGATGAATTAAACATTTTAAAGATGGTCTTAAGATGACACAATCAGGCCCAGTTGAAACTATGGCTGTGATATCTATTATTTTTTGCTAATTTGTCTCTTGCCTGCTGGTATTCTAAATCATGTGGAAATCATATTGTTCTCTTCAAGTCAAGTTGTAGATTTTCATGATTTATGGCTATAATGGCTTTAAATTTCAGAGAGTATCTGACCTTGGTAAGCAATGATACACCTGTTGGGTCAGCCGTATATTTCAGTATCTTTAAATCATTTTTCTGGGGCAATGATCAAGTATAGGATTTCTTCTCAGATTTTGCAAACCTGTCAACATATTTCAAGTCTACCTTGGGCTTTGAGACTTTTTTGACTCACTGGCTCAACAAGTAAAAGGAAATTTTTAAGTCTTTGCTGTCTCTATAGTCTAACTTGCCCTTTATGATATTGTGAGTATGTTCATCTGACTTTATTTCTTGGGATTTCAATGACAGGAGGAGCTCTGCAGTGACAGCGTGGAGAGGATTGTGGTCAACCCCAACGCAGCCTATGACAAGTTCAAAGACAAGCACATCAGCACCAAGGGACTTGGTCAGTTCATAGTGGACAACTTAACTTATTAACTTAATTGACTTACTTAAGGATGAGGCTGGAGTTATAATACTTTTTTTTTTCGTTTTGGCAACAAATCCCATGAGAAGACTAAAACCAACATTATGTTATGACTCAATACTGTCTGACTTTCTTACCCCATCTGTGGCACTCAGCTGCAAACCCGTTCATTCCCACTGAAGAATTAAATATTTGGAAACTATATATATATATATATATATCAAAAATATAGTTTAATTTTTTTAAAAGGCTAAGCTACACTACTGGGGACTATGTTTTTTTTTTTTTAGTGACCGTTACTTAAACTGGAGTAAATGGTGCGTTTGTTGTGGACTATTTTCACCTGCGGATTAATATATATTTGATGCATTGGGTATTTTTGACACTAAGGTGGCGTATGTGAGATTGACTCTTAATAAACTAAAGTATCTAGGTTCATGGTAATGGAAAAAAAGGACGACAGTAATATACAGAAGAATAAATTACATCAGGCCTTGATTACACAGGTAGTAATTTTTAGTAGGATGAATTCATTGTTGGTTTTGGTCTTTTAATGAGATTTGTTGGTGATAAAATGTATTTATCTCCAGCCTTATCCTTTAAGGTAAGCACAACATTGCCTTTAGTAAGAGCAAACACATAGTTTCTAAATATTTAAATGTTAAGTAGGAATGAATTGGAGCTGAGTGCCATAGATTGGGTAAGAAAGTCAGACAATATTGAGATTCATAACATAATGTTGGGTTTAGTCATGTCATGGGATTTGTTGCCAAAACAACAGTTGGAGCAAATTAATTGCAGATTATGAATATAAAATATCACTAAGACTGCACTGGAAAAGTTTATCAAGTCAGACTATTCTTTTCTAGCATGGCTATCTTGCTTTCATCAGGGTGTTGTCTAAGACGGTTTCCAGTTTAATCATCAACAGACTTATCTATTAGTCATGTGAATTATATGTCACCATAAACAGCAAGTATAAGAAACAACAGTACTATCATTTCTCAATTGAGAACTTAAGATAATACAAGAGCTGCTGTTTTTGCTCTTCTTTTATGGCTATATCAAAACTGATCCCTGCTTTAGTCGATTTATAACCACAAATCTTGCAGCGGCTCAGACTGGGCTTCATACTGACCAGTAGGTTTGTTTTTTTTGGTCTATTTCTCACTTTCTCTTACAACCTATTTGTCTCCTTCTCACAGACTTCTCAGACAGAATCAGTAAAAGCAGAAGAGTGGGCTATGAGTCAGGAGAATTTGAAATCGTGAGTACATTGTGTTCTATAGAAAGTCTTTACTTCATTTGTACTTTTAGAAGGTGTTCCATTTTGAAAGTAACAGCACCATTATAATTTTTATTTCACTCGATGCATATGTTTTCTGTTAAAGTCAAATTCTCCAGCTTGTTTCAAGGCTGCTCTGTCTCTACTAGACCCATTTTGCTGTTTGCAATATTCATATTCATTTCCCTGCTCTCATCTTTGTTAAGCTGGGAGAGGGCTGTGGAGTGAAGGAGACACCTCAGCAAAAGTATCAGCGCCTGGTGAATGAGATCCAGGAACTCAGTCAAGAGGTGGATGCCATCCAGGTGAACTGCCATTAACACACACACACACACACACACACACACACACACACACACACACACACACACACACACACACACACACACACACACACACACACATAGAGAAGCACACTTGTCCTTTGCCCGCAAGAGTCAGAATGGATTTTACAATCCAATTACCCAGCTTTTATCTTGCAGTCTGCACATAAATTCAATAGCCTTACACTGAGGGACCTTCCCCTGCTCTACTTCTTGACCATGTCATCATGTATCTATTAAAGGGAGTGCAACCTCTTGGTAAGAACAATTCCAGAGGTGTAATTTTTACACTCTGTTCATACAGTTGCACTGGTTGCCAGTGTTGTCAGTGTTTTGTGTGCACTGAAGCTTTAAATTCAACCTGACAATGAGTTTTGATTAAAACCAGTGCAAGGAGTTGATTTTCAGACTAACACAGACCCCACAACCCAGAAACTAATTAAACTTTGGGCGTCATTAACTGCACACAGAGCAGTGGATGCTGCTGTTTGAGTCTTAACACCGCATTCTAACTCGGCCTGTGAATTCATATGATTAAATGCTCGGCCCAGACGGACTTCTAGTCATCAACCCCAACATTGTTGTAGGGCTGCAACTAATGATATTTTTTTTCATTATCGATTAGTCTGTTGATTAGTTGTTTAGTCTACAAAATATCAGAAAATGGGGATAAAATGTCAACCACCGTTTCCCAAATCCCAAGGTGATGCCCTCAAATTTCTTCTGTCTAAACCACAACACAAAGATATTCACTTCATTTAGAAGATTAAAGATACCAGAACTGTTTTTCTTAAAGAATGACTCCAAACGATTAATTGATTATCAAAATATTTGGTGATTAATAGTTGGCAACTAATCAATTAATTGACTCATCATTGCAGCTCGATATTGTTGTACCCCCCCCCCATAAAATGCCATTGCTGTCTTGAAGTTGTTCAAAGATGTTGTTGTCCCTTCTGCCTCTAGGCTGCCACAAAAGAAAGCAATGCAGAGGAGCGCCTGACCCCAGTGGTACTTGCCCAGCAGGCAGCTCAGCTCAAACAGCAGCTGGTTTCTGCCCATCTTGACTCACTCCTGGGACCGCAGGCACACATCAACCTGGCTGACCCTGATGGAGCACTGGCCAGGTGAGCTGGGAAGGGATGAGAGAGAAAGAGCACAAACATCTGGCAGCTGAAACTTGATGCAACAACCTGTCAGACCGTGACAGAGGGATGAGATACTAGGCAGTAGATGGACCGAGACAGGGAGAGGAAAAGTGTAGTATGAAGAAATTTAAGGAGTCAGCAAGAGTTGGTCAGAATGAAGAGCAGGGGGATTAAATTCACTGAGCTTTGGACTATAACCCATATATTAGTAGTGAGAGTATTAAGGGTAAGGCTGTACAGCTGGTATCAGTTGGCCTTATAAACCTAGTTGATCTCTGTGTAGCACTACCTGGGGAGCACACAAATTAATGGACAGATGATTTAGGAAGGGAGATGAAAACTCAGGAAGGTGAGAGATTAACTGAGAGAAGGCATTGAGAATAGAAACATACTGCTGGTACATGTCAGACCCCAAACTGAGCACGCAGTAAGGAAAGTGATGATGGAGAGGGGAAGTTGGCAGCAACACAAGGGAGAGAGAAAAAAAAATGATGAAAATTGTCTTCTAAAAAAGATCCAAGCTCACTTTGACCTTGCAATTTACAAGAGAGTCTGAAAGTATTGAAAAGCAAGACAGAAAAGGGAGGCACAGACACAGCAGCACATGGGGCTGATAACCATATTGAACTAATAATCCTTTTGTGTCTACCTTTCCTTCTTTCCCACAGGCGTCTGCTCACCCAGCTGGAAGCGGCCAAGGGCAGCCGTGGCAGCGCCACAGGAGACGGCAAGCCAACGGCATCAGCTAAGGGCCCAGATGGAGTGGTACTCTACGAGCTACACAGCAGACCCGAGCAGGAAAAATTCAATGAGTCGGCCAAGGTAAAGTGGAAAGGGAGTGTTTTGTTTTCGTTTTCATGAGAGGAATGTCAGAATATTTGATGGCAATAAAAAGGACAATAGGCAGGAAGGTATGTGCGTGGGTGTTTGCGTGTGTTTTTGTGGGAAGCTGTTGTCACTGCCAGCCATGTGATGCCTTGTTCTATCCCTGTAGATGGCGGAATTGGAGAAGCGTCTAGCTGAGCTGGAGATAGCTGTTGGCTCAGGATCAGACAAGCAGGTAAACACGGACTCACACACAGTCATTACACACATCCTCCCTAATGCTTTTCTCTCTTATTCACACTAATTCTGTTGATCTGCTTCTCTCTTTCACTCTCACGCCACCAGAATTTTCATGCTCCCGTTGCTGTGTAACCATCCACAAAGAGAAATTGAAATAAAATCTTCCACTTGATTTATGTAAATTATGGGGGCGGCTCCATTGTCTGCTGTTAAAATAAATGTGTTTTATATTGTAGGGACCTTTGAGTGCTGGCATACAAGGAGCCAGTTTGATGGTGAGTAGTGAACTACTTTCTTTTGGAACATGTATGCAGTTTGTGTATTCATAACTCTGTATCTGATGTGCAGCCAGAGAACTGGGTCATACTTCAAAGATGACATCAGTTCCAAACAGTTTGTTTATTGCTGTGCTAGTAGGAAGAACACAAAGTTTGGGGCCCAAGCTTATATATAACTTGTGTCTGTTTGACTGTGCCTGTATGTGTTTGTATCAGGATACCTTAGAGCTCCTGCAGGCGAGGGTCAGTGCGCTGGACTCCGCTACTCTGGATCAAGTGGAGGCCAGACTGCAGGTACAACTACAGAGTTCTATGAGAAGCTCAATATTTTATGTCTTGGCAGTCAGTACAGAGATAAGTCCAGGATGTGACAAAATAATGGGTGCCGGTTTGTCAGGGTCTGGCAAAGGTGTCATCCAGTTAGATTTCTGAGACATCTTTCAGAGTGTGAAAGCTTTTTTGACTAATGATTGTCATCCAGTGAATCAAAAGCTGTCTCATATGCATGCTCTATCTTTTTAACTACAGATGTGAAAAAATTGTTTTTTTAAATCATTCATTTCTTACAGCAGTGACTGGACAATGGCTCCTAGTGGTTAGGTGGTTAACTGTTATTATAGTACTGACCCACACTATGGATGACTGAATGATTAAATTACTAAAACTCACAAATGCATTTGATTTGTGAAATACTGATAAATATTGAGCTTTAAAAAGGTGTTTTTGTAAGTTGTAAGTATCTTGATTTCCATATGGAAATGTAGCCTGCTGTGTGAACCTGTCATCAGTTTCACCACCATATTTCCCACAGTGTTGACATTTATCTAATCAATCACGTTTTTTCCATTATGCATCTAAATGCCTTTAAAATGCCACCACTCACACAATTGGCATAAATGACTTTTTTTCCCCTCTCATTTTAGAGTGTCCTTGGAAAGATGAATGAGATTGCCAAACACAAAGCAGCCATTGAGGATGCTGATACACAAAACAAGGTATGTAATCTTTTGAGTTTAATTCCCAAACTGTGCACAACCATTAATACACACTAAATGCAATAATAATCTCAGGTGCTCTCATATTTTAAAAGACAGCTTCCAGGGACATAAAGTCCTCCTGTTATTTCCTTTGCACCAAAACACTTTCAAATGGAAGATTGTCCTTGCAGATACCTGCAGTCATAAGAGCTAAGATATTTTTGTCAGGAAGTTGTATAATATATCTATTAATCTTGTAGCCTCACAGAAGATAATCTGGCTCATACAGGCAGCCAGACTAACCAGTGAAGAGAAGCCATATGTTAAATTTGAATTAGTCTTTAACTAACAGCTGCTGTAGCCTATAAGCAGTCTGAGTCTATTTGGTGGTTTGTTAATTTAGAGTCAGTATCTCTTAATGAATTAAACCTTTTCAGGTTGTCATGTTAGATCCAGTTTTAAAGTCTGTGTGATATCTGTGACTTTTGGGCAGAAACTTTTCTAAAGTGCTGCACACTCAATAGGCCAGTAGAGGGCATGCCATGCTAATTATATCATTATAGGTAATGGCAAACTCATGCAAAGTGTTTTATTGTTCATATATTTTAAGGTTATTGTACTTTTGCTGTTTGATTATTTCAGATAAATACTGTAATTGCGATTTACTGATTAGTGTGACATAATTACTTGTAGGATAATCTATAATAATGTCATTGAAAGCACAATAACCACGCCCATGTCCTAAGCCAAAACCTACAGCAGAGAGTGAACAGATCATCCGAACAAAGCTCTAATAAGGGCAAAATTTCAAGTAGTGTAAGACTATTTCTGGCATTCTGTGCTACTGCAAAGTTGGAGTCAAGTTGGTGTTACTGTTGATCATCTGATTATCAGTGTAGGTGTGTACAGGCGAGCTTGAAAGAATAACCACAATGTCGCCTCACTGCTCAAATGTGTTACACAGCAAAATTGTCACACTAACACCATATTTATTAAAGACTGCGTGGTGGGAATTCATTCATCAATGTGTATCAGTACAATGATTATTACATCATCATAAAAACTAAGGAAAAACCTGGGGCTTTGGGGAAAGTAAACATTTCCTTTTAGTCTTTTGGCAAGAGGGTTTTCTCTTGGTATTAACTGTGTGTGTATTTACCCGTCAGGTGTCGCAGCTTTATGAC
This sequence comes from Thunnus thynnus, assembly GCF_963924715.1. NCBI lineage: Eukaryota > Metazoa > Chordata > Actinopteri > Scombriformes > Scombridae > Thunnus > Thunnus thynnus. The sequence continues at coordinate 14,939,489 of NC_089520.1, read as the reverse complement.
GTGGTGCAGAAGTGGGATGCCATGTCCACTTCTATACCTCAGGTGGTGCAGAGGCTTGTGGCTGTCAAGGAGTTGCATGAGCAAGGTAACGCACTGAAACTCAAGATTTGCTTTGTGCCCTCACATAACAGTGAAAGCTATGACACAATACGAGTTGTTTATGTGGGAGAGGTTACTGTCAGATCACTTTGGTCCTTAACAGTATATGAGTGTACTGGTGTTGAGTAATTGGTAGATATTGCAAATACTGTCATAATATTGCTCTAGGAGCATATTTCACCGCAGTAAGGATCATAACAATGAAAACTTGGATCATTTATGTTCTATTCCTTTATGTGAGTGTAGAAGAACCTTGAAATGGCACCCAAGAGAGTTCAAGGAGAAGATGTATTTAGGTTAGTGGGGGGTGGGGGAGTGCCATTAAAGATTCAAAATATGTACAATGAAACCACAGAACATAACAGGATGTGAACCCGGATCATGTTTGAGGCAGCATCTGTGCTGGGAAGTAATACTTAGTCTGGAAAATTTGCATTCACAATGGGAACGTCTGTGTGTGAGACAAAAGATGAAAACTAAGCGAAAATGGGATTCAGACAGATAATGGAATTAGCCGAAACCATGCCATTCTATTACAACAAAGGGCAAAATATCAGTGAAAGGGAGATTCAAAATGGTAATAGAATTAGACTAAATCTTGCAATACTGTTAAACACCCCCTTGGGGAGAAAGAGATGCATGATATTTTAGATCACATTATCATCTTTTTATTATTTAGCACATGAAAGCAGAACCTTGGCATTAATAGATTGTATTGATAATTCATTTCTGAGAGCTGAAAGAGGTCATTTATCATCCAGCCTCCCTTTGCACCGATTTGTCACAGTCTGAAGCTAAAGTGTTCTTCACTCAATAGGGTTCAGCTGCACTGATTTCTTTCCTCCCTATTTCTCTCTCCTGACCTTTCTTTCATGATGAAGGCAAACAAGTGAAATTCTAAAAGTTTTTTTATCTTTCAAGCAGTCATTCATCAGCTAAGATTAATCGCTAAGAAAAAAGCAAAGATAACACTGCATCTTTTAAAAGAAATTTGTTAATTTGAGAACCAATACTCCATCCAATTTATACTTTCTCCCTCTCTCTCCACTCCTGTCTCATGATTTCTCTTCATCCAACCCCCCCCCCTCTGTCTCGTAGCCATGCAGTTTGGCCAGCTGCTGACCCACCTGGACACCACCCAGCAGATGATCAACAACTCTCTGAAGGACAATAACACCCTGCTAACACAGGTAACAAGTTCAAGCTGGCATTTCTTAAATGTATTTGGACATAATCCATTTCTAACTGAACTTAATTTTAACAATCTTTAACACTAAAATGCAGTGTCACATGTGAGCCATTGGCATCACTATTAAAGTGCTTTCAGATTGTGAGCAGTTATCGCAGGTGAAGAGGTGTATATCAGGTAGCCTGCACAGATACAAGTAAAACCTGCTCTTGTGTCGTTTCAATCTGTGTGGTTTCTGTGGCCACAGTGGAGGTGGCAGCAATAACCGCTCATTGTCTGAAAGTTCCCCCAGTGAGGCCAGTGGAACTGCAGGTTTGTCTCATTGGTATACACACAAAAAGACTACAAACCATAGATTAACTGCTGTCACATTAGAGCAGCTAATCTCTTCATACATCAAACACAAGTGGCAATCTCCGGGACTTAAAAATGAAGCCAACACGCAAGTGCCAAAAACTGCAGCATCCCAAATGGCCACTTGAGGCTGGCTCCAAAAGCAAGTCAATCCCCATAGACCCCCATGTTAAAATGCCCAACTTTACAGCAGAAATAAACATGCTTACAGCCTGTTACAAAAAAACGGTTTTGGTCTCTATAGCTAATTTACCCTTTCATGACAACTGTAGGGGGTGAATTTTTTTATAACTCATTCATTTAAATTTTATTAAGCCGTAAAGTAATGCATAATTAAGGACATGGCCGCTTTGCGTGACAGGTCACTAGCTGCTAGGTGGCTTGTTTCAGCACCTCAGCTCCAACTCTTTGCCCATTTTGGATCAGCTGGGAGTTGGTGGAGTCAGGCACTGCCAAGATGGCTTCAAAACCTCTCTTCAGAAACCACTGGGTGACGTCACAGTGGCCATATTTTTTACAATCTGTGATCAAACCTCAACATGTAGCAAGCACAGTTACTCTTCAGGCTCCTGGTACAACATTGTCATTCAATGATGACTTTTAATAGCATTTCTAGTAATTGTGTTTTAACTGCTCTATGAAATTCACTTTGCATCCATTTATATAAATATATCTAATAGTTCTGCAGCTAACAATTATGAAGATTTTTTTTAATTAAAAAAGCTGCAAATCCTCACACTGACGAGGCTGGAACCAGTGAATATGTTGTATTTTTTGTTGATCAAACAACTCAAGCGATTAATTGTTAATTAAAATTGTTGCAGTGAAAGATGCTTGTTGTGCAAAACACAACATTAGAGATCTTTTATGTTTTTATGAGAAGTGTAAGCGAGGAAAATACATCTCCTGCAATAGTCTTGTGCCGCTGTTCGCTGTGCAGGCAACAGGATGTTGACTGCAGCTCACTTAATGGCCACCGGTGTCACTAATGAGAAGGAATTTCTGATTCTTACAAATAGAACCTTTAAATCTATCATTGTCACTTTTTCCACTAGCATAGCTTCCCTCCCGTCACTTCTCTCTATTCTGCCCAGATCAATATATTTCTCCTGTAAACTTGTACACCTACATCTCCTCCAAACTCTTGACTCTTCCTGTCTTCCCTCTATTTCACTGCTCACCTAACTGGCTTTTACCCCCCTCCCCTCTCTCTCTCTCTCTCTGTGTCTCTCTCTCAGGTCCAGCAGACGATGAAGGAAAACCTGGGGGCTATAGAGGAGAACTTTGCTGCACTAGATCAGAGGATGAAGAAGCTGTCCAAATAAACAGTGGTAGTGTTTGGGCCCAAAACTAGGAGAGTGTAGAACATGGACAAATAAGAGTTGGCTGGAGAGCACAGAGGGCGGTTTGGGTTTAACTCTGTCCTTTCTGGCCATCCCTCTCTTGCTCTCTTCCTCCGCCTCTGCCTTTTTTTCACAAAGTGGAATGTTAGAAAGTTGGAGTGATGGAAAAATAAAGAAGACCAAATGTTCTTGTCCACCCTCCTTTCTTCTTCCTTTCTCTTGCATCAAATTGATATCAACTGAAAACACATTTGTCCACTACACATGCCACTGAATGCAGTCCCCTGTTAAGCTTATTGAGTTTTAGACTGGATTGGTTTTTATAATTATTAGTATTAAATATAAGAAATTCTTCCATTCCTTCTGGAGCCTCACACTATTACTGGATTTGTACTGTATACTTTGGTCAAATTAAACGGATCACAGTAATGTTGGATTGATAGATGACACATTGGAGATGTACACATTGGAGATGTTGTCAACTGTGTAGAAAATAATAAAAAAAAAAAAAGATCTACTGTCTTGCAGTATTGTAGCAGGAGCACATTGTGCGAGTGTCAGGGCCAAGTCACGGAAGGAAAGCTTGTAAATATGCCTGTGTACCTTATTGTTTCTTCACGCTCAGTCGCTTGTAACTATATTATTATGACTGAGATCAGATGCCACATGCAAAACTTTTAATCTGCTTTGTCATTGCCTACAAGTCAACTGTATTGTACATCTGTGGTCATGAAAACTGATCAATAAAACAAAGTGCGATAAGCTTGGCCCCTCTTTATTTCATGGGTAAATCTTAATTTTTTTTATTTAATATTTGTAGCTGCTTGCCTGTTGTTTGTAATTACAGTTAAATACTGCACAGTATTCTTAGAAAATGACTTAACATATTGGAACGTGTTATGGTCCTCTTACTCCTCTTCCATAGAAACATTCTTCTTTTGTGAACAATATGGAAAAAAACACACTAACATGATGTAACAAAGTGGAGATAAGGTGACATACCAACTTTCAGTGAAAGCTACGAGCACAAAAACAAGTTCCTAATGATGAGTCATCTGGTTTTTTTTTGGTATTGTGGAATAATGGCCATGATACTTCATGGAAAACACCTTTTTTATGGGGAATTTCAAATTAGAAAATCACACTTGACTTAATTAAAATTTCACCCTGCTGCCACAGGATTCAAAATCATTTAGAAAAAAATTGTCTGTTCTTTTGTATTATAAAGGTATTATTATGCTCATTTATGAACACTAGATGGCAGCATAGCATTTAATAAAGCTCAGACCCATATTGAATACTGTTTTTTCATACAAGATACTACCAACTACACACCATAGATGTGAATTATTCTGCCTTACTTTTACATATTTCTCTACTATCAAATTTCCTTGCGGATATCAATTTCAGTACACCACAAGAATAGTAAATAATCTAATTTGTACAATTGTAACTTGACATTCTAGATCAGCTGGATTTGAGGTGAATGAGAAGGCTGTTTTTAGTTTATAAGACACTTCCTACTACAGAAATACTACATTTAAAAGTATTTAAAATCAGGTGAAGATGCAAACCATGAACTGCAACATTCCCAGTTTGTGTCTGGCTATGGACTTGTTGCATGTCAGTCCACATCTCTCTCTCTCTCTCTCTCTCTCTCTCTCTCTCTCTCTCTCTCTCTCTCTCTGGTCATTTCCTGCCAACTCTCTACTGTCAGCTATCTAATAATGGCATAAAAATCCCCCCCAAAATAATTACACAACCACATTTATACTTGACGGCGAATGAAGATGTGCGGCAAAGTAAAATCAGGGAACGACACAAAGGTTACAGGCCAGAAATGATAATGCATCTCTTTTCGTATTATAATGGTGGTTTTACATGCCACAAATATTCTGTTATATCATCACTCACAGAGTAAATTAATAGGAGGCACTCAGTTAATTTCCTGTGAGGTAAACCTCAAATCCATCTGGCATTATTTGCATTAAAACAAAAAAAGCTGGCTTGTGTGTGATGTCAGGTGATGGTATTAGTGACAAAGTCTGACAGATAAGATAATGTAGGGAAAGGATCAGCTGCTTCTGATGAGTCATCCAGACAAAGCAGCTCCTGTGTGTTAAGTAACAGCTACAAGACGCCACAAGTGGATTAATCGTTTACCGAGATGTGGACAGGGTTACCAAAAGAAATGTCCTCTTTAGCTGGATAGAGCCCTTTTTAAACATGTCTGCCACTGAATAAACTGGCTCTATATTAGACCTGATAAACCTCTGCTGCTGACCTTGTGGATTTCTCATTAGCAGAATATTACAGCTGCCTTCATCCTCCTGTATCACATCTTTGTTGTACTTGAAAGATCAAGTAGTGATCATGCACCCCAGCTTTCCACTCCCCCTTTCACCAGCCGTGAAAAGTGGGCTGCCTGCACAGGACATATCAAGTGTGACTTGCAGGGAATTAGATCCAGAGCTCCAACTTAGAAGGGAATGCCCTAGATGAGCACAGACATACCGTGTACTATATATCATGTTATACTGTATTTGTCCTTCTATTTTGGGTGTACTACATTGGGTCAGCCCCGCTCCATCTGTTAAGACACATTTCCACACAATTACAGACTAAGGTCTACCAAGGGGTCAGCTTAAAACATTAACAGCAACAAGAATCACAATTTTATTTTAGATTAAAGCTCCCTATGCCATGAATATGAATGAGGACAATGAATGAATGATAAAACAGAACCTCCATTGAAAAAAAACAGATGATTTTTAGCATTTTTAGCGAATATAAATCTATACAAAATTTCTTTTAGGAGGCTTTTAGTAACACAAATACCAATTAAACTCCAGTCATTCTTGATTCTATAGAAGAATTGCAGCTATGTCAGCAGCCCGCACCCACATTTACTCCACTGGACAAAGTAAATATTTAAGTCATGAGGCAGCAAAGAGCAGCTGAACACAGAAGAGGCTGTGGGGAGCACCAAACGCTCCGAAATCACCGTTTCTGGTGCTGATACGGGAAACCGAGGAGGAGAGGAAGAGAAACGATGGAGTCAGAGCCTGGAGTGTGTGTCTCGCTGCCAGTATACCCACCTGTTCATACAGACTTTTTAAAGTTTAATGCCCTACAGTCTCATGTTTGGGCTTGTTTTTGTCTTTTTTTTTTATGCCTCATCTTTGACACACATGTCTGTGCCAAGATATGATGAAATCACGGCACTGATAGTTAGATGTTAGATGGTTGTAATAACATATTTTTATTCATGTCTGTACTGTGATGTACATTTTGTGAGACAATGTCATCAAAATTATAAAAATGTCGAAAAGGAAAACAGTCTGATTGAAATGAGTTTGAACAATCGACAGGTTGTAGAAATTGATTATAGATTGAACATGTAATCAAATATTTAACTAAATTTCTAATCTATTACCTATACTGCAGTGCTTTTAATAAAAACACTAATATAAATTACATATTTTTCAACAAACGGTAGTTAAATTACTAATAATAACAATACTGGAAACACAATTGAAAATAAGCTACAGAGAAGAGAAAGCAAACAGCACAAAGGCTCCGCCATCTGTTTGTCAGATTTCCTGAATGGGTCTGGACAGGTGAGCAGCCTGGACTGAAGCGGAGAGAAGTACAGAAGATGTGTGTGGAGGTAAGCGGAGTAAAGTACCGTTGTGGGGCAGAGCGAAGGCTTTGGAGCAAATTAAAGACGGAGACAGTAGGGTGGAGAGAGGTGAGGCTCGGGAGATAAACAGGGTTTAACAGACTAACAAGATTGTCGGCAAAGTCGTCCTAAAGCTCCAAACACAGACGTCTCAGCGAGTGGATGTGACATTTAGCTGTTAAATCTGGCTAGAGATGGGATTGAGTAGTTAATATTATAAATCTTAAAGAAAAAAATTGAAAAATTTCCAACTTTGAGGGCATAAAAATAATTGACATCTTACTTGTAAAGGAGATGATAGATGAGGAAACCTCCTGAGGAAATAAAATGCAAATTTGTTGATTAATGGGCATCTTCTTCAGATAATACAGAACTGCAATATTGGCCTCAGCTGAGATGGGCATTGACAAAAAAGATGAATGCAGCAACAGCGGGGACCTAAAGCATAAAGAAAGACAAAGCACGGTTAGTCATAATTGCTGGCAAAATGTCCCATTTATACATCCTTGAAATCTCACGGTCTCGGGAACACATTTTCAAATTTAAAATGACATTTCATTGGGAAACACAGAACCGGAGATATTTAGAATATTTCTTTCACCAATGGACCAGCTTTTTTCTGATAAGGTGAGGTCTTCCTGCTTGTTGTCAGGGACTCAGGAAAAGAGGTGAAACACACAATGAGATAGGGCATGGCAGGAGAAGGGGGGGAAAAAAAAAAAAAAAAAAAGGATTTACTGTATCACCAGTACATGTTAACAGCTGTATCAGTTGGTCTCAGTTCAGAGAGGGGAAGGATTCCGACAGCTGGTGTGTGTGTGAGTGTTTGTCAGGGGGGGAAACTGGGTGTGGAGCCTTGACCAAGGGCACAGGACAGAGAGAAGAGAGTGTGGTGGCTGGAAATTCCCCAGACTCTTTCTATCTGTAAAACAAAAGGAAACAATGGCCAAGAACTGACATTTTGGGGTGGGGTGGAGTGTGTGTGTGTGTGTGTGTGTGTGTGTGTGGAGGGGGTGATGACTCAAAACATTAACAACCACTGCTGTTGATTAAAAAAAAAAATTTCATCGTTGAATGTCGGTTAAAAGTCAGGCACCATCATTAATTCTGAATCAGCGGCAGTACGACAAAGAGCTGAAAGAAAAATAAATTCCTTTCTCACTCCTTAAACAGAAAAATTAAGAATTAAAATAAATCAATATTAGTCATTGTCATTGTAGATTTTGGTTGTTTTTATACGCAAGTCTGTCATGTTATACAGTCTGGTTAAGTTATGTGGGTGTTGCCGGACTGCTTCTGGTTTTGTTTTGATTGTTTAAAAAAAAATATATTTGTGTAATATGTCACACGGTTATGTTTTGGTTATGTTTTTCTGCCAAAAAAAATCTATTAAACTCAATTATGACAAGGCATACCAATTTGTATTCTCTGGAATTAGGCTACAGCAAGAAAAACATTACAACAATGCTGTGGTAACTGATATCCTCAAATACAACCATCACTAATGAGTGAATCTCATCCACAGGAGCAGAACGCTTGTTTACACACTTGACAAGAGTGTCATAAAAAACAACAGGACATGATGTAAATAATGAGATAATTAGTTTATCTTATCTATAATTTACTATATATTTATTTATTTACTTATTTCATAGTAGAAATCTCAAATGAAAACGACTATCAATTAGAAAACAGAGACCATCATCATCATCATCAGACTATTCTGAAAAAGTGAAAATGAGGCAACCCAGATCTTGGGTTGTAAACAGTGTTTTATAATGAATACAACACAGACGACGGGACTGACAAAATAAACAGACGGCTTGGGTTGGAGAGGGAGGGGTGTAGAGAAAGTATGCTGAACTACTCAGCAACAGCCACTCAAGTCGTGACGTGTTCACGGTGCTTCCTGCAGCGCTTTAACCCGGGTCCTAGAGACAGTATTTGAGCTTTCTATTCGCTACTTGGCGCTGTTGCTATGGGGCTGTGCATGTTGAGCCGTGCACGGTGCACCATGCATGGAGAACAGTTTGTGTGCTGAGTTTGGGATTAGGGCAGAAAGTGTCAGGAGCGGGGTGAAGAGCCCGCATCAAGAGTGCAACATGACGCAACCTGGTCTAGTTTTATTGTCATTCATTTATTTATTTTTGGGTGTTGTTGTTGTCGTCGTCGCTCTTGTTTACCTTCTTAATGGCCATGATCCAAAGCTGTCATATAGGGTAACATTGACTGCGTGGCTGCTTGTATGTCTCAGATATTGACCTTGTTGACCTTCTATTATATCTCTATAAAATGTTTATATAGAAGTTTTATTGTGCGTAATATGAGTTTATGGAGACTTTATCGATTCTATTGTGCTAAGTTGTTATGTTCCTATGAGGACCCTGCATAGTGAGTTTATGTTTACAATACAGTCTATCACAGGCTATTTATATCTGCAAATGTAACATTACAGGGACTACAGTGGGTCTATAAGTGAGGGTCATACACATAGTTATGTGTGTTTTTCCCTAATCACATAACAGGACGAGCTATTAGTGATTCTTTTTTAATATCTATGGTACTCATTAGTAAGTTAATAGTGACTTTATATAGATTCTATGGTATCAGGTTATAGCTGTTGTTTATGACACTATGATTTATTATAGGCTATTTATATCTACAAATGTGATACTACAGGGACAACAGTGGGTCTATAAGTGCGACTTATAGTAAAACTAACATTTCAGTACGGAACTATGAGTGTTTATTTTTTAATAGCCACTGTATATCTGCTATATTACTGTGGCGTGTCTAGTGCTGAATAGTGTTGTTTTTTTTGTTTTTTTTTAATCAACTATAGCCTACCATAACATGCTGATGAAATTTTGTTTTGTAGTGACGTGTCAGCCTGCATAATTCTTGTACAATCGTATCTTGTATTACAGTAATGTAGAATAAAGAGAGACAAATAAATCAATAGTAATTGATAAAATGTAAATAAATAAATAAATAAAAAAGGAAAGGAAAGAAAGAAACACACCTATCAGAGACAGAACATGATGGAAAGTTTTTGTTTGTTTGTTTGTTTTTTTCTTATTGCGAACTTGTGAAGAATTGTGTTGAATTTCATGAGCAGCAGCTGAAAACATAGCCGGACATCAGAAGGAGGGGGGGGGGGACAGTCTGCTGTTGGATCCCAGCCAGTACAACCAGCACCGACCGGCCGTGTTTTCATATCTCGCGGAGCTGCGACAGAGCGCGCGGTATGAAATGACCGAGAATACAACACCACCGTGCATGTGTGCGCAAAACTATGTGGCATATCACAAATACCTGCGAAATAACAGACATGTGTCCACCAGAACCAAGCTGGCACCGACAGAAACGTCTCGCTTCGAGAGGGGCAGGTGATTGTTTCTCTCCCTCGCTGGTTGTCATGGAGTCAAGGTGTGTGTAATAGCATGCGGTGACAACGACAAAACTTTAGACAGGCACCTGTAATCAAAAAGTCAGGTGAAAACAACTGTCAAAACAATTCATAAAAAACATCACGAGCAAATAACCGCTAAATTAGCCCATAACAGACTTTTTTTTAAAACCAGTATAAAACAATTCGTGAGAAAATCGATTCAGCTTTTGTGTTCCGGAAACAAACAATTCTTCGACATTGGATATCCATGCATATATGTATATTTTTAGATTTTTTGTTAGAGCCAACACTGTTTAATAAAACATGTTCTGATTCTGCTGGTGTTATCCCCAGCTAGAAATTGGTTGCCAAGCATTGCATCATTCCTTTCATGTGACTCCCATACGCCCCAAATTCGTCCTGGCCGTCTTATGACTGCATCACAATTGCTGCTCGTACAAACTATACAGGGCAAGGGAAGAGAGGAACAACCAGCTGCTACGACACCACGCCCCGCCTCGCTGCTGATTTCGGCCACTCTATTGGATGTCGCCAAGGAAAAGATCTTAACTTCGCTCTTCTGATTGGGTCTTCGGAACGTTAGTCATCCACGTGCCGGTTTAGGTTGTGAAGAAACGCTCTTCCCATGCATAGTTCGGTTGGCCTCTCGCTCGATATAAACACCGCCGGGAGTTTCCGAAAAATCACATTCAGCCGTCAAGACTGAACAATGGTTAACATGAGCTATCACCAATTTTCACTAAAATATCCACATTCAAGCTCAAGACAGTCGAGAAGGCGAACGAATAAAAGAAAAAGGGTAAGTGGAGGTTCTTGTCGTTAGTTTTGTCTATTAGTTAGTCGATGTTTTTCCGTCTTTTAGGGGACTAACGGCTACTTAACGCACTCTTTAAGTGAGCTGGTGAACTGGAAAGAAAAACAACGTGTATGATTTTGGCAGATATCCCAGTGCTATTTTTAAGAATAACAGTTGTTTTAATCAATAACAATTATCAACTGTTACAGTACATCAAGTTTGTTTTGTACGTGTTCTCTGCAAAGTTGTCGTGCGACGTAAAGCGTGGAAGTTTTCAGGTTTTGGCCCTTTTCGAGAGAATCAGACGTTATAAAACAAATGTTGTAGCCACGAAATAATCAGACATTTAGGTGTAATTTTATTTGAACATGTGTGGCAGATTTTAGCATAACGTTACTCCGTGTGACGTCTGACAGTAATTGGTGGGGCTGTTGACTCCAGACTGAACGGCTTGGCCATATTTGTGCTTTTAGTTGTTTTTCTTTTACACTTTTGAAAACCCGTTTTAAGTAATTGCTTACAACAGTATTAGTTGGTGTTATATTTTGTTTCAGTGTCATATTTCTTCCCCACAACCCACTCTTTCCTTTTCTCTGTACGTTTCCTTTTGTTTCGCCCATTCCTCCTGCTGGACTTACATTTCCATGACGTAATTCTCTTGGCTTACAGTGGACATGTAGCCCAACTAAAAAAAAAAAAGAAAAGAAAAAAAAGGCAAAAACAAGTGTGTATATTTTTTGGATTCAATAAAATAATAATCGTTTTGTTTTATTTAACAAACCCGTTTTACTGTCATTATGCACGCGCTACCACGGGCTGTTTGACATGAGGTTCAAGATTTCTTTATTCTTCATCACTTTGTAACTGAGTTATTAACACCACTACCAGCCCCACATCTGTGGAAGAATGGTTTATTTATTTACTTATTTTTTATTGTCATATCAAATGAGAAAACCGGAAATCGTTATTTATATAAAATGTTTCAATTTCGAGTTTTGTGTACGAGAATCATAGTAATTATGATGGCTTTTGTAACTTTTGGTTCAGACAGCAGTAAAGGTTTAATAAAGGCAGTAGAGGTGACTGTCAGACCTGGAGTGATCAATATTGGGATTTTCCCGTCGTTTTTAACCACTTGTTTATCGATCCCAACCTGTTTTTAGGACCGTAGAAAGCAGGGGGCGCAATAGAGAACATTTTGGTCTTTGTTTACAAGAATTAAGTGACTGGAAATTTATTGTTTTCTCGATCCTTGTTGATTTCAACAATTATTGGCAATGTTTCTGGTATCTCTTTTTTTTAAACGGTTTTCATTATTTTCCAAAGCAGTCATTTCTGTTTCATTTTAAGGTGCCTTTTGTTTCCAGACTGAGCTTGTTCTGTATTTGTGCAATCATCAATTTGATTGTGAAATCTCAGCAAATTTCAGTCATCAGAAGAAATATCTGTCAAAAAACGAACTAATCAATCAACTTTTTTTTCCCTTTCAGAATTGTTGGGACAAGCTATCTCCAACAAATTGGCAGACTTGATTAACAGAGACTTTCTAAAGGTAAATTGCTCCTCTCATGTTTGACATTCTGAATGCTGCATTCATTTTGAATTGATTCATTGTATTTGTTCAGTTCTACATGAACTTTGTATTGAACTTGAATTATTTACATTTTCATACATATTCTTAATATTCAAATTCCTCTTATCAGCACTTTTAGTGCAGTACAGTCATTTCCTCACTTAGTGTCACTGTTATTCCAGTTCACAATTAAGTGGTTTACACAATATACTGTACTTTGGACTAGTTATCTTCATCATGGTGTAAATCATTATACAGATAAATGCTTCTTGCAATATATTCCTTTGTGGTACACATCATCTTTTATTCTTGAACAGGTTAAATTTATTCACGTTTAAGTTTATTCAAGGATAAACTCTTGAATTCAACCAATTGCAGAATCGTGAAGATTAAAATGAACAAGGCGGAGTTATTGTGACGTGTCAGTCATTTAACATGTAGCTGCTTTGCACTCCTCGCTTCATCTTCCTCATTTTTTCCAACCCTCTTGTTTCTGGCGGCTGCTCCCCCTCAGGTCCAGTGTGAAGCGTGTGGCCGAGTATCTGTGCGTTGCGACTGATTGGCGAGATGACTGCCGAGTGGCTACACCTGCCCCCGCCGTACCCCCCTGGCGTGGGGCCGTTGTGTGGTGCAGAGTTGGAGGCGTGGTATGAGGACCTGCAGGATATTCTGGGCTCCGACACGGGAGGGGCAAAACTGGCGCGTGCCCCCACATGCACCGAGGTCAGTAGCCTGAATGCATTGACTATCACACCCATGATGGGTGAGCGTATGTTAGCAAATTGTATTTTCCTTAATGTTTCTTTTTTTTTTTTTTAGGTTTGTTTTATATTTTTTTGTGAAAAAAATTCCATTCACATACTATATAAATCACTTACTTTGTGACATTTGACACGTTTTGGCAGGTGTTTACATTTACGTTTTGTGCCTGTAGAAGGAGCCGGAGTTTCTGGATGTTCTGGAAAGTTGTTCTCTGACGTGGTTGACGGACGGGAGCCAGACGTGGGGCGAGGGTGTCCAGAGGGCAACAGAGGAGATCCACAACACCCAGCCTCTGCATCACACCTCATCGTCATCCTCCTCTTCTTCCTCCTCCTGCATGAGTCCAGCTGTTGCAGAAGAGCGGCGGGTGGAGGCTGAGAGTGGGAGAAGTGGAGATAGTTCGACGGGAGGTGGCAGTGACCTGCTGCCCCCAGAGTTCTTCGAGTTGCTGAGTGAAGGAGGAGTGGGAATGGTGGATCCGAGCGGAGCAGTCATCAGCAGTGGCTATTATTACCACCACCATCAACACCACCAGGCTAATAATGTCCATCCCGCGTCTCCCTCGGCCAGTGAGGAGGAACTGCCCTGTGTCCCAGATTCTCCATCCTGCTCCTCCTCTGCCTCCCAGTCGCCATCTCAAAATTGTTCTTCACCGTCCTCACCCGTCTCTTCTCCGTCCGTCTACCCATCCTCCCGCCTGGGAAAACGCAAGAGGACCACCAGCGAGAGGGCCAACAGTGCCTTGTCCTCTTTCGCCTCCTCCACGCAGCACACATCCTCATCATATTCGTCTGCCAAAAAGAGTCGCAAAGAAAGAGAGCAGGAGAACGAGAGGAAGGTACAGGAGCTGACGGAGCAGAATGAACGTTTGAAAGCAGAGATTGAAAGGTTGGGAGAGGAGGTACAGAGGACACGTAGAGCCCTGATAGAGAGATTAGTCAACACCAGGAAATGAGGGGGAAAAAGAAAGACAGGATGGAAGAAAGGAATAAATGACAGGTCCTACAGAATTGGAATAAGCAGTGGTGGGGAAAGGTGTAATATGGTGGACATGAAATGCCTCTTAGACAAGAAAGAGATATTTTTTAGGAGAGGATTTTTGGAAAAGATAGAGTGCTAAAGATGGCAAGAAGGAAGAAAGTGATGAAAGTCAAGACAAGGAAAGGCACAGAGAGATGGGCTGCAACAGCACTGCGGCAAATAAAAAGACACAGCATGTACAAAGGAAAAGGAAGAACAGACAGCTCTAAGTGCAAATCATGCAGTGGTTTTTATGAATGTTTGTCATTGTATAGAATGCCTAACACAGAGTTCCATCAAAAAGGACTGCAGAGATAATAGTTATGAGCGTTTGATGATTTGTATGTAGGACAGAAAGGATTCAGAGAGTGCATTTCATTGTCATCCCTTCCCACCATTTTGCAATAAATTGTAACTCCTACTTTAAGGGCTGCAATCTGGCTAGCAGAGATTATTTGCCCCAATTTGTGGAGAGTTTAGGAGCTCAGGAAAAGTTTTGAAAGTGCCCATTGCAGTGTGAGTATGAGAGAATGGTTTTTTTTGGAAGAGAATTCATACCTTTTCTTACTTTTTTATAACCGATGGCTTGTGTGTATGTGTATTTAAATAAAGCAAGTAGGACCCGGCTATACTTTCGAAGCTGACCTTTTCTATCAATATGTGAATTAGTGGTAGGAATTATAAATTGTTCTACCCTGATTTACTATTTTTATATAACGCTGTAAAATATACAATTGTACTGTAATGGCTTGTACTGTAATATGCCAACACAGCTACTTATTTTCTCATTGTAGTCACATAAATTGTTAATCGTAGAATAATATGCATGGCTTTTATCATTAATGGAATCAATTTCATGTATTTTACCATACTATTTCTTTTATCCTTCATTGTAATCCCAAATTTGCAATAAAAGAAATAATGTGCATTTTTTTTGTGTCATGTGGTGTATATTTCTTTGCCTTTTTAATGACCGGTTCATGAATTATTTCACTTTTTGGTACAAAATGGTGTGAACATATATTGCAGGTATTTGAGGAAGGGGGAGGGGGAGAGTACAGACAAAATTTAGTTGAACTTCATTTATTTTTTGGGATTTGAAAAGGGTATTTGTAACAAATAGCAAAAAAAACAATTTTCCAGAGGATATAAAAACATCTTTAAATGCGCAACACACCTTCAAACGCTAATATCGTATGCTGACTTTATCACAGGGAGAGTATAAAATCAGTTTCTTTTGGTGTGGGGATTTGGAAAAATCCCTCCATTCTGTAGCTGTATTCATTTGACTCTCTCTTTGTGTGTTTTCATTTCCCCGTCGGCCTATCCAGAATTTCATTAGTCCTCAGTGCCAATACCACATTGTCTTAGATCCTGTCACGGCTTTGCCTTAAGCTAATACCCTCATCTCTCTTAGTGTACATCTTGTTCCCATTCTCCACTATCATACCTCAAACCATTCTAGTCTTTCCTTCCTCTGACTAACCTCCATCATTTTGCTTTCAATTTTTTTCCTGTCTCACTTCTTCTTGCCCTTCTGAGGTGCAGGTTCAGGGTTCTTCCCTTCAGCCAGAGCCAGCTGTTTCTTTAGGTCCAGCAGTATAGCCACTTCTGCTGTGATCACGGCTTTCTCTGCCTTCTGGGCTTTGAGCGCTCGCACCTTTTCCCCCTGTGATAGACAAGATGACAGGTTTAAATAGATTTCTTACATGTAAATTTGCCTTTGATTAAACACTTCAGCTTATATGGATAATTATAGGTTGGCAGCTTTCTTATCAAAAAGTAAATTTGGAATTATACTGTTATAACTCAGAAAGGTTTGGAAATATTGAAAACCAAACATTTGATTCTCAAATATTTAAAACCCGCAGTTAAAACAGTATAATCTAAAACTGGACAATCGTAAATTTGTAATTTAATTACAAACTCAGATGTTGCCAGATAATTTTCCAAATAGAGATACTGATTAATTGTGGATTTCAATATTAGCAGTTATGTATTTCTGCGGCCAATAGTTTGTTGCGTGCGTGATTTTGATTTTTGGAGCGATCATTTTCAGTCCTTACGGAAAATGGTATCCATTTTTTCCATCCAGTTATAAAGACAAATGTTTTAATAAAAAGCAATGAAATTAAAATAATCAAATTGAAGACAATGTCACAAAAAGAAAAAGAAAAAAAAACAGGTTACTGATGCCAAAATGTCTCAAAATATAACAGCGCGTCGCCACCAGCCACAGCGATCTCACCTGCTCAGTCACGGCTTGTGTGAGCTGTTTGGCTTTCTCTGGGTCCACGCTGTTCACCGCCGCCACCTCAGCGGGAGCTGGCATAGCGGCGGACTGAGTGCTGGCAGCGCTCTGAGCCGTCGTCTGAGGGTGGAAATAGACAGATGTTTGAATTTGAGACGATTTGATGGTTATTATTTCTAGAGATTATTTACTTCATTTCAGACAATAACACTCATCGCTCAAAATGCCGACGGGATTTCATGAGTCACGATGTGTGAACAGACAATGAATCACACTGGACACACGGGCGTGAGTGAAAATTCAAATATGAGGACGTAAGATGAGCTGTTAGTATTAGTGAAGGCATGCGGTAATCAACATTGACACAGCAGCACCACTATGGACTCTTCACAAATAAATACCGCTGGATACCTTTTTGTTTGGTGGTTCATCTTCAGGCTGGATGCAGGCGGTTGAGTAGAAGGTTTAGAAAGAGATTATTTTATATCTAAATGATGGATGCTTAATAAATAATTAAAGCATTTATGGTGTGTTTGCTCTGCATCATGTTTCAAAAGACAAGTATCCCAATTAAATATAAATTCTTATTCATGACAAGTCTGACAGGGGCCCGTGAACAGCTATGCATTATCAATTCTTTCTTATTTCATTATTCATAAATAGTCAACCTATATTACTACAAGACCTGACTGAACTCACGCACCAACCATTAGGCATCATAAACATCAAATACCTGCTGTCCACCAAATCTCTTCTTCAAAGCCTCAATCTGGTCCACCTCCAATTTCTGGAACAATGGACTGACCTGGGATGGCAGGGGGAATAAAAGATAGATATTTAAAAAAAAGTATATGCACAACTATTTAAAAAGTTTGGAAACTGTGGATCTGTACCAAAGGCACTGTGTCTGGAAAATTTAACCTGGAGGCTCTGTGATCACAATGATGATACAGGATGTAGTTGAGAAGGTGTGTGCACATGAACATTGTGTAGTCTTGGTGAGACATGAGAGTGGTGTAGTCCCGCTGCTCCTTGTGTGGAAAGCTTGTCACCAATCACAATAGCCTTGGAGATTGAGTGCAACGTTGGACACGGGTCATAACAATAAGGCCTGAAGGGACAAGTGGCCTGAGAGAAGATATCTGTGTGAAGACTGAGGCCTAGAAACACCATCTAGGCTATTATTCTTCTCTGTGTGTGTGTGTGTGTATGTGTGTGTGTGTGTGTTGACACAACTACAATGTCCTCCAGAGTACTGAAATATTGACAGACTGTTGCATCCTCATTGTATCACCCAGCGTCAACATATTGGACACAGTTTGTGTGTCTGCACATGTATGATCTGCGTGTGTCTTTTCACGTCATACTCACAGTGCCGATGCGGTGGCCGGCACTCAGGACACATACAAACGTGCCAGTGCCTTGCAACATGGTATTGACGCAAGAGCTAGGGGCGTTGAATTGATCCCTGATGGTTTGGCTGACTGTTGGCATGTATGGAAACAGCATCACTGACAACAAGCAGGCGATATTCACAGACACGCCGGTCACTGTGCCCGCACGCTGCCTGAAAAGGAGACACAGACAAGCATCAGGCAATCTGATCGTGGATATAAATTTTACTTGATCTCGTAATAGACAGAGATTTTCATTACTTCTTTAGTTGGCTGTACATACAAATATTTTTTTATTCTATAAATTGATTTTTCTGAATTCAATTTCATATTTATCATTAATTTCAATTTATCATATTTAATTTCTCTGCGCTCTGAGATACGTGTGAATGAATGAGTCCTTTTTATAAAGGTGAGTGTTCAGTCTGTGGTTTAATATAAAATGTGAATTTACACATTTATATCACAGCTGACAAAGTGCAAAACTCACAGATCCATCTATCCTGTATGGAATTACCGACACAGATACTAAGTTGTTCAAGGCCATCTCACCTTTCCGTGTCTCCTCCCTTGATCTTCTTCCAGGGTTCGTTGACCTGAATGTACTGGTTGCCATGGCGAGAGATGTTTAAGATGTGTTTCAGAGCATCACGGATTCTGGAATATTAAAAAAATAAATAAAAATATTCAAATTCAACGATATCTAAAAACTGACAGCAGATCAATGTTAACTGAAATTTCATTTTTGTGACCACAACCAGTGAATCTACTTCAGTACCAGTCCACATAGGGTTTTATCTACAGTTATGTTTTACCATTAATGTTGAGATGAAACCTACAATTAACAACTTCATGTTACTAATGAAACTAAAAAGACAATACACAGAGACATTTACTTTCTAATTATTTTAAATCACTAAATTAAACATTGAATACAAGAATAATTAAAATTCTTGAAAGTCATTTCAACAAAAAGACACATGTCTGTCTACATCACATCATCATTTTACTTGGACTGCTTTTGACAGCTACGTGATTCAGATGGTCTTACTTGACTTTGTCCATGAGCTGGATGTACTGCTGCAGCTCCCAGCCCACCAAAGCCAGGAGCTTCTTATCTTCCTGCTGTAGCTCCATTGCAGGCACACAGCCCTCAAAGAACTTAGTGACAAACATGCCAGCTCTGGAGGATGGAGGGAGAGGAGAATGAATGAGGGTGAATAAGAAAAGACAGAAAAAATTGGGGGTCAGAGAAAAATGTGGGAATGGAGAGAGAAAAGCAGCCAGTAACAGGGAGAGAGAGTGAGAGCTAAAGGAGGGAAGGGCATGTTACTTGACTTGCTAATTGTCTATAAATTATAGATTTTGTTGCCAGATGTAATGCAGTGCTCTGCCAGTGTAAACCAACACAACAGTGTGCTGCATTAAGCCTCTTCACTGCTCCTTCATTGCCTCTAAACTGGGGCTGTGTCTGGAGCAAGTAATTTTTGAAATGAGTTTCATGTGTACAACAGGAGGATGTTCATAGTGAGAAAGTTTTTGTCATGTCTGATGCAACAGACCGTTCTATATTTTACTCATCTCTCTGCCTCTGAGGAAGGTCTGCCAGACCAAAAAGCTTTGACAGGAATGTAAAATTTACAATAAACAACAATCCTGATGTGGGAGCATCATGAGTCTTGTGTGTCCCGCATTCTTAATTTTTTAGTAATTTGATTAGTGAAACTGCCGAGCCCCCAAGTGTTTTTTTTTTTATCTTGGCAAAATAAAGAATCACCGAATAATCCCAATCAATATGGTAATGCTACGAAATAATCAGATGGGATTTACCCATTTGAGTTTTTTAAGCTGTTTGTGAAAATGCCAACAAAATGTTTCAACAGCAACTAGCCAGATCATGACACCCAGAACTGTCAATAAATTTGAAAAAGCAGGCTTAAGATGGACATACTGTCTTTAATGATGTACTGATTTGGGGGACTAGATCCAGGCAAGGGCAGAATTTCTTTTCTGAAGCAGAATACTTTCTACCTCCAACACCTTAGGCTGGATGCAATCTACAAGATATTTTTGAACCAATTAGGCATCAACGTTGCTGCCCGAGACCAATTTTGAAGATCAAGGTACTTTGAAAAAAAGCTGCTGAGAAAAATCTTTGATGTGGGATTTAACCCTGATCTTTTAAAAATCATTTGAGGCGATGTAATTGGGGCTAAATTACGCCATCCCAAACAAATTTAGAAAACTAGGGTGAATCTCCTGTAATAGTTACTGTTCTAACAGACTTTTTTCAACAAGTACAACAATCTGAAATCCTAGTTGTTAATTGGACTAGATGACAGTTTTGCTGCATATTTACTTTTTGAGTAAAACTTACTGTACAAAATATGAGCAATTTGAGGTGGATTGCCCTATTTTTTATTTCACTGGTAATCTGATCAAAACAATTAAAATAGAAACAGTAACACACCCAAATGTCACAAATTCAGACAGTGGGGAACAAGCACAGTGTTGAACAAGCTGTAAAGAGACAGGTTAAGGGTACTTTGTTAGGACCATAGAGTTAAGACATTTTCTAAAGCAGGTCTATTTATTACTGACAAGGTGATTTCTAATACTTGCTAATCAGTTAAAAAGCCATTCCACAATGACCAACCTGTTGATGAAATTGCCCAGGTTGTTGAGCAGCTCTGAGTTGTTCTTCAGAGCCATGTCAGCCCAGGAGAAGGCTGAATCCTGTCCCTCTGGACGCACATACAGCAGGTAGAACCGCCACACATCAGACGGGATACCCGTGTCCTTGGCCATGTCACCAAACACACCGACACCACGGCTCTTGGAGAACTTAGTGTCCTCGTAATTTAGATATTCTGCGGAGAAATTATAGAACAAGTTACTAGCAAAGTTCAGCCCTAGGCCAGAGTATTTAATTGCTAGTCTGAATGTGATAAATGATCAACACAGCATGGGTGCCCTTACAATGTTTTTAGACTACTTGAAAGATCGGTTGTGAACCCCAGTGTGAGTCAAATAATCTATTACATGAATAATCAATCAGTCAGCCATAATAAGCACTTACCGGTGGCAACAAGGTGGTTGACCAGAGTGTAGTTGTCCTGAGCTCCCAGTAGGGAGCAGGGGAACACCACACTGTGGAATGGCACATTGTCCTTGGCCATGAAGTTGTACAGCTCCACCTGGTGGCACAGACACAACACTGCACTGTGAGGATGACATCATATTAGATCATCATGAGATCATCCAGTTCAAAGAGGACTTATCAGCTCTCCCCAACCCCCATCGCTCTCTCTCTTCCTCTCTCTGCAAATACAGGCCATCACACACACATAACAAGCTCAATCCTGGGGTTTTAGATAGAGAGAGATGAGATGAGTCAATGAGAGTGAGGAAGATAGCTACGCTTATGAGAGCAAATGTTAGATTTTCTTTTATCTATAAGGTTTTAAGTATTTTTAATGAACTTCCAGTTGAATAGTCCACATGTAAAAGAACAAGTGACAACTAGCTAACTAGCACTTGTTTTCCTACTTAACACTTGTTACTGTATGTGTGGGAAGCAGAGTAGTCTGAAAGCTTAAAGTATCAAACTCATACATATGTACACACAAAATGTCAAATAGTTCCCCCTTTATAAACTAAACTGATGATAACATCATGAACAAGAAACAACAAGAGAACCCCAAGGCAACCTGATCATGCTGAGAAGTTTATCTCTGAGGGGATGAATTTAGGCAAAGCAATTTTATCTCCAGTATATAGAAGATTTCATTAGATTAATGTGCATGTAGCACCAAGTGACTTCAGAATATGTGAAATAAAATACAAGAACAAACAACACTGACATCCACCCTCATTTCAAAATACACCGACAAACCACACAACCACCCAACTAACACACACACACACACACACACACACACACACACACACACACACACACACACACACACACACAAAAGCCTGAGAAAACAGAACTGTTTTCTGATTATGTTTGAATGTGGACACAGTTGTGACAGCTTGTCACAGTTTGTTCCAGAGAACAGGACCAAAGTAACTAAAAGTGCCTTTCTCACATCTGGATCTTATTCTAGGTACAGTTAGAAAACCACCACCTGATGACCTCAGAGGTCTGACTGGATTGTAGTCAGTGAGCAAGACAGAAATATACTGAGGAGCCAAACCATTGAGTACTTTAAAGACTATAAGTAGAAATTTGAAGTGAATTCTGTCTGTATGGCACTGGGAGCCAATGAAGTGATTCAAATACTGGAGTGATGTGTTGGTTTTTGTATGTATGCGTGAGGACTGCTGTGTTCTGAATGAGCTGGAGGATTATTGTTTAGGTAATCCAGCAAAGAGAGCATTACGGTAATCTAACCTGGCTGAGATGAATGCCTGAACCAGCTTTTCAGAGTCAGCTTGAGATATAAATCCTGTAACTTTTGATACATTTTTCATGTAATGTCATACAGGTGGATGGTAACCACAAAGAAACACAAACATATATACTGCTTTCAAGACAATCTAATGTGTGTACTTTGTAGCTGTGGGTATAAAACTGAATGTGCACTTCATTTATAATGAAAGAGGTTATGTCTTCCTCTTCTGTTTCACATTAGGGTTAGATGGGGCTAGGAATTACACAGTGTTCTAATGGAGAGTGCAAAAGACCAGATGGGGCAATGAAAAAGAAATCAGACCCATTCTGTGTTGAAAGAGGAAAAAAAAAAAAAACCTGTGCCAAGCTTGTGCATCAGTACTCTGCTTGGCTCATAAATTCTGACAACATATGTGATGGGGGTGGGCGGTACCTGATGAGGATTCTTCCACCATTTTTCCCATTTGTCAGTGTAGTTGGCGGTAATGGACAGATAACCAATGGGGGCATCAAACCACACGTAGAACACCTGCGGAGGCAGCAACAGAGTCATGAGACATGACAACAGCCACAATTCTTTGTTACGTTGCAGAAATAAATTCTGGATGACAAGAATCAAACTGAAAAATGACACAAAGATGAACAGGAATGACAAAAAAAAAAAAAATCCTGTGTGGGGTGTGAAAGAAAGGAAGTAGTCAGTGTTCAACATTGTTAGACGAGCCAGACCTCAAAAGTCTCCCAGTGAGGCACAAGTGTGCTATTAGTGAGCACTGCAGTATTATCAGTCACTGCAGCATTTGTAAACAGTTAATGAAGTGCATCGTCATTTTCAATGTTTAATTAGGACACTGACCTTAGATTTTAAGTGTTTGCATTCATTATCGTCTTAGCAGATAATATAGCCGAGCAGTGGGGCTTTGTTATTTCCCAATGAATGCAGAAATACCCAAGTAAAAACAAGCAAATGTTCTCAAACAACAAGATCTGTAATGTGAAAAAATGATGTTTTACTCTAAGGGACATAAGCAGACCTTCTCTTTAAAGTCAGGGTGAGGTACTGGCGTTCCCCACTTCAGGTCCCTGGTGATGCAGCGAGGTTTGAGTCCATCTCTTAGCCAGGAGCGAGTGATCTGTTTGGCATTTGCTGTCCAGTCTCCTAAGCCGGTCGACTTCTCCAGCCACTGCTCCAACTGAGTCTCTAACTGAAAGAGAGAAAGAAGGGAGAATGAAAATGCTGACAAAAGCACCCAAATGTCTTAACTCTAAACCCCAGCTCTAGAAAGAGATTAGCTGTTTATATAAGAAATTTACCACAAGGATAACTGCCTTCCACAAACTGTCTGACTTTGACTGCTACTTTACAATTGATGCTTGTATTTTCTAAACAGGCTAGCTCCGGTTCAATCCATGTGACCTAAAAAAGCACGAGTAAACAACCCAGACTGTCAAAGTGCAGTGTGAAAACTGAAAGGCATACCTTTGGCAGGTCCAGGAAAAGATGTCTGGAGGAGCGAATGACTGGAGTCTGCCTGCAGACTTTACACTGGGGTTCCTGGAGGAGACAGCCATCAATAATCAACACAGGTTTAGTTCAATTTAACCAGATTTTTACCTGAATATGCAATTTACAGGAGTATATTTATTTTTTCTGTTGAAGCCGAAGCATTTTCAAGAGTTCCAGTGCGGTAAAGTAAAGTGCAGTCCAGTAAATGACAGGTTGTGATGTCTGTCCCTTTAATTAAAAGAGAAAGTCTGTGGAAGTGGAAAATACATATAGTAAAAGATGCACAGATTTCTCCAACAGCAGCCCATATAGACCATACAAGTGTGTATGGTGTGTATGACGTGTGTCACCCTTGTTCTCCAGAGACTGCTGAAGTGCTTTTGGGAAATATACAGTAGGAAGTCACTAGTGTAAACAGCAAGTTAAGGGAAGGTTTTAAGTATCAAAAAATGTTTTTTTGCCCTTGATATACATATACAAGGATGAATAAAAATAGTAAGATAGTTGCTGCTACCATCATTCTCCCTCTAATAAATAATGTCTGCGTCCTGCCCTTTATCAATACTATATTTGTACATCTTGCCCCTCAGAACTCACCCCGAGCTCCACAGCGTTGATGAGTCGCCCACACTTGTCACACTGGTCACCGCGAGCTTCCGGATAGCTGCAGTGGGGGCAGGTGCCTTCTACAAAACGGTCAGCTAGGAAACACTTGCAGTTCTCACAACATAGCTGCTCCACTGTCTCTTCCACTAAGAAACCGCGCTCGTGGAGTCTCCAGAAAATATTCTGGGCGATCCTGAAAGGATAACAGAGAAAAGAGATGGGTGAATGAATCTTCAGGGGATGTGCTTAGGATACAAAAAAAAAAGAAAAGATTTTTGTCTTTTGACCTGAGCTAAAAACGCATGAACACACAATTGTCTTATGTGGGGACTGAGCAGACACTGAGCAGCTCGAGTAGACACTATTCTGTTAAATTGGCTTGCAAGCTTACTGGATTGGTATATCAATACAGAAAATAGAGCAATATACTAGAAAAGAAAGATGAAGGAATGAGAGTTTGTTTTATTGATTATTAAAATGTTGAAATAAACAAAGCTTGTGGTTTGGTGGAGCTTTGGTGGTGGGCTGGTAAATCTAAAATGTAAGACCTAACATTCAAAGCATTTTTCATGAATCAAGTCAAAAGTCTTTAATCTGTGGGCTGTTTTCATTTTTTCAAAGCACATGGTGCTGGTCTATGGTGTTTGATGCCTTTTATGTTGTACTCTATCAAAGCCAAGGCTCCAAAACAAGAGTTTTTATCTTTGTGATCCTTTTTCAATGTACAAGATCAAGGATTAAAGTCTAATCTTTACTGAAGAAAAGTGTTTCTTTTGTTTCCCCATTTCCACGTGTGAATAGGTAAACCCACAAAAACCATCCCACCATGACCTATTTGAACCTTTATATAAATAAAGAAAAAAATCTGACATTTTATCCATACTGCATTGAGAGCACTGTGCTGTATAATGACAGGCCCCTCACCCATTCAGTTACTTTCAGGGCTTCAATAATTCCTTAGAACAATCCATAACTTTGTAAAAAAATAAATAAATAAAAATATTAGGCTGAATTGCCAGTACATTCCCTTCAGCCTGACTTTAAAAAGCAAAGTTGTGACATGTGAAACTGTTTTTGAATAAAAACATAACTTTCAGAATGACACGGTGTCTCACCCAAATCTATTTTCACACGCTACCTATGGCTTAACCAACCTGCGTTTTACCAGTGTTTGACCTATTCTCAAGAGACTGGTGTCACGCAATGACTGTATTTCCAAGCAGCAAAAGAAAATCACCTTGTGATGTTCCTCTTTTGGGTACATTTATTTGCATTCAATAGGCTGACTAATCTACTGAGGTGTTTCTGCATGAAGCCTTCATCAGAGCATATATAGACTCATAGGTCAGTCTCTAAACACTCATAGAGACTGAGAACAATCTCCCAGGTTTCGTTGCTAAAACTAAACAATTAGAGAGTTTAAAAAAAAACCCTGGACTGCAGAACCAATCCAAAATCTTTAGGGCGGCCCTTTGGAGCGGTGACATGCAGTTCACTACGGAGGAGAATGGGAGGAAGAGCATCATTTCTGGTAAAGCCTGTTCTTGACAAAATGTAAGGGATGTAGGTTTGTTAGCAGCCGTTCCAGCAACTACGGTGCATTTAGAAATCCCCAGACTTCTGTAGGCGGAGATCTCCGATGTCAGGTATTGCAAGAAAAGAGCCTGTATGACAGCAGTACGCTCTCTTTTTAAAAGGAAACGTCGTGTGACCAACATCACCGACAGAAAGCAATTGCACCTGTACATCTGCACCAAGACCCTTCACTCCCCACCCCTCAAAAAATTAAATAAAACACCAGAAAATTAATATAATTACAAAAAATTGCTTTTCTTTGGAACTATAATTTCACTGAATAAATTCAGAATTTAAAAAAAATTTAATTTAATGTGAATTTGCAATTTGGTCACCCTCTGAAAAGCAATACTAAAAGACTACAATCGTGCTGAATGATATCTGAGATTAAGTAAAAATGATTAAGTAGAATTATTGGTTGAGAGGGCTGGACGTCCACACCAGTATCTACTCTACTGCAAGACTCTGGTAATCCTATGTTACGCAAATCTAGGATAAGTGTAGTAATCGTGTGGAAACGTTCTTGCCTTTTCATACCAAAGCTGAGCACTGTCAGAGCCAAATATAACTCAGATCAGGACCTGGGTCTTAAAGCCAGGTCTTAATCATTATTGGAAACCTCTCTGTTTAGCTTTCTCTCCGTTTACCTTTGATTTTTTTTTAAAAAAAGAAAAGCCTCGTTTTTAATATAATACATTGCCATTGGCTGTAAACAGGCCAACTACGGCCTTTTACCCTGCCTTTACTCACTCTGTCTGCTTCTCTGTGGTGGTCCTGCCGAAAAAGTCAAAGTCAATCTGGAACCACTTGTAGATGCTGGAGTGAACAGCATGGTACTTGTCGCAGATCTGCTGCGGAGTCAGGCCTTCTTCTCTGGCTTTGTTCTCTGTAGCTGTGCCATACTCATCTGTGCCGCATACGAACAGCAGGTTCCAGTCTCGCAGACGGCCATACCTTAGAGAAGATAGTCGGAATAAGTGGGACAAGAGATTAGACAAGGAGATGAGTGAAACAGAGAAATGTAGAAAAAAGAAAATCAAGATATGAAAAAAATTAACAGCAAAAAAAAGATGGTGATGGAGAGATACGGTATGGATGAATATAAGAGAAAGTGAGGAAGAATCTGACAGTTTTCATCATATCATTCAGAAAGCTGCGTATAAGTATAATATAGTATAAGCATGTACAAAATTGTGTATTCTTTTACATACATCATATTAAGATCATATTCAACAGTATTTTACAGGCACCTATGAGAACACCCCAAAATATAAAAGAGATAACAAGATTCAATTGCCACTGTACCTGGAGAAGACATCAGCACTGAGGACACAGCCAATGATGTTGCCCAAGTGGGGGACGTTGTTGACATAGGGCAAGGCACTGGTCACCAGGATGTTTCGCTTGCCCTCCTGTGGCAAACTGATAGAGGGGGAAAAAAAAGAACTGAATTTTAATCTGACTATCTCATAATCCTTCTTCAAAACTCCTCATAGTAAAATGTCCACATGTTACAGCTCAACTCACTCTATTAATGTTGGATGATGAACAGTTTGATTTTCCTAGTGCTTTTCTTAAGACTGCAAGTCACTCTGAATAAAATTATCTGACATGTCTAGAATGAAAAATGGCACTTTTAATTACTTACATAGGGTGTTGTCTGGCTGTAGTGGGTGGGCAGGTGTTTAAACTTTTTCTCCAGGTGACAGCAGCTGCCTCCATGTCCTCTTCTGAAACCACACGCTCCCCTTCCTCACCCTAAAAAAGAGGAAAAGAATATAGAGAACTCATTAATTGGGAAATTAACTGAAACCAAATTGTAAATTAAGTAATCTCCACAAGTAGATGTTTTTACTAAAACCTAGGTATTTTAACCCTGCTGTTTTATCTATTTTAATTGGTGCAAGATCACCGTGGGCCAAAAATTTGAAATGGCGTAAAGTCAAAGTACTTCCATAATCTAAAAGTTTTTTCAAATCTTGAAAAGTTGCAACTTTGAAAAACATTGAAATGATAAAACTAGTTATTCCATTAAGAACTCATGATAATCTGACATCAAAATGTTACGAAATGTTTGACCCTAACACCTAAATAAGCTCCATTTCAACATGATGAACAAAAGCAGCCACTGTGGTATATGCACAAAGTTGGTTTTGTATATTGGCAACAACTGTTACGCCTCTAAAGAGAATTGTTCAAGTTGATGGACTGTCAAAGGAACCACAGTTACATACAGTTAGTGATTTTGTAAGTGTTCCTCTTGCTAATAGGAGTAACGAACATATGTATTAAGAAACATCACCTCAATAAACCATGAAATCAAAAAGACAAATAAATAAAGCACACTTCCCTGTTAAGTGGAATTCTTTTTTCAAGAACTGTGTGTTCTACAGTTACACTTGCCATATATATCATCACCTCCCACTTGACCTATTGACCATTAACCTTAACCCCAAAGCTAAAGCATTTAGCAATCTGAGATCCACACATCCTGCGAGTTTCTCTGACAGGGAGCCGTAACTGCTGCTGCTAAATTTGATCGACACCCTTTCAAATCCTCCGATGCTTTCACATGATAGAGAATAGAGGATAAAGAAATAGTGATGTAACCTCTGCATGCTGCATGTTCTATATCCTAACATGGGTGTTAATTTAGATTTTTTTTTTTTCTAGAGCCGCGTTAAGTCTCACCCGGAGACTGCATCTGCTTTGCAAGAGATCCCTGCTTAGTTTAAGAGAGGTGATTTCAAGGTTTGCAACCCCTTGAATGCTTTTTCTTCCAAATAAGTAAAAAAAGCTGAAATGCAGTAAGGTGGCAAAGTCACAAGTAATTATAGTAATTTTCCAAAAAGGACATCTGTATACTGAGGTGCTCTGTTTGACTTTGTGTATCTATAGCTTGAAGGAATTAATAAAACTTTATTGGAAGAAACCTCACAGGGTGTACATGTTTCCTGAGGCACATCTGACACTTTTTGTTCCGTAAGAATGCTTTAAGTCTAATGGTTATCCTGATGATCTGGCTGATACCTCAGCAGGGCTGCTGTTGCATGGTTGTGTGTCTCTGCACTGGCTGCTCTGAGGGGCAGGCTGCCTCTGCATGTAGCTCTTCATGCCCTGCAGGCCTTTACCCTGCAGCACTTTCTGAGCGGCTGACTTGCAAGCGTGCATACCAGTCACACGGTCAAACCAAGCCTTCACAGACTTGCGTTCACCTGAAAAAAAAAAGGGGGGGTGGGGAAAATGGAAGGGGAGGGAAATAAAGAAAATAAAGGGTAGAAAAGGAAAGTGAAAGATTGGCATAAGTCAGAAACAGGATGGAGAGGTCAATATTTTGAAATAAGAGGCAAGTTGACAAAAGGCAAAACGAATATTAAGTCAAAAAACAGATGCATGGAGTGCTGCTTGGGTGTAGAGAGGTATCACTCTGGTGCTCTTCAGTTAGGGGATCTTACTAGTTTAGAGTTATTGGAAAGATCTGAGGCGCTCAAGAGGGTAAATTTAAAAAGCCTTTAATATTTCATGGCTACTTAGTCATAGTTAAAAACATGCGTTTCAGTCATTAAAGCCTTCATGGCTGAAACACATGGGCATGGTTTTAACTATGACTAAGTAGCCATGAAGTATTAAAGGCTTTTTAAATTTACCCTCTTGAGTGCCTCAGATCTTTCCAATAACAGCAAAAGGAATATATTGGAAGAAAGTAAGTAAAAGCATAGAAAAGGCCGAAAATAATTTAAAAAAATCTCACAATTAGTTCATGGATGAACAATAATTCATAGGTTGGAGCGTGAAACAACAAGTATAACAAACATTTGAACAGCTTATTAGTACCTACCCAAAGCTAGTGATGGTTCAGATAAAACAGGGTACAGCGCAGCCCACAAAACGATATCAGCAACTGAAACAACTTCCTGAAACACAACAAAAATGAACAGACATTATTATTGAAATTAATACACACACTGCACCTGAACCTGTTATGTGTCCTCACCTATCATTTCACCAAAAGTGCCTGTCTTAGAAGCCCCAAACAATGCAGGAGGGGGATCCATCCCACCCCCCGTGACTTTCTCAACACAGTTCAACTGTGAGGAAAACTATTTACGACATGATTGTTATGTGAACTGCTGTCTCAATAAATATGGACTAAATAAATACATATATATTCAGCTGAAGCTGCTTCAGTATCTGAGCTTACCCCATTCAGAAGGATACATATTTCTGTACACATGAAATATGTGACAGACGCAGATAACTTGTTGTCACAGGGGCCGCAGATACCACAGTGACAACCCCCCCCCCACACACACGCACACACATACACACTCTGGCATATCTGCAACCATAAGGGACACTCAGTTAAACTCAGCTGAGCTTCCAAAGACATATCATGAACTTTTCTGACTTGATATTATATGACTTGATATATTATAAACTAAAAAGAAGTCTTGTTTGAGTAATTGTGTTGGTCTTTCTCTTCTAAATGTGTTCACACTATAAATGGCAACTAAACGTGCAAGCAGGAAGTATTGATGCTATACCCCAGTTAAATATGGCGTGGTCCCCTTGCTCAAGCTTTGGTCCAAGTAGTTTAGGGGCCCCTGGAGGACTTTGGGGACTTCTGATCCTTTCCCCTGCAGCACTGCCATGTGAAGGGCCTGTAGCAGTGCAGGCTGCACGAATAAAACAAAACAGAGATTAATTCGACTTGATCGAATGATCAAACAGTAAATCAAAAGAAGCATGACCGAGGTTAAATGACTCATTTAAGTAAGTAAGTCTAAACCCTACACAGACCATGCAGATAGATTTCTTAATGCTGGTGTCTGTACATTGTTGTCTTGAGAGCGTGAATTTTAATCATTTATTTGTATGGATTTATATCCCCCGTGGCGACACGCTGAGGTGCAGTAAGAGGATTCTGCACAAGAGAATGTACAAAAGCGTGAATAGCAAATAGTTTGCATCTTAAAGAGGCTTAGTATTTTGTACAAAACATTACCAGCAAACTGAAAGGTCTGTTTTCTTAAATGTGGAGTTTACCTGAAAATCTGTGGCCTCCCATTCCAGCCACTGATTGCAAAGATCACTGGATTCTTGTCCCTTTACTTCAAACATGTACCTAAGGTGTTCGAAAGCAGAAAACAGAAAGAAATCACGTCAAATGGGTAGAAAGTCATTTCAAAACTTTGTTTCAAAGGAAATATCCCCTGGTATGAGCCAAACAAACATACATAAGCTAAAGACATTTTAACAGTGTTGCTCCAGTTAAAGGATAATTCACATTTTTTCAACATTTAAAACAACAGTCAGGTGCCCAAATGAAAACTGAAAGAGGTTTTCCTTGCTGTTCATACTGGCTATTAAAAGATCCCCTTCAAATCCACAGTGTGTCCACACAGTCATTTTGTGCAAAAATGCATCTAAAAATGTATCTGAAGCTTATAGGAGGCTTCAGTAGTCTGAGTCATATCAAGTCAGTCAGTCATATAAAGTGGATATCTGCCACATTTACACTCTTTTTAGGATCAAATTCCCTATTTGTGTTTGTATTGTGGGACTTTGGCACTAAAAAGACAAACGTTGAAAGATATCTACTTCATTTGACTAATTTGGACTGCTGAGGCTTCATATTAGCTTCAGATAAACTTTTAAATACATTTTTGCATAGAAGGAAGCTTGTGGATTTCGGCCTTCATCACTTACATTGTAAGTGAATTATGAAGGGATCTTCTAATGGCAAGTATGAACAGGAGGAATAATTAAGGCAAGAAAAACCTGTTTCAATA
The DNA here is from genome assembly GCF_963924715.1 of Thunnus thynnus. Classification (NCBI taxonomy): domain Eukaryota; kingdom Metazoa; phylum Chordata; class Actinopteri; order Scombriformes; family Scombridae; genus Thunnus; species Thunnus thynnus. The sequence continues at coordinate 14,907,735 of NC_089520.1, read as the reverse complement.
TTCATTTGGGCTCCTGACTGTTGTTTTAAAACAAACTTAAAAACCTGTCCTTTGAGGAGTTAGCGAAACTGTACCTCCATTTTGCTTAATTACCTCATCTCAAAAGTTAAAAAAAATAAATAAATAAAATTTATGATAGAATATTCCTTCATATTTAAATGCTCATAAAACCCTTTCCTTCGGAGGTTTGCTGAAAATAATAATGCAATCTTGTTACGAGTGTCCCTGACTAAGATCATATTAAACATGAAGTCATTTTACTGTACAGTTTAACTGTCAATTGTCAAATTATAGCAATAGCATTTCATTTATTAAATAATTCTACATTTTCTTATCAGAATTGGCATAAGTTTATAGTATAATCACAACAAATCTATACAGTATATTATCAAATCTTTCTGAGTCAAACAATTAGGCACATTTTGGAAATTAAATGATTGCCATCCCGATATGTGATGTGTTATATAAGGCAGTGATTAATATCCTTCATACTCAAGATGAATTGGCATTCATGAGCGGGAAAGACTACAGTCTACTGACCGGCAGATGGCATTGGAGCTGAAAAGATAGTGTCCATTAGGCTGGAGCAGGGCTGGCAAGGCTGGACGGCTAAGGAAGGGCACGACTCTCTCTGAAATGAGAGGAAAAGAGAAAAAAAAAAAAAGAAAATGAAACAAAAGAAAAGAAAACACATAGTTTGCTCAGATAATGCCAAAAAATGTAAACAACAGCGACTAAAATGTGATTCTGTTTTGTTTATCAAGTCTGATTGGAACATCTTGCTACCCAATATAATGCCTGTGCCTTTAGAGACGAAAAGAAAACAACTTTTTAAATTAGATTGTATTTACATCAACACATTGTGGACGAAGATTGAATTCAACATTGCATCATTTAAGAAAACCGGTAGTAAGAGACTCTTCTTCTAGGCTTCTAGGATAATCTGAATCATCTATGAACAGAAAGGTCACTTTGAAGGTCAAGGATTTTATCTTGTTAATCTGGAATGTATCCAAACTCAGGCCAGATCACCACATGAGGGGATTCTGATACTACATGACGTCTTTACCTCAACAGTTAAGTGTGACATGTTATAATGCCTCTAGGATTGTGCTTTAAAGCACAGTACTGGATTGTTAAACAGATTTTGAACAAAATGTGCAGTGAACTGTCTGATTCATCACGAATTAAATGTCATAATTTATTTTAACATCACATACACATATGTATATTTCTGAGCACATGCCACTTCATCCATGTACTGTAGCTGCATGCCAGATGGTCCTGCTAATTCATCTCTGTGATTTAGCTCCTGGAGGAGAAGCTCACATCTGGGTCTGGAAGTGAAGCCTCTCAAATGTCTGAGACAATCAGCCCATAAGCTGAAAGCCGAGATGTATTACCATTAATATTACCAGAATTAAAAGTCTTTATATAGTAACGTCTAGATTATGTTCCACTTGACACTGTATTAATAAGAAATACCCTTAAGTCTCCACAATACCGGTCAGTCCAGTCTATAAGATCCAGCTGTATTCTGTGTGATGGGAACTGGACATGTTAAACTCATTGGTGAGTTTAGCCTAACGATGATTATTTGACTCTTTTGAAGACATTGTAAACTGTGTGTCATGACCGTGGGATACAAATTAGTCTCATAAACATTAATGGCCCCTAGTCCACAGGAGGGATGAGTGATTTGATTTAAATCAAAATTAAGATTATCATATAGACTTTTATCGCTGTCTACAGTATAGCTTAGATGGGTCAATTCACAAAACCATTCTGTTTTTTTCCCCCACACTGGCCTTCTGTCTTCTCTCTCTCTGGAAATAAACCAAGAAAAAAAACAAACAGCCTATTTACTTTGTTCAAACAAGTTTTCAGGTCCCTGGTTGTCTATCAGGGTGGGCCTGACCTGCCTGGCAGGAATACCAGTGTCCACACAGTGTACCAAATCAGATCTTGAATGGAAACTATTGATATATCCACGTTTTCCTTTGGAAATATCTTCTATCCCCAACAACACAGACAGATTTTTTGTTTAAATTATTTCTGACATATATGAAGTTTTGCACAAATCACTTCATACTAAGTAGTTTGACTATTTGAGATTTTAATACACTTAACTGTATTAATACACAGGATGGTGTTTAAATGTAGTGTTTTCCTGGTTTTAAAAAGATAAGTGGAAAAACTTGAATTGAAGTTGAATAAACAATCAGTAAATGAATCTACCTCTTTAGATATTATGTATAATTCCCCAGATTTGCATTTTATATAATCATCTAAAAGCAACAATCAACATATGAATATCATCACATTATTCATTTCAAGATATTGGGCCAAAAATAACACGTTATTTAACTGTGTCTGTATGACACAGTCCTGCAACTTTACATTATAACTCAATCCAAGTAAACCTGGGCTGTTCAAGGCATAAACAGTGTAAGTTATACTGTTAATGCAGGTAGAAACCTACCACCTGTAGCTGTGCACTGCAAGACAAAGGCTACATGACGCTGCAATAACAAAAAAAACTACTAAAACAAGACAAAAAAACTGAGATGGGCAGTAACAGACTTTTCTAGCTGCTTCTCAGGTGCAAATACAGTCAGATATTCGTCCCATTCATTGGTTTGACACTGACAGACAGCCTTGTTCAGCTGACTGTGCATGCAGCTAGCTTGCTATTCCACACTTAAAACCATCAGTTACAGAACAAATCTAGCTTCAAACTTTATAAAACCACATAAAATGATTAGCCAGTGCCACTTTTAGTAAACAATAGCTGTTATCAGAGGTCATTCCTGTTAGACTGTCCAACCAATGTGAAGCTAACCACGCTGTCTTACCTTCGTGGTTGACATACTGAACGTCACACTGAACTCCGGTTTCTTCTAACGCTGCTAACACTTTTAGGCAATGCGGGTTGCCTTCACTTACGAAGAGCTTCATCTGGCCGTTTGTAGCTATTCTGCTATGTTGGGACTGATGACTGGCTCTAATAGTGACAATATTTTCACTTTATAACAAGACAAGTGGCTGCTGTGAGGCAACTTTGCCGGTGATTGCTGTTCTCACACGCTGATGCAAGCACTGCTGCTTCCGCTACAAATGGCGGAGTTGTAGTTTTGGAGCGGTCTCTGTGACGTTGACAGAGACAGTAGCGCGCTCTCAAACAGACTACATCTCCCATGAACCATTTCCCGGAGCGTTCCTTTGACACGCATCAGGTATGTTTGTTTTTATTTTCGCTGTAGCACCGCCGAGCGGGACCTGTTTCTTTTTTTTTTTATCTATGCAACACACGCACCACAGCGCCGCCTGTTCTGTAATCTGATTGGTTCCGTGTAAAATTATATAGCGCGAGTGTAGCCAATCTTAAACGACAAACTCATGCAGCGCAAGCTATTTTTTATCCGCTTAAAGAGCCAGGAGACGGCATCATGATAGACTGAACTGGGCAACTTAGTGCCCATGTATGACTGTTAATTTGCCAAAGTGCACGCCGGAGTTCATCCCTGTGCTTCCATTACCTAAATTATGTAAAGTTATCAAGATTTTACAAAAGCGCGGTAAACTAAACGAGACGAAACTCCTGCTTTTCTCCACTCCACAAACATTACTGAGCTGTCATCACGTCGCTGCAAGGTGAGTGATGTTCCCTCCAATGCAAAGATGAGATTTCTGCTGAATTGTGTCGACAGATAACTTATTTAATGCAGTGAAATATCACCTCGCTGCAGGAAATACTTTTTGCAATATAAAGCGCTTCAGTCGCTCTCCATCGGTATTTTAATCTGTTGAGGTATTAGTTAAAATATGTAAACTATGAACTATAAAATGTTTTTTTAATAGTTAGTTTAATAGTATTTGGTTGTTTTTTTAAATGAAAATTAGATAGATGCACTGAAATACAATGTTTGTTTTTTGATAAATATACTTTTTAAGTTGTTGGATCATATTGTTTTATGACTCGCCACATCTGGCTACAGGTTAAAAATGTATCTCATTCCCATTTAAGCTAATCTCTCATTCAGAGTAATAACAGTACTACTCTTGTCATGGCTGTAATAATCTTTCTACTTAAGTCACCATTGTGTACATTTGTGGAATTTGTTTATTAACATGTTTTATTTAGAAAGTTTTCATTTTAAGTGGATTTATTAAGTGCATACACTTTTCAATACATAACCAGAATGCTCCCTACTGTCTACCTGCTATCTACATTTTGTGCCAAAAGGTTGCAGGCCAATGCTGCAAACCCATGCAGTAATATTTAGCTACATAATAGGTCCCAGATCCACAAGTAGGTCATACATGTTGCAATTAATAGAATGACAGGCCTACTTTTTTCCAAAACAACTTATTTTTTTCCGAATAATTATGTGAAACCACATATAGCTTGTGCTGTAACAATCGCCTACACTCAGCTGGGGAAATGCAATACCACCACAAACCCACCCAACACTATACTTTAACACTTAAACCTCTTCCTGTGAAAGCCAACTTTCTACGTTTTAAAGTGCCCCTCCCAACACACACACTAGTACTAGACATCTAGTACGGTACCTTTCATATTTTTTTCTATTCTTTAATCCTTCAGATAAGGATGCATTCTCACTACAATGGTGCTGAGTCTATGATCTCGTTTTTGGTCACCTCTATTTCCCTGTCATTAAATGTCATACTGATAAGAATTGGTAATCTCAACACTTTACATATGACAGACTTCTTTTTGTGCGGAAATATTTGCATGCTTCTGCGAGCGAGTTAACCCTCATACGCTTCAAAGAAACTGCAATAGACGGGTTAACCACAGGGTTTGATGGAAACAATTTGTCTGACGCACTGCATTTTTGCTGTTTCATAATCTTTTCTTAAGTCCATGCAAATCAGGAGATTTGCTCCCCTTTTCGCCAGTCTGTGACGACACAGGCTTGAAAGATTATTCTCCAGTTGCAACTTTGCTGATTAAAAGTGCCCTGTACCATGTGCAGTATTAGCAGGAGGGTTACAAGTTGACTGTAATCAGTAGTGTGCTGCACAGACTGCTGTTGTGGATGAAGTGTCGAAGAGAGATTGAGAGTCTGAAGTGTTTTACGTCGTGCTGTGTTACTAGTCAGATTATTACTGCAGCTCTGGGATATTTGAGCAATCTGGAGAATTGTTCTGTGTCTACAATCTGTGGTTTATCTCTCTCTTTTTTTTTCCCTCTGAGAGTGTGAGATGTGTGTCTGCTTGCATGCATGCTATCAGCTGTGGTGCAAAATTGTACAGTAGCAGATCACAAAGTGCAGAAAAACCTCATCTCATTTATCTGCTGTCTGCTATTCAGGCCAAGTGACCAACACAACACAATTGTGTCGCTGCATGCAGTTTTTGAACTCTTGAAGTTGCAAGTTCATTTGGTACAGTACACCTAAGTCTAATACAACAACCTTGCAAGAAATTTTACCTTTATAGAGGCTATAATGTTCAGTTTTTCTAAAACTGTTCTAGAGAGGAGTTGATTCAACTTTTGGTCAATTGACTGTAGTTTGATGCTATTATATTATATCATAGTTATATCAAAGTGGGTAGACATAAGTGTATACTTGGCTCAGTACTTTACTACTACTAATTGGTAGATAAGTAATATTAATGCAGTCAGATGTGGTTGGTGTCCTGACCTCACATAGATGAATGATAGCTGAAACAGGATACTCACTATACTGTATTGCACTGTATGGAAGCAGCCTCTCATGTTACAACTACAGTATAGTAGCTCCACCTACATTCACAGCTGTGCTTTGTTTTAATCCAGATTAATCCTGCATTTAGTTTTAGTATTTATGCAATGATTTTTTTGCTGTCACTGTGTTGTATTATGAATAGGTACAGCACTGTAGACATCACCATGGAAGTTTAGACGGTACGTGTTATTGTCAAAAAAGTCAACACTCCTACACTCAACACACTTTAAATAACAGGCGTAGAGTTTCATATGCTGTCGCCAAATTTAAAATGAAACGATGTTTGCATTTGAGCTGAGAAGATTAGTCAGTCGACAGATACACAATCCGCCATTATTTTGAGTGAGTAATAATTTTTCAAGTGGAAATAGTGAAAAAATACTCTGGTTTCAGCTTCTCAAATGGGAGGAATCGCTGCTTTTCTTTATATGTACGATATATCATTGTAAAGTGAATATCTTTGGGTTCGATAGGACAAAACAAGACAAATAAGACATCATCTTTGGCTCTGGGAGGTTGTGATGGGCATTTTTTCACTATTATTTGATATTTCATAGACTAAATTGTTAATCAGAATCAGATTCATTAACAGTGAAAAAATAATCCAGCAGTTGCAGCCCTGATTTGAATACACATATCAAGTAAATTTAAGGAAAAATGGAAGGAAAGTAATTCTTAGAAAAACAATTGTACCAAATACTTGATTAATAGACCTGAAGGCAGCATAAATAAACACAGTCTAATGTCTGACACATCCTAACCCCTTATTGTTATTTGTGTAATGTTCCTTTATTGAGCAAACGACCCCTTTAACCTTCTGAAGGCAAAGACGCGTCTGCGTGTGTGCCTCTTCCCTGTGAAGCATTTGCCTCGGGAGGTTTAGCTGCTCTTCCTTGTGCCCCGACACTATCAGGCTCACTTCAGCTGCACAGGGCTGAAAGTGGGTCTTTGACTTGCCTGATAGCTTTTGACAGCTCACTCTCATCCCCAGTGGATCAATGGAGCTCAGCGCTCGTCATTGGAAACATCAATGTACCGCACATTCCCACAGGCTCAGCAACAACCCACCAGCCCAGTCAGTGAGAGAAGTTTGATTCTTGTATTACTTAAAAAGATAATTCTTGACTTCTACGTGACATTTTATTTGCTTCAGTTTCAGCTGAGGACAGGTTGTAGGAATAAAGATAAAATGGTGAGAATGGAATACCTTGTGAGGTAGTCTCCAATTTCCTCACAGTGAAGTACAAGAAATAAAAAAACGAACTACGACACGCCTCATGTTGGTCAAAGATCAACCTACACATGAATGATGTGATCACTTTTGTTTTTATCACAACGCATCTTATTCTGTTTGAATTATGCAGACAAAAACCAACCAATGCACTGTTAAACCTATATCTTAGCAACTTTAGTCTTATATTAAATCTTAAAACAGTCTATAAAAAGGGAAAGAATCAATGTGGTTGTGTACAGTTCGACAGTGCAGTTCACCTCTTCTGAGAAGGGCACGAAGGACAAAATCTTGAAATAATTAATCTTTCCTGCATGTGCTGAAACAGTCAGTAATTGATTAGCAGAGTGATAGAAAAATAATTGCCAAAGATGTTGACAATCAATTAACCCTTCATTCATTTTCATTATTCAGGCAAACATTTGTTGGTTCCAGGTTCTAAGATGAGCACATTTGCTGCTTTTTTTGTGTTTTATATCATTGTAAATTGAATATTTTTGGCTTTTTGACTGTTGTTATGAGTAATTTTCTTAATTTTCTGACATTTTGTTGTCAAATGATGAATCAGTTATTTGACAAAATTGATTTATTAATAACAAAAATAATTACTAATTGCAGACCCAGATTATCTTAGAAAGCAAATCATGTCATTTAATATGCTTAAAGATATGATAATACCTCAATACTATTTTAAAAACAAAAACATACAGTGAAAGAGATATTTTATGGTGTATGGCTCATACATGAAAAGCTGCTCACTGAAGCAAGGACCTTTCTCATAAGCTTTTTTCTCAAACTGCATGAAATAAGCTTATTATTCTTTAACTAAAATTACACTGGCTGCATGTTTTTCCATTTTTTTTCCTATAAAATACATGAGCTAATTAAAAATGTGATGCTTGAATTAATTCTTTCAAGAGTTTAAAATGCCCTCGAGCAAACCTGCACTACTTTGCCTAACTGGCGAACATTGGTCTGTCTGGTTGTTGTTTATATTCAAATTTAGGAAATGAGAACTCATATGTTATAAAAAGTACTCTGAAGAAGTTTGCTATGTGTCGATGCAGGCTGCAGGGTTCATTGTAAACACAAGTGTTGCGTCAGCAAACGCTTGAAATGATGGCATCACACATGTGAGATGTTGTTATGTGCAACAAGAAGCACAAAGCTCACATTCTGGAGACGCTCGGAGATGGTAGTCGCTCACAGAGGTTGTTGTCATGATGATAGTAGTAGCCGTGAGCCAATGGCTGCTTTACTGTCATCATCTGCTTTTTGATTGGCTCTCTGACAATTTACACAGCTAATCACTTGCACCCTGTGTGAAAGAATCCAGCCCACCTGTTTAGTCACACGCAGACATGCATTCACACACGTATTCACACAGGCAGCCAGCCGTCACACTGGGAAACGCAGTGTGTGTTTCAGTGTCTCTCTCTGGTCTAATCATCAATAATGCATGGCTTTGGGAGGATGAAAGGCTGTTTTGGCTTGAGGCATGTGTCTCATATGGAGAGAGAGACATCAGCGCTCGTAGTTATAACTACATCCATAGACAAAGTGAACGCTCCTTCACATATCTGTCCTCGGTAGATCTGGTCATTAAGCTGAAAGTGGGCTGATTTAAAGCTAAATGTTATAATTAGTTAATTAATATGAAAGGAAAATATGTTTTTTTTTCTAAAATCAGTTGCTGTGGATCTGAATTGTGTGTCTAAGGATGAAAGGGTGTCCTAAAAGATGTTATTTTGGGCTGTATAAATTAAACTGACTTGACTTTTGGTGTGTTAATTCACATTCACACTAAAGTTGTTGATTGCTAATCACTAGTAAGTACTGTATTAAAAGTAAAATAAAAAAAAAAGTCTCACATCCTTAAAGTGTAAGATTTCACTGTGTGATCACTTTTATCTGTTTAGGTAAAGTCATGTAACGCACAGTGTGGTTTTAGCATTGATTTTAGGAAAATTTCAAGGCGCTTCTGGGCTCATTCCAAGACATACTGCTGTGTTACAACTCCTTGTACCCAATAATGTATGATGTGAATATGTGATGCAATCCTTCATCTCACAGAGCTTATCCAACTACAAGTTGGGACTCCCAACAGCCAGTTGAGCAGAGAAAACACGGGATGCTTGTTTGCATGAGAAACAACAGGGTTCACGCACAGGCGGTATGTCTCGTGTCACTGTGAACAATTCGAATACGAGCATTTGTTCAGGTGTTATCAAATCAGCAGTCCTGTTAAATTTAAACGTCACACTTTTTAACTTATTTTTGTCGTGTCTATCACATGAAGCAACTTGTTCTCGTCTCTCTCTTCCTGTGAAGTCTTTGGTTATAGACAATCATATGTAAATACAATACAGTCTATATACGTGTGTGCGTGTGTGTTTTTGCTGTGTGTGTACGGATGTGGTAGTGCATGCTATAAAACCCTTTGAAGCTCCTCATTCACTCTATACTCTCTTCCCTGTGTCTCATCTCTCTTTGAAGACCATGTAGCCATGATTATTAAAGCCGCCCTCTTCCGACTTCAAACGTATGGAATGAATATGGATATGATATGACACCAAACATCCCACCAACACCTTTCACTCTGCTCCCGTCCTGCCATGTGGTGAAGTCTGATAGGCCCAGGCAGAGATCTTAAACAGTCACCATGGGAGCTAAACTGGTCATTCAGTGGGTTGTCTTTCAGTTCAGGCGTGATTTCAGCCTGATTACATCTATGTGGAGTGGTTATGACAGCCAGGAATGATACAGAGCCAGGGGGGGGACATTGCAACTTCTTCTCACTTTATTCTTAATGTTTATCATATTTTATAATTTAATATGTGTCAATTTGCATTAATCATCTCTCTCAGCCTGCCTTCCAGCCTCAGGGTGTTTTTAAAGGAGTCATGATAACATTATCCTCACATTTTCTCAGCCCATAAACTACATACTGTTTATATTCTACAATACTGATTTTTCCAAAGCATACCGTTAGAGCTGCAACACTATGTCAATTAATCAATTAGTCGATGGACAGAAAATTAGTTGGCAACTGTTTTCTTAATTGAATTATCGATTTAGTAATCTGCAAATATGCCAAAAATGTGCAGGTTTTATATTCTCAGATCATCATCATTTAATGCTTTTCTTTGTCATACATGATAGTAAACTGAGTATCTTTGGGTTTTGCATTGTTATTCGGACAAAATAAAATATTTAAAGATGCAACCATTGACAGTAATCGATAATGAAAATAATCATTAGTTGCAGCCCTACATACCACATTTTTCTATTCTCTCTCAGATATCTGCGTGTCCTTGAACACATCAACAAAGAAAGTCCTCTTCAACTGTGGCGTGGTGTGATGATAACAGTATTTTGACAACAAAATTTAAGCTTGTAACTAGAGATGCATCGATCCGATACACCTGATACTGATGCAGACGTTTTTAAGTAGCTCAGACTCACTATTTAGTGCCGCAGCTCATAATATTACCTTGTTTACCACTATATGCTCAGGTATCAAATCGGTATCGGCTGATACCCAGAGTTTGGGTATCTACATTGGTACCAGGAGAGAGAAGATCAGACTGACGGATCCCTACATTCAACCAACCAAATATTCATCGTAATCGATGATCAACCTTAAATAAGCTTCGAGTTGATTTTCATACCACTGTGGAAAGAATTAAAATCAATGACTCTGAAAGTAAGGAAATCAAAGTAAAAATGTATGTATGCTTGGGAAAATGGTTGACTAAAACATGTAAAACCTCTAGCAGGGTCTATAATCCTTTAAGTATTTATTCTAATGGCTTTTCAGGATTGTTGATTTGACTGAAATTGTAACATGCTGGTGGCATAGCATCATACGCCGCCGTACTGATGATTGTGTCTGGTTTATGAAACCTTTTATGTCATAATCTAGATAGGAATCTCCCCTTAAAACTAAATTAGACACCAAAATAAGTCCCAGATTTAGATGAACATAATATCCTCTGCTCCATTGCTTACATCCATGTGGCAGATCTCTAATGTCCAGTGGCATTGTTGACCAGGCAGCTCTGTGTGTGTGGATCAATAGCTCAATCAATCAACCGGGCTGCTGGTTGCTTTTGTTTGGTCAGCACACAGGACCCCTCTCTGCTCTGTTTCTCCCTCTTTCTCTGTTCCTCTTGCTCAATGTTGAAATATGGTTTATTTGCATGAATGCGTAATAGCCAGCTGACGCTCTCTGTGTCTATGTCGCTCTTTCTGTTCTCATTTCTCTGGAGAAATGCTGGCTAGATGGGGGAAGGTAAGGTCAGCAGGGGTTCAATGAGTAGAAGCAGGATCATTTCGTCTCATAGGATTAAGTGTGTGTGTGTGTGTGTGTGAGACTTTCTGCAGGGAGCTGCTCCCTTGTGTCCATTTTAGTGGTTTTCTTGCCCCACCTTTTCTAAAACCATTCTCTAGTTGTTCCCAAATCTTCTATCAAGAGTCTCAAGCAATGACTCCTCCATTTGGGCTCGAGCACACTTATTTAAATACTTTTAAAGTCCTCCTCCACTCAAAAATATTTTTTCCTACAGTTGAATGTTTGAGCTTCGCTGTGTAGACTGATGTAGGTGCAGAGTTTGACACTAGAAGGCTGTTTTCACATTCATCTAGTTAAAGTGGAAAGTTTAACTCTGCTCCAATCCAATTTTAAGGGGCGGGCCCTACGAGCAGGTTTTATGACATCACAACTAGTTTAGAAGCGAATCCTGGTCCAGTATTCAACTTAGACAAGTGTGATGTGGAAACTTGAAGCCTCCAGTGCACATACACTGAATATGGACTTTACAGTGAAGTAGGAGACACCTTGTGTCCAACAGTGAAGCTGCTGAAATAAAAATATTTGCATATTCATAGATTCTGGGGAAGAAGGAGTAGATGCCCTTTTAAAGATTTTAATGCAGTAATTATACTTTAATTGTGGAAAAAACATATAAGACAGCCATTATTGTTCCAGCAGAGTATTTTTATGTCTTTAATACATGTTTGGAGGGGATCTTTAAATGGTTTTCCCATCTTTTTTTTTTTGTTTTTGTTTTAAAGGTTTATCGGCAGGGTTGCATGCATGGATCTGACTGCAGAGTGAGCCGGTGACCTCTTTGACAAATAGAGACTCCCTTACTTCAGGACCATGGTGAGTCGCTATTGTCCTTTCTCTATCTCTGTCTCTCTCGCATGCATGCACAATTTGTATACTCTCCATTTCTTCAGCTCAGTCTGACTCGCATGCACACACAGTCTGAGTTAGAGCGAAGGCACTCGAGCGAAGGCAGACAAGCAAATAACACGTAACGTGCACTCTTGAGTTTCGTTCCTCTGTCTTTGTGAAAGTTATCTCTATTATTTTGTTCCGTTTTCCTATTCCTTACCTCCGCGTTTTCTCCTTCATCTTTCCGTTTGTGTTGTTGATGCCATGGCATAAGCCCTGTGCCCTCAGCCACTGGCACAATCTGTCATCAACAGCCCTGACAGGGTGCCTGTGTGTCTGTCTCTGTCACCATATGGGCCTCTCTGTATGTTTGGGTGTATGACGCCAGTGCCCTCTCCACTGCCATCTGACCTGCAAATAGAAACACAGTCTGGCCTCATTTTCCATTTGTAAATCCTCATTTGTTTTCATCAAATTGCTCTTGTAATTTTACAGACACTCATGCCAAATTCAGGTTTTGCTGTTACGATACGATATATTTATGATATAAGAGATATAAAACATTACATAAAACATTTTTATTTGTATATACTTGAAGCACGCTGTTATATTACTAATGTGAATCAGACACAACTGCTATAATTAAAATATTTTCTGACTTATACTGTGTCTCTTTAGCAAAAAGTCTGAGCTGTTGCCCTTTGGGAGCATCATTGAAGTGTCCAAACTCTGAATAATACAACCAGGTGCAAGGACTTTAACTCTGCTATAACAGCTTAATTTGCATATGACATGATTAAGCCTACTGTGCCTGTGCAGGACATTTGTGCCTTTGCTGATAAAGGAATGGATGGTACAGAGTGACTGTATCTATCTTTGACCTAGTTTTACTCTGCAATTATTTGTTTTGTTTTGGTTTTCTTTTTAATAGCCAGTTGTTTTGAGCAGTGAAGACAGGAAAAGACAAACAGGTGTGCAGCTTCCTGTCTGTGTGGGGAGAAGAGCTCATGATAGAAATCATGGACAGGTTGTGCGAATGTGCATTGCTGTATGTTTCTGCCCTTTCTTTAGATCCGGGGTATAGTAGCAGCAGCAGCAGCAGCAGGTGTGATACCTCCCTGCCCATCTAAATAGTAAATTACTCCTTTCACAAGCCATGCGGCAGGATAGTTAAGCCGAAAACAACTATTATTCTGCGCTTCAAGGCTCACCTTGGTAGTAATTAATGCTGCTCACAGAGCTGCACGTTAGTCTGGTTGAGACAACAGGGCAACACAGAGTTTACTTAACACGTAACACGTAATTTATTTATCTAAGGTGTTTCACGTCACAGAAACAATTGCAAGATACAAAGGATATGACCCAAACTGTGGTTGAACCTTGATATATCTATGCAGTTTCCTGTTTGCTTGCGTGCCTTTTACCTCTGACTTCTGCCTCTGTCCCTCCGGATGTCTGCTGCAGCACTCATACAAGGGTTTTTGAGCATTCTTTCACCTCATCAATAAGATAGAGAAGCATTTTATTTAATTTTTGAAACATTTTTAAGTCCCAGAACAAAGGCATATATTTCAAATAAGATTAGGTTAGATTACACTTTATTGTCAGATTATTCTAAAATGTGTCACTAGAAAATTCAACTTAAAACATCTTGATATATTTTTTAACAGTTACAGATATTTCTTGTATGCTTCGTCAGGCTCACTGAACTATTATGAGAACAACTCATAATCAGTGTGATATACATACATAACATCTAGAAATGAAAATATATTCTCCTTCTCACAAATGTAAAGCTGAATTTATGTTCACAGTTCACAGGCTTTATGACTCTTCTCTACATCTGCAGCTGTTGATGCACTACATCTTAGCAATTATTATTATCACATAAATGACACTTGTGGTCAGAGGGGCTGCTACTTAGCTCAAGTTACATAGTCTCACTTTAAATCATGTGATCACAAGCTTCACATACGTTTTTGTGTTATAATAACATCACACACAGTCTGACTTCCTAAAAATGGCAATAAATACACTTCTGTGCAGAGAACTTAAGATGTTCTCTTTTGGTTTTCACCTTACTTGTTATTTTTCCTACTTACATCTGTAAAGATATATATATAAATAAATATTTATATACATTATACATTTTTGTCAAGCACATAGACATAAAATTGACAAGGTTTATTCATTCATCAGCTACTTCACAACCTAAGTCAGTTGTATCCTCCTGTAACGGGAGTAAAGGGACCAAAGGGGAGTCTTGTCTGCTCTAACTATTGCTAATGTGGAATCATATTTATTCTAATTCATTACATTTTGATCAAGTACTTTGGAAAATGCTCCTTTGTTCCTTGCAGTGAGCATCCAGCCCATATGCTGGTTCAGAAGGGGTTTTACTGTAATTCTCTGTAGCCTAGGAGGTCACAGATTCATTCCTGTGCTTTAATAATGGTGGGATTATCAAGGTTCAGCCAGCTAACCCTGCCCCCCCCCCCCCCCCCCCCCCCCCCCCCCCCCCCCCCCCTTCCATCACCATCACACAGCTCCCAGCTCCATCCAACTTCATCCATTCCTGAACTGCTATTTTTCCTATTTTCCCATCTAGCCTTAACTATCTGCTTTTTTTTTTTTTGCACAGGTTGTTATATCTAAGGCATTTATCTCATTTTCCTCCTCTTTTCTTGTACATCTACAGTATCTAATTCCTCTCTGTGTCCCAGCCTTACTACATCCTCAGTAATGACGCACATCTCTCTTTTAATTCTCTGTTTGCTGCCTCTCATCTTCCCACCCAGACTGGCTGGGCCTAACTGTGACTGAAGCACTGTTGCTAGGTGCCTAGAGATGTTTCTGTGTACGCTTGTGTGTGTCTTTGCAAGAGTGTTCGTGTGGTGATGGGTGGGTGGGTGCATGTATTCATGTGTGAGTCTGTATTGCTGTGTTTCTGGCAGAAAGTTTGATGTTCTCTTATGTAAGCGGGTCTTGGCTGGGTAGAGCTGGGGTTTAGCTTGGGGATGCTGGCTCAGGTGGAGAGACAGAGACAGATGCTATTTTGGGTATACTGCGCCTCCTTACATCCTCCAAATGCATGAGTTATTCACACACACACGTGACTCTCAGTTCTACCAGGATGACAGGACAATAGAAAAGTGATGTTCTGTTGTGGTGTGCAAATACCTGCAGTGGCCTTTCACTCATATCCTGTGTGTCTGTTATGTTTGTTAAAATTGTAACTGGAAAAATACTGTTGATTTCATTTATTTACAAGTATGGAAATACTGTAGGAGGCAGTTACTGTCTAGATCTAAACTTTATAGATGAATTATTTTTATAATTTAAACCATTAAGCAAAAATACCAAAGATTCACTCGTTCCAATTTTTGTTGAATGTGATGGATTTGCTGGTTTTCTCTGTTTCATATTATTGTAAATCTAATGTCTGTGGGTTTAAACTGTTGGACAAAACAAGAAATTTGAAAATATTATCCATCATCTTGGGTTATGAGAAATTGTAATGGGCTTTTTTTTTTTTACTTTTTTGTCTCAATTTATAGACTAAATGATGAATCAGTTACAATTAAAAAAAGTAATTGAACGTTAAGCAATAAGCAGTGGTCTATGCTGTGTCTCAATTTCCTAAAGCCAAAGGGTGACATCTTCAAACTGTTGTAATTTTTCTGGCGATTAACTAATAAATTCATTCTTTCAGCTCTATTTGCAAAGAGATATTTTATGAAGGAGGGAGATTCAGGGAAAAAACTGAATTAAATGTTTGAACGTCGTCAAAAAAGGTTAGGGATTTTCCCCAGATTAACCCAGACTTCCGTTTTTAGAACTAAAAGGATCCAGGTGACATTTTTTCATTGTTCTCTGACAGCTTCAGTAATCGCTCTCTCTTTCTCTATCTGTTTCAGAGCATGGCACTGGCCTGGCTCCAGTCTCACCTGCCCTGTGCCAACCCAACCAGTATCACCATTTTCAACCATCAGCACGCTCCCTGTAGAAGTTGCTGAACAGGCCAGTTCAGAGAGCCATGCTGTCTGGTAGTTGGCGGCGTTCTCTGGGGCACCAGCAGCCTGCTGCATCTCCCACGGTGACCGCCAGGGGGGTGACGCTGTGTGGGGTCCCTAGCGGTACGGTGGTCCTCGAGGCCCAGTATGACTACAACTACCGTGGTGCCGATGGAAGGCAGGTCTGCATAAGGGAGGGCGAACGGTTTATTCTCCTGAAGAAGACCAATGCTGACTGGTGGCAGGTGAGAAAACAGTTTTTCTCATGTGACAATGAAGCCATACATTTCAGAGAGAAAAAACATGCACATAGCATCTACAATGTTCTGTAGGTTTCTGATGGGAGGTTTCAAAGTTTGGATTTTGATTTAAGGATAATGCTGGTAATCTATATTTGTCATAGTTAACCAATTCCATGGAAAGATCAAAAACAACGTGTTAGTCTGTCTCTCTCAAGACTTTCCAACCTGTCTGAGGCTCTCAGCCCAAAACCCACTGGTTCTTAATCTTTAAAAACGTGTCACGAATATATAGTTTTATTTTTTAAAAGGGCAAAATAATTTTCTTAAACATCTGGGCTGTGTGGTTTTCAGAAGATGTTACTCAAACAGGATTAAATACTGCATTTGTTTGGGACTATTTTCAGCTGCGGATGTGTTGCTCTATTGAGTATTTACATGAATGTGGGACTTGTGCAGAATAAACTACCCCATGATGCTGTGTCTTACTGACATCGATGATCTCTTGACATTTCTTCTAGCACCACCATGAGGTTGACATTTGTGGTTTCAAGTGAAATATCTTAACAAGTATTAGATTGATTTGGCAATGAGAAGATCTACACATTGCCCATAATAGCCTAATAAAATAAAAATTTTAAAAGTATATCATAATTGTCCCCAAGAAACACATTAGAAGAAGTGACACACCAGCCATTCAGAACATAAAATATTGTGGGGGAAAAGTAAATTTTGTATGTCAAAAGAAGAAGAAGTTGTGAGAAGAGAAGAGAAGTTGTGGGTCTTCTCTATGCATCTACTGGATGTCACAGGAACTGTAGTGTAAAAAGACATTTGTGCACTGGCTTCAGCATTCAGCTAAGGTGCTTGTTGCTTGATTCAACTAAGTGGGTTCATGTGAAAAAAAAAGCTAAATCATTTGGGTATCTGTTTATTCTTTTACAGGTTCGGAGGATAGGGGCAGCCAGTAAAACAAAGCCATTGTACGTACCTGCCACATATGTGACGGAGGTGCCTATTGCACCGATGCCCTCGCAGCAGCGCCTGGTCACATCTGCCTCACTGGGCTCCAACTTCAGGATACTGCCAAGGGTGACGCTCACTCCCAGATCAACAGATCCTAACTATAATCAGCAGCACCAAGGTAAAGTGTGAGAGTAAGAAGGAGAGTCAAAGGTTAAGAAAACATCTTTTTTTGTGTGTTTTTCCAGATGCATCGGCTGTTAAACTCTGTATTTTAAGAGTAGAAAAAATAACATGTTTGTGTGTTGATGTCACTCTTATGTATCTATTAAGTATGCAAAGAAAACAAAGTTAATACTTGATCTTCGTTGAATGAGAAAACTTTTTACCTTCCTCCCACAGTGAACAAACCAATCTACCGCTCCATGGAAAACCTCAACTCCAACAGTGCCTTCCAGGGGCTGGACAACAAAACCAGCACGGGCGGAGGCCGCTTCCCTACTCTGCCTCTCTCTGGATTCACCTTTACCCCCAACTTGCCCACGTCCCCATCAGGCCACCTCACGGTCCCTGGGTCCCCTGCAGCCTCCACAGCTCAAACAGCGCCACCGAACCCCAGGGTGGTCCCCATGATCACGCGGAGCCAGAGCTCCAGCAACCTGCCTGAAAACGTGATGGAGAACCCGTACGATGAGGTGGGCGGTGGCTTCAGCAGCCGCGTACACCACAGGGTCCCGAAGAAGTCTTGTAGCCAGTGGGACATGGTGGGGAATTCGGGCAAGAACAACCACCTGCAGGTAGGGAGAGTCAAGATCTCATATGAAACTCATACAGATGTTACTCAAACAACTGGAGGGCCACAGAGATGCTCGAAGGGAAATTATGGGATTTGTTAGCCTTCTCATATTTTTGTCATTGCCATTTTGATTTACTTAGACCTATTTCTTATTTTCATCTTAATTTCACACTTTTACACAAAGTTAATCTGAAATATGGAGTATTGAGTTTTAAGTAACAGCTTGTAATAGAAGCTTTTCCGGTAGAAACAAATAACCACAGGAATATTCATTTTGGATTAAACTGATTTAAAATGAAAAAAATAGTGTATTTATGTGTGTTTGGATCCCACCAGACTGCTTAGCACAGCTAAGGCAGCTGAGGTTGTATCTGATTTACGTCCGTACTTGACCTGAATAATCCTCCCAAAGCAGCAATCAAGTTAGCATTGTCATGACATCATGGGCATCCCTGTTTTACGTCAGAGATTAAGCAAGGCGCTGGTGAGAGAGACACTCGAGGTTATGTCTCTCAGTTTAGCGTCCAAACTAGATTACTAAAAGGAGTTTTTCCTCTACTGAACCAATCTGCTGACTTCCAATTTTGGAAGTCAATATGTGTGATCTCAGTGGAAATGACAGTGCTCTCACTTCCTCTCTCTCCCTCTGTTCGTTTGTGTCTTTAATCCCAGTAAGCAGGATTATTGCAGCCACATTCAGGTCTAAATTCCTTGTTTTTTTTGTTGTTTTTTTTTTTTTTTTTCAACCACAAAACACTCTCTCTCTCACCATACAATTTTTGTCACCCTTTCCCTAGTGCTGCCACACTGTTGAGGAATTTCATTTAAATTTAATCTTCCTCCTCCAGGGGGCAAAATTCCAACAAGGTTTTAATGTTGAAATTTAATTTCTGTTTTTTGTTTTTTAAGATCATCTTGTTTTAGTCAAAACTGACTGATTTACAACTTTACAACCTTATATTTATGCCATCTTATTTGTTGGTACACTACATGACCAAAAGTATGTGGACAGAGAGACAGGAAACACAAGGAGAGAAAGGGAGGGTGATGTTACGCCAAATAACAAAAGTTTCTGGCCGGAATCAAACTGGGTACATTGTGGGTGAGCATACGAGACCACCAAACCACCAGGTCGCCCCCAACTTCCAACTTTACTCTTTACACTCTAATATCAGATTTATATGAGGTTTCATGATGCGCTTCACACAACAAATCCAAACACAGAAGATAAATTATCATCACATTGAAAGAAATTTGGTAATTCATTCAGGTTTATCTGTTGTTTTCTCGGTCGGTTATGACAAACTGTAGAAATTGAATGTGTAAGCAAAACACACCGGCATACACACACATAGACACATAGACACACGCCACACCTGCAACGTCTCCCCAACTGTCTAGACCCCTCCCCCCCACGGAAACCAAAAGCTTTGAACAAAACGTTAGGACGGAAAAACAGAAAGTTCTTGCAGTAAACCAAAGCCACACAGTCACATGTGCAACAGTTCCAGCTCTCTCATAGATCCCTCTCCTCCCAACCATAGAGAACAAACACAATATTACTCTATATCTACTGTATCTCAATACATTTCTGATCAGTTCTCATGGCTCTTGTCCATAAATAAAGCTTCTCTGTGTTGCTCATGTTAATCTGTCGTGGCATTACAATGAGCAAGCAACCAACTATGAATAAGCACTTGATCATGGCATGAATAATGATGAAAATATCAAACCATTACCATTTCTGTTAATCTTTAATGAGATAAAAAAAAAAACTGTTTTAGATTTGTAGAAGTGATATGCATTGAACTCGGGAAATTATGATTTTTATATATTTATAATTTCTTTTATGTAAATATTGTTTTAAAAAAACATTTCATTACATTTTGCGAGTGGGCGGTTTGTTCAAAGTTCTTAAATAGATTCGAGATGTGGGCGGCAATTCAGAGGTCTGGAACCAAAACTTTTTTATACTTCATAACTTTTCCACAGCGGGCATTAAATGCAGTCACAGGTGGAGTTACGAGAGATCCTGCATCAACTCAAAGAGCTTGGCTACAAAACTAAGTGACAGAAAGAGTCCACATGTTTTGATCTCTAATACTAAAATAATAATGTCTCCCTTGGGCGGCTTTCAAGTGCAGTGTAACAGAGGTTTGAATTACATATTTTCAATGGCTCTGGCCTCATCTGACCTTGTTGAGGAACAGATAGTTCAGATTTAACCACTGAGGTGAACAGAAGGAAACAGGAAGTTTCAGGTGAGCTCAAGACTCAGTGCTGCCCCCTAGAGGAAACTTTGATCACATCCTGTTTTTACACGTGCCTCACACACACACACACACACACACACACACACACATGCATCCATACGACACATATTCTTCCTTCAGTCATTATCTGAAACGACTATGTGTTATGTAACAGGGATCAACCAGCAACCAGCCAGTCAATCAGTTAGTGAATTATGTCTCAGCTATATTTCGTGGAAAGATGATCTTTCATGCATATCCTTTCAATTAATTTCATTGGATTTGTAGATCTCTCTTGTAGCTGTTGCTTTAGTCTCTCTTTAGCCTCTTTATCTATCTGGGTGAGCACATGCATTTCTATAAGCTCTGTCTTAATCCAGAGTCTCACGGGTTATTCTATAGTAAGAGGCGGTGGGATTTCATTTGTTGTTGTCTTGATGGTTCCTGTGGGGTTTCTGTCTCATTTTTACTCACCGAGATGAGTGTTTTTGTTCAAGTCACGTCCTCTGCTACTTGTGGTATTTTTCATGTTCTCCTTTTATGAACAAACACACAGTTTTGTAGACATACTGTCGTTAAGTCAAGCTAATTTATACCGTATAACACAAAAACAGAAATTTATCCTGAAGGGCTTTACAGTATCTGCAGCATACAACACTTACTATCCTTAGACCATCAATTCAGATACAGAAAAACTTATAAATAAAAATATGATTACATGCATATATTGCACAAACTGTACACAACACACACTTGCAGTAATGCTAGGCAATAAAATCATGGTCAACGTAATTGAATTTCAGACCAAAAATTACATTTTTATTCTCATTTATAAGGCAGTGAACCATATTGTTTTGAATTTTTGCAATTCATTTTACGTTTTACATATTGAAGTCACTTCCTTTTCCTCTATGTCAACATCTGCGTGTCTCTTCCTCTCTATCTATCTCTTTGCCCACAAGGTCCCCACAGAGTCCTATCTGTCCCAGCTGTCCTGGCAGGACTCCCCTCTTTACAGTGAAATGCAGCCAGAGAAACGTCTGTCGCAGCCAGAGCCACCCAGCCCTGCCCCTGGTCAGCAGCCTCTTCAGATCAGGGACCTGTGGGAGCAGTACTTGGACCCAACCACACAGAGATACTACTATGTCAACAGCATCACCAAGGAAAGGTCATGGAAACCCCCTCGACGAGCCCTGGGACACAACACCGGCAAGGTAAAGAACGTAACACAGCACGTGTCGCTTTTCTACTTCTCCTCATTAACATCTTTTGCTTTTGCTGAAATTGAAATTGAAACAGTGGGCATTTTCAGAGCTGGATGAAAGCTTTCTCTCTCAAAGGAAAGAATAGAAAGGGGTCAAAGTGTACAATAAAAGAGTCTCCTCATTTATATGCTCACATGGTTTGACTGTATCAGCATTAAAAGGAATATTTTCAACCAAAGAACTTCAATAGCAACCTGGCTTGCATATTTTCTCTTTACTTAGATGACATGATGCAGAGAAGATTGCACACACAGTGACAACAGGGCAGGTTTCCATAGCTGAAGCCTAGTGCACATGAGGAGACTCGCTCGTGACTTTAAGTGGCAGTCACTCAAAGGGGCAGGGTCACAGGGTCACATTGCACTTAAAGGATATTTTAAAAATTTGCTTACAATGTAAGTGATAGGGGATGAAATCCACAGTCCTGAAATGTATTTAAAAGTTTATCTGAAGATTATATGAGGCTTCAGCTGTCTGAGTTAGTCAAATAAAGTGGATATCTTCCACTGTTATAGTCTTTGTGTCTCAATGGACAGTGTTTTCTTGTTCAGCTGCAGTGGAAGGATCGCAATAAAAAGAGGAGATTTGGCACTAAAAAGACAGTAACTTTGAAAGATATTGACTTGATTTGACTAATTTATATGGCTGAAGCCTCCCTAGCTTCAAATAAACTTTTAAATACTCTCAGTAACTGGCCAAGTTTAGTGATATAGACAGACAGCTTTGACTCTAGAGGTATTAGAGCAACTTAAAAAAACACAAACCCCTTACAATGAAGTGCACACTAACAAAAACCTCTGTTAAACAAAAGTTCACTATTTGCTGATAGAGGATATTAACTTACCTTTTTCACAATCTGTATTTTCCTATTTCTCCAGCAGGCCAGTCCAAGGCAGCCCCAAACGTTACCCAGGGAATCAAACCATCTGCCACTTCCTGGCGCTGGCAATGGAACTATGCACAGGGTAAGGCTACTAAACTTCTAAGGAGGTGTGATTTAAAAGCCAGTTTCTGAATTAGCTTCATCTGTAGTTGAAAGGCCTTTTCTTGCTGGCAGTCATCAGGATATGTGAGCTTCTTGGATGATGAAATCAGGTTGAGGTTTGTCCTTGACTTTAGTGACAAAATGACAGTAGTTACCATTGCGATATGATGACACGTGACTTGATTGGTAAAACAGCTGTCCTCCACCTTCACGCGCAATAACCACAGAGAGCAACAAGTGCTTACTTTTGTGTTCTGTCCTGTCGAGCACTTTGAATCAACCGTATTGTGTTTTAAGCGTCTTACGAATTAAGTTAATTTGTGTCGAGTTCACAGCAAGGCACAAATTTAGTGAAAGTACAAGTTAATCAACAAGGTTGGTTGGAATTCACAGCCGACGTACCACTGAATATCACACGTTTATCGCTACACACTGACCGATTCTAAGTACACGGGATTTTCTGAGAGTGGAGATTTCTGAGGTTGAAGTGAACTGAGGTGTGTTAAACCTCAACAAGTGCTCCTCCTGTTGCCACAATTACCAGTCAGGTCTGCTCATAGTTCATGTCAGGTCAGTGGTGTTGTAGTTTTAATCTTTTGCATCTATAAACATATAAGATTTTAATGAATATGATATGTATTAGCATGTTTAATTAAATTAATTCAGTTGATAATGTATATATTTATCTATCTAACAGCCTCCCACACATTGTCATTGTGCTTTGACTTTTATTTAATGATTCTAGTCACAAGGAAGTTTTTACTGATGTAGTGGTGTGAAATCATGGCAGAAGGTCTTGACTCATATATTAAATAATAAGACTTATGTAATGTGTTTTTTAGTTCACACAGCTGTGCTTTGGCATGCCTGTTAACACAGACAGACAGAACAAACCACAGTGAGGCAAAGTACAAACACTCCTGAGCCTCTCTCTCAATTTATGAATCTACTGTCAGCCTCTATTTGTCACCCAGACTGCACAGAGTGTCCAGACCAGGGCTGTGCACCAGATTAAAGCAGGGAGCAAAGCTGAGTGAAGCCAAATTAAAAAGGGGATTACATCTTCATAGTTGCCCCATCGTTTACTGACCGACTCACTGCCTCATTTATTTATTTATTTATTTATTTAACTGCCCCCCCCTCCCCGACACACACTTCCTCTCAAATAGTGTTTTTGTTGGGCTAATCCCCGAAGGGAATAACAAGGTAATGCCTCTTGATCTGATGCAGATGAGCAGAAGCCATTAGGGCCACAGAGGGGGAGACAGAGGACTCCAAAACATTACAAAACATTTCTAAATTTAAACCACTCACTGAAACTTCTCATCAGCAGTAAACCCCTCCCCTCCCTCCCCTCCCTCCCCTCCCTCCCCTCTCTTCCCACTCTTCCCTCTCTTCCCTCTCTTCCCTCTCTTCCCTCACTTCCCTTGCAAATGCCGTCATAGTCAAACTTCCACAGTTTCATTCATTGCACCTATTTTGTTAACTTGGCTTTACAAGAGTGTTCACACACACCCTGAGAGAGGAAGTGCATTTGTTGTTTCACGACGTAAAGGTTTGGGGAATTTATGCAATAGCTAGCTATCAGTGACTGAAATTGACCTGTCTAGCGAATCAGTGACGACATCTACGTGCCAAAGAGACAGAAGCTGCATGATCCAGATTGGTAGAGATAAGCATTTTGCATCTCAACGTTGCGTTGCCCCAATGTTGCGTCAGTATTTCAAATTTAATGTTGCTCATCAAAAAAAATACCCACATGATCAAAGACGTGATTCCCACATCAAGTTAGTGTGAGATGCATTCTGTTGACCTATATATGTCACCTTTTATTCTGTGGTACACGTATTACCAAACAGGAACTCAACCAGTGATATGTATAATGCACATTGTGTGCCAAATGATTTTATGAGCCAGGTGTTAAAACCCAGGTGACCCATATTACTTGTTTTGCACACATCTACACACCTTGTGTGTAGATTTTTATTTTTAAATACTATTTTAACCCTCACCATGTTGACTTGTGTGAGCTCATGCATGCCCTGTCAATAATCATCTACTGTACTGATGCAGACATACTGTTCTTTTTACTCCACAATATAAACTATGTTTTGACTGTATGTTTTTACTGTATTTGAAAAATGTAGTTAACATGCTACTTTGCAGATTCAGACTTTACACAAAACATAACTTAATAAGATTTGATGTATTGTTATAGATTAAACCAGCGGCTCCCAGACTTTTTTGCCTGCCGTCAGATGAGATCAAGTACCCCTTTCATCGACACTACCCATTATGATCCAAATGTGTTCTTCTAAAACTATTAATTACATAAAAGTAGATTCTTTAACAATTAGTTAACAATTTAGTTTGGCTCCTTTTTTCAATAGGATTGATCAAGTTTGCATTCATACTACCATTTGGAGTGGCAGAAGCTGGATATTTCCATGTTTTACTCATCACTTTGAGCTATCTATTCTAACTTCTCTGCTCACTTGATAACTAGTTTTCACACTCTCACAGCAGCAGCAGCAGTTGGTGTTAAAGTGTTAACACTGACTCAAGTCACTTTCGTCCTGTGCAGCTATAGTTGGTAGTTCTTTGATTCTTTGTAATCCTATTTGTGTGTTTAATTTTCTCCTTAATCAAATCATAATTTCTATTTTTTCAAATCAGTTTATCTTCTCCTCAGTCACTCTGTGAACAGTACCCCCTGACAACCTTAGAAGTACTTGTTGTGGCGCATGCAGCCCTGGTTGGAAATCACTGACTTTAATTTACAAAGTAGCTCACATGAGCTTGACCACATAACTAATAAAAATTAATGCTGCATACACACCAAGGCATCGGTAATAACAATCCAGTGATAGAATCTTAAAGCATAAAAGTCTGTTTTTGGTATACTTTGCTCATAATACTGAACATTGTGGTATTGCTACTTGTACTGAATGTTTGTTCCCTATTCTATTGCCTTTTTTTATAATCTGCAAAGAAAATCTGTTAGACAGTGGTTAATGTGGCATGTTAGCAAAGTTCTGGTGCCATTATTTAGTTTTAGTCCACACACCTTCCTGGTTGAGCAGCTGTACATGAAACTGATTATACAGACTGATAAAGCTGGCTTCCCTCTAGAATGGGGAAGTAAAGACAGGCTGAGACAGGAGGGAGAGATGAATGGTTTTTACATATTGACACTCAGATGACAGAGTGTCATGATATGAAACGACGCACGGCTGAGGACTCTAATAACTCGACAGACAACAAGCACTCAGAAACAAGCGTTGATTTGGATTATATAACTGGTTGATCAGCAGAAATGAGCACATATGCTGTAAGTTTGTTTTAGTTTACTGTGAGAGTAATTATTGTGTTATTTTCATGTTGTGCTGTTATCGGTGTGGAATTGTATGGAAGCCCGAGTGAAGACTGCTAAATCTAATCGGTAATCATCTCATCTTATCATCTTATATTTGCTTTTCATTGTCGGAGGACTCGGTGCTGTCATTCTTGCAAAAAAAAGCTTATATGACTGTGTTCATGTGGCCGTGTGTGATGTGCAACTTTGTTCAATAACTAGTCAATCAGGATGTTTGAGTCAAACAAGTACTATGCAAAATGTGTTTCACTCTTACTGAGTAACGGCAGCAACTGCCTCTCAGCACTTTAACTTAAACAGGGCATGAGTGTGTGTGTGTCAACCTTCGTGCTGTGGTGATGAATCAAACAGCAGGCAGAATGTATACGGGGTTGAGAGGGGCAGAGGAGTAGTTTCGTAGCTGGTGTGAGTGTTAGCCTGGGCTTCATGGCTGATCATAAGTCAACACATTTGTCAGCATCCTGTTTTCACACGTGGGCGTTAAATCCACCCCAATCTGCTGCCATTTTTGAACATATTTATTGTTGCACAAAGAGTGACAAGTTTAGTTCTCACAGAGACTAGCCAAAAGCCTGACAGTGAAGCATTGTTCGATTTTTTTTTTATCTTGCAGGTCAGTTATACAGAAAAAATGAAGTGCTTTTCAGTTGTAAATTAAATTGAATATACTCTATATGTACTAACTGTTCATCTGTCTTTCCTGTCTTTGTCTTCTTGCTTCTCTGTTTCTCTTCCTTTCTAGCTGTCTCCTGATTTCCTCTTCGGGAGCCACCAGAGGAATACAGACGGTGGCTGGCAGATGAAACAGGTGAAACTCTTCTCTACCTGCTGCATTCTTTCATTGCCAGAGGGCATCTAATGCATTTCACCTTGACTTTCACCTTTTAAAAATACCCGTCAAAGAATAAAGTAGAAGATAAGCACGTCGTACCAGTTTTACATATTCTTCCTACACAACAGGATGCATTTGCTTAACAAAATGGGGCATCATAGAACTCTGGTACCATGAGATAAAATCCTTCTTCATGTTATGCTTGGAGCAGAAACCACCAGAATTAATAACTATACATCTGTACTGCACATTAATATCTATACAATATTTAGACTGCTTGAAAACCTGTAAGATGACAACTCTTTCCTTGTTATTCCTGTTTGCATGTCTTACTGTGAAGGTAATCCTAAGCATTTTGTCAGCGCTGAAAGGGCTTTTGGTGGAGGGTATTTTCCTCATGAAAATCAATGAACTGTAGTCGTTAGATTTGCAAAAACTGCATCTCCACTGTATTACTGTAGAATACATTAAAGTAATGCCAGCTATGCTCTTTAGATTTCCAGAGATCAGCATTTATGCATATTAAGGTGGTGAAATAGCAACTCATGTTGTAAAAAAAAAAAAAGGCTGTTTCCCAAACAGTTCTTACTGCAACATGTTGCATCACAGCGGGGTGTGGGTGCGCTTGGTTAAAAGCCCTTTTAAAGGCCTTCTCTTAGCAAAGGAACAGATTTGGCTCTTAGTACTAATCCTCCTTGCATGAAGAGATGGCAAACATTAGGAGGGATATTTGGTCTGATTGTTGAAACTAGGTTACAGGGATTGAGTAAGGTAGTTAAAGGACCAGTGTCTAGGATTTAGAGGGATATATTGGCAGAAATGGAATATAATATTCACAAGTATGTTTTAATTAGTGTATAATCACCTGAAAATAAGAATCTCTCTACATAGGGAGCGGGTCCTCTTCCACGGAGGCCGCCATGTTACACTGCCGTGTTTCTACAGAAGCCCAGAACGGACAAACCAAACACTGGCTCTAGAGAAGGCCTTTTGTGTTTTTCACGAGTTCCACGGCCACCATAGGTTTTCCTACACGCTTGTAAAGAGAAGGTCTGCAATCAGTCTGCAACTTCACCGCTAGATGCCACTAAATCCTACACACTGGTCCTTTAATTATGGCTGTTTCTGCATGAAAAGTTGACGTTGTGTGAATATGTGCATTTGTGTGCAATCATGCACTCTTGTTCGTGTTTATGAATTTGTTTGTAAGCATATAGCATAAGCATATGTACAGATGCACATGCATGTATCATTGTGTGGCTCTTCCTCTCAGCTCTTCCTGTGAAGTGACACATACAAGTTGAACTTCTCAGGAAACTACCGTTTGTCACCATCTGCCACTCTGTGAAGTGCTCAGTATAGGCAGGCTCATTATATTCATCATTATATTTTCTTCCTTTTTCCCCCACATAAAATGTGAACAGTCAGAAGGCCAGAATGCTTCAGTTGACATTTGCAGTTCATACAGGTAGATGAAGTTATATTGCAGCATTGGCAGTTTTAAAGCAAAGAGGATTGCTTTAAAATAATTCCAAGTTATTCCAAATTGATTTGACATAGCAGAAAGTTTCATACCACTGCATGATATCTACTGAGAAAACTGAGAGCTGGCATAAATAAAAAACTAGTTGAAGTATAGATGCCGAGCCAGTGAGCTTTGCTCCACTGCAGCAAAACAAACAATGATGAGAAAAACATCCCACTAGCATGCAAAGAGCCTCATCTTAGGTGAAATATTGGATGAAAAGTTGAAAGAGCAGATGGGAAGATGATGTAGATTTGGGGTATGTCACAATGATAACACTAACACGCTGATGTTAACTAGGTCAACGTACAGCTGGGAATTTTGTGAATATTAAGTCATGAACCAAAGTATCGAACAAAGTGAAATCTTGAATGTATTTACATCAAAGGAAGCACACAACATGTGACTCTTTCATTGAATAGATGAAAATTCAAAACCAAAAGTAAAGTGAAAGTTGAAGCATTAATGTCTTACTTGATTATGTTACTAGCTTTGCTACGATGCTTGCAAGCATCGTATTTAAGCTGCAAAGCAAATTGATCTAAACTAAAATAACAATATCTCATATTGTCAATGAAGACAGTATGCAGAGAAACTGTATGCATGCATTTCTGAAAAGACCCTGACCTTTCTGTTGCTCCTTACTGTTGCTTGTTTGTGAGTTTAATTGTTCATTCAAGGTTGCTCTAGGCAAGAGCACCAGCTAAATACTAAAATATACAGTAAATCTAATATAAAGAAAAGGTTCTTCTATAGTTTCAATAGAGTTGTGCAACAGAAAACAAACACTTCCTCTTACAGGCTTTATTAAACACAATCTAAACCTTAAAAATAACATGAGAGCATACTATTTTTCAGTTTATACACAATAAATCAGCAATTGCCATTTCCTTTCTTTGTCTGCTCCACCTGACCACTGACCCAAACATCTGACCCTTACCTTTAACCCCTGTGAAGAGTATGCAGCGTGCCGCTTCCTCTGACACCCTGAGCACGACGGCGGTCAACAATGCCAATGCCCAGTGCCATAACTCCGCACCCCTCCATGATGTGAAGCAGCAGCTCAGCCACTCCCAATCCATGATGCTGCCTGAGAACGGCAAGGTATTCACCTCAAGAGCGCGCACACACACACACACACACACACAAAGTCATAAACTGTGTGTAAAGTATTCCCAGACACACATAGATAAGAGGAAATGCAGATAAACATGAACAAAGAGACAGACTGGTGCTTGTACATATGCACATACAGACAAATAAACACAGCGGATGACGCCCACTTTCTGTCTTTCAGCTGGTCCAGCAGTGCAGAGATTACTCATGCAATGTCACCAACATCGTCGTGGAGCCTCCGTCTCCCGCGAGCTCTCCAGACAACGATGGCTCCACACCGGTGCGAAAACACTACCTTTTTACTTTGTGTATGAATATCGATAACTCACATTAAACTGCTGCTGTCAGTATATCATGTGTCCAGAAATAATTTGATTTCCTCTTTCTACTATCTGCTGCCCACAACTCAATAATTTTACTAAGGGGAAGCAAATTTTGTTAGTGGTTATCTAAGTATTAAACAAACTGATATGTCAACAGCAGTGTGTCTTTCTAGAAAAAATGTCACGGTTACTCAGGATGATCTACAGATCTCGCTGTGAACAATTTTCATTCGTATTTAATAAAGAAGTAAAAATAGAGGAAACTAACCTGGATTACACTGAGTAGCAGGTACCGTTCATGCAAAAACACACTGCAGCAGAATTTTTTTTAGTTCTTCAAGCACCACATAAAAAATATATAATATTTCATAACCTTTTCAAATAAAAACAACTGCCTACATGACTAGATTTAGGTTTTGTCTTTCTCTGCTTTCTCTTTGAAAACTATCTTCACTTCTCACTTCTCTTCACTTCACTTTCGTCCCTCTCTGTCTTTATATACTGTACTCATAACTTCATAGTTACTATTAATTCAGTTCTATTGCACCTTAAACAGGGCCATACCGCAGTGGGAGATTTTAGAGCAGCTCCCCTCCTGCTATTTTTTAAATGATGCAATAGTCAAGTTAAATGGGTTCGCTCAGGATGCAGTATATTACACAGAGGAAAAGCCTTGTATTTTGCTGTGAAGATTTAAAGTTGTCATTACATACTCTTACTATTCCAGCCATCTCTGCCCATTCTGAATCTGACTGATGGGCGACAGTATAGAGTAAATGTTGTGGTTACATAAACCAGATTTCAATGCTTTTTAAGCCGTTTTAATGTGTTCCCAGGAGTTGGAGAAAGCCGGCCTCTTGAACAAGACAAAGATTGCTGAAGGAGGTCGAAAACTGAGGTGAGGCTGAACACGAAGACAAAACAAGTAAAATTAGATAGAATCTGTTTAGTGTGAACACAGTGTTAAAGCAAATGAAGGCAAGTATGATTTGCAGTCTGAACAGAACACATATGTTTTGTTGGGTCGCAGGAAAAATTGGAGCCCATCCTGGGTCGTGTTGGTTGGGAACAGTTTGGTTTTCTTCAAAGATCCTAAATCACAGACACCTTCCAGCTGGGTAAGATCTCAGACAAACCCTGTGTTTAATGACTTTAGTCCAGGTAATACACAGTACTTGCAAAAAGATAAATGAGTTTTGTTCCAGACTATTATACAAAACTTGGAGGAAAATCATTACATGCAGCATATTTTTCCTGATTACAAATTCCTTAGGCAATACTTGGTGTGAGTCACTTAATAAATGCAGATGTCATTTTTTTGCAGGGTGGATTCCTCCTTTTTAGAATGAAATACAGCAAATT
This sequence comes from Thunnus thynnus, assembly GCF_963924715.1. Classification (NCBI taxonomy): domain Eukaryota; kingdom Metazoa; phylum Chordata; class Actinopteri; order Scombriformes; family Scombridae; genus Thunnus; species Thunnus thynnus. The sequence continues at coordinate 14,876,537 of NC_089520.1, read as the reverse complement.
TCCACAAGTCATTTGATTCTTGTCAATTGCACAAACACCAGTAGCTTTGGACAAACCCAAAAAGTGACTACACAGCTGGATATTTATGTCCCCTATATTGCACATATTTCTGTCAATCACTTCTCTTAATCCTTGCGATGAAATTACACTCATAAAACAGGTCACACAAACCTGTTGCAGCTGTTTATTGTCAGAAGGGCAAAAAGTGGTGGCCTACAAATTCTGTGCAGGCATAAACACCAGCCACAGGCCGTAAATAGAGATATATATGGGTCAATGCAGCCAGATGAGTGTTGACGAAATGCAAAAATATGATTTATTTGTGTCTTTTTTGTGTTAATCAAAAACAGAAACCAGGAAACAGTCGCCCTGAGAGCAGCGTGGATTTAAGAGGAGCAAAGCTGCAATGGGCCAACGAGCTGTCCAGCAAGAAGAACGTCTTCAAGGTAACAAACAAGACAGAGACTCAAGAGGAAATCCAGTTAAAAAAAGAAATTCTCAAAGAATCTCACTCTGTAACTCTGTAACCAACGTGTTGCTGTGACCTTATGAACAGTGAGGACAATGTGGTAGCAGATAAGTATCAAAACATACAGTACAATCATATTTTTGTCAGTGAGGGGTCCTTATCAGTGAGGGAAGTGAGAGGGGGAAGTGGTTTTTTTCTCACTCTTTCACCCTTTAGTGACCATCTGTGACATCTTTGGAACAACAACACTTTTTTGAGTCTCTAAAAAAATTCCAAGAGGAAGCTGAAAAATGAATATCCAGTGAAATGTGACACATTAAATGTAGGTGTAAGTGCTGTAAAAATGAAACTATGTCCAACTTTTATTGAAACTGGTTGTGAAAGAAAGAAGTGTGAAAAAAGAACAATATGTACTATACAGGGGAGCTTTACGGGTAGTCTCTGTAGTTTGGGTGACAGCAGTGTCATGATATGTTATGATATGATGTGTGCATACTTTGACACTGTATTGAAAATGTGTTTTTTTTTTTCAGCTGAGGACAGTGACAGGCAACGAGTTCCTGCTGCAGTCGGAGACGGATTCTCTGATCAAAGAGTGGTACAACACCATCCAGAACGTCATCGACAGGCTGGTGAGTCTCCCAACACGCACAGTGGTACTTTCACTCTACCTCTTCTACTTGTCTACTAATCTTAGGATATACGGTAAATAGTGTCGGTTTTATGTTCTTCACTGTCTCCAACAGTTATCTACGTAGCTCTTATGTTCTGAATTCCGTCCTATCTAATTTTTTCATTTGTTTTCACCTTTTAAATTTCCTTTTATACTGAATTTCTTTTTCATTTGTCTTTAGAACGTCTCAATTCTCAATTTAAAATTTAATGTATTTTATGCCTTATTGAGAACACTTTGAATTAAAGTCTGGTTCAAATCTTAAAGATGCCCTCCAGACATGTTTTGAGATGTATATGAAATACTCTACTTTGACTTATAATTTGTGTCTGATATGGTTTTTCCACATAAAAAAAGTTAAATTACCACATTAATATCCTTAAAATGGCATATCCTCCTTCTCCCTCATTAAAAAATCCAAAATCTATAACCATGCAAATATTGTTGATTTCTAAAGTTTTCCTGTTGGCCTACTTCACTGTAAAGTGGATATTAGACCAGGATTTGCTCCAAACTATTTGTTGATGTCACAAATTATTCTTGTAGACCTGCCCCTTAAAATCAGATTTTCAATGAGCACAGAGAAACTTTACACTTTGAGCAGATGATTGTGAAAACATCCTTCCGATGTAAAACTCTGCACACACATCATTCTGCACAGTGAAGCTCAAACATCCAACTGGAAGAACAAAAACATTTTTTTGAGTGGAGGGGGACTTTAAGTATTTCTATTTCTTTATAATGATAAATATCCATTATTAAATAGAAAAAACAATCAAATTTTAAGATTAGGAAAAAGAAATCTTAACTTTAAAACTCCAAATCTCTGCTATTATGCTTCATCAGAGCAGAGAACATCAGTTTTGATGTTATTGCTCATGTTGGTTGGCAACAGAAGCAAACAACCCAACAACTGTCATCATATGTGAACTCAAAATTTGTTATTACCTTTTTCCAACTTTATTGGCAAACATTGAATAATGAACAAAGAAAATAATAACAAAGTATTACATAAATACAGAGTGGGAAAAGAGGCGGGAATCTTTGGATTTCTATAACTGAAGGCAGCAAACTATGTGGGGATTTAGAGAATTTGCTTTTGTGGATATAAAATTGAGCCATCAAAATATAAAAAGGGATGAGGATTACATTTTTTTCTGATTATTACATAAAAATACAAAGATCAGCAATTTCCACATATTTTGCAATAAAGGATCAAATGTTGCTAAATTCTGATTGGTGCACTTGAAACATGTGACATCGCCCTTTTAAAACTGAGCCCTGTCACAAGTCCAAGAGAAAAGCAAAGACAAAACAGAAACGCAGAAATCTCTAATATTAAACAATCAAAACTTCTTTGACTTTGGCACAAATGTAAAATTATTTAAACAGCTCATTCATATAGCATGAATGTGCTCAAAGGAAGGAGGCACAATGTTGTATAAAAACCATAGACACTCAATAACACTTGACTGGAGTAAAGTTTGTTAACGCTGAAATCCCATCATATATTTTTTTGGTAATTTGAGTTAAAGCTGTAGAGTCTAGTTTAGAGTTATAGAAAAATATGTAGAAAATAAAATAAAATCCCTGCTTGGACTTAATATCTTAATCACTTACACAAAATCACAAGTTTGTGTATTACAGTGGAAAAAAATCAGCTTAAAAAAAACACTGTACGCTACCACCCCACTGCCACACAGTTAGCAACTAGTAACTTAGTGACTGGAGAACATAGTGGAGCATTTAGCAGTTAAAGAGCCAGATATTTCTATCAGGGGTTGGTGAAGACCAAACCTGAGCTAGGAAAAAGAATATTGGAATTGCATTCATTGAATGCTAATTAGCACATGAATGCTAATGTTAAAATGCCAATGTTGTGTTTACAGGTTGTTGTGCTGCCTCCAAGTGGCCAAGTTCATACTGCTCAAAAACAGCAATATCAGCAAAATTATTGTTATCCTACAAAAATCCAGTATCGTGCTCTAAATTTAAACAATCTTTTGTTGTCCTTGACCAATTGCCACTTGTGCAATGTGTCAATGTGTCACAATTTCTCTCTCCCTGCCTTTCAGGACCGTGAAAACCCATTAGACAATGTCCTTCTGTACTCCCTGAGGAGAGCGGGCAGCGTGGAGATGCTGGACCACAGTGGAGACGAGGATGAGAGGAGAACGTCCCGTAAGTCTCCTTCCTCAGACTTCATGTCTTCCTCCCTTCACACAACCAACCATCCCTGCCCTCCACCCCTCACTGCCAGTCAGTCTATCATCATCATTCTTTTCTCTAAACTTCCATACAGGCTTCTTACATCCCTCCATCTTGTCCTCCATTCTCTCCTCCATCCAGCCCACTTATATTTTCACACGGCCACCGTGGCAAATAATCCCCCCGTCAGTCCTATCTCATCTCCGCCGCCGCCCGGCCCTCCCGCTTTTCATCCTCACCACCATCCCCTCTCATCTGCTCTCCTGCCCAGTAGCCGAACGCCCCGCACTGACCTCCTCCTCCTCTTCCTCCTTCTCTTCCTCCTCCTTTCCTCCCTCTACAGTCCCTCGCTCGACGTCCAACCTGGAGAACACGGAGAGGAAGAGAGTGAAGACCCGGCTGAAGAAGCTCATTCTAAAGAGACCTCCTCTGCAGGCCCTGCAGGAGAAAGGACTCATTAAAGGTGAGATTTCTTTTTGAAGCTTTAGACCATTTGAATCTGTGTATCCTTTATTCAGCTGCATGCAGTGGGGGAATGATGGAGATACGTGTTCTTAGATGTTACAAGATTGCAATTCTTCAGTTAAAACTAATCAATGGTGTGTTGTTGTGAAGAAGAAATACACTTTTCCATTTAACTGAATGGCTTCTTCAGCTGCGATGGCAGGCAGGAAATCTTAGCACTTATCCTTTGGGAATGGCACACCCCCTACTGAAGATGTGTATCAGCCCCCCTCACCTGTTTAGTGAGCTTGACATACATAATGTTAGTGCTTTCATTTCACTTGTCAGCTGTTTACTACACTACTATAACACCTTTAATCAATCTTCCTTAAAAACTGATGAAGTTCGTAGATTTTTTGGCTGTATTCTAAACAAAAAAAATATATACATGCTGTAAATTATCGCCAAATTAAATGAGGAATTTGTAATAAATGAGTAAATAAGTGAGTTTAGAACCATAACAAATGCAGATACTTCTTTACAGGGCACAAGGGGTCACTGAAAGGGTTGACGAGTATGAAAATGATGTGAATTACATGCTATGGTCCTCACAGTCACCAAATCTCAACCAAACTGATCACCTGTGGGAGGTTTTTGTTAGATAACACTCTCCACAACCACCATCAAAACACTAAAGAAGAGAATATCTTTTAGAAGAATGGTGTTCATCCCTTCAGTAGAGTTCAGAGACTCGGAGAATCTATACCAAGAAGATGTTTTAGTGGCTTGTGGTGGCCACTTTGTTGTTTTTTTTTATACATGAATTTGTATACTTGTACATAATATCTTAAATGAGTCTTTCTGAAAAGCTTCAACAAGTACCTTAAGTTTCTTGTCCATATTCTATGCACTAAAAATTCACCTTGCACCTAATTTTTGTAATTATTTCTGGGGTAATTTTTGCTTTATTGTAAGAGCGAGCAGTAGAGAGATGACAGAAAGAAAACACAGGAGCATTACAATTTTGCAGGCACTGTTTCAGACCCCCAGACCAGCAGGAGCCCCAGCATCTCATATTTTTACTTTATTTTATTATATTTTTGTTAGGATTGAACATCTGCTGCCCCCATACAGTGTGACTTTTAGAACAAAGTAGATAAGCAGCATCCGGAGAAATAGCAATATGTCTAATGGGATATGTGGCCCTAACCACATCCTCACCCACTGGAAGGTGTGACATCATTTCCTGCATGTCATTAAAGGTGATGAAGCCATTCTGATAAACGTGTCTTTAGACTGATAACACAAAGATGACTGTATGGTTGCAAACAGAAACTTATGCTTGCGTGGTGCTGGTTTTTTTTAGTACATTTTCACACATACACACAAACCCCCCCCCCCCATATCACAGTCCTAAAAATGATCACACAGAAATATAATGGTACCATACAGTATAGTAAAGGGTTGCATATGATTTTTTCTTTCAACGATACACCCTATAGAAAATACAGTGCAGTGCATGGGTTGTGTTGCATCATCAAGTGTGAGCTTACATCTCTGCCTGGAACACAGCCAAACACAGAGGCTTTTCTCCCATAGTAAACAGTAAATATATCACTAGATTAATGTGGACGTGTAGTTCTTACATCATGTCTTGGATGTGTGTGCAGCAAAAAACAAACAAAAAAAACCTTCTGACACGAAAACGGAGTCATGCTTGTGTCCGTCTGTCATCACCCTTCAGATCAGGTGTTTGGCTGTCGTCTGGAGATGCTGTGTGAGAGAGAGAAGAGCACCGTCCCACGCTTCGTCAGACTTTGCACCGAGGCTGTGGAGAGGAGAGGTACAGTCAATGCAAACACACAGCAAGCTCCCACTAACGTGATTCTCAACTCAAAAGCGGACACATGAGAAAAAAAAAAACACCCTCAATCCTGTTTTGAGCATCAGTCACTTGAACAGCAGCTCTGCACCTACCGTTCGGCTCTGTGACAGGAATCAACAAACAGAAATTATCGGAAAGTGTTTGTGATTGCCTGACAGAACGCTGACTAAAACACACAGATTCAGAGAAGAAGTCGTGACAGCTGCCAGCCAGAGCGAGATCTAAATGAGAGAAAATTGAGTTGTTTGGTAACTGTTTAGAAACAATGCTGCAAATAAATATTTGATACACATGAAAAATCTGTGTTTTGACCACAGGGGCTTTAGAAACCTGGTTTTGATGAATAAAATATTTCTGAGGAGCATTTTTTGTAAACAGTGCCCAGACTATTTTCTTACAGTTGCAGACATTTACATTTAAGGCTGAGACAGACAGAGAAACTTTTCTGACTCAGTAGCAAAATTTAAGCAAAAAAGGGGAAGGAGGAATTATTCTGATAAGCACTGTAGTAGCAAATGGAAAATGTAAAAAAATGTATACACACTAACAAGCGTGTCTGTTTGTCCTGCAAGAGGTATTCCCCCTCTGTTTCTGTTTTTGTGTTTTTAAAAAAATAGTTGTTCTGTATACACATTAAGGCTCTAAGGACAGAGGATCCCATTATACAGATTAATCTGCTCATTATATTCTGGATGAATTCATTAATTGCTTGTGGTCTATTTAAGGTCAGAATAGTGAAAAATGCCCATTGAGTCCAAGGCGATATTTTCATATAGCTTATTTAGTCCAATTAACAGTCCAAACTATCATATTACTATCATAGAGCACTAAGAAAACCAGCAAATATTTACAACTGAGACGCTGGAACCAGTAAATTTTTGCTTAGAAAAGAAATGATCAATTGTCAAAATTGTTTCTGTTAAATGTTCTCTTCAGCTCTAATGCAGATTGTAAAACCCTCTGAGACAGTGGTTATACAATTGAAAAAAATTTGTGGGACAAACAACAACAAGGAAACGAGATAGTCAGCTAATATTCACAATTCTGGTGCATATTAAGACATTTATAGCTGTTTTATAGCAGCACACATTAAACATTCAATTACATTAAATGTCAGGCATAAGTGCGGAAGAAGCAGAAACTCAATGTCATAACAAAACTTTGTAGGTGCTTCACACTGCAACACTGAAAAGTTAAGAGGAAGTTTACAACTATTCATAGGGGGTCATGTGATCATGCAAAATCTGACTTATTGTTGAATGTGTTTCTATAGCTACAGTACTGTAGATGTCTAAAAGAAATGTAGCTTTTTCTCTACTTTATTCACATGTCTTTGGACACTTATGCAACAACATAAATTAAATTACTGATTTGTAGAAAATGTGACTGCCTGGACCAGAAAAATGAATGAAATCAGCTCAGACTTCTTTCAGTTCAGCTCAGCTGAGTTTTTCGTGAGAACCTGTTTTAATACTAACCCCCTTAAATCCTAGTACATAGAGTACCAGACACACCAGTGAAGATCTTCCGCTCTAACCAGCTTTGTGTGGTATGTTGCAGGACTGGACACTGATGGCATCTACAGAGTATCAGGGAACCTGGCAGTGATTCAGAAACTACGCTTCCTGGTGAACCACGGTGAGGATGAAGGGGAGGAGGGGAAAACCTGAATAGTACCGATGATTAATGTCAATTTAATTTAGTCTCTGACAAACAGAGAGGGGAAATGTGGAGGGAGGAGAGAAGTAAGGGCAGGTGGAAGTTGGACTTTCCATGCATTTCTCACAAATAATTACATTTCATATCTTCCTCTTTTTCAGCTGCTTCAAATCAAAATAAATACCATTTGATGCTATTTTGATCTGCCTCTTTATATTTGACTGTTAAGATATCAGTCATCTTACCCCCACACACACACACACACACACACATTGTACTCTTGCTTGAAACCTGTGATTGTCTCACTCCTACTACATGACGTCCATGTGATAAACAGCAGCACACTGATGACTGAGTGACTGTTTTTTACAGAGCGAGCGGTGACTACAGATGGCCGTTACATGTTCCCAGCGGCGTTGGTACAAGGTAGATTCAGACGGACGAGGAAAACTGCCGCTTTCGCTTGTTTCACTCAGCCTGCTTGTTTTGTGCATCATGTGTAGCAAAATGTGAACACCTCAGTCTAAACTCATACACCCACAGACTGACACACAGAGCTGAGCGGCAGCGCAGACGTGTGCTGTGAACAGTTTGGTGGTTGTGCTACCATTTGCTTAATGTATGTGTGTCCCTTAGGCATTCCTGCTTTAAGTTTTCTGATGTAATAACACGCAGCAGGTTGTACAGCGAGTTCTCACACGGTCCATGGCTGCCACCAAGTGGATGAAACGGAGAACCGGCTGCTTTTGTACTGTGACGTGCTCTAATCCCACAGCAATATCTCACTGACTAATGTTTCTCATCATAAGATACTTCTTTGTAGCATTGATATTGAACTTCTTAACACTGAGGTCAAATTAAAGCTCTTGATTCTATTTTCTTTGGCTCTTACGATCCAATTTGAGAAGCATTGGTCAGGCCTGGATTTCTAAAAAGTGTGTGCTTCGTACTAAAAATGTGTGTGCTTTTTTTTTTTATTTTGTTTGTGCTTCTATTTCCACTCTTACTTTCAAAGACCCTCTCTATCTCTCTCCTGCAGCTACAAGCCTTCACGTTACGCCTCGGCACTGACGTGGATTCGCAGCCTGTTCTGTTTATGTTCGCTAAATGATGCCTTGACTGTAACACTATTTTCTTGTCTTAATTCTCTTTGTCTCTCTTTTTCATATTGCCTTGCCGTTCATTCACTTCCTCTGACCCTGTCTGTCTGAATTTCTCCCCCTTTCTCCCTCGTCCTCACCTCCCCCATCCTCCTCCTCCTCCCTCCCTCCCTCCCTCCTCCCCCTCTCTGTCTCTCAGAGGAGAAGCTGAATTTGGACGAAAGCGAGTGGGAGGACATTCATGTCATCACAGGAGCTTTGAAACTTTTCTTTCGTGAGCTTCCCGAGCCCCTGGTGCCCTACGGCTTCTTCACCGACATTGTGGAGACAGTCAGTGAGTGACCAGCTTTAGTCCTGTTCAGACTGTTTTCTTTATACCCTCGCCCTTAACACAGAGTGCCAGAGTGTCACTTCATACAGAGTGACACTCTGAGTATGAATCAGTTTGGGAAAACAGCCCCAGATTCTTACAGAGCTTAGTTTATAGGGAATAAAACACTTGTTAAAAAGCATCTAATCGCCTTTATATTTGATGTGAGACGTTTTTATGGGACACTTTTCAAATCTCATTTTGTTAATTTTCCACTAATGTGCTGTGCTGTGGTCTTGATGAGTCAAAACCAGGGCAGACTTGGTTACTGCTTTACTTAAGTGCTTTCACACTTTGTCAAGCTGCGGTCAAAGTAATTTTCTTTATTATATAATACAGTATATTTACAGCGACTCTTCTCCCACCTCTAGAAAATATGCCACATATATCATGAAAGATATATGGACACAGTAAAATAAAACAGTGCTTCCCAAAATGAAAATTGCACGAATTGCAATGCGAGAGAAGAATAATTACATACTGACAAAACTGAAATTTACTGAGCAGTATTGAATTAAATGAAGTGACAGTTTTACTGAAAAAAAAACCTTAAAGTACAAACCCTCACATTTTAGCAGCACTTATTCACATGACTCTCATATTCCTCTGCTTGTATGCCATTGAAGTTTGACACCACTATTTAAAAGACAAGACTGTTATTCTGTATTTTTCTATTGGTGAAAAAATATCATGAAAATATTTCCCTAAAATTTCCAGTCGACCATTGTAGTTTTTTTTTTTAGAAAACAGGAGTAAATAGTGCTTTTGTTGGAGACTTTTTTCAGCTGTGCATTAAGACACATTTAGTTGTAGTGAGTGTTTACAGCAGCAGGAAGGTGAATAAGGGATTGATTCAAAATAATACAAAACGAGCGCAACAATGTGACTCATTGATGTGTTTTACAATATAACAATGGAGGTCTATTGTGCAGAGGGGTAATCTATATCAGGTTTTATAGACAATAGTTGTCAATTATATCAATTCACTGAAGACGGTTTAGATCTTTGCACAGGATTTGTTGACAGTTAGGGAAATATCACTAAACTTTTCCTGCAACTATATTCTTCATCTATTCATTTGCATGAATGCTGCAATACAGTGATGCTGTAATATTTTTTACTAATTGTAACACAGCAGATAATCTGACACTATAGTAAATGTCTGATTGTCTTGCATATTAAGAAAAAAAGATAACAACTATAAATGTGTATAAATACAAATTCCCCGTTTCTTATCAGTCTTTTACTTTTTTTTGCATGATGTGAGCACACTGAATGATCAGCAGTTTGCTGCTATTCAACCCACAGCAGTGATAGTTGATAATTGCGTACTGCAGTATCTGATTAGATAGTGAACACTAATAGAGTACATGTGATATCAGTAAGTGGATGTAAATGAGGTTGTGCATGCTAATAAAGTACATGAAATGGAATGCAAATGATGACATTTATTGTGATCTGACTTGTCTCTCGCTCTGTGTTTGCAGAGATGTCGGACTACATGGACAAAGTGGACCGTTTGAAGTGTCTGGTGCTTAACATGCCTCCTCCAAACCACGACACACTGCAGTTCATGTGCCGCCATCTTAGACGGTGAGAGGATGGGAATAAAACCTTGTATAGAAATGGGCATGTTTCATAAAGATAAATATTCTCCTAGGACATTTTAGTACAAAGGAATGAACCAGATGCCCTTGTAGGAAAATAAAATCTCTTCCTCATAACTTTTTAAAAAATCAGACCACAAGAGGGGGTAGTTTTCTTGTTCTCAGGGATTCTTTGGCCACGGCTCACGAAGTATGCCAGTGCTGTCCCAGGATCACACTGTTGTTAAGTTTGGGTCCCTGTGAAGATGAAAAGGCTGGAGGAAGATGAATGGTGTACAATGTTCTGCGAGCCAGTTCCTTTTACAGTACATAAAATGTGTGTTTTTTACCGCCTATGGTTTTTCCTTCCACTCCAGGGGTGAGTGTTCGTGTTCTGAGGCTGATGTTTGTGCCAGGGTGTGGTGGGCCCCATGAATTTGTCAACTCTGTGTCTTTCTCTCATTTTCTCTCCGCTGTCATTCCTTTCCCCCCTCGTTCTGTTTCTCATTTATTATCTCCCTACTCAATCGCCCTCGTCGCCTCCCCACTTGCTCACTTGCTGCCTTTGTTTCCTTACTTCCCCTCAATTTCTTCCTTCTCTTCTTCTCATCCTCCCCTTCCTCTTCCTCCCTTCTGCCTCCTCCATTCCTCCTCCTTCCATCCCTTTCTCCTTTTTTTTTTCTCCCTCCCCCTTCCCTCGCTCTCCTCCTTGCCGCAAAGGTCCCATGGGAGCCTTGTGGTTCGTCTGCTGGAAGGCATACCAACACCACCGCCGCCACCACTGGAACCTCTCTCTTTCTCTCTCTTCGCCCTCTCCCTCGCTCCTTTTTTTCTCTTCCCTCTACTCTCTTTCTCTTTTTTCCTCCTCTCTTTTTAATGTGGAAGTTTTGAGCAATTGCTGGCTGCTTCTGTGGCTTGGTGGGAATGGCATTTTTAGAAGAATGCCTCATGCTGTGGCTTTAACCCATTCCTGAGTCCCCCCCAATCACACATGCTCAAACACACCAACATAGGTGGATACAGACAGTGGCTTTAGACACTTATGCGCACACATCTAGATTGTAAAACGCAGATACATGGACATGAACAATCGCCCAAAAACAAGATGTCACTGGCAGATGTACACACTGATTCTTTTAGTTGCCGCACTGAGATTGTAAGAATAATAAAGATGTCACATGCTGACTGCCAACATGAAGCTCTATGGGCAGTTAGTGGTCATCTGCCTGAAATCCCAAAGATGAATTCAAATAAGACAAGAGTCTACTGCCATGCTAGCGGCTCTGTGAAGCTTTCATTAGTTTTGCAGGTATTTGGTCAAACCAAAGTAAAGGACAAATTTAAAAAATTGACCTGATGATGTGAAGTAGTGAAAAAATCAGGAGAACAACAAAGTTATTACAATTCATCCTGACGGGGACATGAATGTCTGTACCAAATTTCATTGTAGTGTAAGTAAGTAAGTAAAGTTTATTTATGTAGCACATTTCAAAGACACCAGTCACAATGTAATTCACAGTCAAATAAATAAAACATAAGAGGAAACAGACATAAAACACAAGTTAAAACATATTATACTTAAACGCCTGTCTGAACAGATGGGTTTTTAACTGTTTTAAAAGAGTCCACAGAGTCCAGAGACCTCAGACTTATTGGGAGACTAATCCAAAGCTTAGGGGCTGCCGACTGGAAAGCACGATCTCCCTGACTCTTAAAACGTGTCCGAGGGACACTTAGAAGATCCACGATATAATGTGGAGCCAGGACATGTTGGGCTCTATAAGTCAGCACCTAGATTTTAAAATGAATTCAGAAATTAACAGGAAGCCAGTGCAGAGAGGTTAAAATAGATGAAATGTGTGACCATCTGTTGGATCGTGTTAAAAGCCTGGCAGCAGCATTTTGGACGGTTTGTAAATGGTCCAAGGAAGATTTATGAAGGCAGGTAAAAAAAGAATTTGTAGTCCAAACACAATCAGATAAAAGCATGTGCTAGCGTCTCCATTTCAGCTTTTGACACGGACCTGAGTTTGGCTCTATGTTTCTTAAGTGAAAGAAACATAATTGAGTCAGCATCCTACCACGAGCATCAGAACTGATTGGTCAAAAATCACACCAAGATAAAGCACACTAGACCGAGGATAAGGCAGCAAGGTTCTGCCTGATAACAGATTGTGAAGGTTATCAGGAGCAATAATCAAGACTTCAGTTTTATCCACTTTCCACTGCAGAAAATTATTCGTCATCCAGTTCCTATTTGCATTTAAACAGTTCAGTACAGAAAGTCTATCAAGCTCATCAGGTTTGAAGGAAAAATATAACTGGATGTCTTCAGCATTTAACTGACAGGAGATGTAGCTGAAACTACTGATAATCTGTCCTAGTGGAAGCATGTATAAGGAAAATAAATTAGGCCCCAGGACCGATCCCTGGGGGACGCCACATGACAAATCAGCCATGTCCGACACAAGTTCACCTACAGAGACTGAGAGAGTCCTATCTGTGAGTTGCATCCAACGGTTGTCAAGACATTTCACTCAAAACAGCAAAAGTCAACCTCATGGTGGTGCTAGAGGGAAAGTCAGGGGAGCACCAAGTTTGTAGGGTTTATCCTCTGGAGAACCTGAATGTTTTTACCAAATTTCATGGCAATCCATCTAATAGTTGTTGAGATAGTTCAAGATTTCTCATCCAGAGCATTTCTTTCTTGACATTTTAGGTGATACTAATCTGTATCTTCCTCTCTGTCATTCTCTGCAGAGTGTTAGAATATTCAGACACCAACCGGATGACCACCCAGAACATCGGCATCGTGTTCGGGCCGACCCTGATGCGCCCAGAGCGGGACAACGGCAACATGGCGGTGAATATGGTTTACCAAAACCAGGCGGTGGAGCTCATCCTCAGCGAGTTTGACCACATCTTCGGAACGAGAGGCCCCTCTTGATCTTTCTGGACGGGAGGGTGGAGGGGGGGGTTTAAAAAGCTCCTTTAGATCAGACGAAAGCACAAGTAGTGCAGCGTTTGTCCTCTTTGCCTGTTGACTCATATGGTGTAAAATGGATTTCACATCAAAAGATAATTACGGGGTAAAAAGAACCAGGACAGAAAGCTGCTAATCATGACATCTGGCCTCCATATAAAGCCATGTTAAAACAATAATAATAAAACAAGCCAATTTTAGCTGCAATACTTGTGCCTTTGACTGCAGATGTGGAGCCCAGCCCCGGTGTTCTTTACTGCTGGAGCGAACACCTCCTTGTCACTTTTCCGTGATGTTTTCACTGATCAGACTTGATCAGGACTTATTAAAGCCATAAAAGTGATAAATCTCCTCCAGCCCGCCCAGCTAGCTGCATATTAATTAGTTATTTATCAAGGAACATGAAGAAGGATGTGTCTTAACGTAGCACTGAAACAAAACTTAGCAGAACCATCTCACTGTGAAACACACATGCACCAGCACCTCTTGCAGAGTGAAAGCAAGCATGGACAGATCCTACCTGCAGTGTTAGCGTGGATATACTGTAAATAATGCAAACAAACAGGAAGCAAGCGGGGTGTGAAAATAAACCCACATCTCTGCTGAAGTTATAAAGTGTTTAGATGAAGAGTTTTCAGGTTCATTTCAGACTCAAGAGGCAAAGTTCAACTGAGAACTCGTCAAAGATAAAAACATGACTTCAGTGATGGGATGAATGTGCCAACAGGGCAGCAATGTTCCTTTTTACCAAATAGTACTTTGTTGTGTGTGGACCTTCAGAGCTTCCCTTATTGTACAACTTTGGATTGTTTTCTATTTTTATTAGTGCAAACTCCTCAGATTAAGTTAAAATATTAAATTGTAAATATGTGAAATACTGTCTTTGTTAACTAGTAGCACTTTGCATACAGTGTGTAACCTAAACATTATATATTAGCCAAAATTCAAACTGATACATTTGCTTTGAAATGAAACTGTGTCGTTAAACTATTACTTGGACCTGATTGTTAACTCTCCTGCAATAAAAAAGTGAACAAATGGATTTGATCTGTTTTGTGATATTTGGTCAGGATGTGTCTGTCAGGTTGTTTGTACCGAGCAATAGGTTGCGTGAGAGATAGAAGTGTGGAGGTATGCGAGCCTCAGAGACTCAGCGGGTGGAGGCATCCCCTGTGATTGGTGCAAATGCTGCTTTTAATAACAAAACAAAAGAGGAACTGGAAATGCATATGTTTAAAAAATGTGGATTTTCCCCAAACCCTTTCACTCTCTCACTCTGCGGCTTTGGTAATTTTATATTGACTGTGGGTTTGGCAAAAGACAAAAAAGAGCAGAAAAGGGGCACATGGGGGGGGGGGAGAGCTCATAGATTTTGCGAAGTTTTATTAGATGTATTTATTCATTTTTATGTTCATTTTATTTCAAGTCATGTGAATGTGTGGGGAGGGGCTAAAATGATGTGTAGCTGATTGATGTAGAGTCATCTGAACTTTTGATCATTGTGTGCGTTTCCAAGGTCGTCTGTATGTTTGATTGACACAGAAATATTTTCTACTTAAACAGACAACCACATTTGTTTGTTTGATCTTAATGCATGTGTGCACAGTCATCTATGCAATTACTCCAACTGGTATCAAAGTTTATACATTTATCCTTCAGTCAGTAGTGCAATCTGTCAGTCTTTCGAGTCTTTTGACAGCTGTGAGAGCCTCCTCATATTAGATGAAATGCTTCTATTCAATATTATTATCATGCAATGAAAGTGTAAAAAATGATGAATTCAATATTTCATAAAATATCTTTATTGTATATTTTGTTCTCTCTCCAGATTCTGAAATTGAAGGGATTTTGTGTCAATAAAAAGCCAGTGGCATTAAACGGCTATAGACTGAGCTCTGTTTTATTTCACTTGGTGTGATGGTGCTAATCACTCACTAAAATTAGAATCAGTCTGTCAGAGACACAATCAAACACCCGTCCCTCCTAATTAGCAATCTATTGCCAACCAAAGTCAAACTTTATTACTTTATCTTTTAATTCTGCCTCTTTTTTTCCTTTCCCATTTTCTTTCTTTTGACTTATTGATGACATGTGGTTTGATGACGGGACTCTGACTATACATTAATATAGTTATGAACAATGCAAAATACAAATGTGGCTCTGCGTGATAAGATTTATAATCAGTTCTGCAATCATCATTTCAAATGTAGACGAATGAGCCGAAGCACTACGAAAGTTAAGAGAAATTTGCTTGCAACAACAGATTTTTGATAGATGGACTGATGAAATGTAACAGCGTGACATTAGTTCAAAACCATTTTGCATCTGTAGGTAGTTATTTTGTTTGCTGCAACACTGAAACGAAATGTTTTTGAGTATGTGTAAGTATTTATTAAATTCGTGGAAGTAAAAGGATAACAAGGTTGTGAAATGTTTTCATCTGTTCTGTTTTTTTTTTTCCAAGTCACTTTCAAAACTAGTTTAATTTTCATAGCCCCTATTTCAATGAACCTCTTTAAAAAAAAGTGCACTATTCAGTAATATGCTTGGGCAGCTCTATGTTAATCAATTTGGTTTAGTCTTGCAGGAAGAGATACCACTGCGATGGTGTGTGGCAAACAACTTCCCTTTGTGTTAACTTCATATTTTTTATATTTATCATTTGTATTTTGTTAACTTGTTTATAATTAATTTTCTTGGAGCATAGAAAAGAAGAGAGGAGAAGCTTTATATTCATGTACGGAAAATCATATTTGTGGTTGAACTGGATGATAATCAGTGTCTAGCTGACTTGACTTCAAAGACACTTCAGCAATGTGATGGTTGGCACAGGTGCAAACACCTCTCACTGAAAACTGCCTTTGCACACACCAGTAAAATACATCTTTAACTGTGTTTATTCTTTATAGCTTCATAGCCAGGTCTACTTTGCTCTGTGGCACTGTGAATCACACCAGCAAACTTTAAAATTCTCAGCACCCAAATTGACAGCTTGTTGCTCATCATAGGTGGGTTTCGCAGCATGTTGCAAGTGATGCTGATGCTGAGACTGCTGTCTGACTGTGGTGGCTGTTGTGCACCACACAGTATATGTCAAGCTAGTTCTCGAGATGAATGTCATCTCAGTCAGTCTTCTTACAGTCGAGCCCAAAACCAGCCGAGCGATCAGACGATCGTCATAACATCACCAATTGTTGGTGCTACAGTTTACTAAATGCTGTTGATGCATGGCACTCAAACGTATCTAACCTGAGTCATCCAGCGCAGTTTGTTATTGTTACAGTTAGCCGATTGTGTACGCAACCTGCCATTAACCTAAACTCAGTGGATCAAATATTTGCAGGGCCGCTCAACCCTTCATACCACAGCCACATACACAGGTTCACAAGTACTAAACAGCCACCTCTGATGAATCATCGTGCAAATAGACAGACCCACAAAAAAGTTAGTGTAACAAAGCAGTCTGCAGATCATTGGTGATGGAAAACTGTTTACCGTGATGGGAAACCAAGTGGCCCTGGCCACAGCTGAGCTTCAAGACTGTCTTTTGCTGGCAGATGTCTGTGTTTACACAGACATCTGCCTTGGTATTTGATAGTTTAAGAGTCACACTTTTGCTTAAGGGTCATTTAAGGTCCCTTCTGGTTTGAAATTACTCAGTAATTCAACCTAATTCAGTCACTTGTGGAACATGTTTAATTAAATCCTGGTCCAACCTGCTTGTAAGGCTGAAATTTTAAGTTGTATACACCCTGCAGCATGAGGTTATAAATTAGAACAAGAGAACACTTTGATATTTTTTTAATTCTTAAAAAATCAATAAAATACAAGATTCTGGTGACAAAGTATGTACAATTTTATTACAAATATCCACAAACATGCAAAAAAAATATATAAAAAGATAATACAAAAGTTGCATGATTTCCAGTAAAAAATAAGAAATACTGCTTAATATAAAAAAGTGTGCAGACACTGAGTGAAAGTAAACAATTTTCGCCTGTTTTTTTGGCCCAGAAATAACAGGTAAGGAACTATGCAAGAGTAGGGTGGCAGTTGGTGTGTCACATATGCATATCTTTGGCGATAAACACACACACACACACACAAACACACACACACACATGCACGCACACACACACACATCATGACCAAGAAGTGTCTTTGGCGCCCGGTATGCATGAATGCTACAAGCTTAGTCACACCTCATGCACCACCGTCTTATCTCTTCATACCAAGGCTTTGTCGGATTACTCACAGTGTCTGAGTACATCTAAGGCACTTTTCATGTTGACTACACCACAGTCAAAAAGAGGAAGTTACAACTGATGTATGTGTCCTGAGTCTTGACCCTCTCGCCACACCTCAACAGACAGCCCAAAATGTGTGAAACATTATTGTTCCGGGGTGTGAAAATAGGCTGTAGCACATGTAAATTATTACAAGAAATAGCAGACATTTTAGCATTGAATGAAATAAAGCAGCTCCGTATGATTATTACACAAACAGTGAGACAGTGCAAGTTTTATTTGCTCCCTCAAAGGAAAACCCCCAAGACTGACCTCATCTTTTTCCACTTTCAAACCCCATGCAGAAATGACTGTTCCCCAACAGCATGCAATGAAAAATGTGCAGTCCACTGCTTTCTGTTTAAAAAATAAATAACCACCCTCAATTTTTGTTGCAATGAAATTCCTGTTTTGACAGCTTTCTTTAAACACTAAATAAACTGCTGATTAATTAAAGCGACTGAGCACCACAGTTAACCCGAAGAGACAAGCTGATTGTACCTTGTGATTTCACAGCATAAATAACATAAGTCCAAATACTTCTATATACTTGAGCACTTAGTGGCTTTGGGACAAAGTGATAGCTGCATGTGTTTTTTTTTTTCATGTAAAACATTATACATTGTTCATTTCCTAAAAGAGAGGTAAAGATTTGTAGCGAATAATACCACAGGATATTCAGAGGTGAATGTTACTTGCACTTATTGGAAGAATAAATAAAATGTCAGAGCATCAGGCATTTCCGATTGATATGGCTGCATCTGTAACCTTTAACCTCTGGCCTTGCATGACATGCTGCAGCACTCTAAAAATAACTCCCTCTGGGCCTGATTTTTTAACCCACTCGCTGGTGTGCGTCTACATGCATCTCACAGTACCAACATTTCAAACAAACAAACTAATTTTTCAATCTTGGATTTTAAATTTCTTTTTTGTGCAGCGGTCTGCAGCAGCAAGCATCTAAAAAGTGAGATTCGATCTGAATGTGTGACACAAAGAGTCAAACCAAATGTTTGAGCTGTCCTGGCACATGTTAAATAGCCTAAAAAACAATGTAGATACATGAAGTCTATTCTGCATGATAAAATTAAATACTGTATTTTGTATAGTCAGATATATTTGGTTTGTATGGCTTCATCCATTTTAAGGTAATTTATGCTTTGGCAGCTCTGTGCATCTTTCATGGTGTGAAATTAGTTAAAATTAGTAAAAAAAAAAAAAAAAAATCAATGGAGTGGTTAGATATGAGAGGAAAAATCTATCAAATGTATTAATATATACAGTATATGCATTGTATTTGCTTATTTAAGTCACCTTAAGTTTTTATTCTGGGTAAATCTGTTATATCCAGGCTCAGTTCACATTTGTCCAAGTCTCCATTCTGGTCCTCAGTGTCTCGGTCCCAGAGCTGGTTCTCTGCAATGTCAATATGGTTCCCCACATCACAACTGTTTCTTTCATTTTGCTCCCTATTCTCTTCTCCTGGTGATTGGTGGATGGGGTTACCCTCCAGCTGCTCCCCTAACAAACTCACATTTGCCTCTTCCACATGACCATCACCAACTCCTGCCTCTTTAACTTCCTCCTCTTCCTCCTCCTCTTTGAGGACCTCTGGAGGTCCATCCAGACTGCAGTCGCTGAGGAAAGAGTGTGGGGTCTGGGTATCCTCCATGGACAGAGGGGTCTCTAGAGCCAGGCGGCCCCCGAGGTTGATGCCTGCCCCTGGGGTGAGAGGCATCTCCTCGTGATCTTGGTCTGGATCCTGATCTTTGCTGCAGTAAGCGTAGCGGTGGTTCATGTGCTGGGAGTAAGAGCCGGAGTGAGAGAAGCGCTTGCCGCACTTGTCACATTGGTAGGGTTTCTCTCCAGAGTGCAGCCGGCTGTGCTCGATCAGATGATGCTTATGTTTGAAGGCCTTGTTGCAGATCTTGCACTCATGAGGACGCTTGCCTGTAATGAATACAGATTATTTTAATTATTTTAATATAAATATCTTACAAAAAAAGAATGTCCAACAGGTTTTTTAAGAAGATTTCACATTTACTAAAATCTCAGGAGGGTTTTAAACATTTGAAACATGTATTTTAGAAATCTATACTGGAAATGGCACAAGCTAAATGTGTTTGTGCACTAGCTACAGACCTGTGTGCTCGTATTTGTGTCGGAGCAGAGAGCTGCTCTTCTGGAAGGTTTTTTCACAAATGTCACAAGCATAGAGCCCCTCGTCTGTCTTCTTCAGTCTCTTCCTCCCTGGCCCACCATCTCCATCCAACCCTTCATCCATCAGAGAGAGGTAGTCCAGAGCTCCACGGTTTAACACCTCACCCTGCAGAGAAAACATGAACATTTATATCACTGTACAGTAGTTACTGCCTTAATTCTAATGTTATACTACCTGATAAGAGATATTTCATGTATTTCTCATTTTGAAAACTTTTGAAAATGTTTTTCAGTATTTTTACATTATATCTTAAAGAGAAGCTGTACTCACAATGAGAGCTTGTCTCTCCTGGTGGATCTTTTTCAGCGTAGCCTCTGTGTCTGAGTCCATCATGTAGGCCATAGGAGAGAGAAACCCAGGGCTATTTGCTGGCTGGCTGAATGGAATAGATGTGATGCCGTCATGCGCTGAAAGCCCTAAAGCAGACTGGTTGAAGATGGGAAATCCATTGTATAACGGGCCTGGAAACACAGGAGCTCCAGGCCTGCTGTAGATAGGGTGATGGTGAAGGGATAGATGTGAGGGTTGGGTTGGACTCAGTCGCCGTAGCTGCTGGGTCCCGAGCTCTCTCCTCTCTCCTCTGGCTGAGTTGCCGTTGACAATTTTGTGTCTCCCCTCTTGGTCCGTGAGAAGCTTGGGCAGGGAGAGGTCCAGAGGTTCGCTCTGTGCAGACCAGGGGCTGCCTATCTGGTTCTGAGGCGAGGAGAGTTCAGGAGGACAGCTCGTGAGGTCGAGGCAGATGGGAGAACCGAATCCTGAGGATGGAACTCTTCTTCTGGCTCGAGGTGATGACAGCTCTGAGGAATGGTTAATCGCCTGACTGGGGCTGCCCTTTTCCTGGCTGGACCAGTATGCCCGTGAGGACAGAGGGTCATGGCAGGGCTGAGGAGGAGAGTGCACTGCGACCAAAAGCTGCTGTGGTACCGACTGCCAGTGAGTCTTCTGTAATGGTGATTTGTTTCCGGGAAGACCGTTAGGTACTTCACTTGGCTTGCTGTTCTCGGGCTGAAGAGCAGATCTAGGGAAGAATAAAGGTGGGGAGGGGTGGTCTTTGCCCTGAAGACCCTCAGGCATTTCCACTGCCTCACGGTTCATCTTACAGAGGTAGCGCTCGTGCTGCAGGAGCACCGCCACGTTGGGGAAAAGCTGCGAGCACCAGCGACACGGTACTCCAAGCACACCTCTCTCCCCTTCACCTGACCTCACTGCTTCTCTCCTAGCACTCCTGTCAGGTGACATCTTCCTGTCCGGCCCTCCTCCGTTGTAAATCACCCTCCTCTCCTCCATTACAGCTCCTCCTGCTCTATCAATTTCCTCATCTTTCTTCACCTCCCTGTGAAGCATCTCCTGCAGCATCTGCTCAAATGTCCCAGAGTGGATATAAGGCAGCAGGGTGGTCCCTTTTAGGATACTGGCCCTCAGAGAGAGCTCTGCTGATGGGTCCCAAAGCCGAGCCAGGTCTGAAGCTCTGGGGAAGCCTGTGGGGTTCTGGTTAGGGTCCTGCAGAGAAAGCTGGTGAGGATCCAGAGGCCTGGTATTATCTTGGGTAAGTGAAGCTAATGAAGAGCCCTTGTCATTACCGTTTCTCCCACTGCCTGCAGAGGGAGATGTTGGAAATGAGTGGTGGTAGGAGCTTTGGCTATGTCCATTAAATGCGCCACTGGCTCCTCCTGCATTTCCCCCTCCATTTCCTCCACCACTAAGGCACTTTTTGCTGCTTAAGTGGGAGCTGTAAGAGCCAGAGTGAGAGAAGCGTTTCTTGCAATTGGAGCACTCATAAGGCTTCTCACCTAAGAGATGAAACCGAGAGGACACATTAGTGAAAGGAGGCCAAGAGTAGGTTGTAAATACCTTCTGTGTGGGTGTGATCTTTACCTATTACTCATAATTTTCTTGTCCTGTCATAAATTATTTTTACTTGTTTTCTGTCTCCATGACAATCTGCTTTTCATATAATTGTAAAAATACCATGTAAAACTGACATGATAAGTGAGGGTTAGTGATACAAGTGCAAACAATAGATGTTTGATGTTATTCTGTCTCACCACTGTGGATGCGGAGATGCTCTTTGAGGTGGTGTTTGTACTTGAACGCTTTCCCACACTGAAGACATTTGAACTTCCTTGTCTCCATGCCTTGATCCAAAGAGATGGCATTCTAGGATGACAGGACATTGTCATTAATTTTATATTGTAACAGATTTAGGCAGTGATTACAGGGATGGTGAAGAGGTCTGGTTGTTATTTCTGTAAACACGGAGTTATAAATAAATACACTAACTAAATATGAGTATTGTACAATTATGAGTTGTGAGTTTCTCTTACTTTCTGAGTGTATCTCACCTTGTCCTGCACTTGGTTGTGAAGTGCCAGGTGCCGCTCCATCTGTGCCCTAAGGGTGGCAGTGTATCCACAGAGCGGACAGACCATGTGGCCCCCCTCCCTTTCCTGACAGTACTTGATGTGGTCCCTCAGAGAGGCTCCACGCTGGTACATCCTGTGACAGAACGGACAGGCCTGCTGGCTCCTCCCTGCATCTGGAGTGCACACGTCCAGAGAGAGGTGACATTTTAAAAAGGACTGTGGAAATGCTCATCGCGTTCATTAAATGTATCCATCCATGCATACATTTTCTAAACTGCTTATCTTGTTCAGGGTTACTGGGGTGCAGTCTATCCCAGCATGCATTGGGATAGATGCAGGGCACACCCTGGATAGATTGCAAGTCTATCACGTCACAACACATATAGAGAAGAACCCACTGTCATACTCACATTCCATTTAAATATAGCTACAATAAACTATATTCATTTAAAAAAAATAAATTACAACCCCAAATAGAAAAATCATTTGAAAATTACATTTTAAAAGGTTCTGCCTGTCATCACACATGTTGCATATTGAACTAGGAAGATGGACACAACCTAAAGAACGCCATACTGGCATACAGAATGAAAAATATGTATTATTATGTCCTCAGACTCTCGAGACCCTAGTTAAATTTTAGCATAACCCAAATTTCTTAATTATATAGACAAGACAAGAAGATCTTTGTTGTGTTGCATACTTGTCTGGAAATATTAGAACATGTTTTTTAGCAGTTTTATTTCATGTATTAAATTATATTTAAATAAAATATTGTTTGGACCTAACGTTGGATTAATGTTGATGCATTTTATATGGTTGTATTGTGATATTTAAGTCAATAATATAACTAACTAACTATGACACAACCTTTTTTATAACCTTGATATATTTGATATAAAATGTTGAACAAGAAAAATATAATTGTGGGACACCAAACTACCGGTATGGTATATGCATGAACTGCTGGAAAATAAATGCGTAAATGTAGTGGCCTCTGTTATACTCTGATAACCGCCTTGGTTGAACCATTTGTGGTTGATAAATTGAAGTGTCTTGTGAGGTCTTTGTTTTCCTTTACATTTTCTCAGAATGACATTTGCACGCACAATCTGATAAGTGCTTTATCACCACTATTTACTGTCAGCTGAGCGGTTCATCGGAGCAAGCATGTGAAACCTTACATAATGTAGATGTGTTGATTTTCTCTGCAGTTTCATTACAGCTGTGCCACATTAACCTACCTGCTCCCTCAGGTGAGCGGTGCTGAGCTCCTGGTGACCAGATGGCGGGTGGCAGCTCATCGTGCCTGCTGCCTGGGTGGTACACAGCTGCCGTGCCATTATGGGTCAGATGGTCCAAGAGACTGGCTGAGGTAGAGGCCTTCCTCAACTGGGCCAGGAATTCATAATGGGCCAGGTCCTCAAAGGCATTCTGGGAGTCTGAGGTCTTACCTGGGAACAGAGAAAAACATAAAGAGGAACTGAAAAAGCCATAAATCAAACTATTTTTTACCAGAGGTTATTTTTACAGGAAACACTGACGCATAAATTAGAATTATTCATTACATTAACAGGAAAATATTAGCTCTATGTACCAGCTCTAATGAGCTCTTTCTACTAGATTCTTCTTTTTTATTATTTTAACCTGATAAATGTCTGTTGGGGATTGGCTGAGAAGGCAGCATAAACTCCATATGATTGCGATAAATACAACACAGACAACAAAAGTAGGTTAAGAAAAACTGTCACAGCAATAAAAGAGTATCGGCAATATTAATTTAAGATGCAGATTAATATGAGGAGTTGCTATGTGACCTTTCTTGTTTAATAGCTTTTTGAATTTAACCCTTTTCAAGTGTTCTCGTCATGTATCACCATGGTCGAAACTGAAAATGTAACTTTTATATTTGCATGTAATATATATTTAACATAACACTTCTTACAGTGCTCTCTGTCTCTCTCTGTTTGTGTGAGTGTGGGTGTACATGCTTTGTTCATATGCTTTTGTGTGCAAAGACAAAAGCGATGTTGTTTTCGAATGCAAGAAATATTAACTCTGGTAGTTTTGAAATTCATTCTGTTAATCACATCAATACCACCACCACAACAATAGAGAGAGTGCGATACTATAAATATCTAGGTATTTGGGTTGATGAAAAACTTACTTTTCAAGTCCATATTGACATTCTGTTATCAAAGCTGAGATTGAAATTGGGCTTTCTTTTTAGAAATAAATCTGGTTTTCTGTAAAAGAATTGTTGAAGCAGTTTTCCTCTCTGTATTGGATTACAGGGATGTTATTTATGGGCGGGCGGCCAGTTCCACTCTCAAACCTTTAGATGCAGTATATCGCTCTGCATTCACATTCATTACTGGAGATAGTTACGGGACACACCATTGTCTATTTTACCAAAGGAGCTGACTGAAAACTGAAAACCTCACTCTATCAGTGAGGTGGGATCAGCATTTGTTCTTATTTATTTATAAAGCTATTTTACAAAAGCTCCCCCTCGTATCTCTCAGTCCTGCTTTCTTGGAATGCTGGTAGCCATTGTACCCGCTCACAGACATGGCTCACCCTCATACAGAGTTAGGAAGATCTGCTTTCTGTTACTGTGCCCCACATACTTGGAATATGCTTCAAAAAAACTTTGAGATGACCTCATTAATACCGCTGAGACAATTCCAAGGTTTAACTGCTAATTTTATTGATTGTAATTGTTTCATGCTTTTAATCTTTGATTGTTCTTATTGTTTCATTTATTTATTTGTCCCACAATCGATTCCTGCACTTTTATCTTTTAACACTGTTAATTTTGCCTTGTTTTATTTAATCGATGTAGCCATGTACTCTTCCTTTATTGCTACCTCCTGGCTTTCTTTGGTGATTTCAGTTGTGTCTGCTCTTATGTCTGTACCTCGGCACCACTGTAAATGAGGGTTCTCCCTCAATGTGTTTTCCGAGGATTTAAATAAATAAATGAATGGATGAAATAAATGTGTGTACATATACAGTATGAGTGCAGAGAGATGGGGATAAACTATAAAATGACACTGTGCAACTGAATCTAATGGGACTAAATTGTTTACTTAAAGACAGACAGATAAAACAATAAATTCAGGGAACTACGTGGCCAAATATAAAACAAGATTTTAAGAATTCTTTCTCATTCGTGCCCTTAAGTGCAGTGACAGGCAGAGAGAGAGAGAGCCACAGATGTACGTGAAGAAGAGAGAGCGCCTCCTATCTCAACTCAAGCCAGTCAGCTTTGCTCACAGCGACTTTGAGGAAGATTTTTCAAATCTTTGCAGATGTTGGCATATTTTGAGCTGTTTTTTATGTGGTGAAGGGAAGAGCCTATGTGGTTCAGTGTTGTAAAAACTCAGCTTTGCCTTCATCAGGCAAGGCCAAATCACGCGAGGCGAGGGAGCTAAGTGATTGTTAGTAGGCAAGCCGCGTGAGCCTTTGATCTCTCCTAAATAAAAGGGAAAGCCTCACGTCGCGCAGTGCTGATTTCAGTACCGTAACGTCACCTCTTTGATGCATGGAAATATTGTGACATTGTGTGGGATGAGTTCTTTTGTCATGCTTTCAGAAGGCTGCTTTTTCAAAGAGAACAGTGAAAAAAAGGAACAGCTTGTAGGGAAGGCATGGTTTCACAAGGAGCTGATATGAAGGTGTATCTAGAGGGCTTTGAAAAGCATCATGAAACTGGAGGTGTCTTGCATCAGAAAAACAGTGTAAACGTGTTTACACATACTGTAGTGTCCTACACAGCAGTCTTATTTAACTGCCATACTGTACTATATATTACATTTTACATATACATATATTAATATTTACTCTCTTGTTCAGGCTGTCTACAAGAACAAATACCGGACTATTGAGTAGTTTAGAAAAAGCAACAGCAATAGCAACAGTTTTTCTAACAAGACAGAGGTAGAGTTTGTTTTGTAAGAATGTAACTTACAGTACATCCTCAATGGTTCCTGGTCTCCCTCTCTGTCGGTGGCGGAGATGGCGGTCCCGTCATCCGTGGCCTCGGTCTCCGGCTCCACCTGCGCCCAGTAGTTCCTGCTGCCAGGGCTGAGGCTGAGCGGCCGTGTGGATTGAGCAGGGCTGCCAGGCTCCTCCGTCCCCTCACTGGGCGTCAGGCTTGTCTTGTCCAGGCTCTCCTGGCAGTCCTGGGGCTCCAGGCTCCACAGGCCCACCTCATCCTCCCCCTCAGATCCCAGTGAACTCACTTGCTCAGCATCCACTGCGAGAAGGGAAGAAAAAAGAAAAAGTTGAGGAGAGAAAAAAGACACTAACTGCACCTGATGAATCAGGTTTAAATGCCAGTCTGCTCATTAGGAATGTATGATTTTGCAATGTTATAGTGTCCTCAAATGAGTTTAAAATAAAATATTATGAACATGTGTCTTAAATTTACATTTGGCATCAGATGCCAATTAATATTTTGTGGAGTCCAAATATAAACAGATTTTTTAAAATGTGACTCAAAATGTTTCTTGTCATTTCTGATGGCATTTAGTGGGCTGAGCTATAGATTTTTAACAATGCAATCCAGACACAGTGTTACAAAAAAAAAGAAAAAAAAAAGTTAGGAATTGAAACCAAAGAAGGGAAAAACACAAGCAGAAATTCAGAAAAGATTTAGTAAATTCTTACTTGTTGTTTGAAGTCTGAAAAAGAAGCAACTGCATTTCTATTTATTTTAAGTTTCGCTATGCATTTATATTTGTTGTTGCTGTGTTACTCCGTAAACAAGGGTAATTAAATCTTCATGTGAAGTTGTTCAGTGTTCCTCTTATAATGAGATATTACATATGGCTTTGTGGTTTGATGTACTGATTACAAGGAGAGATGTGCAGCATGCAACATACACAGTTATGCAACAGAGATTCACAACTGTAAGAGGAAAGTTCCTATCAGAAATGATGATATTTTAAATATTTTACTGACTACAAAAACTACAAAAACAGAAATATAAATTATTAACAGTAATTTCTGATCAATTTCAGCTCAATTTTCAAAGGGACAGCTTTACTCGGCCAGTAGTGACAGTTAAGTGTAGCTCTCATTTTGAGAGTGACTGAATAAAATACATTTTAAAATAAATAAAAAATAAAAACGTAATTAAGAATATTAATTAAGAATAATCTCTTCAAACTTTCTTTATATTAAAGAATATCCTGAAGAACATAACGTGTGTGTGTGCTGAAAAATCATTTTACATCTAAATTTATATTTTTAGGAAACATAGAGCATGCGACTTGTACAAATCATTTACAACAATGCAGCAGGGACGTAGTACAGCAATAAGAAGAAAATATAAATAACATATTGAAATTTAAAAGTATACCCTCGGTGGTGCCCAGACTGGAGCAGAAGTGGAAAGGCGCATTACTTTTTCCCATGGCAAAGACAATAAATGACAATCACAAACACATGCCCGGGATTTCAGCTGTAGGCTCTTATTTCCAAGGCTTTTTTTGAGGACTCTCTGTTTTCCTTTCACTGATTGGCAATATCTAATCACAACCAAGTAATGGCCATTTAAGAACACAAGTAGACTCCTTGCCAGCGCCTTTGAAATACATCATCAGAAAAAGCCAAAACATTGTCAGGGGGTAGAATGGACTGTGCCAACACACAGAGAGCCAACTCTTCTTTTCGTGTTGTTGTGAATATAAAGTTTCTGATCGGTATCTGATAAAGGTCGCAAGATGACATCTTCATGCTTCTCAATTGTTTTAAATAAATTTTCCTCGTTGGCCTTGACAGAATGTTGTGCCTCTTTTCGCCAGATCAGAGTGAAAATAAAAGTTTCACAGCTCATTCCATTTCACAAAACGCAAACAAAGTTTATTCATTAAACTGTCAAAACAACACTCAGTCATTCTAGAAAGATTTTAAATTTTGTTTGAGACGTTCCAACTACACCCTTACTGACTGGTAGAGACAATAATTGATGAGCATTTTGCTTTCAACTCCTCCACACATCCAGTTACGACCTCGAAGCTCACTATGACAAAAGCCAGTAACTACAATGTGGGGCAGCAAGGGGGGGGGGGTTGGCATTTGAGCAAATCTACCTTGTCAACTCCACATCAGAAGACACACACAGATAACAAACACATACTCACTCTGTTACTGGAAGAGCAAAAAGGAACCCAGTGCTGTAGAGGGGGTGGCCCGCAACACACACCTAAAGCACTTTTGAGTCCCCCTGAACTATATACACATATCATGCTGATGAGCATATAGATAATTTCTAGATATAACGCCTACGTTTGTATCTGTTTGCATCAGCAAGTTGTATATAGTCCCCCTGCTTGATTACACCCCTGTAAAAAGTTAGCACATGCAAAACTCTGATTCACCCGGGGCCAGTAACAAAGCCTCTGCTCCATGCAGTGCTGCTCTGCTAACATGAGAAGGAATGACTCGCTCTTATGAGGGATGAAATTGGTCATCAAATGTGCTTCCCTACAGCAGGCAGCTATGAAGTTATATGATGTAGTTGAGGCCGACCTATCAGCCCCGCAGGAGTTTCCTGGGATGATAGGACATACCACTGAGCCCGAAAAGAGAAAAATCTGGTCCAGATTAGCGTCAAATTGGCTCTAATTTTCCCTCCCATGACAGTGAGTGACACTGAGCCTATATGCGCTGTCATTAAAGCAGCACCACGCTGGGATGGCTTTCATTATCCGGCCCGTTGATTTATTTATTTGGATAGCGATAGCATCCTTCAAATAAGTCTTTTTTTGGTGGGGCAGGACAGCTAAATCTTTGAACAGTGCAGGAGGTTTGGGATTGCCTGCAAATAGAGATTGTGTGTCAAGGTACAAAGGAGTTTAAGAGTAATAAATTCATGCAATGCGAGTGCTTTAAGAATGTGTAATTTGTTGGACGATACTGAACACACAGCACAGCACAGTAGAAAACAGGAGTGCTATTTTGCATGCACTGTAGTGTGCGTGGGAAGAACGTGACTCATATCCAGAGAGTGCTAACCGAACTGTGCTGTATCATGCTTGACAATGTTGATCACTTCTGGGGACTCTTTCTGATGGTTTGACAACAGTGTGTTCAAATTAAACACTGCACACTATTTTAATCTCTCTGCCGCTTTCCTTTGCTGACTGAACATCGCAAAGATTGATGGTCTGTCTGCCAGAAACAAATGTACATTTTCAGCCTGTGACAACAGTCAGAAATGCAGAATTTCAGCCTGAGAAAACTTACTTGCTGTTCTTGTTATCTGGAGCAGAAAAAGGCTTGTGATTAATCTTGGATCTAATCTGAAATTTAGAAAATTATGACGTTTATAAGACAGACTGAATGACGAATAATGTCTGAATATTTTCATGTGCTCATGTGTGTGTGACATGGAAACTGACTGCATTTTACCACATTAAAATCATACCACAACTAAAAAAAGCCACTTAAGATAAAGGGGGGAAAAAATCATCCCATCATTTCTTTTGCACTGACTCACAACAGCACAGAGACAATTTCAACGCTGGTCTGATCCTGCACTGTTTATATCCCAGAGGGCATCTACTGTACAGCAACACGCTAAGCTGCAGTTTATTTTACGATGCACACATGTGATCTGGTATTGACTTAGTAATTATGTGGCTAAATGGTAAGCACGCAATAATTACCTAGAAATTACCTTGTTTGTTTCTTTTGGTTTTAAACGGCAACAAACAAGGCCAGGCCCCATTTAACGCATAATGTAATCGTTACTGTTCTGTCGAATTTTACAATTCACAATATTTATATACAAGCCAGAATAACGGTAAAGAAATATTATCAGTGCTAATTAATAGATTATCATTTATCATATAGTTTAACAACAACCCAATTAATAGCTTTTTAGGCAAATATCAGTTTGAGACATTTTGGTAGCTGACAGAAATTCTACCAACACCCAAACTGAAAACAAACTAATATTTCTTACACTTACACTTTTAAACTGTGTTAGAAATACTGTGTCTGAATTTAATATGAGTGTGTGTAGTTTTTGTTATACACACAAAATTAGAGCCATCTAAAACACACCGTAAACATACTGTAAAAATTACCTTAAATGTAAACAGGGAATGAAATCAAATAGATATTTTTATGATCTATGTTTTTTTCTAGAATAAAAATTTATAAAACAACAAAAAATTTTAAGCCGCAAATTTTCTTTTCCTATTTTTTTTTGTCATTCCTTTTTAAAAGTTTTATATCAAATTACTTTTGAAACTTTTAAATCAATAAATTGGTGATCAATTTTCCTAGATGAAATAATATCCATGCTGTTCTCCATATGACATAAAGCACAAGTTTAATATGACATAAGTATGCACATACCACATTAAAGTGACACTACATCATTTCATACGATACAATATGTAGGTGGTAAAAATGTCAGAAACAAAAGGGGACGCAGTCAACTGAATACACTGAGGCGTAATTAAAAAGCGATCCACCACATTTTTGTAAAAAGAAGTCTAACTGATATAAAATAAATATTTTTTAAAATATCTAGTTTCAGTTTATATATGAAATCAAGCCTCTCCCATGCTGTTAAGACTGTGATGGTTTCACATGTGTCAGAGGAAACACGATTGCATACACAACACTTGCTATTTTGAAGTCAATAAATTACCACATGAGAGTCATGGACACCCACACGCTAAACAAAAAGCAAGCGCAGGAAAATGTCTGTATTGTCATTTTACAGTACCTATGAGAGCAGTTCAGAGACGAGGTAAATCCATATTCATCTGCAGAGCACAATCATGTCGACAGTGAAGACTTCCCCTTTAAATATATCTCAGAAATCAAAAATGCCATTTAGAAAATTATCATTGTGGCAGCTCTTCTATTCATACCTGCTGACTGACATTCATACAATGAGTCAGGGGAGGACCGCAACCAAGAACAAACACCTCCCACCTGATATCCTTCATCTCAGCAGCAACTCACACTCTCTCTGTCACACAGGGTGATTTTGCTTTTGACTCTAGCACCTTGGCCTGCTTTGGTTTAGTTTCTTTGACCTGCCCTAATAACACTCAAAGTGAAAAAAGCACATATCCACGTGTTGGTTGTGTTTTATCTACCTGGTTTTGTTATTGTAAATGTACTAAATACATGATTTACACACTGTCATTCCCTGAAAAACAGATATTATTTCAAAATGTTGTAATTTTGTAACATCATAGGCGAGTATATGACATTAATAATATTCACAAAGTGCGTTTAATTTACTTGAAAAGCCCATTCCTGAATTTTCCTCTTGGTGGTTACCTCACTTTGGAATGCGACTCTTAATTTCAATTTATCCAAATGTTTTATAGATTATATCATGAATGCTGACAGCAAATTGAGGATTAAATGCTCTAAATTACATGTTAACCAATAGGAATGGTGGTAATGTGATGTTTTGCAGCAATTTTATTGCATTTTTGTGGCCAGAGAGGAGGAAGTGCAAACATTCTTGTCTAATGATGGTGAAAATAACCACAAACACATTGATATGAAAGACAAAGTCAGTCAAGTTTTACTTCAATTGATTACAGTCATTTCTTTGCTGGTTGGCTTTGAGCCACAAACAAACAAACAAAAAAGGCAGCAAATGGTTGCTGGTGTGAATAAATGAGACTGAAACTGTGACCCTGGGACGGGGATTGTAAAAGTCACATTAGTGTTGAGGCAGAGATGCTAAAATGTGACGTGTGGTGCAGTAAGCGATTTGCATTCTTGCAGTGTGTATGGTATACAATGCTCTGGTGTATATGTAAGAGAAAGGTGGTGACAAGAGTGAGACTGAGAGTCACAGAGACACTGTTGCATGAAGAACACACTACAGAACACAAACTACAGTGAGAATGAGAGAGAAAGAAAAAGAGAGATAAGAGAGAGACAGAGGGACTGGGTGATTAGAGGACAAAAAGGACGAAAGAGACAGAAAGCAACAGTGTCAAACTGTCCCTGACACAAATCCTCCAACTGATGTCGAACTGTGAAAAACACGCTACAAAGGGAAATTCCCTCGACACACACACACATACAGACTCAAACTAGGGTATAGAGAAATACAGAAAGCAAACAAACTTGTATTTTCAGCACAGAAGGGGAGAAACACTGCCTTGCTGCTGCAGAGGATTACAGCAGGATCAAACACAGTAAAGAAATACATGACAATAACTGTGTGTGTGTGTGTTTGTGTAGGCGATGCTCCAAGAATATCTGATCTGCAGTGAGAGATAGTAAAGTTAAAGCTCATGCGGTACCACAGCAGCGAAGTCACGGCTCCGTGCCTTTAGATGTCCCACTCATTAGGAGACACCACCCTGTCAGAGCATTTAAACCACCACCACAGAATGCGCAGCCGAGGGGCAACATCTGCACTATGAAAGACGCAGAAGTGCACAGAACAATCAGCTCAAGAAATAAACACCAAGCCAATTTCCTCATATTGATTATGGCTCTGCAAAGACAAGAGCGCGCACAACAGCAGCGAAAATTCTGCACACTAAGCAGTTAAGCAGTGATCTCTAAATTAACAACAAACACCGTATTGAAACTATTTTGCCTTTGTTCAGTGTGGCTTTTAATGATTCTGCTCAATTAGGGCCCTTGTGACATAAAAACAGAACCCCTTTTGGCATTTTATTAGCTTCAAAGCCACTGAACCATTCACTGATACAACTCACAAAGTTGATTTGTCAACGAGTTGTGCTTTTAGTGTGACTGTGCGCTGGCGTTAGTTTCATTATTCACATATGAGCTCTCAGTACGATTTCAGAAGGGCCTCGGCAAATCAAAGCACAGCCCCCAAGACACCAACTGTAACACGCTGTGGTGTTGTGTACAGCTGCCATGGCCGCTCTGAAAGGGCCCAGGCATCAGAAAATCGATTGAAATCAGTTTTACAGATCTGGTATTCTCTATCTACATGTCACATCGCTGCACCAGACACTGAACCACATCTACTTAGTGGAAACCTGCTTTCATTTGACTTTGAAGAACACCAACAGATTAAACAGCAAACGAGCTGAAATAAAGTAGAGCAAAACCACCAAACAAATAGTTAACAAAACTGTAACTTACTATACAGACTGTATGCTG
Organism: Thunnus thynnus; assembly: GCF_963924715.1. Lineage (NCBI taxonomy): Eukaryota > Metazoa > Chordata > Actinopteri > Scombriformes > Scombridae > Thunnus > Thunnus thynnus. The sequence continues at coordinate 14,843,148 of NC_089520.1, read as the reverse complement.
CCGGTCAGAGTAATCACCCTCATGAAGAAACTGAGAGGATAATGTCTTGTCTGCTATTGCCTTCATCTTTCACCTTCAATCCTAGACAACTCTTTTTTTAGTTGTTTTTTTTTTTTTTTCTGATAGGCCCAATCTCCTCCTACTCATTTTGCACTTCACCCATGCATGCTACACATTTTTGTTTAGCTTTGGCGTTCTCTAGGTACTGCACAGACAGAATACACAAATTCACTTAATGAAGATTACAGGACAGACACACATGTGGGACTTCTAACTACATGTATTTTATTTAGAGCAAAATGTTTTTGATTCCAAAAATGTTTCTGCTGTGTTATGAAGATGCCGTGACAGGGTGTTTAACACACTAACTTATCTTAACTCTTATTACTATTTTCTTTATCTTGTGTGTTCTATATTGTTAATACTGAAGCACGTTGAGTTTCACTATGAATGAAAAGTGCCGTACAAATTCAATGTATTATTATTATTACTAAACATACACTTAAAATAATTTTCTGCGCTCACATGCCTGTGTGTATTTATTTGTTTGAGAGAGAGACACACACAGAAACAAAGAAAGAAAGAGGCTCAGTAAAAGTGAACATGGACAGGAAAAAGGGTCCAAATAACTTGTGGCCTAGACCAGTAATCACACCACAAAGGTGCATATACGTGCTCGTGAAGTGTGAGAGAATTGTGACTCACTTGGAGGTACGGTGCACTAAACTGCACATACAGACACACATGGAGAAGCGGCGAGAAGAAGGAGAAACACGTTCGCAGGGTATACTTTCATCCCCTTTTGTAGATTCCCACCCGAGCTCTGTATTCTTAGATTGTGGTGAGTCGACTCTAGAACATCCATGAAATATTTTTGTAGCCTATAATGATGTTAACTTACATAGTTGACAGCTGTGGCCACAGGAACTTCAAAATTAATAGTTTTGCATTTCTCTCAGGTAGAACATAAAGAGACAATGACACATTACTAGATAATTAGTTTATCATTCAGTGTATCATTGTGTAACTCTTATCTTCTACAGTGGATAATGTCTCTTTTTATAGGGTATACTGTTTTAACATACAGCATTTTAGCTAAAGGAAGTGCACAGATCACCAAAAAGTAACCGCAGGTTTAAAAAGGATGAGCACCTCATTCTCATTTTTATGGCTTCTTCTCGTTTTCGATGAAAGCTGAAAACAGAAAGGAGTAGGAGTGAAATGAAAAAGAATAGTGACCACAGTTTAAATTTTGACGAGGTCTTTTTTTTTCTGTCTATGATTCAAGTGTCACCTCTCTTTTTTACAATTACCTATCTGCTGTGTGGTATACTGTGAAACTGAGCACTGCTGAAACAACAAAAAAGACGTACTGCTCTGACGCTATCACCTGTTAGCAGTTTACCAAGCAGAATTAATAATTTGTATGCACACACACATACACACACACAAAAATATGCAGTAATCAGTTTTTCTCTTTGCAGAACTGAGACAAGGTGTGAGTGAAGAGGTGTGCAAAGAGCCTATGTGGTTGTCTTCTTCCTTTAGAGGTTTCCTGTATGCTGCTGCCTACATGTTTGCCACCATGTTTACCTGTCCTGTAGACCACTAGTGACATTTCTCTGAAGAATTCACCTTCTTCACACTGGCCTTTACCTTCAAAGCAGAGACGTGTGAATTCTGCACTTGTGCCATTGTTTGAACTTCAACAGTGACACAGTAGTCTCTACAGTTTCACAGTAGGATAATGAATTCATTGAACTGTTCTGCTGTTACAATTTGCAAGGATATGGCAAGTTTACGTAAAAACACATTTTTAAAACAATTAGAGTTCATTTCTTTAAACAAATTCAAACAATTTATAAATCTCCTAGTTTTTCTATCAGCAATACAACATTCAGAGCATTCAGTTTGCTACAATCATGATGACTTACTCCCACTGATCTCACTCGTTGTCTCCTTCTCGCTGTCTCATTACACAGCTTTAATAAAATGCCACGCTGAATACAATTTCCACTGACCTACAAGACGAAGTTAAACTTAGAAACACCGCTAACATCATTCTGGACTTCCCTACTATGTCATGCTGAGTTGTGTCACTTGAGTCATTTACCATGTAAGTGACTCACGTAGTAGTGACAAATTAACCAGACTACTGTATCTATACTGTGTATGAGAGTTTGTGCGTGTACATGTGCATAGCCTCGCCACCATGTTTGAGCTAAGTGTCAGTGACATCATGCCCTGTTTGCATCTGTTGCACCGAAAGCAGGGCTGATGTTGGTGAGAAAGGTTAGCTTGGTAAGAAGAACACGTTATTTCGAGTTGGCTCTCCGCCTCCTCCTGTGGCCCGTGCTGGTTTCCGTGCAGCGAGGGATCGGTGCTGGAATGCAGTAACGGTCACAGAGGGACCCACGCACTCACCACACCGTGAATCAAAACCCAAACTCCACTTCATTAGGCTCCTGTCATTGCAAAGACTCTCACACCACTCTATAAATACCCCTGTCTCCCCCCTCCAAATTTGTTTTCCCTCTTTTTTCTTTACACATGAAAATGCTCAGGGACTGTTCCAGCTTTCAGATGTGGCTCTTTATTTTGTACGTTGGCGCAAGAAACCACACAATAGTGGCTCCTTTTGAATATTAAAACATTCTCTGACGGAGCACAAAGGTTCTGAAGTTTTTTAATAGGGGTGCACGCTAAATAAAACTTCTCTTTGAGCTTAACAGCTATACAATGTGGGATTTGGTTAGTTCAACTAGAGCTGTAACTTTCAGTTACTCTCTACGGGAGATTTGTTTTGAGGGGAAAACAAATATGCCTGGTATCCCACTGACTTTGTCTACTTTAAACATCTATATATAAGATCTGTTAGAGGTGTTTTGCGTGATGTGGTGTGGTCTTCTTGAAAAGGATAATTAACTGTATTAAATCCCAAAATGTCTAAAAAAATGTCACTCAAAGCAGTTTTAAAATACAAGATACAGGAACCCCCTTATAAAGAATTGTGAGGAACCCAGTTTTTAATTAACTTTAAGATTTTAAAGCTCAAAGCAGACCATGAGAGGGTATTCACCACACACGTATGTAGAGAAACAACAATTCATCTCCTATTATGACTCTTACTACTATTGCCGCTGACAACATTAATAATCTTGCCCTGTTATTCTTCTTCTACACCTATTATTAAAAATTAAAAAAATAAAGACAGACAAGCGTCTTGATCGTCAGCACAGAACATGAAAAGATACTGATAGACAATTATCTACTGCTGCTCGGCTCAGAAGAAATTCAGTAAACCTATAAAGTATGAAATCTAACTGTATTATATGACAAAAGACTTTGCTTTTGTCGTGATAAATGTTGTTTTAATTGACACAGCCTGTAGATGAGACCTGGCAGTCAGTTTCTGCCTGGTTAACATACAGACGGGGCGCCATCCTCTGGCGCATGTCGACATTACATTCTCAAGCTGAGAGATGGTGCTACACCAAAACTTTTCCAGTGACCACATGTGACCTCAAAGACTTTGAAACATAGAAAAGTCGCCTTTCTAATGTGTCGCTCTCCCTTTATCTTCTTTATAGTGCACATACCATTTCTTCTCTCTCTCTCTCTCTGTCTGTCCCTGCCTCGCTGTCTCTCTGCTTTCTTTTGTCACTTAGTCTGCCCTTTTAGCATGCACGCATAAGAGATACAGACAGAAGAAAAGAGGAACACACACGCTATTAAAAGTTTTGTGTTTATGCAGTTCTGATTAGGAAGATGTATGAGTCATATTGTAACACACATACTTAGTTCAACTTAATGTACTTGAATGTGTGAGTTTCTGCGTTGTACATGTGAAACCTGAACCATTGCCTTGAAAAAGAGACTAATTAAAGTCACAGAGAAAAATGCAAAGGCAGCAGAACCGCACAAGAGAGTGTGTGCATGTCATTACTGACCTGGCCCAGTTGGAGAAAAAAAAATGATGGAGAAAGAGAACGAGAGTGAGAGAGAGCAAAACCTCAACCAGTGAAATAACGTATATAAAAATGACTCAACAAGAAGAAAGGTTTAAAAAGCAAACTTGGGGAGTTTAAGAGGATCTTTGATGTGTATCAGAAGAGGAAAGCAGCCTTGCGACTGGGACGACAGTAATTTTAAGTCGAAGCAGAAGGCTGGCTGACTGGCTGCCTTGCTGGCTGGCTGGCTGACTGCCTGGCTGACTGACTGTGGGCTTTGATGGCGCTGGCTGTTTGAAGTGGTTTTCGGGGGATGGGAGCAGCGTGTGGTGTCAGTGGGACAGGGGAGGCGCTCAAGGAGGGGGGGCCATGATGGCGACCGTACAGGGTCGGGGGAGCCCGAGCTGGGAGGAGCGGAGGATAGATAGATAGAAGGAGAAAGGAAGAAATGAGGAGAAAGAGGGGATAAAAATGGAAATAGAGTGAAAGAGATAGGAGGTGGAGGAACTGATGTAGAGGGAGAGGAAGATAAAGAGGAATTAAAAGGATATGGGAGAAAGAGATGGAAAGAGAGACACAGAGAAAAATAGAGAAAGAAGAAAGAAAGGCAACAGATGATAGAAAAAGTTGCAAATCTGTGAAGGGGAGAAAAAGAAAAGAATCACAATGAAGTCAATGAAGTAAACCCTCCAGAACCGTGTCTGACATGCAGGGCCCCGTCCCAGTATGAGGCCTGGACACATTCACACCTACCTATTACTAGTATCATTTAGATGACGTTACCTCCCTCTGATATGCTGCCAGGTTGCCTTATAACTTACTTCCCTTTCCACCCCTCCTGCAATGCTGGACACATGCACCGTATAATCATAACACTGTTCTCCCTGAGGTACCAAAGTCGACCACACAGCCGAAAAGGAAAAAGAAATTGATTTTGCACAACCTCTGAATGTTTTTTGTTCTCCTTGCCTATTCGTTTTCATTTATTAGTGATTGACATTTTAATCAAAAACCTCCCCCTCTTTTTTGTAATTTTGCAATACCATCAAAAACATGATAACCTGCCACGTAACATGAGAAATTCTTTTAAAAAGATGAGATAAGAGTATCTACTAGATTGTTGTATAGTGATAAATGACAGAGTGGACCATTGCATACTGATAGTTTATTTGCTTTCCTTCCTTTCTAGCCCAAAATACTTCCGGTGCAGGGATCCTGTTCCTTATCATACCTGAGCTACCAAAGATAACTTTGCATTTCATACTGCTAGCAAACGTCTTTGCTCTGTTTGTGGTAAGAGTTAGGGTTTGTCCAGTGTCCTAAAGAGACTACACACGATTACATTCTCTTTTCCTTCTTCTGACTCACTGACTGAATGAATGAATGTTAATTTCTCTGGTGATTCATTATCAATATGAATTTCTTGAAACATCTACAGATCCAATGGTTTCACTGCATCTAAGTTTCTGGTAGAGACAAGATGAAAATGTGCTAAAATGAGACGCTGACGGAAAAAAACATGGAGACTGAGAGTGAGAAAAAGGGAGTCAGAAAGAAAGAGATGTGTGCAAAATTTAAAGATCCTCTCCAGACATATATTAAGACGTATAAAGATGCTCTGCTTGGAACAATAACGTGTGTCTAATATGGTTTTTCTGCAAAAGAGTATAATTACCACTTTAAAATTACTTCTACTCCCTCTCCCTCATTAAAAACTCCAGAATCTATATGCAAATATATTAATGGTGGCATGCAGCAGTGCAGCGGCTTCTCTGGCTCCAAATTCTGGTGTAAAGAGTGTTAAGGACTCTTCTCTTAACGTGAGTGAGTGTGCAAATAACACAACCAGTGCAACTAGGCCAAGAGGGTACAGCCCAACCGCATTTCTGATCATTACCAACAACTCGCCCACCTCACTTCCACCGAAGCTTAGAGCGGCGCTCAGCTGACTGCAGCTCCTGAGGAGCCCTGTGGCAGCAGACTGGCATAGTAAACTGCAATGGCTCAGAGGCAAGAGGAAGTGGTGTGCATAAGCACAAGAGGGATAAGCGGGCCGGTCTGTTAGCCAAGCTAAAAGCTAACGCGACCAGACCAGCCATTCTATCACTTTTTCTGGTCAACGTTCGCTCACTGGATAACAAAATCGATGTGATCCAACTGAGACTGAGAGTTCATCGGGAGATTAGGAACTGTTGTGTTTTTCTCCTGATGGAAACTTGGCTACACAGCAATACGCCAGGCTCGGCTTTTCAACTTGCTTGCTACTCTTCCGTGCAGATCGGAATCAGCTGTCAGGGAAAACCCAAGGAGGTAGACTCTGCATATAATTATCTTTAATTATTAATGATTGGTTCCTTAGATTTGTGACATAGGAAATCCTGCTTGACTGAATCTGTGTTTTTGAGAATGTCCTTGGTACACTGCAGTGTCAAAGTGGAAATGCTCAGCCATGGCGTCGACTGTTTATTTCACACCTGATATGTCTTGTAGTGTCAAACCGGAAATGCACAGCCATGACGTTGACTGCTTCTTTTGCTCCTGATTTGTCTTCTAGCAAATGAAAAACATCACATGGACATATTAACAAGTTTAAAAACTTGATTTTCATTGGAGGAGGTCTTTAAGATCTTAAATTCTGACCATTACAGGTGGGCCTAAAAATCACTGAAGCATGTTTTTATCTACGATGGAATGTGTTTACTCCCTTCCAGGTATCTATGTGTATATATCTGTGTGTGGGACAGAGAGTGGGATGTGCAGGTCAGACGAAGGTGGTACCAAGTTATCACAGGTACAGGGAGACAGAGGAAGAGAGGGGGAGTTGCCTGGCTGACCTCTCCCATGCCTTTCTTGTTGTCAGTCCAAATTTTACTTTTTTCCTCACCTGGGCTGTTACAAGTATCAACCCTTGTTTGCAGATAGAATTTATGGTGGTTGACTGGGCAGGTCAGCAGGACAGACTGCACTTTTAGTGCCTTTACCATATAGTCTCTAATGTTGTGGTTATGTGTTTAATATATCTGCTTGCATTAGGCCTGAAGCGAAACTAATGAGCAATATAGAATTTTTATTACTTTTGTACAGGATTGGACAAGTGAAGTGTGCACACCGTGACTTATGCAGAAAACATTATTTAATGCACGGCCGAGCCCTTCCTCAGTGTGCTAATTGTTAGACACCAGACCGCACACAGGTGGCAGTTATACATCTGCATTAGACTGATTAGTCAACAAGATTCATTTGGCATAATAAATAACTGATGGGATCAGGAAAAGCCCTTCAAGAAAAATTTACAACAGCAGTACAACAAAATAAACAATCAATAAAAAGTTTCCTAGTCCCCCATGTGGATCTTTACAAAATAATCCTTATTTTAAACATTACGTGTAAGAAATAAACCCAAAAAAGTGTCTCTCTGGAGCAACAATCTATATCTGTTCCATCCATATACTACATATAAACAATTTTGATAATCAATTTCTCTTATCAAGATTATTTTGGTCTAGGTCTCTTATCAAGAAAAATGCCAAACTTTCTTTGGTTCCAGCCTCTCACATGTGAGGATTTGCTGCTTTTCTCTGGTTTATATACAGTTATTGTAAAGACAATGTTTTTGGGTTTTAGACTAGACAAAATTAGCAGTTTTACAGACTTTTAAAACAGAGTTTGGCTGTTATAGGGTCCGAAATTAACACCCACCAAGCGCCAAATGCGGGTAGATTTTCCGTTTGGCAAGTAAATCTCGGAAGGCTATCTGCCACACTGGCGGGTAAATGTTTGTACCAAAATAGTCATGTAGTAAAATATCTGGCATGTTGGCTCAGAGGAAATTACTCATGTTTGTCCCTATACAGTGTAGACACATGCACCAAATGTGTTTTTTATGTGTGTCTAAACCATAAACTGTAAAAAAATAATGACCGTAGCCACCGTGACGTCACTCATTGGTTTGAGGACTCCCGTTTTGGAACCCGGAGTTCAGCATTTTGACCATTGCCATCTTCAATTTTTGGAGACAGAAGTGAGAGGGTGGCACTAACTCTAACATTAGCTGCTAGCTTGGTTAGCACGGTGCATTTACAGTCTATGGTTAACTGTGATAATGCTAATGCTAATTTAGGCGAGTGAAAAACAGGCTTAAAACAAAGTGTACTTACCACAAAAATTGAAAAGCCGACTCCTTAAAGGGTCTTTTAGTACAACTGAATGCTGAGGACTTTTTTAGGCAACCAAAATGTTATAATTGACTTTCATGAACTGAAAACACACTAAAATAGTGACAGCTATGCCTATACTCCTTTTCTAAACTGGGGTTATGATATGTAACGAACATAACTTACATTGTTGCTGTGTTGGCGACTTGTCAATTACAGGGTAACCACGCCCAAAAGCATACCCTGCTTTATGTCTGTATTACTCTAAATGGGCCATAATTTACAAAGAAAAAGTAAGTTTTGTCAGAAATGGAGGTTTAGAGATAAAAGAGTTTCAAGAGGCTGGCTGCAGTATGATGCTGAGGCTGTGCTGATGAATAGTTCTGTGTGTTGCCAGTATGCCAAATACAAAAGCAGAAACAACTCATTTGTCATCAGAAATAAAACAATGAAGCTGGAGAACATTTGTGACCATGAACACAGCAAGCGCACATGAACATAAATTGTGCCTTATTATCTCTATGAAATGTACTGAAACGGATCTATATGTGGCACAAAAAGGCAATTTATTATTTTGGCCGGTAAAAAATATGCTTGGCTGGTGGATTTTTTCATCTACCAGTCCCCTCGGCAGGTGAGTCTAAAAGTTCATTTTGGTTCTGGAAACTCGTATTGTCCTTTTTTCACAATTTTCTGACATTTTATAGACTAATCAAATAATTGATGAACTTAAAAATAATCAGCAGATTAATAAATAACAAAAGAATAATTGTGAGTTGCAGCCCTAGTCTAGTTATTATATCAATTAACAGTTTCAATTGATTTTTTAGAAAATACACTATATTAATTCATAGTCAGCACCTTCCAGCTATCTACTGTTGCACCCATGATCTTAAGAAACAAGATGCCTATGCCAGAAATTTGATGGTACAGTTGATCAATTTAAGTTTTACAATATTTTTAGACCTCATGTATTGCAATGGTTGGTGTATGTGTTGCTAATGGTGAGTGAAAGACAGACGCACATGAGACAAAAAGTTTAAAATATACAAATATTTGGCTTAAAATGTTGAAAAATTTAAAAAAGAACTTACAGAGAGACACAAAGAGCGACAGAAAGGCGATGAGAAGCAAGTAAAAAAACTTGTTATTTCATCCTCTAATAAACTGGTGTATTAAACTGGTAAAACCACAAACAGCTCCTTTTCTAAAACCAGTAAGTGTGAGGTTTCTTGTCTCAAAGGTGATTGAGGCAGATCCTAAATGCCAGCCTGCTCCTGTCTCATACAAACCGTGTATCAAATTGTTCCTCTTTCAACCTGCTGCCTCGCTATATCTAGCTTGCCTGCTGACAAATACTGTCACACTCTCAGCCAGCTGAGTGGGTCTGCCTGCCTGCCAGGCTCCCCTCCTTGTCTCTTTTTCTGTCTCTCCTCTCTCTCTCTGCCACCCATCTGGGCCTTGTAATACATGACAGCTGAAGCAGGGTTTCCAAATTTAATTTGAGGTGTGATAAAACAGCACATATCTATAAATTGTGTGCAGAGAGCCTGCCTATCTGGATAGTTTTAACCTCTTTCTTCTGTCAAACATGTGCAGCATATCAAACACACAATATGCAGGCTGTCTGCACAAAAGGAAGATCCACAAATAGACTTAATGGTGAGGAGTCTTGCCAAAGCAATGACAAAGAAAGTACTAATAAAACTGCAAATGGAATATGTCAAGAATGAAAACGAATCAATTTGCAACATCAGACTATACAGCATGTAAACCTTTTCTATCAGATAAAACACCTTTGATGTGAAAATAGAAATCTCTACATGTGAGTGAGAAGTTGCAAAAAATATAGTGGGTGTTAAATGAGTGAAAAGCACGCACCTCATGTGCTCCGTGGCTATTAGCGTCATCGTAACAGTTAAAAAGAGTGTTATCCTTAGACACACAATGCTCATGGTTTCTAAGAAAGACATGTGTTAACTATTGTGCAGTTACAGTCTCTTCAGACCAACTGAGAAAAAACCTTTAGAACTACGCCAGAGTCGTGACTGATTGAATAAAAGTTTGATTAATTTCAAGGAGTTCGCATGGACTTAAAATATAAAACTGTATTTTGTTGCAATATGCAGAAATTGATGTGTCGATGGATATCTCGACAATTGAGATCCTATGATTCCAAATAGTCATGTGCAAATATAACAGAAAACCCCTTTGCGTGTATTAATTCTGCAATGGCACCGCAAATCTTTCCAAATAATTCCTCCTGGACTGGATCAACAGTGTGGCAGCCACGCGGCAGGAATGTACAGTAAGACATGGGACTGATTTGGTTACATCTGAAACATCAGAATGAGCAATAATTGAATAAACATGTGAAAAATACCAGAGGGACTCAATCAAGGGATTCCCCATTACTGCTGTGCAGATCTGGCATCAAACACACAGAGTTAGGATGGGAGAAATCTGTGACACTTGGATCTGTGGGAACACTGAGGAACAAATGAGGAAACACTTAGATTATCCCACATTCTGTCGCCCGTCCCGTCTCTTCTGTCTCTCCCCTCACGTCCCTCAACCCTTCCATGTCTTGTCTTCTCACGCTGAAAAGCTGTTTTCGCTGTCTCCAGCCCTGTCAACCCCATCAGCTCCCCACCTCTGTCATCCTCCTCTTCTTTCTTCCTCCTCTGTCCCTCCCACCCGCTGGTCCTGACGCCTGAGCTGAGCCCCTTGAAGAGTCCTGGTAATAAACTGTGGTGCCTGGGCTCTTCATTGCTGTCTCGCTCTCCCCACCCCTCATCCCAGAGCGCCGATTCATCTGCCGTTATAGTAGGCCCGGTCCAAAAGGCCCGGCCCCTCCACTCTGTACAGTACAAGCGCGTCAGTCTCTCTCATTCCAATGTTTTCCCCCTATTCTCTCTCTTTCTCTTTTTCCCTCTCTTTTTTGCTGCCCGAGTCCTTTGTGTACAGTGTGCTATGCTCACTGTGGCAGCACTGTGCCAGAAAAACCCACACAAACACACACACACATGTATGCACACACATACACAGTCACAGACACACAGCTGGGCCCCAGCTGCATACAAAGACTGGGGTTTGGAAATCAATGAAGGAGAAAGAAGAAAAGGGGAAAGGAGTTTAAATAAATTGGCACTTGAAAAAAGAAGAAAAACGAGAAAGAGGGAGTGAGGGAAACAGGGAGAGAGAACGCTCTCTCTTAAAAAGGCACATCAACTCAACAACATATGAGGTTTTTCGATGGACTAACAAAACATAAAGCGCAAGAGACTAAATATGTTTGTGAGGGCGCTCATGAAATGCAATCCTACGACTGATTCAAGAGAAAGGGTCTGAATGAGTCCGATCAGTTGTTCAGATGTCGTTCTGGAAAAGATGCCCGCTGAGTTTGCGGCAGGGGAAAGCCCACACATAACACAGCAAGACTTAAAATAAATGACAGCACTTGAAAATTTTAACCCAAAGGGTGTTGCCCTCAATTAACACCGCAAATGGATATTAAAGGTGTGTTCCAAAAATTCAAATAAACCTTAAGTGATTTTCTTCAGTTTTTTTTTTTTTTTTTTTTTTTTAATTTTTTTTAATAAATACAATTAATGGATAACAATGGCACACTTATTTTAGCTGAGAAAAAAAGGCATATCTTCTCTATCATTCCAAACTTATTTTCAAATTTTAGAGATTTTTAACTTATATAGTAGGGTCCAAAAGTCTGAGACCACTTTCCCATAAAGTGGTCTCAGACTTTTGGACCCTACTGTATATAATAAAGTGTTAGCTGTGGTATCCAAAAAAGTACTTTTTATAATTAAAACCTGTGTTTTGCATTATCTCTGTTAGGAGGAAAAAAAATCATTATCCTATCCAGGGGCTCCTTGCTTTCAGAAATCCTTGGTTTTACTGTGTATACAAGTCTGAAGGGAGGATGTTGAACTGTTAGCTATCAGTGCTCAGATAATTAATTCACACTCAAATCTCTCACTCGCAGCCAATAAGTACAGGCCATCATTTCGAATGAATATGTTTCCATCTTCAGCCCCAGGACTGTTACCAGGACTGCTTTCAATCTGGAACGAAGAGTAGTAATTTCCTCACATTGCTTGATATTGGTGAACATTGACAGTTTTATTGGATGAGACAGAGACATAATCAATAGGCGCCTTGGAGAGAGAAGAAAAGTCAGCCTATGTTTTTTTCTCTTTCTTCTGGTTTGGAAAAGATCCCCAAATCGCTGTCTTATGAGTCGGGCCTGCCAAATTCATTTGGTTTTATCAAGGACCTTTAACTCCCTACTCACTCAGCTGCCTCCAGCCCTCCACATTCCAAATCTTACACACAGCTTTAATACACACATTTGTATGCTGACATGAAGAAGTACATGTAGCAAGAGGACTCCGCAAACACGAACACCGACCTCGCCCATGCACTTTCGCATGTGTGACATGCACTTTTACTATGTATACACATGCCATTAGCACAGATATGCATGCAGACTAATTCATAGCATACAACAGAGAAAAAGCAGCCCACACTAATGTCCTAATTGATGATATATTGTAGATTGTATATTAAAGATAATGCTTAATATTCAACTTGACATTTACAACAGTTCTCTGATTTTTAGTTCATCAGTTTATTATCAGTTTCTTTTGCTATGCATTCACTTTTAAGACGCCTTCGCCTCTTCAAATCCCCCCATTACTCAGTATAACTGACTGGAAATTGACCAGAGGTGATGTTAATCTCTCCTCTGAGGTCAGTGCAGGAGTTGAAGGAACTGGACTGTTTATGCTATTAGCCTGATAAGTGACAGGTCCTTGTCAGTAAGTGTGCCTTTTTGCTGATAGCTTTCACGGTAGTGTGATGCTGTTGATTTGTGAAATAGAATGCAGTCGGTCGACAAACTGCTATGTGACAGTCAAAGGTGAGAGTGTGTGTGTGTGTGTGTGTGTGTGTACGCGTGCACACATGAGTACCCGTTAACGCTACGCATTCAGGGAGGATCTCACCCTGGTGACACTCCGCCGAGCTTCACACCTCTCTCAATAAAATGAGGAAACACTTAGAGCAAACTAATAAACTATATAAGTAAACAGACTCCTTACAGCAAATAGGTTTGTGGCGGTTGCATGTCAGATCAGAGACAAACAAGCACGCAGCATGGTTTGCAATTGCTCTCATGAACTTTTAGGGAGTTAAGAAGAAAGCCAGCAATGTGTCTGTGTATCCTCAGTGACAGCAAGATGAAGAAAAACCGTACTGACCAACTTAAATTATTTTTTTTTCTGGGTTTACATTTGCATTTGGGGTAATGGTTAGGTTGGTTAAGGATATTCCATAACTTTCACTGCATCACCTAACAACTTTGCATTTAATAGAGAGCCACTGACAAGACATTGGCTGACACACATCACGCATTGACCCCATTAAAATTAGAATAATTTAGAGTACGGTTTATTTAGGTTTAAGGGTTTATGGTTGGGTGTACTTTTGGGTTATTTAAAAGGGGGTTGCAAGTTAAATTTAGGGTTAGAGAAACATTTAATGTTGTGGATAATTTGAGAGTTTGGGGTTTTGGGTCAGAGAAGCAGGATTCGATTCTCACATAAACCTTCAGTCTCCATCAGAAGAATAGACATGTTTATATGTGTGTCCATGCACAGGTGTGTGTATCCTTGCTTGGGCTAGTGAGTTCAGAGCCACACACTTCAAAATAAGACACTACCTCACGCATGTAGAACAAAGTCTCAACAAAGTCTCTAAATTCAAGATACTATCTAGTCTACAGGCTCCTCTCAGCAGTGTTGTAGGAAGTGCTTTCAACAACTGATAACTGACATCATCTAAAGCTATATGGTCAACTGAAGCCTTCCACTTATTCTTGATAAGGTGAGTGATAGTCACATAGAAATTAGAGAAAGATTAAAAAGATGTATTATGTACTTTTATGGAAAGTATAGTAGATTTAATTGCATGTGCACATGGTAGGCTACGTAAAACAAATACATCATATTTTAATGCCTATTGTATTGTGTTTGATGGAAAAACTAGACACCATAAATGACTTATTACTTTTTATATATCTACATAATTTTGATACACTGAATAATGTTTACTATTTTATATTTATAAAATGATTATAAGATGTAAAGTAGCTTTATCAAACGTATGACATTGCAAAGAAAAGCCTCAGTTGCATAAGATCACACTAAAAATTCCACCTAAGCTCTTTTTTATAACACTTCTATGCAATCCACTTTCTATGGTAAAAAAAACTCCCGTTAAATACAGTTTCAAACTCGCGAAAATCTGATGTAAAATGCTAAATCACGTTGCGACGCATGTCATAGAATACAGATGACAAGGAAACAAGATCCTAGAAAGTTTCAGTCTCAGTGCAGGTTCGCTTTCAACAAGAACCGCAACAAAACTAAAAAGCCTGCCTTTAAGAGAGAGACGCATTGAAGCACAGCAACAATGAACCGTGAGACAAGATTAGTTAAAACAGTCAAAGTCTGACTCTGACTTGACTGGAAGTTTTTATGACAGTGTGGATCCTTCTAAATCTATGATTACTTTTGACTTAAAAAAAGAAACATTTTAAAATACATTACAGACTAAGAGTCGTGAGATTTCACAAAATAGCCGACGTGAAGCCACACGCTGCCTCGCACCTTTTACGTGCACAGGTATATTAATCCCAGTTGTTGGCAACCTGGTGAAAGTTGACTGCTCATCACTGCAAGTTATTCTGCAAGCCATAAATGCAAAAAAAAAAAGTCAAAGTGCAGTGCAGTAGATTGCTACACATGAATGATGCGGTGTTCAAAGTTTCTCTAGAAACTCCAGAAGACAATCAGCGCGGCTTCTGTCCTGCTGCAGCAACATCTGTCTGCATCATTTAACCAACTTATTAAAAACTTTCCAGCGCTGCGCGTTTTTCTTACCTCGGTTTCTCCTGGGGTTGGCTTGTTTCCTTCGTTTTCCCCGGCTTTCTTCTGTCATCATCACGCTTTTATGCCGTTTCAAAAAAGTTGTCCAGGGAGCGCTGCGACTGTGTGTGTTTGTGTCCTGAGTGCCTGCCTGAGAATGAATGGTGTTGAGGCATCGCCTTCGGTCACAGCGGGAGACTCAGACCTTGATGGGACTCCAAGCAGAGGCGACGAGCTGTGGGGAGGAGTGATGTCAGCAGCAGAGGTTGGCCCTGAGGTCAGTCTTGGCATCGTGAACGCACACCTTACTCATTTACTAAGTTAAGTTCTGTAAAGACTTTCTCATATAGCCTATACATGTTACAAACAGCACTTATATTTTGACATTGTAGCTATTGCCCCGATTTCACTGCATTGCGCCTCCTCTCCAATTCTCCAATGAGGGAATCCCAAGAGCGTCGATGTCCCAGCATGTTCTTGTTTTCTCCTACAAGCGGGAATACCCTATTCAACACAGTAACAACATTGTATCCAATACATAACTCTTCTTGCATGTGTCATCTAAACCGACAGACGAAATATGAAGTTCTCCCCCGCGTTTTTTTTTTTTTTTTTAGGTCTTCGTCATTATTGTGTAATTGTGATGCTATCGGAGCAGCATACTCCTTAACTTGAAACTGCGTCTCACTGCAGCTCCTCACACGGAGATTTTTTTAAAGGCTTGAATTTGCTCGAGGAGGTGCAAATGGGTTACCTGCAGCGGCTCATCTTGTTACATTTTCACAAAGAAGAGATTACACTAACAGCAGGTTAATGAGAACAGGTAGGCCTATATGCACCCCCTCTTCTCTCCACACCACCACCTCCCCTTCATGTTTTATGGCTTGACTGTTATGCACGTCGCACCTGCACTCAAGTACCCTGGAGTGGACCCCGTCCTGCGCCCTATTCACCCCTGGATGGCTGTAGGAAGTGGTGCATTGACAGTCTTTTGTGTTGCAACCTGGACCGTAATCTGTTTTGCAACTGAAAAAAACATCCGATATAAAACTCTAACGCAGCGTTCAGGACCCCCACCTTGGCTATTTCTAGAGCCCCCCCACCTGTTAGTAACTCTGCGAGATAATACGAGCGAGCCGGGCAGCTTTTCACTGCGCACAATGCGCCCTGCTAGAGTCTGTGCGCAGTAAACAAACTGAGACCTGACAGTGAAACCGATTAGATAAGTAAAAGACTGATTACCGAGAAGACGCGTTTCAGAGACAGATGATTCATAGAATTACTTAAATTCATTCACCAATATACAATGTTTTTATGTTAACTACGCCATCGAAGCATAAAGCATCATCCCAAAAATATTACAGCGATGCCATACAGGACTTCAATGAAAAAGTCCTTATAAATTGATTGCATAGTCCTAATATTATCAGACCAGTCCTAATGCATAGTAAGACCATCATAAAACACTGTTGAGTATCATTATTGAAGTGTGGCATATATTTTAAAAATAATATTTCAGTGTATAACTTTTAATCATGACACTATTACCCTTTATATAAAGCTATAACAATTATGAAATGATCTGATGTCCATCTTGTCACTTTTTCAACACTGTATGAGCTCAAGGTCACATTTTAAATAAGACCCTTTTCCCCCTACTTTATAAGCTCATGGTGAAAAACAGAAATGCATCCCCTTCCCTTCATTCTTTCATCCATCATGACCGCCTGGGGTTTGTCTGTTAATGGATTCTGGAAGAGAAAGCATCCTGAAGGTGGGGAGGGAGCGAAGGGTTGAAGAAAGAGAGGGACAGAAGGGTCATCACGGCCCTTTTGTGGAGGGATGGATAGAGGAGAGGGAGGAGAGAAAGAGGGAGGAGAGGAGGGGGCCATAAACTTTGCTACAGATGAGGGTCACAAAGGTGCAAGAGGTGCTTCAGAGGTCCTGGGAGCTGTTTCTCCGGTTATGTTCATCTGTTATGTCAGTACTCTCGTTCAGATTAAACGGAGACACAAATGTTTTTCAAAAAATAATTGCAAGTTTTTGTCAGGGGGCTAATTTGTGAAAACTTATACGGACAAATTCTTGTTGATTGTTATACTTACTCTGAAATTCAAAGCTATTGCAAAGTTATGTTTTTTTACTCTGCTTTAATAAAAAAAAAAAGGGTCAAACTGCACTTCCTTTACTGAGTTAAAACTGTTGAAGATAAAATAAATAAACCACTCACAGGATGGCTCTTTTAGTTTACTTTACATGCACCTACTGCAGTTTAATGCACCTCTGCAAGAGCACAAACACACACACGCACGCACGCACGCACGCACACACACACACACACACACACACACACACACAAGGAGGAGCATGGAGGAAGCAGTCCCACTGGGGTTTTGTCCCTGTCTGTGGTCTATGGGTTCAAAGCTTCTAGCATGGGGAGGAGAGCCCTTAAACAGCATATTAAGCAGGAGTTAATTATATGCCAACCTAAGTGACAAAGGAAAAGAAAAGCCTCCCTCTGAATGGCAAGACAAGAAAAGAGAAAAGTCATTATGCTGCCCTCTTCTTTGCATTTGAAAAACTCAGTTCTTATTTTGGCATTTCCATTTGTAACTCTACAGAAAAGTGGAGCTCACGTTGTGGAGAGTCGACAACACTAACTTTGCATGAGTGCTGTCAAACTTTTTTTTTTTTTTTTTAACATCAGAATGCAACGCAAACCTGTTCAAGAATAGTTTAAAAATGCATACATGCGCACAGGACTACTCGCTCTCTAATTTTCTTTAAAAGAAGCTATGGTCATTTTGCACAACAATCACTTTGGCCTGAAACAGAAGACAAGACAATGTTTCCAAAATGTCCACTTTGGGGAAAAGAATCATCTCATGAAGGTCACTGGGCAGTAGCTGTGAAATTTATGTCATTGTGTAAAACTAGGAGTTAGGTTACAGTCTAAATACTAAACAAACACAGCAAGCACAGTCAATGTTTGCATCAATAATTCCCCCATCAAAGCATATCTCTGCTTTTTGTTTTGTTTGTTTGTTTTGTGCATCCCATTGCAAGACCAAAAATTGTGAAGTTTGAATGTAGTTTCAAATGAGTGAGTAATGTGTTGTAAACATGTTGAGTAACTCACTCTGGCACATCAAAAGAATGAATTCTTCATATTTAACAGGCCTACAGTATTTCTATGCATATTTCTAAGCGTAACTTACAGCTCTAACTTTACTGTATTTGTTCCTCATGGGCTTCTGATATGTTTTCTAAATGTGTGCAATCATCAAGGAGCTGCAAATTGTTTTTTTTTTTCTTTAAAAAAACAATTTGAGTTGTTTTCCTTTCATGCCCTATCGACTGCTCCCTACTTGACCCCGCTGTGGAAATTCAGCTATTGTTTCAAATCACAAGTGGATATGCTAGATTGCAAATCAGTAGTGCGTCAGGAGAGCTTCCCCTCGCCTTGGAGCAAATGAGTCAACTTCAGCAACACTGCCAGGCTGTAGTGGCTGCCTTGAGTCTACTGTGCCATGCCACAACACCACAATGCCAATATAGTCTAAGCACACTGGGGCCCCTGAACCAAAATGAGCCAACACTGTAAAAAGTAATGGTAATGTTAGTTATCAATTTTAAAAATAGCACACCAAAAAGTTACTGTAAACCAGTTTTTCAAACACAGCAGATGAAATGACCGCTCTGGCAGTGGCTAATAGCTAAAGATACAGTAGAAGGGGGGAGAAGTCCGTTATTTTCTGCATTATAATATCCACAGGTAATCTATATTGGAGTTTATTATCACTTACCGTAGGCGTGTTCAAATCATAATGCAGTTTAAAAGTTGTATTTTGTTGGTTGGTGGGTCCGTTAGTGAGTGCAGTTAGCGAGCTAGCTGGCAAAATTGCACGTAGGACATTTACCGATGCGTTGCTATGGTTACCTGCAATTAAATATAGCCTGTGCACTGACTTGGAAAGGTGATTGGTGACCGGAGCTATGTTTTAATTGACAACTGCCAGCCAACACGTGAAAAATCGATATTTTCAGTGGCCATTTTTGATCTCCTGAAATCGCTTTAAATAAGTTTGTCAAGCCACCCTGGTGGTCTGGTCTTGACCCTTCATGGGGTCCCAAGAGGATGAGGGGAAGTAAATTGCTCCCATTACACAAAATTATAGGCTGTCTCTTTTTTCTGACTTTTTTCCCCTATTTTTTGTTTTTTCCTTGTGAAATACTGAACACAGAATGCGTGTAAAAATCCTTCAAATCAAACAATCTGAGGGGAAAACCGCTGTTTGGTTGAACAGCTCATAAGTCATGTCCACACCACCATATCCTGTGCTGTGGACTCACAAATAAACATGACTTCACATCAAGGGGTCACAAGCCAAAAGGGTTGGGAACCGCTGTGTACAGACAGTATCATGAGTACATTACTCACATCCCCCTCACAATTTCCCCATCACTCCTATGATGTCTTTTAAAGCGGCCATGTTGATGTCATGTTGATAATATTTTACAAGCTTACAAGATTTGTGTAGTTTTTCTTTCTTACAGCATTCAGCGGCCACGGTGCCAGTCCTGACCACAGAGAGCCCATCCAGGCACTGATGTCACCAAGAGCAGCCATATTTAGCATTCATTAACTGTTCTACTGCAGCAGCTCACAGGTCATAATAGGCTGCCGTGACAGGCAGGTCTGAACCATATTCATACAAAGGGGTTTATAATTAGCCTGTGGGAAAGCGATAAAAGAAAGGGTGACTTTGGATGAATGCCCTATGTTGGCAAGTTGGTTAGACTTTCACTAATTTGGGGGTAAAACTGTGTTGGAGCACAATTAGGCAGAATATAGATTAACCGCTTAAAGGGGTAATAAGCTATGTAGTATGTGCAGTATTCAATGGGCCTTCATTTGTAGTGAATGAAATAGAAACACAGTGGGCTTGTTCTCAGGCTCTACTGCACTCTATTGGAGGAAAGAAGTCATTGCATAAAACCACTGGGAATATAAACGTCCAGTCCAGCAGCCATTATAGTCTTTACCTGGAAACTTGTTTTGAGAAATTGTGACTGCTCATTCTAAAATTACAATTAAACATGAGTACCCTTGAAGTTTCATATGGGCAGACAGTTGTAAAAAAAAACAACACAGTAATATATCAACTTAAGACAAAGGACATGAAAAGGAAAGTTACACAAACATTCTGCATCCATCCCAAACTGAACATGTTTATTCATAAACTGGTAAAATATAGCACATTTGTATAAAAATGTAGAAAATTGTACACAAAATATAACACTTGGCTTTTGTCTATTATAGTTAATGCTACTATTATAGCTTTTTGTTGCTAAAGGGGATATTCTTTTGCCAGCAAAAAAGTCAGAATGTAGGATGACAGTTACAAAAAAAACCACACACACAAACACACACATAGAAGGCAACATACATAAAGTTCATTAATATAAAAAGATAATTTTATACAAAACATCTCATACATTCTAAAGAACAGCACTATCAGTCAATGTTCATGTCCTTATTGCTAGTATTAGTGTTGTGTTACAATAGACTATTTGTGCATCTTCTCAGTAATCTTTTAAGGTGTCTTTGGTAGGTTGTACACTTTTTAAAAAATGAGGAAATGTTCATTCCTGTTAATGCTTAGTTACACTTTGAAGTGACGCTACTGTTTCATTCTGAAAAGTCACAAAAAAATGCTTCAGCAATACTTTTATGTGGCCTTACGGGGTCTAGCTGTTCTCAGATGTGTTCTTAAATGATTATTTTAAAAATACTGTGATAAATCTTTATTGAAAATGAGGTTCATGTGAATAGTCATAAGAAACAGAGACCTTTCCACACAGTGCTGTAGTCAGTGCAAAGCCACAGTGTAAAATTAGTTCTCTCCTACCAAGAGCTGTAGCCTATTTCTGTATGATACAGCTCAATAATCAAAAAGTACCTCAGTGTACCTATACAATATGTATTTTACTACAGTGGTAGTGATTGATAAAATTCCCGCTTCTTGATCCCCTATCTTGAGTTAATAATGCTGAATTTTCCAGATAATTCCTCTTTGGGATTAGAACAGAAGTGCAGCAGCACTGTACTGTGAATGTACCTCAGTTTCACAAATATAGGCAACTACTACTGGTTTGTTAACAGATACATACTAGCTGACTCAGGTTTTATTAAAAAATGACCATCATCCTCAGCTGAGTCATGTACGAGTCATAGGTTGGGTTAATGTGGAGCAAAGACATTATCTTGACTATATCAGACACAATGTGAAGGGGGTGGATGCACACAAATTATGTTTGAGCTCTACTCTTTATCCCCCAATGTATGTACCTTAGAAAGAGCCACGCACTTTCTATTTTACAGTTATAAACACCACTGAAAAAAAAAGTACACAGCTGCTTTAGGAACACTTACAGTAAACATGTGGAGTGCAAACTCTCTGTCTGGAAAGGCAATTACAACATACATGTAATTTGAACACCAAAGGTTCAAACACCAACAAGTCCTGAGTGTCTGTGTGTAGGCTATGTTTGTGTGCATTTGTGCATGCTGTGTGGAAATACTGATATGCCACTGGTACAGAGTGTGTTGTTCATGACAAGGAAGAAATCCCTAGCAATACAGATTAATATTTAGTAGCACCGAGAAATTAATTCTCAATCACTAAAAGCACATCTTTAGTCTTCACTCAACTCTTCGAACAAGTATCTCACTACCTCCCGTCTGAACATTGGCCTTCAGAATCAAAGCAGTCTATCACAGGACAGAAGAGGATCTATCCACTGTCCCATTGTCATATACACAACATATATAAATGTATATAAAACTTATTTACATGTATCCTTCTCTGCTCCACTGTTGCCACAGCCCTATGTGACTGGAATGCCTGTTTGGAAAAAGTTCATTATCAGTTTCATATCAGGCATATATCTCTATGTCTTACAGTAAGGCACAGAAAAATACCAAGTACAAAGGCAGCGAGGGAACAATACAGCGAGGGAGGTTGATTAGGCACCTTTGGTTTTAAGGTTTTGGGTAGGGATTCTTACAATTTCTAAACCTTGGATGGAACCATATTACTAGCTTAATGTCAACCTGGAACCCAAACAAGTTACAACATATCATTATTCCTGTTGCATTGGCATCCAGTAGGAACAGACCCATTGCCACTTACAGGTCCTGGCTCACTCTTTGAGAAAAGAGTTTATGTGTGGGGTTTACATGTAAAGGCTTATGGGGTTGTATAAAACAGCCCTGACTAATGATCCATTACACGAAATGTTCCATTCAAAAGTTTGTCTATCTTACCTGAATTGAACTTGCATGTAATGAATACTGGGCAGTCATCATAAACAACAGGACTTAGAACCCCAGGCTGGTTACCTCTGGCTATTGGGCTACATATAATTCCATGTGGTATCTCAAAACATTAAGAACTTGCCAAGGCCTCTATTTGATTGTTAGTGTGGAAAAAAGCTGCCCCAGAGTCTTCCTCTAAGACAGTGTGTTCAGGTATTTATTCTCCCCAGCCAGTGAGGTAAGCATGGACGTCATGTCACCAACAGCCATGTTGGACAGGCCAGAGCCGCCAGCTAGGCTGACAGAAGTCTGGGGGGTGGTGAGGCGGGACAAGGCCTGGGAGGAAGACCCTGGCTGACCCTGAAGGGGATTGTTGACTGGGCTGAATGAGGAAGACTCTGCATCATCGATGATAGAGGTGAAGTCTATGCGAGCATTGTCCAGATCCAGGTTTTCTAAGGCATTGGAGATGGGGCCAGACTCAGGATAGGGAGCCAGGGGGGCAGGCTTTGTGCCACCTGTTGGGTCTAGGTTTGACCCCATACTATGCTGCTGGCTGAGACAAGGCCCGTTCTGGGGGTCCATGTGATTCTCCATATCCATGTTGATCTGACCCGAGTAGTACATGTTGTTGTTATTGGAGGGAGAGAACATTTCATGCTGTGGGTGCTGTGGATGTTGGACTGGAGGCAGTCGGACCCCTCGTCTGGGGCTGGAAGTGGAGTGGACAGGGCTGAGGTGGGGTGGGCTGCCCAAGTAGCCTCCTCCTACCTGTGACAGGCTGTTCTGGCGACTGAGAGGTTTCCGTCCCTGAGGGGGCCTGGGGACCACAATCTCCTGACTATAGCATGAGCCTTGGAGACCCGTCAGCTGCTGGTCTTTAGGTGTTACGGTGCTGGGCCCTCGACTATGGGCCTGGGGACTCATGACCAGGTTCTGGTTGGGGTAGGAAGGATATGGTTGGCCGGAGTAAAGGTTCTGGTTTTGGTGCTGTGGACTGTGCTGCATCATTGCTGTCTGGCCAGTCATATCCATATTATCAGAAAGAGGAGGAGGTTTTATTCCACTCTGCTGCTGCTGTTGTTGCTGTTCTTGTTGCTGCTCCCACATGAGTGCTTGCTGGGACTGAACATAGTTCCTCACCATCATCTCCTTTACCTGCATCATGGGGGTTTCTGACCTCTGCCCATCAGACAGTGCCGAGCCAGCGCAGCCCAAACTCAAGCCCCCTCCACTAGGGAAGGAGTTCTGGTTCTGTCCTTGAAAGTCACAGCTGGGATTGTTTGAGTTCCTCATCATAACCTGGCTTGTCTGTTGTGGGAAGCCCTGAGACTGCTGGAGGAGCAACCGCTGCTGTTGGAGCTTAGCACTTTGACAGGCGTCCCCACCTCCCATCCCAGGGTGGAATTGCTGCTCAGGCTTGATAGTGAGTTTGTGGGTTCCATCCGGACTGTTATAGAGGCCTGTCTGATTGTTGAAGTGGGCCTGTGTCTGCTGAGGCTGCATGTTAGGGTCTGCATACTGTATCCCTCGCTGGTTCTGGAGAGCATGGCTGGAAGTTTGGACCTGGCTGTGGGTATCACTCCAAGGGCCTGTACCAGCTCCAGCATCACCACCCTGGCCTAAGCTAGGGTAATGGGGACCCGAGGGACTGAGCTGGCAGGTGCTCATACTGTACTCAGCCTGTTGGAGAAGTGTATTAGACATGCCCTCTGGGTGAATAGGCCTTGCTTGGCCCATTGGATTTCCACCAGCCCTGGAAGCGACTTCCCCTCCCTGGTTCTGGTAGTGCCCCTGCATGTAACCTTGGTCTGGGCAGCCCAGAGAGTCATGGCTAGGAGACAGCTGGTTTGAAAGAGGTCCTCCACCTCCCCCTCCAAGGGTCTGATGCTGTTGCTGTTGCTGGTATCCCATGAAACTCCTCTCACCGGGGAGCATCATCATGGAACGGTCTCTGGCATCCACAGGGGCAAGTTGGGGCTCCATACCCATAGCCTCCATCATTACATTCTCTGTGATGCTAGGTGGCCGAGGGGAGTACATATGGCGGGCAAGACTGGTGTCAGAGCCACGGTGTTGCAATGCATTCCTTCGGCCCATCATGGCTACATTATTCAGGCTATTGAAGCGCTTAGGGAGAGCTTGTGGATCTACTGCTGATCGCACTGGGTCACTGGCTCGCCTGCTGTTGTTACCCGGAGCCTGGTGAGGGTAGATAACACCTGTACCATACTCTGTGTTGGCACTGTGTCTACGTGGACCACCTTGCTGAAGGAAAGCAGGCAGAGGCTGCCCCTGGTACTCGCTCAAAATACCTCCTCTTCTGCCTGGAGTGCCTGGCTGCTCCATATTGGGTAAAGGAGTGGGTGGTGGTCCCCCAGTTGCTGCTGCATATTTTGCCTTTAGACTGTATTGCTGGGCAGGTGTTAAATTAGGAAGACCTGGCAATCCTCCTCCAGGACAGGGAGGTCCTCTGCGATTGGTCTCAGGAGAGAGGGTGTCTCCCCCACCCTGATCTGGACCTAGGAGGTGGCATCCTCCCCCTCCAGCTCCTCCCATTTGTGAGACCTCACTGGAGCGCCGGCTGGACAGGTAAGGAGACACCATAGAGGACCGACGGCTCACAGTATAGGCAGAGCTGAGACTGCTGGTGCCACTTCCTCTCCTGTCATTAGAATTGCAGCCAATCGAAGTTCCACCTCCTAACTCATGGTTGGACAGCTCCATAACACGTCGATTTGAGAGGAGTGGAGAGGGTGCACACATTCCCATAGTCTCCCCTGAACCTGAAAATGTACATTCAAGGAGAAACAGTTCAGAAATAGTTACTAACCAAGAATGTTTATTTTGATTTGTATGTCTAATTTTTTATTTTTTTTTTAAATTTTTTTATTTTAGAGAATTATAATGTCCCATACAAAAAATCCCTAAAACTAAACTCCAGTTATAGATCAGAAATAATGCATGTTGTAACAATGCAATTAGCCATTGTAAAAGAACTGGCTCATATTTCATCAGTAGGCATACTTTAAGCATACTTCAACATAAACCAATACAAGCTAAGAATATGCCCATAATTACGGTGTGTATATATAGAACATACCAGGAAGTGCAGGTAGCTTGTTGTTGACACAGCGGCTAGGAGGGGTTGGTCTGCGGATTTGCTTCAGCTTGTCAATCTTCAGGTTCTCCAGCCTCTTCAGAGCCTGGGCTGACATTCCCAGTGGTCCTCCTACACTTACTGGCTCCCCTCCTCCTCCTCCTCCTCCTCCAACTGTTACTCCATCCTCTAGTGCTGTGAGATCTTCAAGACTGCCTGCTGCATTTAGGTTCATCTCCACCCCGCTGTCATTGTTGTTGGTGCTCCCCAGTGGAGAACGTTCGCTACTGCAGGATGACTGACCACCAGGACTTGGCTGGGATTTCTGAAAGAAGCATAATGTCATGTCATGTCATGTCATGTCATGTAATGTCATGTATACCTCATATTAATGACAACCATTTTACAATGGCAGAATTGTTAAGTATATGTGATTTATACCTAAGGGAGCTCAAAAAAACTATAGATGTGGTGATCATTAGTTCATGTTTTCTGCTGTTTGATTATACTGACAATATTCAAACATTGCACTGGTGTTAGTTTTAATATTCAAAAGCCCTTGCAAGCCATCAGTAAAATGTATCACTCACCAGAGCAGTCTCAGGAGCCAACAGTTTGCAGTCCTCTCTGCGTGTTTCTTCTTTCTCCAGCAGCAGTTCAGAGTTCTGGCCTCCAGGGGTCATAGCTGAGCCAGGTGGTCGAGGTCCTGTGTCTCCTCGATGTTTCTTGGTGATGTGGGCCTCAGGGCCGTGCACTGTCTTCACGTGTTTACGCAGAGAGCTTGGATCTGTATACCGCTTAGTGCAGCCAGGGATCTTACATACATAAGGTTTCTGTAAAGGAGCAAAGCGACAGTGAATACACAAAATCTTATAGACAGGCTTGCATACCAAAATTTACTGCAATTATTTATTCCAGCTCAGAGTGTCTCATGTATGCTGTAGTTCATCAGTCAAGGCCAAACACAAACTACTGTCAATGTATTTTTTCATTATGGAGATCAAAAATATTTGTAGAATTGTGAATTTATACAAGACTCCAATATTAACTTTAATTATTTTTTAAAAATATTTTTATATTAACTTTTTGGATAAAAAAATCTTATCTATTTGGCTTGGCAAGAGAAAGTATGGTATGCTACAGTATTGCTGTTAATAATGTACAAAGCCAGGAAAACAAATTAATTTAGCTGTCAAAGTATTGTTCACACTCAGACTGGATCAACTTGTCCTTTTTCAGTGGTGTACACTGCAGTACCTCATTGGAGTGAGTCCGGTTCTGGTGCTTGGCCCGGTCTGAAGCATTGGAGAAGGCCTTGTTGCAGCCTTCATGTTCACACACGTACGGTTTCTCCCCAGTGTGAGAACGCAAGTGGGTCTTTAAATTCTCCAGGCGAGAATAGGCCTTATTACAGCCTTCAAACTAAAACAGAAATATAAATATTGGTTTTGTAACAACAGCCAAGTGGCAATAAAGAGAAAACCTTCCAATAGTCTTCATGAATAGACAATTTATTCTGAATTAAGAATGTCTTTTCTCAATCTTGCATTGATGATCTGAAGTGTCATACTGATGCTACAATAAAGAAATGTCTGACTAAACACAAAACATTTTACAGTAGAGGCAGTTGAATATTTTATAGTTGACTTTATAAGTAATCTTATGTTGTAGCATGTTATGATGACACAGGATGTAAAATGTAACAGTGTAAATGGCAGCTGTCAAGCTTTTGGCAATTTATAGCTTGCATGTGTAAAAATCTAGATGAAAGAGAGAAAAACAGAAACAGGGGAAGAGAAAACGACAGAATCAAGACAAAGATGAAATCTACACTCACAGTGCACTTGTGTGGCTTCTCTCCTGTGTGTCTGCGCATATGAACCACCAGCATATACTGGGCTTTGAAAGGCCTCTGCTCTCGAGAGCACTCCTGCCAGTGACACACAAACTCCTTCTTCTCTCCGTGGATGTGCTCATTGTTAATGTGCTGCAGATTTAACAGTTAAGACCCATTAAGAATCAAAGTCATATGCTGTAGATACTTCTGCTAATATGCTTCAAGAAGAGAGGATTAAGGATATGAAAACATAACCTTGGAATTGCTTAAGCACACTTCATCTTACTCTATTTTTTCAGATTTTTTTGTCTCTCCCCTCTAAAGTATGTATCTGTTGATTTTTCTCTTACATGAACAAGTTGGTCTTGTGTGTCAAATTCCTTGTTGCAGCTCTCCCAGTGGCAATTGGTTTCGTAGACAGCCTCTGGTTCAGGTTTCCCGTCCTCCTTGTCCAAGTCATCTCTGCCATCCAGTAGACCCAGGAGAGGGTCCTGATGACACGTGTGCACACAAAAAAAGCTGAATTGCTGAAGTTTTAAAAAATTGTGTACAAACAGATATTACATTTTATCCTCTGCATTTAACTTAACTAGTATAGGGCCACATTTTCCTTATAGGTTTATTTATAAAGCACTTATTTATAAAGCACCTTTCAAAAGCAGACATCACAAATAAAAAAAGCAAATTAGATATCAGCCAGCTATCATCTGTTACTGATTTGATGTAGGTTCCTTTCTTTGCGTATTGTGACATTTTTGGTGCGAACAAGCTCATGTTTTAAAACATTAATCACTTGCGATACACTAGGCTTTCAAAAACCCAGTCAAACATATTTACCAAGAACAACTTGCTTGACCTCCACTCACTATGCTTGACTCCATTTCACTTTGACTTACAAATTCAGGCAAATGCTTTTTTTAAGTTCCTGCATGAGTATTAGAGAAATCTAAGGCTGAAACTAAAATGTAAATGTGTGCCAGTAAAAAGTACTTGCAGATGGTGAGAATAAGACAATTACTGTACCTGAGTGCCAGTGGAAGAAGGGCTGGCCACATCTCCCTCTGACCTCTCCTCCAGGCTCTTCACATTCATGCCATCCATCACACCTCCCAGCCCCGGCTCTGTCTTCAGCTATAAAAGAATACACACATAATATTTCCTCAGTTTTTTCAATCTCTCGAATCTGTTTCTGTCTCTCAAAGTCATTTAATTCTCTCTGTCATAGATCTTACATAGCTTCGTATTCCTATTCCCATCTCCCAACTATCCTCTCCCAACTGAATTGCTCTGAGCGATTTGTAAAGTGAGCGAGCGAGTAGTCTTACGTGGCCATGCTTGGGCGGAGCGTGGAGCCGAGGATTATGGGGAGGTAAGCGGGAAGCTTGGCAGGGACCTGGTGTGTGTCCACCCATAGGTGTACCCCCACCTCCTCCATACATGGAGACCTGTGGCCTGGATTGGCAGTTTATATTGCTGGAATAGCCCAAGGACGGACTGCAGAGTAACAGAAGAAACAATAAAATGACAACTCTAGAAGAACAAAGATTGATGGATGTATAAGAATCAGAGTCCACTTTGCAGAAATATTGAAATATGGAGGTGAACGTGGACACTAGTCATGGGGCAAATCAATATTTGCTTAGTATTGTTTTTGTCTTTCTCTCAATACCAGAATGTGTACATTTCTGGTCAACTTTTTCTCAAACAATTTGAATATTGTATTATTTTCCTTTTATTATTCAAACCCATTTGCCTCAGTGTATGTGTCTCCCTGTGTGTAAATAGATGGTGTTTAAAAATAGAAGACTCATCAAGGTTAGGTGACAATTGTTGGTGTGGGAATGTGACCAAATGAAGGGAGAGGAATATTCCGCAAACTTTTTGCCTCAAAGCAAAGCATTGCATACAGTAAGGCTATTTTAAAAACAGGGAATGTGCAGCAAATCTACTTTGAATCCAATACCTTGAATATTAGACCTTACTAGTGTAATGTATTTTTTGGCTCAGCATAAAATAGAGAAATATCTAACCTCATGGCGCTCACAGAGAGATGGCCATAAGAACTGGCCCCATTGGGGTTGCAGCGAGAGTTGACAAAGGCCACCAGGGAGTTGGGTGAGGTCCGGATGACTGTCTGCAGATCTACACTGGCATCAGACAGAGGAGAGATGGACAGAGCTCTCTTTTTGCTCAGCTTCAGCATGGAACGAGGTGTAGAGAACCTTGAGCCTGAAAGGAAACAGAAGGAGCCAAGCAGGACAGTTATCTTTGGTGACAAAATTTTTTAGAGACGATATTTATATTTAAAGGAAACAGTGAGAACTACTTTTGGAGCCAAGCTTTGAGTGTTTCCTTACCGTCACCTGAGCCAATCTGATCAGAGCCTGACTGAACCTGGCAGAAGTTGTGGTGAGAGGACATCATGTTGTTCTGGTTACAGTAGGGGGTGCTGTTGCCTGTTAAGACATTACCGGTTGACAGGAACATTGAAACATGCAACATTAACATTTCTGATGTAGTGAAGTAGACAAATGGTTTCTAGGTAAATGTAGCTCAGTGTGCACATGTTCAAAATCTCAACTACATCATCATCAAATTGACATGCAGTCTTCTGTACAGTGCTGATTGGTTGAGCAGGAAAGAACTTGCATCAAGCTTAGACAAATAACAATTATGTCATTTGAAGTTTTGGATACAACTGCAATGGTCACTTGTACAATTGTTTGTGAAATGATAAGTAAGAAAGAGAGACTCTTCAATTTATAGAGGAAATAAGCCAAAATAGTGGGAACAATGGATGGAATGATGGACATTTGGGTCTGTTTCTTTAAAAACTCTAGTTCATCTAAGGTTAACTGAGTAATTTGGACATTCAATAGTTCAAACTGCTGATTTTCTGCAATTCCACACAGTACAATCAGCCATCTGGTGACTGCCGATCTTTCTTATAGCAGAAATCTGGGGAGTTTCTGCTTCTTACTCTGTCTCTCAGGTGTTTTAAGACCAAATCAGTAGCAGCTGTGAGATTAAGAAGATGTAAAAGATACTCTGACTCACCCTCTGTGGGCGGCATGCCCCTGTGGCCCATCATACTATGTGGCGGAGGGGCCTGAGGGGGCCTCATATACTGATCCAAGCAGTGGCCAATCCCCTGTCCTGATCCTGATCCATGAGTCATACTTGGAGTCATGGGATTATACATAGCTCTGCAGTCCTGAGGAGGGCCGTTGAGGGGCGGGGCACGCAGCGAGGACACATCACTGTATGGAGACTGGTCTGATGGGACTAGGCTGTGAATATGAAAGGAACACAGTTATAAATTATATGAGAAATAATCCTGAATTAATGTGCACAACGGCCAGTGTGACAATTCACAATCGAAGTTGTAAACATAGTAGAATATCATGCATTTGATAACTTTTTTGTGTTCTGTAAATGTCAAAGTATGAGAGAAGTAGTCACTGTTCAAAATACAAGCACATCTTTGTTAACCAGGTGCTTAGCCCAAAAAAATGATAATTGTAATTTCTGCAGGTTTGCAAGTTCTTAAGTGCTCTCATTAAAAATGCTCTCTTTAAAATTTCTATAACTGCAGTGAGACCTGGATTTCTGCACCTTCAGAATATCTGTGTGATTAAAATAGAAACTGTTCCTGAGCTGGTAAGTTGAGTACCATCCCTGCTTTCTAGTGAGGGGCTTCTGTGATTTCTGGTTGAGTGTTGGTAAAAAGAGTGACATGAGAACAGTAGTTGTGGTTGTAATGAAGCAAGTTCAGAGAAAAAGTGTCCAAGATATAAAGAAATGGTTTAACATTTTGGGGAAATACGCTTATTCGATTTCTTTTTGTGAGTGAAATGAGAAGATCAATGTCAATCTTAGCATAATGACTGGTAACAGCCGGCCTGGTTCTGTCTAAAGTAAAAGAAATATGCCCACCAACACTTTTTAAAACTCACTTATTGACCAAGTCAATAAAGAGTCAATTTGGGCATCAAAACATTGTATGTTTTCTAATGTAATAAAAAATTTATTTTAAATGGAGCCTTCAACAATGTTGTGAGTCATTAAGAGGCAGAAAGCATCAGAGAAGGACATATATTCACCGGTGGTAGGTGAGTATCAGGGCCCAAAAATTACATGAAATAAATAAATAAGCACAATAACTAACAAATAAACCTTTTTTTTTATTTATTTCTTTATTTCATCTTTATTTGTTTATTTATTACAAAAAATGAATAAATGATTGAATAATTTTGTTTTGTTTCCTGTGTGACTTTTGGGTCCTGATAGGCGAGAAAACATTATGCTAATTGGAAAACTTCTATAGGCATTTATAGTAACTAACTAGTAAGAAGAATTAGTACACAGCCTGGAAAGAAGCACTGCCTGAAGAGTTGAACTCCGGGATTAAAAATCCCAATGCATCTCCACGCTAATCTGTTGTGATGTCTCCTTCTCACCACTAGATGGCGTATGGTCATTATCTTGGTCTACACTGTGGAAATTTACTCATCTGGGTTTTCCCCTTCCCAACTAGAGAAGGGGAGCTTCACTGGAACTTTCCAGCCTTCTTGTGAATTTCAATGTATTCTCTGACCTTTCTTCAGTCTCACTGGTTAGTTTAAAATCTGACTCTCCTGTTCTTTTCCTCTCTCTCTTTGTCCGTCTTGCTTCTCTCCGAAAGGGGCAGACTTCATCTATCCACCTTCTCCTAAGTCGTCCTTTCAGTTCTTTAATTCTTTCACCACAACGTGTATTCCACACAGGAGCTTAATCTGTCCTCTCTAATCCACTGTGCTGGTTCCCCCCGAATTTACCTCCCTCCCATTCTCACTCTTTTTCTCCCTTTCTCTTCTCCCATTCATTCCTTCTGTTCAACTTCTCTGTTTCTCCCTCTCTCTTGCTCTCTCTACCCCCTCTGTCCCTTTCTATCTCCTCTTCCTTTCTCCTTTCTCCTCCTCCTCCTCCTCTTCTTCTCCTCTTTCTCTGTCCTGCCCAGCCACCTTTCTCTCTAACTCTCTGTTTCTCCCTCACTCTGGGTAACCTGAGCGGGGCGCGAGGCAGTCATGCAGAGCGCAGCGGGGCCTGGTCAGCCTGTAATTAGCAGCTGTCAGAGAGAGGCCGAGTCCACCCGCAACCTGGGTGGCATGAGGAAGGGAGAGGGTGGGGGGATGGGGGGGGTGAGGGGCTGAGCTAGCACTGTGTCCACAACAATTGCAGCGAGACCTGGGTTTCTGCACCCTCAGAATATCTGTGTGATTAAAATAGAAACTGTTCCTGAGCTGTTAAAATGAGTATCATCCCTGCTTTCTCGTGAGGGGCTTCTGTGATTTCTGGTTGTGATTTCTGGTTTTGGTTGTCGGTAAAAAGAGTGACATGAGAAGAGTAGTTGTGGTTGGTCCAAGATTTAAAGAAATGGTTCAACATTTTGGGGAAATATGCTTATTTGCTTTCTTTTTCGGTGAGATGAGAAGATCAATGTCAATCTTAGCATAACAACTGGTAACAGCTGGCATGGTTCTGTCTAAAGTAAAAAAAAAAAAAAAAAAAAAAAATCTTATTGATCTAATTATGCTCCTAAATGCCAAAAATACTTTTTGGGGTAAAAGAGCCGCCATTACGTTTCTTTAACAACTGTAAAAGAACATATGTATCTTGGTCACAAAACGTGGCTAAAAAGTTAAGGGATGTTATGTTTATTAAATATAATATTGTCTTACATATTGCTTTAGATTAGATTCTATTGACTCTAAAATATTATTAGTATTGGCCTAAAAACTCCAGCATTGGTTATGATCTACATGAACAGTAACTCCCCTGAAATCACAAATTTTCTTTTTTACATTTTTATTGTGGTATGGGTTAAACAAACAAGATATAGCATGTCAGCTTTAGAGTTGTTGGTAGGAGTGTTTTCTAATGTTTGGACAAAGCAAGGCCTCTGCTTCCAGTCTTTATACTAAGCTAGACATTCTAGCTCTATTCTTGATGCACAAACATGAGAGTGGTGTCGACCTTCTCATCTTATTCTCGGAAAGAAAACAAATAGGCATGTTTCCCAAAATGTTGAACTATTCCTTTAAGTTTTTCTTATGTATAATATCTTATGTAAATAACTGTGGAATTCACTATGATAAATAGATGTTAAAATGCAGCTACAGAGTAGGACATAGCGCATGCTAACTGCTGTCTTACCCTCTGGAGGGGTGGCTGGGTGAGGTCTCATAGTGATACAGCCCCTGGTGTGGCTGCATGTCCACTGGCATTGGAGCTCCGAGACCTACTGCTCCCCTTACACCCTAGACCTGACACACAAAGACAAGGACATGGTTAGGGAGAGGAAAGAGAGGAAAACCAAACAAACCCAACCCAACCAAACTAAACTAAACTACACCAGAAAGAAAAAGGCAAATACACAAAAACAATTGTGGTTGGGGAAAAAAGAATACGTAGGATGTTAATAACAGACCAAACCAAACCAAGCAAAACAATTCAAGGGCAAAATAAGATCTCTCTAAAAGACTTGGCTCATACTTATTTTAAACAGTGCTGGTACAAAGTACTGAATCCATCACTTAAGTAAAAGTAGAAATGTAAAAATAACAACAGGAATAAAATTAAGCACACTATAAAAATGCTCTATTAAGAGTAATAATCATGTTTTCAAACTTTTACTTCAGTAGAGAAAGTTATAAGTGAAATGTTTTACATATTTACATATTGTAGATGGTCCAGGCAGTGATACCTGCTTCAGTCCATCATATATGATTTGATCAGTTTATGTTTTGAATATAAAATCTTAACTTAAATTTCTGTTTTTAATGTTAATTTCAGAAAGTGCACTGTCTTCACCTGAGGTGTCTCTATAGGTTGCAGAGACTTTAAAGTGTGATGATACTGATGTGCCCTGACACACTCCTACAGATTAGACAAAACCCTGTGACACAAGCAGTGGGTTTGACTGTAATCTCTCTTCTCTAAACAGAGTTGTGCACCTCAAACGCTGCTGACAGACACCGAAAACCTGCCACACTTTCCCATCCTGGAAAGTAGCGATTGAAATGGAAAAGACGTACCAGAAGAGAAAACCTGGGTTTTGCCTTAAAGCTTAAAAGACAAGTAGTTGAGGGTTGCTAGCAACACAAACAGAGAAGAACAGAGCAGCCTTTTGTATGAAACTCATATTGAGATGGTATCTTTCAGCAGGAGTGTATGTGTAAGGTAATTCTAGCTGAGAGATCTTGGGAGCAAGCACCTGCTCATTACATCCAACCACATCAGTGCAGGTACTAATAGTAAGAACTGTGGGCTCTTACATGCTTACAATAATTATGACAAAAATAATTACTGCACACACTGATGTCATAGATACCACAGATGGAGAAAAGCCAAAACAATGTGTTCATATAAATATTGATTTTTGTAAATTAAATTAAAATAATCCAACTAAATTAAACATATACTGCATTCCCATAGGTGTTTGATGCATTAAAACCTGACAGAATCATATATGTCCACTGATGTTTTTTTTTTAACTCTTAATTGCTAAATATGTTTGTATGAATGTGTTTTTATTTTCTTTGACGGATGAATTACAAGAGTTTACAAGACTTCTCAATGAAAAAGTATACTATGAACTATAGAATATGCTTTGGATAGAGTTCATTTGCAGGACATGTGGGTTGAGAAGTTTGGTACACTATGCACTAATCTGTAAAGAAAAGATACAGATCAAAACACCTTCACTGCTTGCCAAAAGTTATCGCCCCACGCCCTTAAAACAAGGTCTAACAAGAAGTCAGTTCTTCAGACTGAATTTGTCACACCACAGAGGATTTTATTGACAAATTGGTAGATATCAAACAAAGGTTAATAGAGCCTCATAGACTGGGGCTCTATTATTAAAAAACATTGGCACATATTATCATCAGATCCAGCAATGTCCATAGATTTGAAAGAAGCACTATTAATAGTCTATTGAAGAGGACATAATCTCAGAGATAGTCTTGTACATGCTAATGTAAAATCTGTAAAAATGAGCACACAGGCCTTGTTAAAAACCTCTTCCAAATGGGTGTTACTAATGCAGAGGATGTGCTCAAAGTAATAATATGGTCAAATATAACTACTTCAAGTAATTTATCAATGATGTAATTACATGTTCTACTTCTCATGTAATTTATATGATCAAATGTTCTTGTGGGTTAGCCTATGTCGGTAAGACATAAAAGAGAGAATAATTGAACACAAGAGCTCCACAAGGAGAAATGATAGAGATTACCCAATAGCAGTACATTTCAATGACTTCAAACATGACATCTCATCATTCAGGTTCCAGGGCATTGGAAAGGTGACTCTGCCAGAGAGGTGGGAACATTGATGAAATCCTTAATAGAAGAGAAGTATACTGGATATTTAATTTTCAAACTTTATCCCCCAAAGGACTGAATGATGAGATTCCATGGCATGTCATGCTCTAAGGAGCTGTGGGATCAAATAGACCTATTTATGGCACTCATGATACAAGTATTTCATATGATTGCAAAACTTTGAATGACTTATGAAAGCTGCAAGGCAGATGTTCTCATTCATTAGGTGTGCAATTTCTATAAATATTTTTGTAAATAGACATAAGTATGTGTTGTGGTGTCTCACTTGTTTTTGTTTTTCTTTTCTTTTTCTTAACTGTGGTCTATAATGTGACAGATTGTAAACATGTCACTGTCAATTACTGAGAGACACTCCCACGGGAAAATAATTGACCACAGAATGGGCAAGAGCATTATCTATTTAAGATCACTGCTGTTAGAATTTCTTAAGATACTCTTAACGAAGATCCAGAGGGACTGAAATGTTAGTATGTCACAATAAATTGTGATGCTGAGCAAGAGCAGTGTGCAGGATCTTCCTTTCTCAAGCCTTTCTTTTGTATGTACAATAAAAAAGGAAACAATAAATGTATAAATTGATAAAATACAGTTTAAAAATCAGACCTTTTGATGCCTCATTCTTTTACTCTGCACTTAAGTCCTTGCCGTGCATGTAGAATCAAAATATCAAATTGCTACTGTTCAAGTGTTCAAACCAAGCAGCAACAACCACGGCTTGAAACTGAAGCCAATGTGGAAGTCCCTTAAAGTGCAATACTGCTAAGTACCGGCTCCAAAAAGTCCTTGACTCCAGTAGACTCCCATTCAAAAAGCGTCAACTTCTCTCATGAAATACTGAGTCAATAATTTTTTTCAATGAGTCATTGTGTTCCAAATTGCTATATTCAGGTGCTAGTGGTCATTTTGGTTATATAAAGATGAATAGCAGCTTTGGTGTCTTCCTTGTGGGCGTTGATTGACAGCTGTGTTTGACATTTCACTCTCCAGCTCTGGGACTTGCACTGAGTTAGACTACTTTTGCAATATTTTGATAAGTTTAATGTTACTTTATAACGATACCTTCTGTATTAGTTAGCTAATGTTAGCCCCAGTCTCCACTGCTTCGTGTTACAAGTAAGCTAACATTAGCTTCGGTCCGAGCTAGCAGGGCGTGTTTCCAGAGCAACACCACGCACTCTTTATATAGAAGGTCCTGGCTCCAAACGGAAAAGATGCAACTCTGAGCTCCCATGCAAACCAACGGCTGACGTCACACCTCACTACATCCATCTTTATATACACTCAAACCTTAACTGGGAAAGCTCCTGTCTACTGGAGATGAAAGCTCTGTGGTTTAAGTGTAACAGGTCGCCTGGACTGTTATGTAGTTGCACATGTGTTAAAAGGGCAGTGGGGACCTATTTAAGCCCTCAAGCCACCAGGGGAATTTGGTAAGCAAAGTTAGCAAGCGGCTAAATGACATGGGCGGTCCACTGGTAATTGCACATATTCAGCACCAGCTTTGGATGTGTGTATGATAATTAGCCGGAAGTGCTAAATAGAGATCTTACAGAGCACCTCAGCTGTCTAGAACTAATAAATACCAAGAAAGGGGTCCTAAGACAGCCTGACACACACACATGCTGACACACCTGTCGGTCTCTCCAGGGGGTAGCATAATAATCCAGTGGCCACCAGGTCTACAGAGAATGTGTGTGTGAAAGAGCGAGTGTGACTGTGAATATACTGGCAGCAGTTTGAACTGTGTAAGCCCAGTGGCAGGTGTGTATGAGTGAGTGTAGCAAGTTAGTTTTGGAGACAAGTGTATTTTCAAAAGAGTGTGTGTTAGAGAGAGTGTGTTTGACATGATAAATGAAGGTGGATCTCAAGAGTAACAGTGAATAATGTATGAGACCACCTGCGCATAAGTAAGCTGGAATTTCTTGAAAAATATGTTTGTGAGTTTTCTCCAGGGAGCAAGTCAGCAGGAGTGTGTGAGTGTTACCGTTGCAGCTCTATGTACACACACACTTGACTGTGTGTTGTGTAATTTATTTGTATGCTACATGGCTTACGCTCTTGTCCACTAAGTGCAACTGTAGAATATGTCAACAACATATATGTTTATCCATTCTGAGAATGAAGCATGTACAAGTCAAAAATTTGAACACACTTTCACATTCAGTGTATCCAAACTTTTGACTGATACTGTATGAAGAGTTTCATTTCATTTCATGTTTCCACACAAAAAATTCTCCAAAAATGTACGATATATATACATTTATACATTATGTGAAATAATACTCGCTTGCCAATATTGATTGTTACTGTGAAAATGAAGCACATAATGGGTTACTATTGAAGCAGGAAACATTTAATTATATAAAAAGGTATTTTTTTGTGGACTGTATATTTTTTCATATACTTACTGATAACTTTCAGGTCAGAAAAACTATCAAAACTTTATTTACAACATTATAGAATGAAACTAATTCTGCTCTCTAAGTATGTATAGATGGATGATTTTAAATATGTATGGTGCTGACACAGGTGTTGTGGCATTGTGCTATTTTGGGTCAATATTTTGTGAGAAACTCCGAGGGAGTTTGCTCCCCGGTGTAATTTTGTGGTGCTGGGCTTGAGAGGGATGGGGCAGCAGCATATTAAAAACCCCAAGGCCATAAATCAAACGGCTAACTAAACAAGTCTGCTCCACTGCGGCACAGCGAGCTGGGCAGGAACCAAGGAGCTGAGGATGACGACAGGATGTCCGGCCACTTTTCTACACCCAAAACCTCCCTATTCAAGCACTCCAGGTTTTGTAGCACTGCAACATCACCACCCATACTAATAAGCTACACCTAAAACTCAGACATCCCTAACCTCACACAATGACTTTGACCTCAATTAATATACAAGGGAATATGATGAAGCCAGTGCAAAAAAAGCAGGACATATATATATATATATATATATATATATATATATATATCTTTATTATATACAAATATAGTAATAACGGATGTGACTGTTAAAGAGGAGTTTTACATAATGTAGGGATGTAACAAACAATTAATTTGCAATTAATTAATTAATAATTTAGTCTAAAATGTAAATAATTATGGCAAAATGCCATATGCCATATTGTATTACTATATTATATTGTATATTTTAAAAAATACAATTTTGAACAAAACATTCTTTCGTACAACATTCTGTTGTAGTGGCCCTATAGAGGAGACACAATATGTCTGTCTTTTTTTTTTTAAAGTCACTTCCTGTAGTTGGATGCTATCCAGGATGAATGACATTAACTGAGCTCACCTCAATTACACAATATTTTT
This sequence comes from Thunnus thynnus, assembly GCF_963924715.1. Lineage (NCBI taxonomy): Eukaryota > Metazoa > Chordata > Actinopteri > Scombriformes > Scombridae > Thunnus > Thunnus thynnus. The sequence goes on along the minus strand of NC_089520.1, from coordinate 14,804,126 downwards.
AAACCAGCATGAGAAGTCCTGACTGTGGTCTAGCCTAATAAATTTCCATTCCAACTTAGTCACCAAACCAACACAGCTTACCACCAATAAATAAAAAATGGTTTTGTATCCCTAATGGACTATTTCTCATCACTGTCAGAACTGCAAACCACTGCACTGTAAAGACCCACCATTCTAAAGTTGATATTAACTACAACAGCAGATCTGGTCTCCTGTGAAGGAACTCACATTTTTTACAGCTGCTAACCGGCTGTAAGAAAAGGAATGTTGCTGTATTTAATTTAAAAAATTGACAGGAACATGACTCAGAGAATATGACTGTTTTATTTTACTCTCTTTGATGACATTAAAGGGTTATATTAAACTGTCTGAACATAATATATATCGTTATATTAACTGTTAATCATCAATGAGTGTCGATGTTTAGTCGAATTGAATCAACATCTCTGATGTATAAAAACTGACCATTATAAGTTTTACATTCGTAGTACAGCATCAGCTGTTTCAGTAAATGCCTTTAATGTCTTTATGTTCATGTTTTCACCCTCCAGCTGGTGTAGGAACTGTATTACCCTCTAGGACATAGTGTGACGTTGTTATAGAGCCACAAAGTCCGCAACTATGGAAGGTAAGGCCATGACTATGATCACTCCCTAACCTTAATCAAGTGCCTAAACCTAACCAAACAGAAAATTGTTTAATTTTTGCAGCAGTGATTTGTAATGGTTTTGAAGGGCACTGACAGTTAATATTGTCTTCCATATAGTAGCGTCAGATCAGTAAACTTTGTTGTTAATTTGGAGGACATGTTGTATTTATTGTAAGGCTTTGACTGGACTGGACAGCATTAGGTGATTTATTTCTTAGGGCCTTTGGTAATTATTTGTCCCACTAAATTCAGCTCTCAGGTGATTGGTTGTATTTGTGGTATACAAAGAGAAACACTGTTTAGTCTTGCATGGTTTGGCCATTGGTGACATTCCCATAAAGCATCAGTCCTCCTCCTTGTGAGGAAGTCTCCAGAGAGGACAGAAATTTCCACAGGTCACTGGTCGTGTCAGACAAAAGGCCTGATCCGGCCCTTCTCCGCTCTCCTCGCAGTCTGCCTCTTCACTCCTCTACTCCTGGGTGTAACACTAAACTGGGGCTCACACATGTCCCCTCTGCTCTCTCCCCAGCCGATGAAAAAAAAAAAAAACGGCATTTAATGACAGCCCCTCTCCTCTTAACCTCATTTCTTCACTACTCTCAGAAGGGAATGTGAATATACAGTATGTGTGCTTCTGTGTGGGTGCTCATTTGCTGGATAATCCATTACTTGAACAACATTTACACTCACAAAACAGCCTGAATAAAACCCAACACACATCTTTGGAGCATGTTGTGCAGTGTAAACAGTCATCTGAAAGTATTTTGTCCTTGTATTTCTCCCCCACCCTCTCCCTAGCTCCCACCTTTCCTCCTCTCATTCTGCCTTTTCATTGCTCTGCATCTCTATCTCTGACTATCTCCTGCTCTCTCCCTCTTCTTCCCCCGCTGCCTCCACCCTTTCCCTCATTCCCTCTCTCCCTCTCTTTTTCTCTCTCTCTCTCTCTCTCTCTCTCAGGGCTCATTCCTGCTCTTGCGACCTCTCCCTCGCCCCTCCCCCTCCTGGCGGAGCTGCAGTCGAGGTGGGTGTTCTCTGGCTGTTATGACTTGAGAGACGATAATGGCAGCTATAATGTAGCCAGCCGTTCCTGATGTGGCTGGGCTTGTGGGGGATTCTGTTGTGTTAGGGCTGGAGACGGAGTGAGTGAGGGAGGGGGGGGGGGGGGGGGATGAAGGCGGGGCTCGGGCCCTCAGCCAACCACAGCCCAGATTCTACCTCATTTTCGTTTTTGTTTTTTTTCTCTTTTCGTTCTTTCTCTCCTCACCATGCTCCTCCTCACCCACCGACTTTTTCTAGCCCTGTTGTTTTCCTTCGGTGGTAAACTTTGTTTTTAAATTCTGGCTTTGTTTTTGTAACCCCCTCCCCACACACCCCCACCCACCCAGCACAGACTCTCCTCCTTCCCTGCTTTCCCCCCGCCTACCCTCCCCTGTGTTTTTTACCGCTTTTACCCAGACTCTGTGAATTCCTCACAGCTGCTGTAATGTGATGGGGGCCACGGTGTAAGGCCACAGGGCTGGAGACATCACTGTAATGTACAATAAGCCCTTCTCACTGACCTGCTGCAGGGAAGATTAATGTCATATCAACTTATGATCAGCCATTTTGAGTTTTATTAAACAGCTTTAATTCCTGTTAAGCCTAGGACTGACTTTCAGAAGATACTGAACAAAAATAAGTGTCATTGTGACAAGAAAACAAGCTGGAGATAAGCAGGTATTCACTGTACAATTACAAGTACTTGTACTTATTTTTCTAAGTACAATCGATATAATAAAATTCAATATTAATTAATTATTGACTTTCAGTGCTATTGTCATCATGTGATCATATCATGTAAGCATTGTACAAAAAATTGGTGATTCAAAACAAATATCTTCATGCATTTTTTATGCTTTACTTCCTAATTAATTGAAAAAAATGCAGCTGAAATGACTGTGTAAGGAAAGTAAGTGGTATTTTTTATAGATACATTAAAATGTTGTCAATAAACCAAACTAAAACTAATTTAGTGTACTAATTTAGTACTGTCTACTGCAAAGCCAGGTTTTTTATAGGTGATTTTTCAAACATACTGTATGTGATTGTTGCCACACTGTGATATATACTGATGTTGGACAAACAATTACTATTATTATCATGACATTGATTCCAACTATATCACTATGTAGCACTACATACAATATAGATATAATGCAGATAGATTCAAATGGAAAGGATAGAAATTCATCAAAGAAACATTCTGCGCCATGTTACGGACACAATAAGATAATGAAAAAAGAGCAAGTGCTGGAATTACTTAGTCAGAATAGAATATAACTTTTTCTTTCAGTACTAACGTGGCAGATAAGTTGTTATGTCACAATCAGTTTGGCTTCAAAGTTAAAGACCTGAAATCAGTGACGGTGCCTCACATGACAAAAATAAAACTAATAATCTTAGGTTTAAGAGGGGAAGACTTCAAACGTGTCATGTGTTGAGAAAGAAGCCTCCCTGAAGCCCTAAACTAATGTTTACTAGACTGACACTGTGGTTTAATACAGTCAACACCATAACATGGATTTCAACCCTACTGATTCCCTGTACTGTAAACTGTGGGCTGGGGAAGCTGTGGTGCTGATTTCTCACTGCTGGGGTTCTCACCTTGTCGAAATGGTAGAATGAAATGTTGATCCCTTGTTGCTACACAGCCAGAGTGACTGATGACAGACATCGGGGCACTAGAGGGCTTGTTCGCGGCACCTCAACATGACTACAAACAGTCGAAGTGGGAGCTGAGCTAAACTAAGCACAGTAGAAAGGAGTAGAGCAAACAAGGCAAAAAACAGCTACACAAATGACACTGATGAGCCTTTAGTGAACTTTTTTTTGAAGTTTATGTTAGCTGAAACATGAAGAGAAGTTAAGCTTTGTTAGGGGTATGTACTGCTGTCTATAACACCCTGAAGGTTGGAGAGAGAAAAGAAGGCAAAATACTAGACAAATACAATGACAGACAACCAATTTTCATGCAAAAAGTACCGTAATTTACTCGTGCTGCATTGTCGTCACGTCTATAGTAAAACACTGCTTTAGCTGCACAGTCATGATTACTATTTTACCACCTTTGTAACTGTTGGCTTTATCAGTCAGAGACTTGATAGTGTTTGTTTTAGGATTAGGAGTGGTTCACCTCTTCTTGTTTTCATTTGTCTGTACAAGCAGAGTTTTGTAGTGCTGGCCACTGAGTCGCTTCACTTTCTCAAAGGCAGTTAGATGTTTGACATTCACTCTGTCCATGCAGGGATTTCAACCAGCAACTCTTTCAAAAGGACAGATGTAATGCCAGCAACACATGTGAGAGTGTTTCCTTCGTCTTCAGTCTCCCCATAACTCGCTGTTCCTTCACTCCGCAATCCCACTTTTTCTCTCCCTGTCCTCTCTCTAGGCCACCCACCCGCCATCCTGCACATACCTGTGGTTTCCTGTACCCCGCTCCTCTCCTCTTCTCCCCTCCCTCCTCTCTCTTTACCTCCAGCCTTTTTTCCACCCCTTTTCCTCCCCCCACACACCTTCTCCTCCTCTGTGTCTACTATGTAATACTGAACTGTTGTCTTGTCTTCCCCTCTTCTTCTTCTTCTTCCCTTGTACTACTTCTCCACGTCTGTGTGTCAGCGCCGCTGCGTATCAGGTAGGTAATGCCCTAACCACAAATATTTCTTTGAACTCCTTTTAAGGAGGAGAACCGGAGGAAACAGGGGGAGGAAAAAAGAGTTAGAGAAGGATGGATGGATAAAGCAGATGAGGAGAGGTTGATTCACACAGCTGGCTCCCAGCTGTAGACCGAGGCAGCTCGCAGAAATGAACTATCTATAAACAACTAAGAGCCCAACCCCCATTTTCAAGAAAAAAAAGAACAGAGCTTTGTCCTCGTAAATCCAGCTAAGCACTCCTCTTCACCTTCACCAGCGCTTGTGAACGTCATCCAACTAATTGCTGCTCTTTTCCTCCCATCCTTTCTGTAGCTCTACTTCTCTACTTTATTTTCCCTCCTGGTTTTTGTCCACTCTACTAATCAGTGCTGAGGCTTTACTGTCACTGTGGCTGCTACAGTAGAAATCAAGGTTTATACCAGTCAATCCTTGAAAAGAAAATGCCCTGTGCAGAAATTCACTAGAGCTGGCTGCTAACCTCTGAAACAGAGACCCGCACCGAGGAACAAAAACCAGATAATAATCTGTTCGGTTTATAGAAAGACCGCAGTGATTATAAGAAAAATAATAATCCTAACAGTCTTGGGTGGGCAGACGATATTTATAGCCGGCCTGTTGCTACTTATATTCCTTAGCTGTATAACACAGCTGGAAGCGAGGGAGGAGAAGAGAGGAGGTGGAAAACTTGTGAGGAAAAAGAGAGAGAGGAAAGAGAGACAGAGGGGCTCCAGGCGATGGGAGCGGGATGGGAGTGTGTGCGTGTGGGGGCGGATACCCGGTGCATGTGTGTAGCTAAGAGCAAGACAGACAAAGAAAGGCAGAAAAAGAGAGACAGAGTCATAAACAGAGACAGAGAGAGTACACTACGTGAGCGTGCGTTTGTGTGTTTATGTGTGCGTGTGTTTGTGTTCGGTGTGTGTGGGTGAAACCGCGGCACAGCCCCTCCGAACGACGACAGCAAGAGACGAGGCCTGCAGGCCACCAGACGAACACAGTGACCACAGCTCTGAGAGCCTCTCACAGAGGGGAAACGAGGAGAAATACGACACAGACTAGACATCCATCAAAATGAAAGGGCAGGATTAATCAAGAGAAAACTCCTCTCTGGTTTCATGTGGAATTTATTGACCACAATAACTTTTTATTACTAGACTTTTGCTTCACAGTCTGAAAGGTCTTTGGATGAACAGGAAGAGTGACACTAATGTTTAGATTTAAAGGACGGGTGAAACACAGAGAGACAGAGAGATACTGTAAATTTAATGACTGGCAGGTAAGAGGTGCGACCAACAAAGAGGCAGATCGATCACCTGCTAGAGAAGATAAAGCTCGATTAGGTCGATGATAACATTTCAATAGACGCAGTATTAATCATTGTCATCTTAGTGAATTCTCCTGCTCGTATTTATAACATAAATTTGAAGTAGCCAAGATTTTTAAGTTAAAAATGGTTTGAAGCATGGTCACAGTTAAAAGATCTTCTGTATCAACAGTACCACACAAATCAAAGGATTAGGACAGAAATTTACTTGAGTTTTGGTCGCAAAAATTATTTTTTTCAATTTTTCAGTGTTTAATGTTGTCTTAACACACGCAGCTGTACAAGAATCTTTCTAAATTTTGAAACAGGACAAATCTAATCAAAGACTAATTAAACAAGACTAAGAATCTGACCTGAAGTTGTTTCAATAATTTACAGTTTTCAGTGCTTAACGCTATGGACATATTTTAATCAGAAACTTATTTAGATTTGATAACTTACTCTACTTAAAACAGAACAATATTCAACAGCAATCAAGCTCAGCAGCCAGACAAACCTGAACCCACTGGCCTTAAATCTTTTACTGTCATCACTCCTTTTAGAATCCCTTGATATAAAACACTCATAAACATGTCTTTGCAGTTTGCAGACATCATGTTACATGCTACATGTGCAAAAGCTGAGCTGTCAGAAGCTCATGTCAAACTGTCAACTTGCTGTAAGAGCAGATGTCAGCCATAAAGAGCTGAAAGTTCAGGTATTAACTTCTGTCAGGGTGCTTCATAAGAATCCCTGATATATAGATAGAGGTATCGCTTTTAACTGCAAATCATAAACATCATGGACAAATTAAGTTGGTCCTCATACCCCACTCTCAGTCTCTCTCTCTCTCTCTTTCTCTCTCAGCATGTAAACTTAAATTTGTCCGAGCAGCTGAACACACATGTGGAGACTTGTCTTCATCAGTTCACAGTTGTATGACTAAACTTGTACACCTGTGCAACCTATGGGTGTGTTTGTGTGTGCACCCTTGATAAGGGTCATTGTATTATACAGTGTTACATCATCACTTTCACGCTTGCGCTTTTCCTCAACCTGCCTCCTCTCCCTCTTACCCCCTTCTTTTTCCCCTGTATCTGTTTCCATTTTCCCTCAGTTGACGCTTCATTTTTGATGACTGTCTTGTCCCTGTTTTTGTGAAAAGAATGTACAAACATCAACATACTCTCCACAGAGAACATCCTCAAATTTGTCTCAGTCCGCAACTCATCTCCCTTGTGTCTCAGGGGGAATCTGCAGTAAACTATAAATCAAATGAGAACTGATGCCTGCTGCGATCTGATGACAAATTAGTTGATGCAAAACAGTAGGGATGAAAATGATGGTCTCCTTTTTCATTCTCCTCACCATTTACTTAAACAAACCTCATCAATTTACGCAGTGAACAAATTACAGAGCGACTATTTGGATCATACACACATACAGTAAAATGTGCACTCCTCCTGTGTGGTCCTCCTCAGAGCTGCTGACTTCATAACTAATATATCGCAGGCGTTTAGTTTAATACCCAGATGTTGGTAGGAGCAAGGCATGCAGGCCCGCGTTAGCTTTTAATTGGCTGGGATCCTTGAGCTGATTTTTGGGGCTTAGCATGTGACTCAGGGAGACACACACAGGCAAAAAGCGCCCACACACACATACATACACACACTTTCCCTGAGCGAATGAAAGGCTTGGCTGGGCTCTGACAGGGCGGCAGTCTCATTTGCTGTCAGGAAGAGACGAGTCATGGCTGTCCAGAGGACTCTACAAACTAAACAAATGCAGACAGCACACACACATGCAGAGATCCCAGGACTGAGTGACGCCACGCTGCTGATGGTTGCGCCAAACAGCAGCCATGATATCTGCCAAGCAGATTATTACAGCGTGGAAGAAAGACGCATGTCGGAGAAAGGGAGAGAGAGAGAGGGTGAGGATTGAGAGCAAGATCCTGCTACATTATGTTTTGGGGCACAAATTTTAAGTCCACACAGGCAAACTGATTGTTGCTGTGTGTGTGTGTGTGTGTGTGTGTGTGTGAGAGAGAGAGCGAGAGAGCGAGAGAGGGAGAGAGAGAGAGCCTTGAGTTCCCACCAGGGCTGTAATTAAGTGGCATTAGCATAACTAAAAGCCAACAAATCAGCTAATCAGCTGGCTGTGAATTGGAGGGGGGGGTGAGGAGCTTAAAACACACACACACACACACACACACACACACACACACACACACACACACACACACGCACATACTGATGCTCACACACATTAACTTTGACAATGTAATATGCCATTATTGTAGCCATGTTTTAAGTTTTTAGATTTCAAATAAACACATGCACAAACTTGTGAGCTCTTCTCAAAAACATATGAGGAATTCACTAATTTCAATAATCAGGACTGCAGCTCATTTAAACTGAAATCAATCATTAAGCTGGGAAGACATAACTCAAGATTTTCCGATTCAAAGCTGTGAGAGACCCCACACGTAAAGAATTTCATCACGTCTCTTTATGTCGTTGAAGCTGACGCACTACATGTTGTGACAAAGTATGGCCACCACGCATTACACAATACAAAGAGTTCAGAAAATCTCAGAGCTATCACTCAAACTCACATTCCTGTGATTCTTTTGACCAGACTGTTTTTATATTTACACCCACTACTTGTTTTGTATGGATTGTTAGTCATTCAAGAAAAACAAAAAGATTGAGAGAAATAATAGTTTAACTTTTATCATGCTGTCATTGCAGCAGGTCGAGGAGCTAACTTCAATCAATCGTTGGCTCACACACACTACTGGACACGTGGTGATAATATAAAACATGCTTCTTCCAAATGGTAGGATGCCTTGACCTGATTTTTATTCCAAAAACTCCACAACTTATCATTTCTTTATCAGTGACTTCACAAGCTGTACACACAAAGAATCAAAAATCAGGCATATCGATAGCTGGTGGACGTAACGTGTTGTAAAAGGTAGCAAAACAACAACAAAAAGAGGAAAATAACCCGATCTGCAGTAAACAAGAAGGTTTGAATGCATTAAAATGTCTTTGCAAATGTTTCATGAAATGAATTCAACATGTTTTCTATAGGCCTAAAGGATACACACGATGTGTTCTGCTGAGAAACGTAGAATGTAAACAAAACAGTGTTTGTTTATAATGAAAGTCCACAGGGTACATTTACACTGTATGTGGAGTGTAAGAATGAGTGCCAGACAAAGTTATCTACTATTACAAAGAAGGCTGTTCAGCTGGGACCAGTGCTGGTTCCCACATCAGATCTTTAATGATTTAAAGCATTTCTCCTGCTAAACAACTATTTCTCAACTGGTACAGATGTTTGTGAAAGCCATAGACCCAGTGAGGAGGAGTGACAGAGAAAAGCAAAGGTGCCCACTGAAAATGCCCACTGGTGCCCACTGCCAACAAGGCAGGTCAAAAGTAAAACCTCATATGACAGGGACTACAAATAGTGGCATATTAGACAATACAATACAATACAGTGAATGGAGTGAATTCTGACTTGCCGAAAGCTCAAACACAGACCAACAAATGAACTCACTGGGACATTAAACTCAGTGAATCTTCTGTCGGAGGGCTTGGTGAGACAACAACATAGACGATTTTGTTAAATTCACGCCATTCTTCACATGGGCGTTACTTGGTTACAGGCTTATGATTTTTACAAGGGAACACGCTCATTAGACTGTAGAAATACACACCAGAGTGTAGACTTGTTATTTATGAATTATATCCTGCTGTATTTTGTCATTTATTGTCCGCAGAACGGTGGATAAACAAGCAAACTACTGACCCTTGGACTGACTACTAAACATGACCTGTTTTCTCACCATCACTGTCATCACATAATCAATGTGAAGCAGTGTTGTAGGCCTCCATTCACATTTGGTCAAAGATTGTCCAGATAAAGTTGTTGCACTGTCTGTCTGAAGCTGTCGAATGCTGCAGTTTGCCTCAGAATAACTGAGGAGATGTTTTGCAATCACAGGAGCATTCTGCTATTTGTGCATGTAAACACTGATCCTATCTCATGCATGAGGAAGGGGCTCCCTTTCACCACATCTCAGCCCTAAATTCCAGTCGGTGCAGTTCTCGGTGATGCGCAGGGAGCACATGCACGCATGCTCACGTAAAACAGACACGCACATAAACACTCGCTCTCTCTGAGCAACAGAATACTGTACACAGTGCACACTTATTTACACATGAACTGTCATATACACACTGAAAAGAGAGAGAACGTGCGTACACAGGCACAGATATACAAACAAGTATACAAACACACGCACACACGTACAGGGAACTGAGAGGCTGATGACCCAGGGAGCTGATGGGACACACACAATAAGAAGGGCATAGTTTAGCAGCTTGTGAATGGGTCTCTAAAGACACAGCCCACACAGCCCACACACAAACACACATTTTGTGTCTGTCCTGCTCTAGTATTGGCAAATCTAAAACAATCTTTGTAGGAGCTGGAGCAACAGAACTGCAAGCACATAGAAAACACAGGACATTTATCATTATTTGTGTAAGTAAGGACTAGACAGCAGAAAATTTAATTAAAGTAACCCTATGTAAGTTGCTGAACAGCAGCCACTGTGGCCACAAGAGGTGCACTGAATTTCCCTTTATTTTCAAAGATTCTCTTGAATCACTTTATGGACCTCATCATAAGGATTATTAGCAAGGAACAGTGTTTTTATTCTATTCTTTTTTTCTATTCTTAACACAACTACTTCTGTCATTTTGAACAACCAACAATATGAATGCTTTTGGTGGGAGACTACAAAGATACTCAAATACTCAGAGTTGTTAGCGAGAGATCAGGGAGGCAGTGTGATGCAGCCAGGAGGAGACTATGACCGCCAGCTTTTTGCCCTTTCACCTTTGAGTGTGGCCATTTGGAAAAATTAAATTTTTTGTACAAAGTTACACAAATTGCAAACAAACAGTATGAAGATTTCTAAGACCTTTTGCGTGTGAAAAAGTAACGTTAACAGTAGCAAAACCCCTGAAATAAGATGCTGTAACTGACTCTGGAAAATCAGTTACGCATTAATATCTGTAATAGTAATAATAATAGCTAAATTTAGCCATGGCCAGTGATCATACTTGACAGAGTTACACTCGAACGCTTGAATTGAGGTGCATTATATTGTATGTAGATTCAAAAGTTGTGCTTAAAACATGGCATCGCTCCCTGGTTGACGAAACTATACCAATCAATGCACAGAATGTACAATAAGCCAAGGTGAGCACTCATAGAAAGGCATGCTTTTCATTAGGAAAATACATCCTCATAACTATCACACATGGAACCACATTCACTGCTGATCTACTCCAGCTCACATCTTCCTAAACTAAATCTGGAGATTAAACTAAATAGAAAACTTTGGGTGTAATGGCTTTGTGAGAGAATAACTCCTCAACTCCTCATAAAACGATTCTGCTCATGACTTTATGGTGTCCCTACGTAACTTTGGAATCATCCTCAGTCAAAAGTCAAAATCTTTTTCTTTATGAGTCCATCTCAAGATCCAAGGTAATTAAAAACAGCTTATTACTCTTCTCATACTGTAAGTAGACACATAAGAAATTAATTTGAAGAAATGCTTACACACACACATACCCTGCCTAAGGACCCGTGTATCCATAATATCCTGAGAAACAATTCTCAATGAATAAAAAACTCATTACATAAACTCAATAAAAAACAAGGCTTTTGGACTCAGCGTAGGGGAAATTAAAGATAAAAGGAGGGCAAGGAGAGTACACTTTTACCACCGTTTCCTGTAAAGAAAGAGAAGAAAAAAAAAAAACGAGGTAGAGTGATTCACTTGAGATGGAAAAAATCTGGCGGCAGTAATCTTACTGTGCAGTGAGTGACTCAAAGTCTGTGTGTGGTATTCATGCCCTCCTTTTCTCTTTTACAAAGGAGGAAGCGAGGGAATCAGAAGGGATCGAAAGAGAGAGAAAGACAGCGAGGTAGAGAAAATGAGAGTGACAAAGAGAAACAACCGAAGAAAAAGCGAGTTGATGGAAGGAGAGAAACACAGAAAGAGAGAGAGAGAGAGCAGCGTTGAGCGGCACTATGCTTGAGCAGTCCTTTTGACTGACAAGAGAAGGACTGGAGACCTATTGTTGAAATCCCATTCCTCACTGTATTGTCCGACCTTATCAATGCAGGGTCACCAGGAACAATAGCGAACGCTCACATAAGTTCCCGTTCGTTCACAGTGTCGCTGCCTGTGGCCAACAGAAAATGCAGGTGTTGATGATCAGCTGAAACCGTCTTTAAAAAAAATCTTTAAAACTTTTCAAGAGTCAAGAAAAGGTATATTGGCACTTACACATTAACGATCATATTACCATGAATCTTTTCAGCTCAGTTCCAGGATTAGCAAAGATTTTCTCTCGTCAGGAGATGAGCTACCAAGTCTGTGAAAACACTTGTATAATGTCTTCTGTGTTTCTGGAGGAGCTTTCCAAAGTTTGAAAAAATAACCCTGATGATGTCATGGATGAGAGGAAGGGTATAATGAAATATGTTACGAGATTGCATCTTGGGAAATGTAGTATCCAGTATTCTTGGAGCTTTATCAGGGACCAAAAGTTAGGATAATTCGGCCTCTGTAGCTTAAATGGATGATTTTTAATCTGTCTCACATGAGTTCCCCAATATTATTTAGGTGCAATGCAACATTGCTGTAGTTCCTCTTTAAAGTATAATTTTCTACTATCTTCTTTAATTTGACAATAACTTGTTTTACTATAATGCTAATTCAAGTGCATTTACCTGCATGTTATCAATAGAAAAATAAAAAATGTATAATTTTATTTCATTGTAACTTTTAAAATATTTTACAAGAATCCTTTATAATATCTCTAAATAAGTCATTTTCAAAATGTGTCAAGCAATCAATTATAATCAACTAAAAAACACTTATAAAGTTTATAATTATTCCATTACAGAGGAACAAATTACAAAATGGTAAAACTGTTGATAAAAGGTCACTGCAATCTAATTTTTCATAGCAGAATAACGACCTCCTCGACTGCAAGAACAGAACCACCACAGTAAAAACAACCTACTACCTACTGTCCTAATAATACTGTACAATGCCTCAAGTAAGAGTAAAAAAGTGTAATAATATGTTTTTTTTTTAAATCCCTCATGAATTTTAGACAGATGCAGTATGTTGAATTCATAATTCCCTCATCCTCTGTAAGAACTTCCTTTTTACTCCAGACTGACTACTCATCATCAAATGTAAAAGAAAATTCCACCTGTGCGTTGTAAAAAAAAAAACAACAACAAAAAAACAAAAAAAACGTCTCTCCTTTTGGGTCACCAGACGTTTCTTATTCATTACCAGCTATAAAGCCTGACAAAGAGAAGGCTTCATGCCCTTCATCTGCCTCTTCACTTCCTCTCTCCTTCTCTCCCTCCGGCTCTTCATGGAGAACAGAGAAGGGGAATCATTCAGTGGCTGAAAAGGTTAAAGTCTAGCCGAGGGCTGGAGTTCCTGCGTCTGCCAGGGGCACCTGAAGAGGGGCAAACATTTACCGGCAAAGAAAAGAGGGGGAGAAAAAAAATTAACAGCCTGCCGAAGAGCTGCAGGGTCCACGGTGAGTGGTGGTGTAGGGCCCTTGGAGAGTTTGTCTTGTAATTGAGTCAATTGTTGACCCCTTGTTCAGCCTGCCTCGGCAAATCTTGGGAGGAAAAGCCTGCCGAATAATTAATGTTCTCTCTCCTTCTCTCCCTCATGCTCTTCATCTATCCATCTCCTACTCCTCTTCACTTTCCCCCTCTCCTTTACTTGTTTTCCGTTGTCTCAGAGGATAATTGTGCTGTGAGTCAAAGGCAGTCATTTGGGGAGGAGGCGGGAGGGGGGGTGCTGTTCAGGGATCTGCTGAGGCTTACAATCTTCTTTTCACCCCAAATCTTTCTTACCCCCTCCCAACTCTCACTCTCTCCACTCTCCTGCATTCTCCCCCTTTTTCATTCCTCCTTTTGTTTGCACCGTGGGATGAATTTTAATCACTCCTCTCTCCACCTCCGATCTCAGTCCCCCCCCCTCATTTTTTTCCCTCTCTTTTCCCCCAAACTGGCCACTCATTCCCTGTTTCCAACTTATATCCAGCACCTTCTCTCCTTACCACTCCTGCACTGATCGCCCCCCTCAAAGGATCTGAGAAAACAAGGACACAGATATAGCCCTTTGATGACGAGAGGAAGGGAGTATTTGTCACTCCAGGTTTAGCACAGGCCAAATGTCTCTAACAGGCACGAGGATAGACGAGAATTGGGAGAGGGAGAAAGAAGGCGAGAATGGCAAAAAAGAGGGAGAAAAGAGTATGGAGGAGGAGGGTTAGGAGGAGGGGGGACAGCAGGACAGAGAGAGGAGGGTCACATTCTGTTTGTGGAGAGCGATCATTTTTAAATGCCTCCTTCATTCGAGAACACTTTGTTTGCACAAGGGCTCTAGTGTTGTGCTCCTATTGTGGCGGCTTATCCCGAGGGACAGTGCAAGCCAGGGACACTGTTGTCATTCACATCTCACACATTTACAAAATAGCAGGTGCTCTAAACACAAATGCATTAATGTAAGTGTAAAAAGTGAGAGCGAAGGTACATTATCATAAGAACAAGTGTAATATCCACTAAAATCAGCAAGTAGAAGAAAACACAGGAAGTAATCACAGAACAAGTGCCAAGAATAAAAGCTCAGGGCCACCACAGTCAACAACAAGCCAAACGGTGACACTTATGATAGGTTTTTTTTTTTTTTTTTTTACAAGGTCCCACAGTCTTTCCTCATTTCCTCTCCACAGGCCACAAGCGGTCAGCCTACACATTTGTCCGACTAGCCTGCACCAGCTGAAGACATTTACAAGAGACATGAGAGGTTTAGACAACTCCTTGATTCTATGGTGATGTCAGCCATGAGTGCAGTAACTTATGACACACGTTCATTAAACTAAAATGACTGATGACTCTCTTGATCCTTGTGGTGATACGATTGCATGCATGTTTGCAGAAGTGCAGAGTAACTATATAAATGTACCATTTAAAGTACTTGATTATTTCCATTTTATGCTACTTTATACTTATGCTTCGCTACATTTCAGAAGGAAATATTATACTTTTCACTCCACTTCCTTTATGTGATGTTCAAAATCAATCTCTTAGAGCAGATATTATGTTGAAGGCTGAACTTTTGTTTATAATTAAGTACTTTTTTATTGTGGTATTTCTACTTTTGTTCATGTAAAGAATCTGAACACTTCCTCCACCACTGTATGGTGTGTTTATGTGCTTGGTTAGATATCAGCATCCGATTTACCTCCTGTAGCATAACCTAAAGCTTAAAATAATGTTTCATCTGATGGTATGCAGGGAGAGTCAAATCTTAACTGCCTCTCTCTCTCTGTCTACCTCTCTCTCTCTCTCTCTCTCTCCCTCCCTCCAGCCCTCCTCGTGGAGTGTTTGTTAGGAAATCCTGAACAAACCGCAGCTGTTTGTTCTCTCTTTGTCAATGACGGGTTTTTATAGACTTCTACTATTGACAATCGCGCGACTCCTGTTGGCCTCACACAAGCTGGATAACACTGAGCAAATAGGTGTATGTACACACACATTCACAATCTGTCCGAAATACACTCACAACCTGCGTCCGAATCACCCAGAGCGCACAGACGGGGGGACGAGAGAAAAGATAAGTCAGATAGTGAAATAGATACTTTATATAAATGCGAATGACTAAAAAGCTAAAATATTAATGTACATACATGGGTCAGGTGGAAAAATCCTCAAGCTTGCATTGCAAATACTGAAACACATGTCTCAAGAGTATCTAAATTGCATACACTACATTAACAAAAGTATGTGGACACCTGAACATCACATCCATTTTGTTTAGCATCTCGTTCCAAAACCACAGGTATTAATCTGCTGCTGTAACAGCCTCCACTCCTCTGGGAAGATTTTCCACAAGATTTTGGTACCTGGCTGCAGGTACTCCCACAAGAACATTATGTTACGGCCTGACTCACAGTTCATGTTCCAATTCATCTCAACGTTGCTGGATGGGGTTAAGGTCAGGAATCTGTCAAGTTTTCCATACCAAACTTATGAAAGCATTTCTTTATGGATCTCGTTTTGAGCATGGGGGCATTTTCGTGTCGAAACAGAATGAGTTGACACAGAACAACTTCCACAAAGTTGAAAGAACACTATTGTCTAAAATATAATTGTATGCTGCAGCATTAAGATTTCACTTAAGTGGAACTAGGGATTTTCTGGAAATCTGGTGGGTTAATGGCATTAAGAAGACTGTACATTCACTGATTACGCACTAATTATAAATGTTGGATTTATTTAAGACTGATTCTGATATTTTCAGATAAAAAACAGTTTTTAGACAAAAAGTATAAAAAGGTATTTAACATTATATACCAAAATGACATGCATGTAAAAAAAAAAACAAGCAGAGAGGGCTTGAAACAACATTGAGACTATAATGTAGGAAGATAAAAATATAACTGAACAGTTAAGTGAAAAATAAAACGTGAAATTTTGAGATTTTATTTAAATATTTAGATATATATTTTTTGGTAGCTAGTCAAAGATGTCTTTGATGGGTGGGATTCTACTGGAAAAATTTGGGCGAATTTCAGTGTGTCTAAGATCCTGGCTACCATATATGTCACAATTACATACATACAGTAGCAGTTGACACTGGTGAAACACAGCGATAGTCACATCACGTGTCATCATCGCCCATAAAATGCATTATTCTGAATCCAGTTACCTCAAACAGGAGAGAGGAAGACTCTCCAGATTCCTTGGCTCACAGCAAAGAGAGAGCTGAAGAAGAAGAAGGGAGGTAAAGAGACACCGGGTGTGAGTGAGAAAGAGTAGTGAGAAAGAAAGTTGACAAAAAACACACACAGGGAGCGGAGCAGAGCTTCTGTGTCAATGGAGGAGATCATGGATGCCAGTAGGGGGCTCAGCCTTCAGCACAATAGACCCCCAACTGAGCCGAGACCCTTAATACCCATACTCCTATTTCACACATCTTTTCAAAGCACCCATACAACCCCAATCCACCCCCACCCCCGCCTCGATGCTCTGGCTGTGCCCTGTGATTGCAGCCAAGTGACAATAGCGAGAAAGTCTACGTGTAGCAACTAGGGGCCATCCAGGGACTCACGCAGGGGCCATCAGGGGCCATCAGGACACCTTGTCTTTGTGTATTGGAAAACAATGGTGACATCTCAGGAACAGTAGTAAAAGCTTCCTCTGTCCTGGCAGGGAGCTGTTAAGAATTACAGGGGCATCAAGTGTCAGTGATAAATGGGTCATTATCATCTGGTCTGAGGTGAAGTGTGGAGCTGATAATGAGCCTCTGTGTCAAAATCACAGTAACCAGTGAGGGCCTGTTGTGCTGCCACTCAAATGACTGTTGCAATTGTTTGAGGACAATTGGTGTTAGACAAATTGAAGTTTTCTCAGAGGTAAAAGGAAGTTTTTAACATTGTAATATCTGAATAATGGAAAGAAATATGTAGAATTACAGTAAAATATTGCTTCAGTATCCATTTATCCATTGATACCTACTAAAACATGAAACAAGACATACTTTACAATGATAATCAAAATGTTGTTACATTCCTTTTCCGTCAACAAGATCCCACTACTAAAATATTTTATAAATGACTTCAGACTGTATTTATTAAAGATCTCAAAGTCTTTTGGGTGTGATCTGGACGGTGTAATGAGAGAGACATGCAAACATTTCTCTTCTGCCAAAAGAAAACATCTTGAAAAAAACTAATCGTTGGGAGCGGGGAGGAAAAATATACCTCAACATCCTGGGCAGTTCCAAGGGAATTCTGGCTCAGACCCAAACACTGGAAACAGGGTGAAGAAGGCCGGGCTTTGTGGAGTAAACGGGTAGGGAGCACAGTGAGGGGCGTTGGGTAACTGAAAAATGATTTACTTTGGCAAAAATGGGTCTTATTTTACATAAGGATGTATGCAAGCAGACAAAATGTATCTTTAAATGTAATATTTTTCCTAATTTATGCTCAAACTCATTCACAACAAGAATTCTCTTTTTATTTGCCACTTGTGCTGCTGCGGTAGCTCATTGCATCAGTATCCCTGGCGCATTATCAGGCGAACAAACTACCCTTCAGTCATGACCTAGCTTAGCTCCACTAGCCTCTCAACCCGGCTACTGGCCTCCACTCAAGCAGACCCCCTCCTCCATTTACAAGGCCCTTCAGTAGCTGGCTGGTTGCTAGACAATGTGCTTGGTTATGTGGGTTATGTAAAGACCCTCCTGCACACAAAAGCCAATGTGGTCGCCTGTTATGTGCAGCTCTTCAGAGCCCTGGGTCAGTTAGCAGAAGAGCTCTGGCGCTAACACTCCAAGTTAAAAACGTTTGCTCTTCAACGTGTTTACTGAGAGGAGAGGAGAGGAGAGGAGAGATAGTTCAGTGAATTATCTTCTACTCGCTAATTTCACTTCCCCTTAACTTCCAAACGCCACTTGGTTGAGGTTAAAACAACCTGCTTGTTGACCTGTTGATGTGTTAGAAGTTGTATTAGAAAAGGTGAGTATGAATGTGAATGTGTGGATGTATATATATTTTCTTGTTGCCACTAAGTGTGGGTCTTACAAATCCTACAAAAACAACACATTTGCGCAATCCTACACAGCTCTGAATTTTGTAACATTAATACAAATTCATATTTATTTTAAGTAATATTTTGTCAAATTGCTGCTACACCTCGTTTATGCTCAGGTTTTTTTGGTGTTGTATCATTCTGGTAAAGTTCGGGTAATAGTTATTTTTATGGATAGGGGTGGGTGACACCACAAAATTTGGTTTTGATCCAATGTCATGTAATACCAGAATAAGAATCTCCATTATCAATACTAATACTTTTTATTAGTAAAAACTGCTAATGTACTATTATGTACTGGAGAGCCATGTGTCATGATTTGTGAGGTGAATGAACTACTTCAGAATGCATTTCCGCTAGCATTAAGCATTTATTTAACTATTATCTGTTAATCACTTAATCCCATACATGTTTAAACACAAGACTGTATTAAAGATAAATAAAACATGATCATTTTATGCTATTCATGTGCCCAGAATGTGATCTAATTTGAGACAGATCCATTGTTTGGTATCGATCCTATTGACACTGTTATCAAAATAAAATGCTGAATAGGTGTTATCCTTACTTTAGGTCTTGATCTGCCCACCCTTAGTTGTGATTTCTCTTATTTTAATACAAAAATCTGCCTCAGTTTAGTCCACATTTTGCACATCGTCACATTATGTGACAAAAAGATATTTCATTAGGGTTACTAGGATGTTTTTACATATATAGGGACTGTTTGTGAAAAGGGTGCACCTGTAATTTTACATGTTCATATCAATGGTGGGGTTTCCTTCATTTTGGATCAATCAGAGAGGGAAAACACTACATCCATGTGCGTATGTGTCTGTATGTGTGTGTGTGCGTGTGTGTGTGCATAGGTGACAACAGACAGCAAGAGCACTCCAGGCAATGACATGGTGGTAAGCCACACACCTCAGACACACCACCAGTCTGCTCTGATGGCTAACCAGCAGGGAAAGAAGTACTGAGGTAAAGCAAGCCACTTGTGTGTGAAGGTTCAACTTAAAGACACATAGCATCGCTTACACAGAAATACACACAAATCCTGTTGATGTTTGTATACCGCAGACTGTTTCCCAATATACTGCCTGTGAGTGATCAGGCATGAAACCACAAAAACATGCCAAAACCCTGACTGTGTAAAATTATAGTAGTGAGCAGCTCGGTTTCAAGAAAAGACTCAAAATTAGTTCCTGGAGTTTAAAGAAAAGTGCATGAAATATGATTGAGGACATTTGTTAATGAAGAGAGCACCATTGTATGTCATTCTTGTGAAATAAGGTTTATCATTAACATCAGGTTCACTTTTTAAAAAATATGAAAAACAAATAAGCTGCAGCCGATGTTGCCGTTTTTCTTTGTCTGTTGGTAAATTGATAATTTGGGGGGTTGTTTGGACAAAATAAACAATTTGAAGACATCAACTGTAAACAGGCATTTTATAGACCAAACTGAATAAAACAATTAATTGAGAAAATGATTGCAGATTAATAAATAATGAAAATAATTGTTAGTTGCAGCAGAAAACTGCAAAAATGTGTAGAAATTATCTTCAGACTGCAAAGTTTTTGCTGTGCAACAAGCACCTAAAAATCCAGATTTTCACAGGCTACATCTCAATCTGTAAAAACTAATTTAGCAAGTTAGCTGCAAATTGTACTAAATTCATTTGATTGCAAATAAAAACTGCCATTCTGATCTCTAACCTATGAGCTTTTACAATATGAGAGCAGATTTTGTGAGTGCACGCTAACTTTTCCTTTGTTTATCTGAGTTAGCTGAATTAATAGTTGTCCACTGAAGTATCAAATATACATACTGTTTATTTTCCATTGCAACAAGAGACAGCAAATGTTTTACAGAGTCTTTTAAATTTCATAGATCTTCCGCTGTTGTCCCAGACATAAAACTCACAAAGACAAAGTTGTGTTTAGGCAACCTGAAATGAACCTGGACCGCGGTGAACTCCTACTAATTGAATTTTTCATCATGTCCTAGACAGTCACCTCCACCCACAGCGAAAACAGCCCTATCTCTGAGCATCTAAACACACACACTTGAACGAGGAGACGGAGACACACAGACGTATAGGCACTTACATGCATTCTCACTCTGACACCCAATCACCCTCTCACAAACTCAGTCTGACAAGCTGGAGCATGTGTGACAGAGCTAGCTGGTTGGAAACAGACATCCCTCTGCCCTGAGGCTCGGCTCTATCCCACAGGAAGCCGGAGTGTGAGCTGGGACACACAAGACGAGGGAGGGAGGGAGGGAATGAGAGGGAGAAGGAGAGGGGGGGGGGGAGCAGCCACAAGGACTCAGCTCAATATCAACTGGAACTGCATGCAAAGGAATCTGATCACTTTCTGATCAGTTTATTTGTAATTATAATGTTATAGCATCGATTTATGAGCACTACTGAAGCTACTTAACATACTAAAATGAAAAGATGCTTAAATATTGGCATAGAAAGTAATCTGACATACAGGTCAAAGGTCCAATGCCCACATATCAGGTGTAGGTAGTCCACTTAACCATCAGGACCCCTCTGACATTATTCTGTATTGCTCCCTGACCTCAGTGCTGTGTCACTTTGCAGCAGAGATTCAAGGGAAGAACAAAACTGATTTGAGATGAGGAAGAAAACACTGACTGAACTATCAAGGAACTCCTCCTTTTGTGATCAGTTGATTTTGTATTTCAACTCATCTAAAAAAACATTACATTGGTTTGACTAAACTTTCAAGACATCTGTTCAGCTTTTTCACTCCCTCAATGAACAATAATCATTCAAGGGAAAAGGATTGCCTTCTTCTATGTAAAAAAAAAAAAAGGACGACTCTTTAGACCCCATTTTCTTCATTAAATTCAAAAATGCATGCATCAAACACACAGAAAATAAATGTCTCCCAAAGTTGCTGGTCAATTATTTATGAACTCATTTGAAGATACTTTTGAAGTTGATCCCTGTTACACTACTTTGTTGTATCAAAATTATCATAATATATGTACAGGGGTCGACAAAGGTTGTGTTTTGCTAAATGGTTCCTTCACTCCCATCTAATTGGATTTTCAACCAAAAAAGATCACAGTACAAGCAAGTACTATGCACATCATTCTCAAGCCAGCAAATGACAAAGCAGTATTATTATCTTATACTATATAGTACATCAGTATCCCAGTCTGTCACTTACAATACAAAGTTCTTTAAGTAGAGCTACTCAATGTTTGTACCAGTCTAATCACAGTATCACATCGCTTGGCTAAAACAGATCCAAAAGTTCAGCTAATCACCAACAACTTCCCTCTACACAACATCCACAACATCTGGGACCCTTCGCCCACTGTACGCCCAAGCACATGCACACAACACTCAACATTCACACAGAACACATTGACACGCACCGAATGCACAAGTGCTCACCACATTTCTGCTCCACAGCTGCGCGAGAAGACAAGACTCGATAAATAACCTCTTTGAATGGGATCCTGTGGGTTTCAGTGTTTGAAACTTTGAACATCCAGTGATTGTTCTCTACAGGATAACAATTTTCCGCTCATATCCCGAAGTGTTCCTCTCACCGCACTGAGAACTCAAAGACAGCATCTATCTGTCAGTATGTCAGCAGACCAGGGCTTTTAATGGACTACAGGTGCCAGCTAATAAGGGCCAATAAATGTGCCACAGCAGAGCAACTGCCTGTCCTGTCCTGAATAGAAATAACGAGAACACAGTAGTGGACAAGGGGGTTTAACTGCTGTGGAAATAATCAGCAGTCGGGAAAGTCCAACAAAGTCACAACCTGCTGCGGAGTCATCAGATTAGGACAGGCTGACGTGGGACTAGATAGATGTTATGGAGACAGAAGAGAGTTGAAAGAAATAGTATTATTAGGATCTGCAATGTATGTAAATATAAACTAAATATAAACTAAATGGAAACATGATAAACACCTTATGCTAACCTTTCCCAAAACAAGTTGCTCTTTCTGTACTCAAAATGATGAACTAGCAAAAAACTAACACTTAAAAACAAAACAAGTCAAATAGATGTTGAATTTATGAATATGCAAATTCTGAGTAATGTAAAAAGAAAACAGTGCTATCAGTTTTTTGCGCATTGTCTTTTCATGTCTTGGCAGCCCTGAACAAACAACCTGCACTCTGTCAACATCACACACATCTTGATCACAATTTAACTTCCTGATTATTCTATAGAAACACTTGTGTTCTCCAGGTTTAGTATTTTAAAACTTGACATACTCCAACCAGCAGCCTTAAAGCACATGAAACAACAACCATCTTAAATTTGGTTTCTAAGGATAGATAACACCTGTGTAAACTCTAAAACATACTAGAGCCGTAACAATTAGTTTCTCGATTAGTCGATCGACAGAAAGTTAATTGCCAATTTCTTTTAAAACTGAGTAATCGTTTTGAGTCATTTTTTAAGAAAAAAAGAAGCCAAAATGATCTGGTTACACATTTTTTCTGGTTTCTTTAGTCTTCTATGGCAGTAAACTGAATTGTGCACTGTTGCTCGGGACAAAACAAGACATTTTAGGTTCCATCTTGGGCTTTGGGAAGAGATCGAGATTTCTCATAATTTTCTGATATTTTATACACCAAACAAGATTAATCGATAATGAAAATAAACTTTGTAAAATTTGTAAAAGTATAAAATGATCAAACCTATTTTTGCCAAGGATTGTGTGATGTATAGAGAATGTCATATGATGTATAAAGATACTATTATACAGCCTGGCAGCGCTTTTCATCCATTCATCCTTCTATTCTCTCCTTCAGTTCAAGGAGGCTGGAGATTTTCCCAGCATGCACTGGGCGAAAGGCAGGGAACCACCCTGCACAGGTCGCCAGTCTATCACAGTGCGAACACACAGCACTGCACTCTGTGTGAAAAGAAAAGTGAGCGTGGATCCCTGTTGACCCTCTGTGTATTCAGCTGAGTCTGGTCCCATAAGCCCGGCATAAATGCCCAGCATGGTACCTCGATCCAAAGACCAAGAAACTCACTCTCACAGCCTCTTCCTTTCACTGTACCCTGCCCTCTCTCTCTCTCTCCGACACTCACAGAAAGACAGTGTCTCTCCCCCACCGGTTCCTCTTCCGTTGTCTCACGCTCTCCTCAAACTTCTGCAAGCAGGTGCATTAGGTTCCAACTGCACCTTTGTATGTACATATTCCTGACTGCAATACTTGTATACTGCAATTTAGCAAATGTGCAATATCCTGAAGTGCAATATTTCAGCTGCTAATATTGTTTTATATCTTATTGTTTTATAGGTTACAGCAAATATATATATTTAGCTAGTTTGCATCATCAGGATTACTACTCAATTTCGTTGTACTCTGTGCAATGACAATAAAGGAATTCTATTCTATTCTATTCTATTCTATTCTATTCTATTACTGTGTCTCACCTCGCTCTGCACCCCCTGGCATAAAGACAGTGATGAGACAGAGAAGCATCAGGAGTACGGGAGGAGGAGGAGGAGGAGGAGGAGGAGGAGAGGACAACAGCTCTGGACCTGAAAAAACAACAGCTGCGACAGCCGCATTGTCATTCCAACATTTGTTTCATGCTGAGTGCAGCAGCAGGTCAGTTCCCGGCATGAGAACCACACAACTAACGCTGTTGTCCATCTTCACTCACACCATTTTGCATCCTCAGCTGAAGAAAGCTGAATGAATTCTGAAAATTAAAAAGGGAGCTTTGGGTGTGTGGCACTACAAAAAAAGGACACTAGCCAGCATCACAGGTTCATGAGACATTTTAAAATCTGTTTTTACATTCTATCCAATCAACTATAGTACGTGCTAACGTTACATTCCACTCACACAGTAGCTGTCAGTAGCACAGTAATGGTGTGAAACCCACCACAGTCATCACACCTGCACCCATCCAGTCACAACATGTAGGTGAATCCTGGAGAAATGACCTGCAGGGAGCTTTGCGTGTAGCCAAAAACAGTGACTACTGACGCTGAAGAAACAACAAACTGAAGATTTTAACATGAAGAACAGTGCAAACTAGCAGCTGTTGCCACGTCATCTCTCTCCTGCTTCACTCTTAAATTCCACTCTAACATGAAGATGTAGATGAATGTCAGCTTCATGCACCATCACACATACTCTCCTCAACATAAAGCTGGTAATGCAATATACTGCGTGGCTTTTTAACCTTGGACTGCTCTTACACATGGGAGGCCATGCTTCATGTTTCACCACACACACTATAATCATGTGTCTCTTAGAGTCCTTCTTTACTAGCTCTCTTTTTGTTAGTTATTGGCTACCAGGAAATGAAGGCCCTCCTCATGTAATTAATGGGCACAATTATGTAATTGAGGAGTGGTCTGCAGTTTGCTGCAAATAGGACCAGATGTCCCCTGAGCATGCTTACTGAGAATTTTCAGTTGTTCTGATCACTTACAGTGGGGTCAGCGCCTGTACCAAGACCTAGCTCGCCCCCGTGCAGCTACCCAGACCCTCTTTTCTTTCTCTTGTAAATAAAGACTTAATGGTTTACAAGCCTTCCAATAACCGTAATACCTTCAGAGTGAATTAGCTTGCAAAGCAGCCAGACACACAGGCTGGAATAACTGCTGGGAAGAAAAAACACATCCACATGCATTTTTATTCAAAATCAGATTGTCTTTGTCAGGTAAAAATACAGTTTTTATGTTGTAACTTCAAGGATAATGTGTGTTTTACTGACTTTACAGTTTGTTTAAAGATACACTTTTTTGTGACATAACATCTTGGTAAAATATTTATATAAAATAAAATATTTATATATATATATATTAAAATCTGCTGGTCATACCACAGTAACTACTGGTTTACTTCCTTCTGTGTGTGTGTGTGTGTGTGTCAGCACATTATCATGGTGAAACAGCCAACCAAACTCTAAATTTAAAGTTAAGATTCTTGCTCAGCTGCGAGCTGATTTACATGCTGCTGATGTCATCCCTTGCTGTGTATTCATTCCACTGTGCGCTGCTAACTCAGTGCTTTCAAAAGTTAAAGAAACTCAACACTAAACAGGCCTTTCAGTGTTAAAGTAGGACACAACATGAGGAAGAACTAAAAGCTAGAAATCATTGGATTTTTTTACTAAAGGATTCTTTATACATTTTATCTTACAGTAGATGTAATGTTTCTTGAGCCCTGAGCCTCCATTGTGAAAATCACTGCTTGATAGCTGGTTGTTGAGTGAACTACTCTCCTTCATCCTAAACATCAGGGAATCTATTCGAAGGCTAGATGTGGGCCCGGATCTTTCTCATGCTGAGCAAAACAAACAGTCATTGCTGGCACGAAATACAGAGGAGCCAGAATTATGCCTTATCTGATCCAAGTTCTTGGGTTGAGACGTGAATTGTCTCTGCTGTTTCACAAGTACAAACTACTTTTTGTGTGTTCCAATAGGAAATGAGTTTCACTCTGAAAAAGTTTGAAATTGATATTAAGTGTCCTTATTGGAAAAAGAGTATAAACTACAAAACCACACAGCAGTTTTTGTTTGTGCAAACTTTTGTGTGCTCCCTACTGACAACAGTTATGTTGTAGCTTCCAGCAATGTTCCAGCGATAAAATCGTGTCATTAAAAATAAAAAATACCATCTAACACATTGAAAACTGTTGTTGCTCAATAAGCGGCAGGAAAGTCAGTCAGTGTAGTTAACTCAGGCAGGGCAGGGCCAGCCAGTCAGGACGGTTGAGTTGTAAATGTGTTCCAGCAGGAAAAGCCAAGCTTCAGAGCAAGGCGAGCAGTCTGGAGTCGGCAACTTTCCCCTGCTCCAGCTAGCGCACCGCCCTCCCTGCAGCCCACCCAAGAAGCAGCCCATGGGCATAAATTTGAGAGCCTGACTCGCTGCGGATTTAAAACAATCTGCATCTCTCTCTCTCCCTCCCTCTCTCTCTCTTTCTCTCTCTCTCTCTCTCACTCCTCCACTCTCCTTCCCTGCACTCACTATGAAATGTTTCTCCCGTTCACCCTTTACTCTCTTTTGCCCTTCTTTCCTTTCAAACAAATTCCACTGTTAATGAAAATGGAAAGCTCTTTCTCAGCTCGTGCCAATAATATTATTTTTCTAAAGGCTTGATTAAGTTTGCAAATGCACATGAACTGTATTTTTGTGTGTTACTATACAATGTTCACAAGAGATTTTTATTCTTCTTCTCTACTGTAAAGAAGACGACACCAAAGCTTTGTTGAAATAAAGTTAATTACATCTCACAAAACACAACCTTCCAATAGTTTGTTGTTTCCTGAAGAGAATTATTTTCTCAATAACAACTTCAACAGAAAGTTGACCGCTAGTTTCCATTTACGTTTTATGACACTGGACCACAGGGAACACAACTATAAACAATATTTGATGCTACAGAAGAAAACATCCAGTCAGTTCACAAAACCAACAAAACAAGGACACCACATCACTTTTGATAATCATGTGCTATTTAGCTTAAATGGGTTTGGTTTGGTTGCAGATGCTTCTCTTTGAAAGGAGGATTTATCATCTTGTTTCTGCTACGGAAACAATCAGCAGATGTGACTTATAAATTAAAATGAAGGTGCAGAGTTGTCTCTGAATCATCAGTGAGAGTCTGTGAATTTCCACATGGAGGCTGAAGTCTGATCAAAGCGCTCTGCAGACTGACTGTCATGTCAGATGTGTTGTAGTAAATATGAGGCTGTTTGACTGAGGTGCAGCTACCTTTGACCCACAGCAGATTCATGTCAGTGTATCAGTGACGGCTCTGCCTGCATTTGGCTTGCAACGGTAGTAAGTCATGTGTGTGTGTCACTGTGCTACCTCCATGCATGTGGACTGACTTCCTGTTATGGCATCTGATCTGGTTAACGTGGCATCAGCAAACCACGGTAGCTTCTCACACTGTCACTTACTTACAGAGTAAGAAAACAGGAATAGAAAAAGACGTAAGAGGCTGAGCGAGCGGCAGAGGAAGAGTGAGAGGGAATGAGAAAGTAAAAAAAAAAAAAAAAAAAGACGAGGCAAAGCAGGACATTTATACAGAACTGGAGACATTTGTGAGAGAAAAAACAAAAAGAAGAGAAGAAAACATACAATGAGAAAAAAATGTTTGTGGCTCTGGAAGGCTGACCACACTATTCAATGTCAGTGTGGTTTGGGTCATCCATTGTTTAAAATTTTGTTTTGTGGCTCTATAAACCTGGAACAAATGGAGATGTCCTCCACTTTACATAAAAATACATAGAAGTGAGTGCAGTTTAAGGTTATGCACATAAGCTCAATTTACTCAATTTTGAAAATTCTAACTAGCATTTGAGTAGGTTTGTAAAGAGTTGTAGAAAATACACTTTCTTGAAAAATCACTTTCTGCTCATTTTGTCCATCACCAGATCTTTAAATGATCACTGAGCAGCCATTAAACAAAGTGGATGTAGAAACAAAGGTACCCTTCTACACTGATATTAGGAAAAAGCACCAACCAGCCAGAAATAAATGTAAATATCCAAAGTTGGATTCAAACACCTGTATAACTTTTCTATGACCAGATATTTCCTGATTTGAATCAAACTGATTTGATTCAAACAAACATTTCTAACTTTAGCCAATATTTTGTTATGTCAAAATTCTTTATTTAAGACGGATGCATCCAGCAGTGTGGCATGATAGTAAGTTGTTTTTTTTAAAAGTTTTTCTTAAAAATATTTTCACATGTCCAGACAAGTGTATTGAAAAAAAGTATTGTTTTGGTAAATCAATACGGAAAGTCAGGTGTCATGTTGGCACCAATATAAAAAATATGAATCTGTTGAATAAAAAAACACAATCTACACAGCTATCAGCCCTCATGTGTACATCTTTATGTGCATATCTAACATCTAAATATGTTTAACACACTGATTGAGTAATCAGAAACGTCCACAGTGCTTTATAGATTAATATGTAGATACTTGCTGCACTCATTAAGGAGAGTGCGCGGTATGTGGAACTGCGAGTTGCCCGGGAAATCTGCCAACCCGAGGATCTTGGGATGTTATCTCATCTCAGATAGCAGAGTTGTTGTCCAGAAGGCTCATCATAAACACACGCAATATGCCTCTGCACTCTTTCGCAATTTCGTCTCTCACAGACTATCTCCCTCTGTCTCTCTCTCTCTCTCTCTCTCTCACTTCGTGGAAGTCGGAAATAATTATTCCAGCAGTAAAATGTAATAGCTTATCACATAAAACGGTGCTGTAAATTTAGTCACTTACATACAAACTGCTAGGGAGGAGTAATCTAACTTCTCTACTTGGTTAAAATGAGAGACTGCATTTTTTTTGGAGAGGGAAGAAAAGACAAGAAAGCATTTTTAATCTAGAGAAGTGTTTTTGGTTCCTTTGTCTTCTACTGGAGAAGTCAACAGCATTCAAAAACTCATCCTATCCCATTAAAACTCTGCTGGAAACACTGGTCTGACCGTTTTTTTTCTGATTGGTGGACGTCAGAGAGACGCAGGCAGTGAGGAGGGTGACCGTCAGACACTTCATTGTAATTACACCGATGATGCCAGCACCCAAATGCACTGTGGCTATGGCAACCTGATGAAATAATAAACACCGCCTCCTCTTCACTTTCTGCCTGCCGACAGGACAGCTCGTCGTGAGTCATCAGTGGCTGAGAACACACACATTGAAACACACACGCGGCCGAAGACACACACATACTGTACATACAAGTGCAGAATCATGCAAGAATATAAATACTCTGAATGAACCCGCGTGCACAAACACGCAAACACTCACACGCTTGTAATTAGATCAGATTTCAAACTATTGCAACAAATTCATTCAGTTGTTACTTGCTCTCAGTTTAAACCTGCAGCACTTAGATCTGAAATACAAGATCCATTTTCTTTGCCTCCTCATCAGACGCTGCTTATGTTTCCCTTTGTCATCCACAGCCGACCACCATCCCTCAGAGAAACCAAAACCACGAGCCCATTGTTACAAACTAATGTAACAGTGAGAAATGAGTAAGTATCACTGTGGCCTGTTTGTGCACGCGAAAGCTATTCACAACCTCACCTGGATCCCATTAGCACCAGTTTGATTTCTAATATCGACCACATGAGATGATAGTTAGCAGTCCGCATGCCTACTTGCCTTTACACACACAGACACACACACACACACACAAATGTATCAAAAACTGCCACCCTCATTCAAAGAAGGAGGAGGGACGAATGGGAAGAGATTGACTCTGCCTTTTACTGTCAGCATTGTGCTCAAATCTATATCACATATGCACACATGCACACTTTCCTTCAGGCACACATTTGAACAAAAGCACTACATTTACTGTAAGATACAACCAACATCACTCTTAACGCTGCCTGCTGCCACATGTGTGACTTGACGCAGGCATTAGATGAAGGCGTTAGAGCCATGGGCTAGGCAATGGCTAGACAGGAATATTTCCGCAGTAGAGCCAGGCTCACTTTAAAGTACGGGACGACCAATTTGTCCATCCAAAATGAGCTTTTTTGGGATCAAGACATTGGCTTGGCTTAGTTAAGTTGGTTCCATTTCATAGCTTCACAACCTCATACGCAGCCCAGCATGCTGGAAATTACTGGACGATTCCACAGCTCAAAATTTACATTCAATGCAAACGTTCAGTGCCACTGTAGGAAATAGTTTGCTCTTTATGTAGCAAGGAGGAAAGAAACACTGTGGAGATGGTAGATGGGCATGTTCATAGAGTTCACATCCTGTCACCGACTAACAATTAATGCGAGCTTTGTATGAAACCGTAACTAGCATCTTTTGTTAACCTTAACCAAGTGTTTTAGTTGCCTTACCCTCACAATATAATAACCATAGTGTATTTGCCAAAACCACAAACTTTGACTGACCTTAACCACACTGTACTTGCCGGACAATGTCATTTAACATAATCTGGTTTTTAATCTGAGTTTTGGCAGAATCGTTGAATATCAATGCTTTCTCTAGCAATAAGTTGGTAATATGGGATGTTCTGATTGTCAGTTCTCACTAAGGCTCAGTCAGTCACTTTGATTAATCAACTTCTAGTAAGTGTTTGATCTATTTTTGATTCCTAGATTCCGATTCCTATTCCGATTTCTGATGCTGATGCGCTAAGTGAAAAATATGTATTTCAAAAATTAGTTTCAGGCTGCAACTTGCAATTTATTCAATTCATTGTTTTGTCTACAAAATTGCAGAAAATTGTTTAAAGTTATGTAATAAAACATTAGCAGGAATGTTCAGTCCACAGTGTGGATCTTGGTGTTTGGAATAAAACACTACGATTCACATATCTCATCATCTATTCACTAAAATGATTACCTTAAATCCAGCTGGCCTTGGTCTCTTTTTTTCTTTTGCTTTGAACTGATTGTCTCTGTAGATCATTTTTCTTAATCTCCACGGCTGCAATTTGTCTGATAGGCCTTCTAATGGGTGAGAATGCTCTAAGTGACCATGAACAATGATTTTCAGAATATTTCCCATGACTGCAACATTTCCCCTTTTCTATTATGTGTGCCCTTTGGCTAATGCAATTCAAGCTTTCTAAGTGTCTAATGCCTTTGCCCTCTGGTGTCAGCCCACTACTTAGTAACAACCCCCCCCCTCCCTCCCCTCTTCATTCCTCTGACTCATTTCAGCATCATTTGATGTATTCAATGTTATATTTTTCTAGGAAGAGGGATTCTCCACAGGAAACTTAGTGAAATCATTTGTGCAAGTTGTTCATGTGTGACAAAAATCAACAGCAAATGCAGACAGGCATACACGATTAATGTGGCTTCTTCTTGTTATAGTCAGGCGGCTCAAATGGAGTAAAGTTTGGCTCAATAATAACCAAAATAACAACCACAACCAAAATCTATTCCCTTTGATCTCAATGAACAATGACCGTGTCCATGAATGGCGACAGACAAAGTGAATAAAGACTTTCAGCAGTTTGAAAACAACACAAACTCAGTCCGATGAACCAACATAACCTTCAAATACCAGACCCTGACATCAGAGATCTTCGGGATCTCTTTCTGAGCCTTGAAGTACGGGAGGAAAAGTAGAGGATGAGAAGAGAAAAGAGTAGCAAGGGATAAAGACGGAAAAGGGAGTGTGTGAGTGTGTCTTTGCTTATGTGTCCTTTGGAGCATCCCCAGGCCTGTCTACTCTGTTCTTTCTGCGGCCCGAAGCCGATCAGCTCTGCACTGAGGGCGTACATGGTTTTAGCTGGGGCCGGCACAGACAGACAGCTGCTATTAAACCCTGATTGTTTCAGGTTCACAGGGTGTGAAAGGGTCTGATTGAGGGGCTGTGATCCCAGTGAGGGTGGTCTTTCCCCCCCTCCCCCCCCTCCCTCTCTCTTTCTGGAAGGTGGGAGGAGGGTGGTTGGGAAGAGGAGGAGGAGGAGGAGTGTGTGTGTGTGTGTGTGTGTGTGTGTGTGTGAGGTGGGGGTGGGGGGGTGGGGTGGGGGATTGCAGGCATCACGTGACACATGTTTCTTGCTGAGCGGACCAAAATGGGATCTGGACAAAAACACACCACTTGTTGCTGCCTGCCTCTGGGTACGTGTGTATCACGTGACCGGCGGCCGATAGTGCCAACACAGAAATTAAACATGTTGTCCACATCATTAATGCCAGTGAGAGAATCCATGTTGAGATTTTTTATATTTCAAATTGCTCTCACAGTCACACACCTCTTAATGACACAACTGTCATTGCTCAAATTGCCCCTGCTTTACATTTTGCCTAGATGCACACAAGATTGAACATACAAATCTACCTTAAAATCATCAAACTTCCGTTGTTTTTACTGGCCTTAAATGAGAAGGAATTCATCAAGATTGTATTCAGTTTGATAAAGGCTTATCACTGCTCTGATATGACTGTGATGAACCAGATCAGTCCTCTGCTGTGACTGGCTGTCGGAGGACAGTTCCTTCCTGTATGGTCTATTTGTTTAAGAGCATTCCCATTAAGGAGCCTTTTGGCCTTAACACACTTGATAAAGACCAGGGAGGGTGAGGAAGCTCCCCTGCAGAGCTTTTCACACGTGGCTAAAGGACAAGTGCACTTTCCTCCCTCGAAACTCTCCCCCGTCTCAACCTTGAGAAGGACCAAAGCGCTTCCCTGTAATGGATTATGTGGCCTGTGGTATATATCCAAAAATCTGATTTTACAACTTGAAACAATTTCCGCAAGTTCACAAAAAATCTGGCCACAGTTCATCACCTCAGGTCCAGTGTAATCAATTAAAACAATAAATAAAATACCATACCAAGTTCCTTCAAATTTTAAATCCATGTCTATCCCTCTCATGATTTTTGGCGATCTACTTTAGACCCTTTGTGACATAAACGCTCTCTTTCTCTGTATGTGAGTGTGTGTCTGTGCAAATACTGTTTAGGGAGGTTGTGAGTTTGTGTGCTTAGCACTTCTCACTGTCACTTTGGAATAAATAAGTGTTTGGCTGTTCTATTGAGTCCAGTGTTGACGCTCTTCAGTCCAGGGCCACTACATGAAGACCAGCAGCCTAATCTTCCCACATTAGCAGCTACAGTCAACTCTTTTTAGAGATAATTAGATCAGATTCCACAATCTCTCACAGATTAGAGATAAATCATTAAAGGCTTGAATGCATGTTTTTAGTCTAAAAACTGAGAGACTTTCTGACTTACAACAAAAATAATCAGGCTGCACATTCAAGAAGCCCACGAGTTACAGAAAACAGTTGCATTTACAGGAGCTTTCTGCTGCCTGAAGCTTTGCACAGTGTTCAGCGATGATGTTGTTTTGTGGGTGTCCTGATAGAAACTCACATTTGGAAAAGATATTGACACCTCAGGTTACAAGAAACAGCTGTTCCCGGGTGGCCCTGCGACCCTCACTGTGTCAGATGATTTTAAGCTGTGCAGGCAGTCAAAACCCTAAAAGAAGCTCTTCCCAAAGAGACGAAGGTATGAAGGTAGGGAAACACATATTTGCTGAGATCTTAACTCCGAAAAACTTCAGTTCGTAGAGTATCCACATCACCACAAATGGATAGAAAAGACCGGAGCAGAGCTAGAGCTTTGCGCTGATGAGAAACGAGTGAATCCACAAAAAACCGGCGTATCACAGTGAAAGGAATATAAGACTTATTGGTCGGTTAGTAGAAATAACATGCAACTCAGTTACAGGAAATGGGAAGTAACCAAAATAATTTATGGCAATGCTCCTAATGCGTAAAAGTCACGCACCATCACCTGAAGAGATGACGCCAAAAGAGAAATGACTCAATGACATTACTTTTGCACCACATTTGCAATATTTTTTCCCATCTAACTAACTACAAAACTATTTACTATAATGTTGAATAATAAAACACAACTTTCCCACCATGTAAAACGTCTTGTTTATCATATATCGGCTGTGATTTCAAAAGCGATCGATAAATGATCAGCGCTACGTACCTCAGGTCAATGCAGGAATATTCAGCATGAAACTTTTTGACTTGATTCCCAGAGTCCTTGGAAGAGCTCAGAGGGTCCAAGGACTGCGAAAGTCTGAGTTCCCAGTAAAGCCTCCCTTCTCTCTCTTTTCTCTCTCTTACTTTCTGGCGGACGCACTCGGATGGAGATGACTGAATTCTTCACAGAAACCGAGACTTTATCCAGTTTCAGAAGTGCTTTTCCATCGCGTTTTCCTTCACAGTCACTTTACGCAAACGGTTACAAAGTTGAACCCCATGTTCGGCTATGGAGTCCCGTAAAGCGCCCTGAAGTTGGTTGCACAGCCAATGCGGGAATGCGCACCCCCTTCTCTTCCTCCCTCCTCCCTCCCTTTCTCCACAGTCTGTGGACCACCCCGAAACAGGAAGTTCACTTTTTGTTTTTCTTAAAAAAGGACCATGCTGCTTCAGTTTTCCCCACAAAGTTAGCATGCACCACAGATCAACCACCCAAACTGATAGATTTTCATTCTCTGAGCCTTTTTCATTCGTGTGTGAACACAAATATCCTACATTTATACATTATAGTCAGTTAGACTATATATAAAGACATTACAGTATGCATGTTTGTAAAAATGTTTGTATGGACATGGCTGCGGCTATATAGAGTGCGTTCCTCTCTAGTAATTGGGATAATCTATCTATAAATGTTTTTGTTTACTCTAATGGTGTAACTTCATAGCAGCTTCTCGGACAGCGTGTGTGGCTGGCTACGTGTGGGGATGCTGCAGATTGCTGCGACTTGCCAGTAAAATCGACCACAAAACCTGGACTGGAGTTCAGTCTGCAGCTCAGGACCAGGACCAGTGATAGAGGTCTGCAACATACCCAACATGCATTCAATTTATACGCACAAACAAAACTGATTATGACAGGAATATACAAAAAAGTTTGGGAATCATAGAGAGTATCAGTAAAAAGTTTGGACATACCAATGGTAAAGTGTGTCCAAGCTTTTAACAAATTTAACAACTAGGATACATTTTCACATATTTCCTCCTTTTTATGTTTCTAATTGTGGCACCACAGCCAATTAATTATTGAAAAACATATGTCAAAAGTTAAACCTCGGAGTCAATGCTGCTGGCAACTGCCCCAGACCCCCAGGGGCCCCCAATCACTGTTTATCAGGAGGTTTGAAGTACTTTGATTAATTACAAATTTCTTAGGGAATTTGGCCCTGTTTCAAAATCTAGTTTTCCACCTGGGTCAGAAGAGGCCCACCTACTATTCATAACAACTGCACAAAGAAATCGGTCCAACATGGTATTTTTGTAAAAAGATGTATTGTGTAATGTCTTGTTTAGGTGCACAGTTCACAGAAAGGAGTGGCATTTGGCAGGTATTTCACTGAATTTTATGATTAAAGGTACCCACATGTTCCATTCAGTATCTTTCACTGAATTATGACCTCACCAGGTGCTGGTCCCTAAACATTATACTTTTCTGAACTACAAGTGTCTTTTCACCCATTAACTCCATCGCTTGAGATGGTGATAAGCCACAAAAGAGTAAATGAAAAATTATTTTATTTATTTATTTTTTTACACTAAGGCACAATCATGGCATAGCACTCCCTTACAAAGTGATACCGTTTGGATCTTGGTTTTGATTGGCTGATTCTTTCATTTCTGCTGGGAAACTGTGACTTCACTTTTAAACTGCTTGTGACCCCCAGGATGTTATTTTAGATCCTTGTTGAACAGTGGAGATCAGTACTGTCTATCTGAAGTAGTTTCCTGTTTCTGTCATTTGTTGTTTCATGTTATATACAGTAGATTTGCTGAAGCTCCTTTCCAAATGGTGGCATGTGTCAGGCACTTCTGTTACTACTGGATGTTAATGGATCAGTGAATTAATGCCTTCTTAAATGACTTGTACACCTTCAGTGATTAACTGCCTGTGGTTGGATGGCATGCATTCAAGTTCATCTTGAGGTAAGGCAATAGGTAGGGTAATATGGCATGTTCCTTCATATAGTTTTAGGCTCATGTGTAATTTTTTTTTCCAAACCAGGGTTGGTTGTTGTTTATAAGACATTAGCAGGCTCCAATATTATTGCCTCGGTCTCTGTTATTCATCACTGATTCTCTGTATTTGGTAATTGGCATTTATGTTGCTGTTGTCTTTGTAACATTAAAGCATATCTAGTAATATGGATGTAATCAGGCAAATAGTCACAATTAAATATGAAGGTCTCTTGAGGAGTTCTGGTTGCTGTTTATGAAGTCCCACTCTGCTATTTACTATTTGTAGGGTTTGACATTTTATTAGGCACATACTCTTGGTTGAGGCTATCACGTAACCTTGACATGGACTGATGCCAGGACAGAGTAGCCTGAGTCAGCTGTGAAAATGAACCATTGTAAATGATGTAAGCTGCACTCTCTATAACTACCAGGATGCTTCTCTGTGTTTCTCTAAAATGTTTTGTCCATATTACAAAGAATGCTTACCCTACAGTATCTGGTCATGCAGAGATAGTTTTGTTTTATGTGTTGAAATTCTGACATATCTGCCTCTGAAACACTTGCCATCACCCCAGTGCAATGGAGGTACATGGAATTAACAGCTAACAACTCTTTTCATTTAGAATGTATTTTTGCTTATTTTTTATTGTAAAATTGTATATTGTATTTCACCTGACTTTTGTGGTACTTGTATTTTCTCTCACCTTCTATTTTTTGATTGTTATCCAAAACCGTTAAGCCAAATTCCTTGTATGTGCAAACCTACTTGGCAATAAACCTGTTTCTGACTCTTATTCTGAATTATATTTGTGCTCCTAAGAGCACTAAAAATTAAATGTGAAACAATCAAAAACAACAACAACAACTTTTCTGTTTTCTCAGGTTAATCCACAGACTTCACTGGCCACAAGACAATTACTTAAGTAGAAAGTTCTGACAGATATCTCAAATTTTTTCACATTTATTAAAAGTAGAAAATATCTTATTTTGTAATTTGTGTGAACTATCCCTTTGAGGGTGTATCTTCAATTTATACACAAGATGCACCACGAAAGTAAGCAATTAGGCTGATAAAGCAAATGATAAAGCACAGGCCATTTGTTTTTTTTTAAAATAATGTAAATCTACAAGCATAAAGCAGTTTCCCTTTAAAGCAACAATGAAAGCTGAGTAAAAGCATGAACAGTTGGTGACCTGAACCAGGGCAGGAGTCCATTGAGAGGATACAGCCAGTGGTTAAATCAGATTTTGTCAATGAGAGTCGTGGGCTTTAGTCCCTAGCTACCACTGTGGCTGCCAAGCGGAGAATTCTTGGATGTAAATCGGCCCACAGATGCCGGGGCCATATGCTTCATCTGACTGCAGAGAGAATCCAACACAGGCTTCACTTTAGATTATCAATGGAAGGAGATTAAAGGTGAAGAAGCAAATCCCTGTGAGTACAAGTATAGATGGTCTCACTGGTCTCACTGGATCATGTCAGACAGGAATTTTTGCTATTCCCATATATTCATTTGAATTTGCCTGGAATTACATTTATTAAATAATTATATCTCAACATTGAATAAACACGAAATACACGCTAAATTTTTCATCCTCTACTGAGAGTATTTTTAAGTAATACCATGATAGATATAACAGTGTATAAAGTAACTTAGTGTGACAGAAAAAAATAGTTAAATCTCTTTAACAGTAATGCAGAGAGTCATTTTGACCAGATGATTCACACATGGAATCTGTTCTTTGACAGGTGATGATTTCTTAAAGTTGCATTAATTGATTTCTTCGACCACTTGGGGAAAGCAGAACAAGCTGAAAACACACATTTGACATATAGTTTTATTACCTCAGTTACAAACCCTAGCAAACAAGTACCTGAATATATCCAGCAGATACAGAGAAACATTAGCTGTCATTTGAAGTTGTGTTTTTGGAAACCTGAGAAATGTAAGTATTCACTCTCCTTTTAGCTCTATGTTGATCATCACCAACTCCAGGGGAAAATATCTGACTTTTAGCTGCTAACTTTTCCACTAAGTTTTAATTTTTTATCTTCCATTTGGTGTTGGGCAGGTTGTGTACAGTAAATTTACCAGATTTTTGTGTTTGTTTGTTTGTTTTTCTTTTTTCTTTTCTTGTTGTTGCTGAAAACAGCTTGATTGTTTTCAGCAAAAAAAAAAAAAAAAAAGATTTATGAAAGTGGATCTGTGTGCACCTAGTTGAATTTCAGGTATACTGCCACTGCAAACATTTTTATCATGATTTAAAATTTCACAAGGCATGTGATATATTTTAATAAAACACTTGCATTAGCAATATAGCTGAAATTCCTGCTCAGGTCACAGAATCTGGTGGGTCACAGAGTTTGGTGTAACACAGGAAAACCACAGTAATGATCCAAAACAGACAAAAAGGTTTTGTATCACTGAAGGGAACTGCAGAGTCAGGTGAGAATTCTCAGTGGGTTCATCACAATGAGTAACTCCTTTTTATATTACACTTATGCAGTTTAGTTAAATTTTTAATATATATTGATTAGTGCAGCTCTAAAGTGCTGCAGAAGGAAGTGGCCTCTTCCAATTGAATGCAGAAGCAACAATCAAAAAGCAACTTAAACAATGCTCTTGTACAAAGGTACCCAGAAGTATTTATGTTTTAGATATGTTTTATATTTTGAGAAAAGGTATTATTTAAAAAAGATTAAAACGTGTGTCTCAGTGAGAGGAAAGGTGAATGGGACAGAAATAGAATTTTCAGATGTCTACCTCCAAAGCTCATTGAGAGCTTACAGCGCTAGACGGATTAGAGACAAGGTAGGTAATGTTGTTTGTCAGTCAGAGCAACAGCTTTTGCCAAGCTATTCAGTTCAAGTGAACATGAAAGCTGAGAGCTGTAAATGAGATACTGTTTCACTGCTTGTCACTTTTTTTTCTTGAAACCTTGCCTAAGCATGTTATCACAAAAGCTTTCACTGTTCTTAATCTATAAACACCATTAGTGGTACATGTACAGTATGTCGGTTATATTGTATATTCTGCTGTGCTTTATACACTGATATGAAAAGCCAATGTATTGTATTTTATGGTGTGCTTTATACACTGATATGAAAAGCCAATATAGTGGTATTACTGAAATTATGTAGCTGGAATATTCACGCAACAGTGACGCATAAACTGAGAATAAGTCATTTTTTGTGTTAGAAATATTATTTGTTGTCTACTGGAAGTTAAAGAACGTGTTGTATGGATGAAGAATGAAGGAGCATCCACGTTTAAGGCCACTGGAGGATACAGAGGAACATGCATGTTAGCCCAGTGACAGGGAGAGAAAGCATCTGTTACTAAGACTCGGGGCAGCTGGACACCATTCCCCCGTGCAGCAAAATCCACAAAATCTTTTACAGGATTTGTTTTTCCATTGCAGATGGTCCTTTGCACATGTTTTCTTCCCATTGGTCCGGGGTCCTAGACTGACAGTGGTGTAGCTTTGCAGGTACTACATATAAGGGTGCTCTCTGCCTGCACTAGGTTTCACCTCAGGCCCTCGCACACTGCAGAAAGGAAACTGGAGAGGAGAGACTGCAGGGGATAAACCGTGCAAGAAGAGACGCAGGTCTGCATGAGCGCTGTGTACCTTCGGTCACTGCTGGGTCTACGGGTAAGAGTTGCACAGAGATATTGTTTTAGTTCATCAAGGAATTGAATGCACTGTGCATTTTGTGCAACTGTTTTTGCAATGCATGCACTAATTTTAATGTATTATGTTTGCATAGATAGAAATTTGTAGCATGGGTTGATGAAGTCTATCTAGTATAGTAGGGTTACACAGGGTTATTTCAGCATGCTGCCACAGTCAGTTTTGTAAAATTTCTACCATGCAAATTTGTTCAGCAGAACTATGACAGTATTGCATTTGAAGATTTTTGCACCAAAACAAAATTCCAACCCATACAAAAGACATTACCTGTTTGTTACCTGGTAGACAAATGCGTCATAACTCCTCGTATTTTAACTTTATGGTTATATATCAAGCCATGTGCTTAATGTAAATACCATAAAATGACACAACACAGGTAAATCAATAAGAGAAGTGAGACATTTTTGTGACTTTTTATTTTATTGGGAATGCATTTAACATACTATATATTTATAGTATGTACTATTACCACTATAGTACTATATAAGTAAAGAATGTCAGACAAATATAGAATAAGAATTTATACAAATATATAGTACAAATATAAAATTTGGTTTGTGGAATAGTAATTAGAATACATACTGCAACTAAAAGTTAACCATGTCCATCTCAAGAAGATACTCCCTAATGTGTTATTTAAGTTAGAGCTATTTTCAGCTCCACACCAGTTTACTTTTACAAATGTCCCTTTGCCTTTAATTGAATATGAGTTTATTATAATAGACTTACACAGTGTGTTT
Organism: Thunnus thynnus; assembly: GCF_963924715.1. NCBI lineage: Eukaryota > Metazoa > Chordata > Actinopteri > Scombriformes > Scombridae > Thunnus > Thunnus thynnus. Next base: position 14,763,809 of record NC_089520.1, on the reverse strand, counting down.
AATGGCCTGGATTTATAATCATGGATGTTACAGTGATTTTCTTGAATCCAGGAAAAATTTCACGATATGTTAAATATTTTTACAGCACTATCTGATAGTAGTATTACATGCTGGCCATTCAGGAGTCATTGTAATCCACTGTACTGTTTTGAATGGATTATGTACACTGGGCCGTAAGACAATTTAAACAAGAGATAGGCTAAGTAAGGACATTTTACTATTTACATGTTTTTTTCTCTGTAATGATTTATTGATGGATTAAAGACAAAAATACAACTGTGATAGAAATATATCTTCAGAATGTTTAAAACTCTGGAAAATGTCAGCATTTTAATAATTTTTACAGGTTTTTAATTATACACTTTCATTGCAATTTTGAGAAATCTTCCATTGGAAAAATGTGATATTTGATAAAGTACCGCACAGTTGAGTATGGGTAAAATAAAGACAACTTATTATATATTCATGTCATATGATTGTACAGGTATGTATTCAATTCCCTGTATGATAAACAGCCATTTCTATCTTGTTGTGTATGTGTGCCATATTTTTCAATCTTTCAAAATGTAAAATAATGTCAATGCATCTTAAAATTAAAATGCAATTTATCAACATCACCAGAGTGCATGCAGCTGTAAATGCAAATATTTTGCATGCCTAAATATTTCAGCACACTCTAGAGAAAATACAATGTGGATTCTTGTGATTATGACCCAAAGCAGTTACAAACATATTAAGTAAATACAATAGAAATTTAGTATACAATAATACAACACTTAATTACACTTCATCCTACTTGTCAGTACATTTGACCATGAAGATAGTTCCATTTGGTTTATTTAACCATATTATAGAAAATGAGGGAAATATTTTTATCTGAGTCACCGTCACCAGATGGCAGCACATCCAAGCCTAAGAACAGGGCAAACCAAAACACCATGAGGTACAGTCCAATGTATTCACCGTTAGAGAGCTAGTTCATACAAATATAGGATGATATAACTATTTAAAGTACTAAGTACAACTATGTGTCTAAATATCCACTGTTTATATTTATATTCTATGTATGATCTGTGATAGAAAATATATGCTTGTTTAGAAATTTCTTTTGTGGCCTGCTGACGCACTCATATGGTTTTGTTCTGTTTCTTTCCCCAACAGCTTGATGATGTTTGACTCGAAAAGAAACACAAATGTAAATGCAAAAGACACAATTTATTAAAGAAAGTGGTCAAAATGATAAATTACAAGATAGGTTCACAATTTTTTAAGTCTGTCTTAAAATGGTAGTGAGGTTCCCAAATGAGCATCGAAACAGGCTTTTCTTGCTGTAATCATTCCTCCTGTTCATACTGGACATTAAGAGATCTCTTCATTATGTACTTTCAGTATAAGTGATGGGGGACAAAATCCACAGTCCTCCTGTGCAATTTTATTTGAAAATTTATCTGAAGCAAATATTAAGCTTCAACCATCCAAAGGATGTTTTTTTATTACTGAACTTTATACTAAAAAGACTATAACTAAGACTAAGCCTCATATTAGCTTCATATAAACTTTTAAATTCATTTTTGCACAAAACAAATACTGTGATTTTGTCCCCCACCACTTACCCTGAAAGTACAATAAGACATCTTTTAATGGCCAGTATGAACAGGAGGTATGATTACAGAAACCTGTTTCACTTGGGCACCTGACTATTGTCTTAAGACAGACTTATTTTGGACCTATATTTTAATATAAAACATATACTGCTCAGACATGACCTGTATTCCATTGTTTGAGAGTCATGTCTTTATTTTTTTTTCACTCTTTTGTACATACAGTACCAGTCAAAAGTTTGGACACACTTCCTCATTCAAGTGAATGGGAATGTATATGTAAATATAATATAATATATTTTTCTATCATGTCTGTCATGTGTCCATTACAGACCTGCAACTTCCATCAGTTGGGCAGATTCCACATCATCTCAGCAAATACTGTTCTGCGAGCCAGGAGAGGCATATGTATGTATATACACAGTATGTATGCAATAAAATGTGAAGTGTAAACTTCCACTAAAATTGAATTTTTTGTCATTTTTTGGTCAAAAATGTTGACATAAACATAAACATATCTTTGTGTTAACTATAGTCAGAATATGAGTGGCTGCATCATATACTACACATCAGTTTAATCAATAAAAGTCAATGAATAAGAAGAACCCTCCTTAATTCTATATCCTGTTTAGTTGAAAATAAAAATCTATTCTAAACAGTATTTTAAACCAAAAAGTGAAAATTCATGACCTAATTTAACTATACATAAGATAACTAATGCCTATAAACGCTATAATAGTTTTGTTTTTTTACATCAGAATCTTTTCCATCAGAAATTACTGTCATTATTAATTATGATGATTGATAATGCTAATTGGGTCACGCAGGCTAAAGCAGCATCCATCACTAAGTAAATAATAAACTTTACTTATTTAATCTTATCAGGCATACACAGTTTGAATTACTATAAAAACATGTTTTGGCTGTTACATCTGTGAGCTGCCAAATTAGAGGTTGGCATACAACAACCTGATTGGATGGATTCTGTTTAGTCTTCTTTGACAGAATTAGGTCCTCACAGGAAATTGTGTTGTAAGACCTGAGTGAGGGTTAAAGAGGAACAGCAAGGACTGTGACATTAATTCCCTGAGCTGTGCTGATGCAAGCTCCTGCTGGATCATGAACTATTTAAATCCAGCAGCCCCTGTCCTCATTGGAACACTTCCTCATGTACCACCTAAACGAAAAAGTGCCCAACAGGAAGATTCTTCATCTCAAAAAACACTTATTATATGGTCAAGGACTATTTGAAGAGTTGAATTCCACAATGTACATTTTGGGGATTAGTTTTTCGGATCAGAGTTTCACAGAATTTAACAAAAAAAAAAAACAGTGGTCCACAGCAAAAAAACACCAATACCCACCTTACCCCACCCACAGATCCAACCTAGGCATGTTGAAATAAATCAGCTGAAAACAACACAATTTTTTTTGCAAGGACTGTCGTGTTTTTCTACAATGAAAACGTTCATGAGAATAATCTGATGGATGCTATAATTACATTATGAAATTTTCATGTTAATTTTTGCTCATTTCTAAATTCTGAGATTTTGGTGAATTGCGTATTGCATTTTTTGTGCAGATGTATATATTTTTGGTTTACATCCTATAAAACTGTTAACTGTTTAATGTCAGTGGATTTTTCCATAATTCTCTGTTATATCAATAGCTTAGTGAGCTGGACATCCAACTCACCTGTAGCTGAACATTTTTTTTTAGTGATCAATTCTTAATTACTGCTTATATAAACCATATCATTAGACCCATACCCCCCACTCCCTCCCTGGTGGTGACTAAACCCTCCCCACACCTACCAAGAAGATCCCCAAACAATTAACTTAACCTTGTCACAATACCTGTTGGCTGTAGCTAAAACTGTAGCTAAAAAAAAAGTGTCTTTTTTTTCAACCGTAGTTGCACAAGGGACGTGCACCCAAGCAAGCATTTGGTTAAATGGGCCCATGTCAAATACCAGCGAACAGGTTGGTTACATCACTATCTCAGTCTCTCTCCTCTGCTCCACTGTTACGTCTATCAGCAAGTCTCAATGAGGGGAGTCACATCCACCTACTACATGACGCACATTTCCTAATTTGGACATTTCCCCAGAGATAAAACTGAGCTACTGACACACCTGAAATGCTCCCAAGGGACTCTCCTTAACCTGTTGTTCCCCTTCTACTTTCCACAAAGCCTGTAATTTTTTCAACAAATTAATCATTCCACAGTGACTCATAAATACGTTTAGATTGTGCCTTACCTGTGTTCTGACCTGTGAACTTCCCATCCTGGAATTGCATACTGTATGCAGCTCTGTAGTGATCCAGTTGACAAGATGTTGGTCATAGTCAGTCTGAGTAGGGGAGGCACTCAGTTGACATAGACACCAAACATTTGCTCACCACTACAGCGGTTTAGTCCTGGGCAGCGGTGCCTTTAGCTTGGCCAGGTGCTCCAGTAAACACAAATGGTGGTGTTCACTGGCAGGAAGCTAGTGAGGAATCATGTCCATCACTGACCTCTGCATGTTGGTGAGGGTGTCTATATGTGTGGGTGTTAATGCTGTTTTTTTACTGCTCCTTGCTGTTTGGCTAGGAGAAGCAGCAGACAACTTCATCTGCATTAGAGGAGGCACATTGTCTAAACTTTCCTGTGTTTAATGTAATTCAAATTTATACTCTAACATGTCATTGGCTCTACTTTTGAAGTCAAAATAGTGAGAATCAGTGTTTCATTTACAAATGCAAATGACACTGAGATAATGGTATTGTAGCATTGGACATCATCTGTCTAGATAAGGCATTTGAAGTTGAGCATGTTGTACATTCAATCAGATGCTTGACCACTGATGCAATGTGAGCCAGATGGCCACAGCAAATCTCAACAACTAACCCTGTGTTAGCTTGACATGTGCCCTGTGTGGAAAGTACAAAAAATGGTTTTTGACACCCGACGTGCCTCTTCATTAAAGATTTTTTGACTAACAGAATGTGTTCGCAACAAGGTAGTCGACTCAGGCTGGTCGCTGGTATATTTGACTTGGGTTGAGTTCCACAGTGCCAGAACTCAACCCAGCCAATTCAGACATATAAATGATATGGCTGCCAGATTTGGCAAGATTTTTGGGGTGCAGGCTAGGGATAGTTTAAGCACTTGGGCTAGCTTTGGCCTAGCAATGCCGGAAACAGACCAGTGTACTTGGGATGATTTGGGCATGTCATTACTCAGCCATTGTTGGACCAAGCCATTCTGGCGCTCTGGGTTGTTGTACACATCTGATTTTTGTTTTGAAAATGCATGTTTGTGTCTTTCTTGTTTTTGATTGTCGCAGTGCCTCCAACTAAATCAAGAACATCTCAGTGGATGTTTCTGGAGCCCTTGTCCAGGAACTACCAACATGTTTACAAGACAAGTTGGAGCTTCTTGGAGAGACACTCAAATAAGGTATGTTCTGTGAGTCCATCAAATAGAGAGAGGTGGTCAACATTTCACAGAAACAAACCTCTGATGAGCAAACCTAACATATATAGTTGCTATAGTAAAAGTATTCTTTGGCGGACATGTCCAAGATTCATAGCTGTTTCTAAACTGAAGAAACACATAAAACAAGACAATGTCCAATGTTTTATTGCTTATTGTGTTGTAATATTTGTAACCTTGTCGACAAATTGTAAACAACATGTATACCAGAAGCACTGAAAATTTTAATCGTTAAGAGAGTTTGCAAGCTAGCACCAAGTACGATCGTAACACTTCCCAACACATCCCATTGGTACATCAGTCCAACTCATCAAACATACTGCATTCTTCAGACACCTTATCCATGCTGTATCTTCCTCTTATTGTGTCTCCAAGTGGCAGCCATGAATTGTTTGGGGAAATAAACTGTAAATCTGTTGCTTTTTATTCATATGTCTGTGTAGCTTGTTATCAGCAATGTATATATTTTCATTTCATATTTAATACACCCATATGTTGCCAAATACAATCTTCAGTGTGGTACTGTCCTTGGAAATCTGGTGTCCTTTTGCAATCAAAAGCCTAAGCTATAAGGGCTGTTGGCTCCAAGTAACAAAATATTGCTATATGATATGATGTTTGGCATTTAAAATCTGCATGTTTTCATGTTTGCACAAGAGATACAAGTGCCAACTCTGGCTTGCCTCAGGCTGAGGGCTTACCAAGGACTCCTAGTATCCTGTATTTTTCCAGGCTGGATAGAAGTTGGGTGCTTATTCTTACACAAGTATTCCCAAATCCACTCACTTGTAGGAATCCACTTGTTTCATCAAACTGTGCAAATTGGAAGCTGGATGGTTGGGACCTTTCTAACAAGGCAAAAGTAGTGTTTTTGTCAGTTTCACAAAAGGGCTCACTTGTTACCAGGTCCTACACCACAGTGGCAACTAAATAGCCCCAAATAGAAAAGGTAGAAAGGACAATGCCTTTTCCTGCAAGATTTTGTGGACATCAATGTAGACATATTTGCAAGGCCTCTTCGCAGAACAGCAGGATTTTGATACCGTCAGGATCTCTTGATTAATGTTCTAACAAACTTCTCTCTTTTTTTATTATAACCACATATCACAGCAGAAACACAGTCCAATTAAACTTAGTAGCAACAAGCAGAGGCTTGGAAGTCAGATGCTACTGCTGAATCAGAAGTAGAACAAAGTCAACAGGTTTTTATAGAAAATCCCAGTTTGGCATGCCCAGACAGAATATTCTCCCAGTGATTTACTCATCACATCTGCAGAAACAAGTCAATGAGCCAGAAGTATAGCCAAGTCATGCTGAATTCAGTTTGTCTTTCATTGTGTTTTACACACACAATATTGTTTTAGACAACCAACAAAACAAAGTGGTGGTTCATTTGCTATTGCATACACAGAAGTGAAGAATTCACAAAGGCCTGTCTGCTGTATGGGTAGTGCTGATATTCAGTATGATCAGTATATGACCCAAATATCACTCTGTTCAGAAGTAGGTGGGACTGCCTATGAAATATAGATCGTGATTAACAGAGCTGTTTGACCACCTGTGACATGGTTATTGTAGTCTTCAGGTTTGTGGTTTTAAATGGTCTGAGCTGTCAGTGTCACCAATTAACAGTTCAGTCAACATTACTAATCATATACACTATGTGAGAGATGCTAGATGTCATGTGGAACTTCATGTCCGCAACTATAGCTGTGATCTTCAGCTTCATCACAAACGGTTTTCACTGATGCATAAATCCAAGCATCCAATCCAAGCCTAGTGCCATCTGCTGACCAAACTGTAAATAACCATAACAACATTCATTATTACTATATTCCCCCCTGTCTGTGCTGGTCATCTTAGAACTGTGCTTAGCAAGAAGCTGTAATGGACTGGCTTTCATGCCATCTCAGACAAATGGTTGCCCAGTTATGACATGGTCTGACTACTCCCCCAAGATTCAAGAGAGAATACCATGGGCAAGTTTTCTTCCCTTCATATTAATTTCTCATACGCATTACCTTTACTGTACAGTTCTTCAGCCCCTCAACTCAAATCATTGCTCTGCTGGTCTCAAGTAGTTGGATTTTGAAATTCTTGGAGGTAAACACGACGGAGTAAACAACATGATCACAGTAAAGCAGGAGTCGATTTAATTGGATTTTTGCCTTGTAGTAAATCTGAATGAGTGACCCTCAAGCTTATTACTTAGACAACGCCACCAAGTGGCAAAAAGTGAAAGGTCTGATGCTGATTAGCTTTGTAAATATTTGCAGTGTACCAGCAAATGTATTGCTAATAGCATGATAAGAATTGAATGGCAGGCAAACTAATACATTTCATAAAATATGAAAAGTATTAATAATCTTTCTGACATTTAGCAATAATTTCATGTTTAATAAATACCACAGTAACACCAGTTCATTTAAAATGCGTAGTTTTCTCTTTGTCAGCTAATGACTGACTGAAATTCGATTTAAGGATATTACCAAAGGTGAAATCATGAATGTGTTATTTTTACATTTCATTTGAAGGTATATTTATTTGAAGTATTTTGAATATTTTCAAGAGTTATGTTTTATATTTTATATTTGACAGTGCAATTGGATTTGCCATGCAAATCGTGCTCTATGATTAGATTTGAGAGGTTTTTCCAGTAGCTGCTACAATCTTAATCTTAATTTGACAATGTGATCTACAGAGAAGAGAACTCCAGCAACACTTGTAGTATGAAGAACAACTTTATTAGTTGTTCTTCATACTACAACTTTATTAGCCGACACATTTCGGCTTGTGGCTTTCATCAGGGTCATCATAAAAAACCAACATTGTCTTAGCAAGGTGTTTGGCTACTGCGTGTCACCAGAACAGCTTTAGCGTTCCTTGGCATTGATTCCACAAGTCTCTGGAACTCTACTGGAGGGATGAACACCATTCTTACAAAAGATATTCCCTCATTTGGTGTTTTGATGATGATGGTGCAGAGCGCTGTCTAACACGTCAGTCCAAAATCTCCCTTAGATGTTCAATCGGGTTGAGATCTGGTGACTGTGAAGGCCATAGCACATGATTCACATCATTTTCATACTCATTAAACCATTCAGTGACCCCTTATGCCCTATGGATTGTCATCCTGGAATAGACCACTCCCATTAGGATAGAAATGTTTCATCATGGGATAAAGATGATCACTCAGAACAACTTTGTAATGATTTGCAGTGACCCTTCCCTCTAAGGGGACAAGTGGACCCAAACCATGCCAGCAAAATGCCCCCCACAGCATAACAGAGCCACCAGATCCCCTCACTGTAGGGGTCAAGCATTCAGACCTGTACCGGTTTTTCCTTGAATTTGTTACCTGTTTGTAGCCTATATATGTGACATGTTCCAGTGTATAATTATTAGTATAGTATATTATTACTATTATTATGATTTTTACTATTATTGTTACTGTTATTACTCAACTTAATTGATAACACTAACACAAGTCCCCCTATTTAGCATTCATAAGCAGTTTATGAACAATTAATAAAAGTTTATGAAACCTTATAATGTAGTTATAAACAGATATAAGAACCTTTTTAAGTGTTTACCAATGTACAGTATTTGTCAGCAATTACAACTTCTCCCATAAAAACATATTTTATATTATTACAACTGTGTCTTACTTTATTGTCATTCATTATCTGTTTACAGACCAGTATCCACTCATGGATACCGAAAGAAGGAGTTATAGTTGTTGACAAATACATAAGTAAACACTTTATCTGCTTACAACTACATTATAATGTGCTATAAACCAGTCATTCTCAACCAGTGGCCCATAGCCCACAGGTGGGCCTCAGAGCGCCATCTAGTGGACCACGGAGGCAGTGGTACTGCCAAATGGTTAAAATGATTTTTTCTGATAATTTACAAAGTTTACAAAGCTAGTCATTTTTTAAAATCTAAATTAATATAAACATCAAATTAAAATGCATAATTTAAATGACCAGTTACATTTTAATATCGCCATGCCAATCACGACTCATCATTAGGTAGAGACAAACTTGTTTTGCCACTGTTAGCCTGCTAGCTTTCTCTGTGGATTCTGCTTCAGAGGACATGGTTGTTGACTTTGCTTCATTCTGGAGACTGTCTGCCAGTCAATATCTCTCTCTGTCAAAATAAGCAATCAAATTTCTGTTGCCTTTCACCACCACCTATTTATGTGAGTGAGTGTTTTCCATTGTGACACTTTGTGTCACAAAATCAAAGGCAAGGAGCAAATTCTACCACGACTTGATCTAATTTTTACCAGAAGGAAGCCCAGGTGTCTCACTGAGGGTAAACAGAATATTTATTTTGGTCATTACAGGTGACAGGTGGCATAACACATATTTATAGCCCAGTTTTTTTTTGTTTTTTCATTTATTTGGGAAGGTGGTCCTCAGAAATTTTTTAACAATCAGAAGTGGGCCTTAAGTTACAATAGGTTGAGAACCCTCGCTATAAACCATTTATAAACTGTTTATATACTGTTTATAAATGCTAAATGAAAGGACTTAAATTAAAATGTTACCAGCTAATTTATCCAGGGAAGGCTACTGAAATCAAATGACCTCTTTTACAGTGGACACCAAGTCAAAGCTTTAGCTGAGTTCACATTGAGGATGCAGGATATTGTTCTATAACAAGGCAGGTCTGATGTAACACAGAGATAAAACAGGTAATTGGGTCTGTCGTAATGGGATCCTGTGGATTTAAAGGGTATTTGAAGTACTGTGTACATTGGAGCAAGAATGCAGACAACATTACAATCAAGTCCCTTCTTAAAACCGTTCTCAGCATATGAGGGAGGTTAAACTTCATATCAGTAGATGTCGTTTTCAGATGACAAAAGCATATTGTGACACTTAACTGATTAGTAAATGCTTGTTTGTAATGTAGGCGTACTTTAATTATGACGAGTTAATAACACTTTTTCATAATGTGGATTCTGTTAATTCTACCATTTTAAGTTGGATACCTGTATGCAATTATAGGATATATAACTTTAGCATTACACTGATGAATACTCGATGAGTATTGGGGAAGAAAAGGAAGAAAATATACAAAAAACTAAACTAACTAAAAAAACTAAATAACACCATTAAATGTCGCTTATAGGAGACTGTCACAGTCAGCTACAGTATAGTTGACATTTGTTTGTATTGAGTGCATTCTACTAGTTCACAGAGTTGGCTAACCTTAATCTTAGATTACTTAATTGAATAATTTATCTGTGATCTTGTTGGGGATTTGATTCGACCAAGTTGACAGCGAGTCTGACGATGCATTGACAGATAAAAGCTCACTTTTCACACATTTCTTCGATATACCTTACATTTGAATACTGCAAACCCTTTAACATATGTCATAGCATGAATAATATATGATAACTGTTTCTGCATATAGCTACATACTACATGATGCATAATACAGTTGTTTAATGTTTACCTGAGGACTGAAAGGAGAGGGTATGAGAGCGGTTCCTTTCCAGGTTGTCCTGTCATGACATTGCGGGGGACGCGTCTGACTGACACCTTAACCCTCCCCAGGGGATTTGTGGGATTGTGTAGAGTGAAGGATTAGGGCATTAGTGGCACACAGCAAACAGTGGGTCTGTGGGTCAGTGTGTCAGTAAATCAGTGAGTCAGTAGGCTTTTATTTTTCCAACAGTAGGTCAGCTATTTGCTTTCCAACGTAATTACTTCCTGGTGTCAAAGAGTACTCACCTTCGCACATGATAAACATCGAACTGTCCTCATGCTCATGCTCTAAAACCATCAAACGTGCAGCCACAGACTCAGACTTTTCCCACGTTCTCCACCAACATAAACATGATGGTCCTTGGTGTTTTGTGCAGGCAATGTGCATTCTCATTGGCCACACCATTATTTATTTATTTGTTCATTTATTTACTTGTTTTTGACCAGATCCTATGGCTTGCCACAGGTGCTGTACATCCTGACGAGCAATGGACATTATGTTATCAATCAATATCTGACTTAGACATCTGGAGTCACCACAACTGTTAACAAACACATTTATTATCTATTTTATCTATTATCTATCTATTTATTATCCAGTGTCTGCAAATCTAGCCAGATCAATCTGGCTAGAAAAGCAAAACCAGAGATGATGCCAGCAGGAACCAGTCAAGCAGAGGTGGTTTAAAAGGTCAGTTCAATCAAATTACAAAAAATATACAGTTTATGTATGATTTCACACTTGTGATATTGAACTAGGCAGATACCAACTTTTAAGATATATCCTGCAGAAGCATTTGCCACCACCCAAATACAATAGAGGTGAATGGGAATTTGCTTGCGCCACTCAAAGCATTATAAAATTCATCTTAAAAGTCAACAGCAGTGTTACTTTGCAGAAACAATTAATTGATTACTCTGGATAATTCACAGACCTCACTATGTAGAGTTTTATTACTATTTACAGCACTATTTCTTTCACTATTAATACTTCCCAATATAAACCATTTGGATAATTTCACATAGAGGTCTGTGGGTTATGAGAGACCAGGACACTGTGTTGAGAAATGTTGAGTTTTGCGCAGTTTTTCAAATGTGATTTTTCAGTAATTTGTGCACCACAAACAAATTCCATTCACCTCCATTGAATTGAGGTGATGACAGGAAAGTGACCCTTTAAAATTGTGGTCTTTCCCAATGCAGGGAATACCCTCTTCTCTTTCAAATTGCGACTGCAAATGTGACCTTTTTTTCTCCTTAGCAGCTGTCAGTGTCCCCCCTTACAACCTACACTATATAAGCAGCTATCATGGAATTTGTCAAAGTGTATCTTATTGTTGGCCATTTGTTGTTTGGCTCACTAGCTTTCAGTCTGTCAAACACCACACCTTACTAGGCTGAGTCCATTAAAGGATAAGGCTGGTGATTTTCTATAATTTTTCTTATTGTCAACAAATCTCATGCAGAATCAAGCCAACAATGAACTGATCCTACTGACAAGTATTGTGTGTGTATCCAAAGCCTGATATATCTTATTCCTCTGTACCACCTGCGTTGTTGTCCAAAAACTATTAAAAACATGTCAATGAGCCGCACCGTTGCACTGGGTGACACGTTCCTTTGTCCCCAAAGAGTGTGATTATGGTAGTTTGTTTAAAACAGCTCCAAAGAGTAATAACAGTGGTCACAGTTTCATCTCTCAGAGAGCATTTCCTGTAAGGCAGACGCCGCTGCACGGTTCCGTTTACGGTGCTTCGCTAGATGGTTGTGCAACATATCACAACCTCTTGACTTTGCACTACAGTTACGTTATGTAGCACAAAGTCATGAGGTTGTGATAAGTAGCACAAAAAGCTAGCATTCCCACACTTGTACAGTGGCATCTGCCACAGGAAATGCTCTCTGAGAGAGATGAAAATGTGACTGCTGTTCTTTGGAGCCATTTCCAAATAAACTAAACTCTTAATCACACTTGTAATCACACTCTTCAAGGGCAAAGGAACATGTCCCCCAGTGCAACGGTTTGGCTCATTTACCTGTTTTAAATAGGTTTTGGACAACGACAGAGGTCTACGGCACAGAGGGATACGATATATCAGGCTTCGGATACACACACAATACTTGTAAGTAGGATCAGTTCGTTGCTGGTTTGGCTCTCCACATGATATTTGTTGACACTAAGAAAAATATAAAAAAATTGCTAGCCTTATCCTTTAAAGGAGGTGTCCCCTGAATTTGGATACAGAACATTTTTAATGCTAGACTACCCTCAGTACTGTTCTTGATTCAGTTATTCGGGAACTACTTATAAGCTATTCGTTAATTAACTTTTGTACTTAATTTGTACTTGTTCCTTGGTAACTCAAAAGAGAAGTTTTACCATTCCCTTTGTTTGCTACTCAGCTTATTCCATTAAAAAAAATGTATTAATACCAATTCACATTTCAAGAACAGTTCATTGTCACTCCAGAAGGGGGTGCCCAGTACCTTGATTACATCAAACCTGCAGGCATCAGTAAAGTTAGCCTTCTGACCAGTAATGGATGATTTGGTGGTGCCATATCTAACATTTACAGAATCCCTATTAAACAATAATCTTAGGTTTAAGAAAACCCAAATTCTAAAGGAACCCAATGATAATAACCTCTAAAAAAGTTGTTTTCCTATTTGTTTGTTTGGTAGGTATGACTGGTGTTGGTGAATGTAAGTCTGCAAAATGTATTGTACTGATGAATGATAAATTTATTTGGATGAATGGCTGTAACTTCCAAGTATCCAAAGTTAAGTAGAGCTAAGATTGTGAAGTTTTGATGTGTGTTACTCATGTTTCTGTCCAGCATTTGTTTTCAAACTCTTGGACTTTCAATTGAGAGTAGGCAACAAGGAATTGTGACTTAGAATGGAGATACTGTCCAGAGAGATTACTATGTCTAATGTAGGTGGAGTACAGCTGTAATGCAGGGGGTAGAGGTATGCACCCTCACATTATTGCCCTGTAATGTTAAGTAGGTGTGATGAAGGCGTTACACAAGTTCTCAGCTTACTTTACAGGAACATCATTGCAGTTTGATATCAAACCAAGCATGTCCATATCCTTTTGGGGACACACATAACTATCTATGCAGGGTTTTAATCCAAGTTCTAGAGTCCATGTTTTGCACCATGTGATTCACAGCAACAGCATTAACCCAGAGTCTATGTATTGTTCTTCTAGTTATTAGCATCGCTGATGATGATGATATCAGGCCACAAATATTGTAGCATATAACTGCAGACTTAACACTAATGAAGTTAACAAATGAAACCATCAGTAACCTGGACAAGTAGCATTATAGAGACTCAAGTGAAATAAAATACAAAAAATTCCCAGAGTCAAGGACCACCATCTAATGTGGAAATTACTCCAACATATCACATATCAGAAATATTCTGTATATTAGTAATAAGCATAAACAACTTGTATAATCTGGAAAAACATTTTTTGTGCCAGCCTACCCTCAGATACAGATTATAGTCCATTTTGGGTGGTGTAACATCAGCACCACTGTTGGCTGTACAGGGGGAGTTGTCAAATGTTGGCAGGAAAGGATAATATGTTATCATCTACGGTGCTGGTCAGGGATTTTGATCTTAAGGACATTAACCGTGTGATGGATTTAAAAAATGGAACACTGGTTATTTGTCTTATTTATTATCTACAAATTCAGAATTCAGTGTCATATTGTCACAAATAAGAATAGCTCATAGAATTGTTTATAGATCAGTATACAGTCATGGTGCACCATATAATGAGTTGTGTTTGTGTGCTACAGTATAAATAAATGAATGTAGCATGGCACACATGCTCTATGATGTGCCAATAAGTTGTTTTGTAATTTATATTTTATTTTATATATTTATTTATTATTTATTTTTTATTTCTTATGTGCTATTTTATAGCACATAAACTTGCCAAAATGAAATATATACTAGATTGTTTCTTAGGTTGTGGCTTTCTAGATTGTTTCTTTGTAAAACTAATTATTTACCTCTACACTATAGTCTCAGCTTTAGATTGTGATCAATTCCAGATGCACATGCATGATGTGAAAATGATAACATGCCAAGGGAAACTGTTTACACACCAAACAGAGACAGTCCATAAAGCCACTTCCACTATTTGTATAAGCAAACACGCCCTTTGCCTTTGTCACGATTCCTGCCTCAGTCCTGTGTTGCCATTTCCCCTCTCTCCCTCTTTTTCCCTGTGTGTGTAATTGTGTGAGTAAGGACAGGTGTCCTAGAGTCAGAGCAGAGCCCCACCAGATGCAACCTGTTCCATAATCAAGAGCTCCCAGCCCTGCCAGATACACACTGCCAGATCGTAGCCTCTGCTTAGTCAGTCTACGCTTCAAGCCATTTCTCCTGCATTTATCAGTTTTTTTTGTTATTGACTTTGTTCCTAGCCTGACACTGTCTCCTGTTTTCTGCAGCCCCATCTGCTCATGGCTCCTGTCCCTGTCTCCTGTTCCCTGCAGTCCTGTCTGCTCTGGCCCCCATCCCTGTCTCCTGTTCCTCTCCTGTCCCCTGTCTCCTGTTCCCAGCTTCAAGTCCAAGCCTCAACCCCAGGTCCCCAGCTACTAGCCCAAGCCTCAGTATCCCAGCTACTAGTACTAGTTTCCTCTGGCCTGCTTTAATAAATATTTTGTTCTACAATGTCCCTGCCTCCTTGTAACAGTACGCTCTGGTCAGAGACATGAACCCAGCAGACACTCACCTGCTCAACCTGCTGAATACTTGGGAAGCTTTTGGTATACTGAGAGGCATTCCCCTTGATGAAGAGCCGGAATTGTTCATTCTCCTGTGTTTCCCGGGAGTCTCCCAACTCCTTCATGGAGCAGTCCAGCAATTGGCCACCCAGCTACAAGCCTGTGTCCAATGCAGTGATCCTCTGGCTTGGGGGTATCCAGCTTGTTTGCCATCAACCTGTCTCTTAGTCTACTATTTTTGGGCCTGCTAGCTACACGTTTACCACCCAGTCTGTTAGCTTTGGCCCCGCTAGTCTCCAGGTTGTCAAGTCTGCTAGCCTCCAGTCAACCTCTGCCCCTGAGACAGCTAGCCTCCTGGCTGATCCTGACCCTGAAGAACCCCAGCAGTCCCCTTTCTACAGGTCTCACCATGCTGCTTTCCTGGGGTACCCTCATTTAGGAGCCTCCAGAAGAAAGTGTCGTCATGATGGTTCCTGAGGCTGTCAGCTTTCTCTGTTGCCCAGCTCCTGTCCACTGCCCAGTGCCATAGAGTCTCTGCTGCTCAGTGCCATAGACTTCTCCGCTGCCCAGTGCCTCCACACTGCCCAGCGCCTCCCTGCTGCCCAGCGCTACAGAGTCACCACTGCCGAGCACCACTACTGAAGCTAGGCTTGTTCCTGAGCTGTTGGCTGTCTCTGCCAACAGTTCCTGAGATGTTAGCCACTCCTGCTAACGCTCAGCCTGTTCTGGTTCTCGAGCCATTGGCCGCTGCTGCCGACACACAGCCTGTTTTAGTTCCCGAGCCATCTCCCATCTCTGCCAATGCCCAGCCCATTTCAGAGCCATCTTCTGCTTTTGCCAACACCCAGCTGGATCCCCAGCTATCAGCCGCCCTTGCTAACACCCAGCTGGATCCCCAGCCATCAACTGCTCTTGCTGAAGCCTAGCCTGTTCCCTGGCCTTCGGCCGCCCTTGCCACCCAGATGGATCTCCAGCCATCGTTCACCCTTGCCAACGCCCTGCCGGATCCCCAGCCATTGGCTGCCCTCACCAACACCCAGCCCGTTCCCAGGCAGTCAGCCCTCTCCACCAACGTCCTACCAGACCTCAAGCAGTCAGCCTTCTCCGCCAACCACCAACCACTTGACCACCCTTCTAAGTGGCTTTGTCAACCTCCAGAGCGACTCTGCCCATCTGTCCTGCTGTTTGTTCGACCCCCAGAGCAGCTCTGCCCATCTATCCTGCTGCCAGGTCAACCTCTAGAGAGGCTCTGCTCATCTGTCCTGCCACCTGGTCACCCTCCAGAGTGACTCCACCCATCTGTCCTGCTGTCCAATCACCCTCCTGAGCGGTCCTGCCTGTCTGTCTTGCCTTCTGGTCATGGTTTCGAGCCCTCAGGCCGTCTCCCTGAGAGTTCTTGCTCTGCCCCTGTTCTGTCCTTGGGCCGTCTACTTGAACTCCCCTGCCCTGGTCATCTCCAGTGTCCAAGTCATCCATTGCCTTGGTTCTGGCCCCCATGCTTGTTTCCTGTTCCCTGCAGTCCTGTCTGCTCTGGCTCTCGTCCCTGTCTCCTGTTGACTGCAGTTCCGTCTGCTCTGTCTCCAGCCCCTGTCTCCTGTCCCTTGTTTTATCAGCCCTGCTACCGTACCAACCTCTGCTCTACCCAGCTTCCATGGGTTCCACTTCAGACCTGCTCCTGTTGCCCCAGCCTGCCTGAACTCCTGGTTCCAGCTTCCAGCCCTGGCCTCAGCCTCAGGTTCCCAGCTGCTAGCCGAACCCTCAGCCCCAGGTTCCCAGCTAGTAGCCCAAATCTTAGCCCCAGGTTCTGAGCCCTAGCCTCCACCCCAAATTCTGAGCTACCAGCCTGAGTCCCAGATTCCCAGCTACTATTACTAGTTTCCCCCGGCCTGCTTTAATAAATACCTTGTCCTATTGTGTCCCTGTCTCCTTGCCTCTGTGTGTCTGCACTTTGGTTCACCTGCTCTGCCCCCACGTAACAGCCTTACAGACAGTACCACTGTGATTACATAACTGAATCCTTGTTTCTCATGGTGGTTAAAAATGGAAATGTAATGGCTGTCCTTTCACATGGAAAAACTTTTTTCAACTTATTTTGAGTTATTTTGAATCTCAGCCATCACCATACAACTGCTTTAAGAGGAATACCTCTGACTTTTACTGATTTTTATTTTTCTGTACTTGGTAGTAAAATGTATTGCTTTGAAAAAAACCTCATTCTACTGTTAAAAGCAGGGTAATTTCTAACATTTTCTGAATCAAAATATATTCCCACTGATAAACCAAAAGGTAGTACCCAATACATCTCACAGAATAGAGAAAAAGGAGAGTAAGAACTATTTGTCCTTATCCCTAATTTTTTTTACTGTGGTTGGTTCAGTTTTATACATTTTTCTAATGACCATTAATCTTTCTGTTCTCATTGACTGTATGTTCTCATTATGACTTAAGAGAAGAGATAAGATTTAAAAAATATGATAGAAACAAATAGGTTGATTTAAAATATTTATTTATTAAAAATATGCTTTCACTGAAATCACAAAACGTCATCTCAGCACATTATGACAAACCTTTAACAATGAATTGCTTTTATAAATCATTTTATACATAAAATATAGTATGATACAAAAATAAAGATAGAATTACAGTATAACATTAAATTAAAACAGTATTCAAATCCACCACTTAAAGTGTAAAGACATTCTTGCATCAACAGTGTGCTTTGTAACCATATACAAAACCACACACTTAAAACAACTAGAGCTTAAGAAAATAAACTGATTGACATTTGCTTTCTGTAAGGTCTATTTACATTTCTAGTATAGTGCCCTCCTGAGTTATAAGTAGTATACCCTTCAAGCAAAATTTGCTCTAAAAATACAGTATATGATTATAAAGTGCCTAGTAAGTTATGTTATGATGGCACCTCAATGTCACATTGAGTCCTGGGACAGGAAGTGCTTGCAAAATAAAACAAACAATAAACTTCAGCATTAAACAATAAAGTAATAATACAAGTGCAGCTTTTAGAGGCAACAGAGAGAGATATTCATTGTGGATGAAGAGTGGCAAAAAAGATCAAAACAATGTGAACATGTTTATGAGATATTTGAACAAAAATGTGACAAAATATATTAATGATTAAAATGCTCCATCTTCATTTGCTCAAAGTTTTACTTGTTGCCTCATGGCTGTACAATACAGGTCCTTAAACCATGCAATTTACCAATCCAGTAAGGAAAATTACCACCCTTGAGACACCATCCAGAAAGCAGAAAAGATCTTAGACTTCTACACTGCTTAGTGTAAACATAGGTAGGCTAAGAAAAGAAGTAAACAAGGATTTGTCCCATTTCCATACCATAGACTAACATCTACTAATGCTGGCAGTGTAATACTTGTTGGTATATAAGTACTGTACTATATAATTTTCACTAACATGAAATGAAATGACATATACCAGCTTTGTAAAACTTCTGCCAATTTTAAATGCAAAAACATCTCAAAAAGTGGCTTAAAGTGTTCAGCTGTAAGTCGGTCCTTCATTTGTTTTATTTATTGTATTGTGAGGCAATAGTGTCCATCAACACCACACTTTAAATCAAAGGATTTCAGTATGGATACTGGCATATTTTAAGTATATTTCACTCGGTCATTTCCCAGGTATGGATGTGTGTACATAAAACAAATTTAGAATGATAAATTTTAGGACTATGCATTGTACAATCGGGATATGAGGAAGATGATTTCAGAGCTCCCCAAATGATTTACAGATTGCCTTTAGCTGAAAGCTCCTAATTTTACATCATCTCAGAAAACTTTAGACTTTGAGAGCTTTAAATGCCAACGTGCAACAGTACATGCCCATTGACCCACCTACTGCACAGACCTTCACATTACCTGACACTGAAGCAATAACTAAATGTTTGCTCACGCTGCTGAGGAATGACCTTGAGTTCAAATGCTGTCAGAACCACAGTTGCCCAACTGATTAGCCGTCCTGTGTAAATAATACAGTGGAGATGCTGATCAAACATATTTCAGGCTGCATCTTCGGGTGCAGAATTCAGACCAGATTTTTCCTTTTCAAACCCTTTCAGTTTCCAGTGTTTTCTTGCACTGCACAAGATTATTCTCATCACAACTTCACACTTAAATGAAAATGGCTGTTGGATGTAATACAAGAAAAAGTCAAATTACTAATTACAAAGAATTGTCCATATGAACATTGTGTCCACATTCGTTACCAATGGGAAAAGTAAAAATGATACTGTATACACAAATCAAGGGTCAAGCAGAGGGGCATAACTGATTCTCTTTGGTATTTAGACCCCTTTTACCCAAGATGACTTGATACTCAATGTACAAGTTGCACTTTGTCATCACAAGATAATAAAGAAGGCATACTTTAAATCAAGGATCTCTTGCCTTGCTTTAAAATGGCAGCATTTAAGTAGATCAAGAAAAGGCGCATATTAGCCATGTATTTATAACAGTTCTGTAAATGTAAAAAATAAAAAAGTATTTATATTTTACATATTGTATGTGGACATATATATTACTATATCATAAACCATACTGGAAACATAGCTGAGGTGCAGTGAAAGAGTTTGGGCGGTGTCAGTTCTGCTCCCAGTTTCCTGAGAACATTTTACCGCATCTTTGAACTGAATCCCAGCAGCAATTGTGTACCACAAAATAAATACCATATATATAAAAAGACAGTTTGAAGCTATAAATTTTACTCTACAGTGAAGGCTTCATGTTAATCTCTTTGTGTTTTTATTGTGACCTCTGATTTACATTAATGCATAGTTTATTTCTTCTGTTTAATTTACGCCCCTGACTTATTGATGAAGGAATTAGTCTGTGCATTAGAATAGCCTGAGTGCCCTGATAATAGCTTATCATTTCTTATTTTTTGTGCATATTATTTCCTTAAAATAATCTTGAGTTTGAAAAAAAATGTTTCTGACATTATTGTCATCTTTTATGTCACTTAAAATACTAAAGTGATGTGCTGATTTCAACACGTTATGTGTCAAAATTATTAAGTCTTGTCAGAAAGAAAAAGAAGAAGAATGTTACTTTTATGGTGGGCATTTCTAATTTTGTTGCCTCAAAATGACTTACTATTTCTTGTGTAGAAAATGAACACAAATGCTATTTGTCCCCAACTAAACACAGAGAAATACTTACATTTTCATTTCCTGTGCACGTGTGTTTGTGTCTTTCTTTATGTCTGTCTACATTACACACTTGTTTTAGATTAACTGCATGAGAGCAAATCCTCATTAATCACACCATTTCTCTTATACTGTCTTTTATGTACATCCACAGGACTCAACTATCATATCAGGGACGTCCGTTTTGACAATGCTGTGCTGAGAGTTGAAGTAGACCATGGAAAGTGGCTGGCGCTCAGTGGGAACACAGCATGAAGAGGCACCTGTGTTAATGCCGTTGACTTTCAGCTGGCTGAAGACAGTGGCGTGGAATGAGGATGCTATACCTGGGGAACCAGACAGATGTTGGAGGCACTGACCCATGCAGTAGTTCATATGGTAGCCTTCAGGTGCAATGATCCAGTCATGCCACTGGATATCCTTGAACTTGATGTAGAAGTCTTTCTTGCAGCACACAGTCACATCATCACCACAACGCAGAGAGCGCTTTCTGAGAGTGTGTTTGGAGTGGTTATCACGGAGACGCACCTGGGCCACCAGAAAGGGTTGGTACGGTGTATCAGCAGAGTCATCAAGGGAACAAAGGTTCTTTCCATCCTCGTCACAACTAACCTCCAGACGCAGCAGGCGTTGGCCACCATCCAGGAAGGACTGCAGGGTGCGTTTGATGGGGAAGGTGTGCCAGTTACTGTCCCGGACCTCGAGCATCTTTTCTATCACCAAGGTGCGGTTAGAGGGTGATACCCCGCCAACTGCCGAAAGGAAGACGCGGGCAGGGAGGCGGGAGTCCCGTTGAGGGTCCTCAGAGGAGCGGACATAAATCCAGAGAGAAGACTCGAGGACCTGGATACTCTGGCCATGTTCCTGCAGAAACTGGAATGTAAGGCTGAGGCTGGCCTTATCACTGCTCTCTGTCGCACCTATGAATCAATGAGAGTTTAAAAACAAAACAGATTTTGGTTTAATATTTTGGTTATTTTAGAGATTGTGAGGTGTTCCACACAAGCAAATGGGGAAATAATGTATAACCATGCTTGTAATGTAAAGCTGCAGATTAATGTAAAAATAAAGGAAATGTCAGTTTCTTCCATCCATTTCACCCTATAACTATGTATTAATGACCTTTAATATTAGCTCGGCACAAGCCTTAGACACGCTTTAAACCTGACGACAGATACTGTAATCCTAAACTTTCACCACATATTTTGGAACAGTACAACAACCTGTAGTATTTAACAAGGCACATGGAAACCCTGATCTCATTTGGTGTGTCTTTTACGCTGCGTAAAAGGCACACCAAATGAGATCAGGGTTTCCGTGAAAATGCGCTCATGTGGCGTTTTAGTGCCATAAAACGGGAAAAAAAACAGCTTGACAATGTAAACGATTAATACCACACTTACTTATATCTGCAAAGCTCACTATTTCATAGCCTTGATCTTTGACAGGTATGGTGTTTTCTAGTTCAAGAGTACCATCCTGTCTGACTCGCCCCGAATGCAGTTTGCGAAGCGCGGTGAGGAGCGCCGCCCGGGGCACCGTTTGAGTGATGTTTGGTCTTTCTTTCAGGTGCAGCTTCTCCAAAAGTTGCTGTTTGGCGAGCTCTATCATCAGCCGTTCTTCTGCGTCTTTCTCCGTCGCCGGCAAGCCACAGGACGCGCAGCCTGGGGAGCCACTAACGCAGAGACCCTTCAACAGCAAGGGTGCCAGAAAGAGAAACGCTGGGTATGGGAAAGATGAAATCATTCTTGACTCTGAAGTAAATAGATGCATTTTTGTGCTCGGCGTGCGTAAAAGAACTAATAAAAAGTCTTTGAATCCTCTCCCCCGAGTTGGTCTTTGGAAGTCACAAATTTCTCAAGTGTTGTCAGAGGCTCTTGTTGGCAGCTGGACACCGTGCAGGTAGGAGATGAGAGAAAGGAGTGGTGTTTCACCCTCCTGATGGTGAAGATATCTGGGGTAATCCACCAAAACTGGTGACACGTTGGAGGGACGCACCAATGAGCGCATCGGGGCACGTAGGAAATTACTGGAAAGCATCTGTCTGTCCTGCTCTCTCACACAACACACACACTCACACAACACACACAAGACACGCATTCACACGTAGACTATTGACTCACAATCTCCAACACAGGAAAGTGACGACTAGTGGCACAACAGTAACACTACGGTCAAGGACACACCTGAGACAGAATCTCACTCACTCTATGGATTTGTCATAATGACATCAGCCTGATATGTTGTAACATTATGGGATACATTTGATATAATAAGGTCGTAACCTACATGTAGGCTTTCACAACAGTACACCGTGCCACGTTGCCCTCTTCAGGGTGACTGAGCAGCCATCAGTCCAGCCGATCAAAGTTGAAATTCACTGCCCTTTAACCCAGTTACAGAAATGCCTACACAAGCTCGTAGCCACCAAACAATTGAATTGTAGTTTAAAATGTGCAAATGCTCGAGGCTATGAGGCGGGGACTGCAGCGCGGTATTTCAAACACGTTCTGTCATGTTTGCAGCAAGGTGTCATAATATAAGACTGCAAAATGATGCATCGTGTGTGTGTGTGTGTGTGTGTGTGTGTGTGTGTATGTGTGTGTGTGTGTGTGTGTGTGTGTATGTGTGTGTGTGTGTGTGTGTGTGTGTGTGTGTGTGTGTGTGTGTGTGTAATGACTGTGTTTTTCTGTCATGTTATTGCCCGTATAAGCTTGTCTTTTCTGTATATGGGTTCTCACAGTACTGGAATAAAATAGCCTACACCAGTCCACCAAAACTGTAATGGAAGACATAGTTCATTTCATCTCATGCTGTCATGATTGTTTCACAGTTCTTGATAGGCTTTTTAAATATTATTGCACTGTGAGGTTTGCTGAGATGACACATATGAGGCAAATGAATGAGGCCCACAGAAGACGCTAACATACAATGTCCTAATTGATATAATAACACCAACACACAGATACAAAAATCAATTCTTCATCCTCATTAGCAGGTTTACTTAAGATTTACATACATTTCCTATGAGATACGATCATTTCATTTTTAATTGAGTAGGGTGATCAAGGTAATAGGCTACAGTAGTAGCGTATGAGCAGGTAAGTTATCTTTAAAGGTTAATGACCTTTAGAGTGACAAGAAAGCTATTAACAACTACACTAGACTACACTTTATGGACTTGGGTAAAAGGTTCAATACGGCTATGCACCCAAGGAAAAAGGGATGACTTTAAGTATTTAAAGCACATCATGTGTTGTCCTAAAATAGGACACGTTTTGGGTTCAGCAGGACACATTTCAGACAAGCTGCACTGACAATCAAATAAAGTCATCTCAGAAGTTTTCCTGAATTGTATGAGTGTATCATAAATAAGTTACACCAGTGGTACTTATTGTGAATGCGCATGTTTCCCCCCTTTTGTTTCTTTTTTGCCTTAAGGATGAATATGAGGTTGAGCAGGGGGCCTTACCACAGCATTGCAGTACTTGCCTGCCAACCTGTGGGGAAATTGAGCCATTACAACAAACTTTTTTTTTAGGTACAGGGC
Organism: Thunnus thynnus; assembly: GCF_963924715.1. NCBI lineage: Eukaryota > Metazoa > Chordata > Actinopteri > Scombriformes > Scombridae > Thunnus > Thunnus thynnus. The sequence continues at coordinate 14,739,737 of NC_089520.1, read as the reverse complement.
TCTATATGAATAACATGTAAATTAAAAGTAAATAAACATTTATAATAGTTTTATTCCTATCCAATGAATAGCCCATGAATTCCTACGTTTTAATTTGCATCCCACTTAGGAAAGTGGTAAAAACAAAGTCTCAGTCAGACTGATAATGGTCACTATAAGGTATTCATATTCTGACATATATTTATTATTAGACCTCATATGTAAGTGAAAAATTATGTGCCTTCATGAAATGCTGCAATAGTATAACAGCTAAGCATCTAACCAAAAAATGACTTAAAACAGATGACAAAAATGTAGCTTAATGAATATATCCATAGACAAAAACAAACGAACAAACAAACAAAAAAAAAACATTCTGGCAATTTTAACATTTTGTGGCCACCAAAGTTAATGGTGCATAAACAAAATTACTACAACTGAAACGTCTCTCTGTGATTGAGAAGTACGCCGCTGACGTAAACTGTCGGTGAAGAGAGGGGGGGGTGGGGGAAGTGACGCTGACACACACATACACACAAGCCTGAGCCAAGAGGGGGAATAGCGTTTTGTTTCTTTTTTCTTTAATTTGTGTCCTTTTATTCTTTGGCGTTTTGTTGTCATTTAGCTGTATTCCTGTAACGGAGTCGACTGCCTCGCTCCTCAGCGCTTGCTGGCTGTTATCGTTAGCGTTCATGCCGCTCTTCCCTCACGCGGCGCTATTTTGACAGTCGGGATCGCAGTGAACCAACTCAAGCTAGTAGCACCATTATATTAGCACTGGTAAGTCATTCGGAAAGCTGGCTACTATTTTGAGAACTGACAGTGCTGGTGCAGTTTTATAACAATGTTCGCCTCGTTGTAAACATCTGCTACTTGTTTGGTTAACCAGCTGTGATATTAACACAAGGTATCGTTAACGCAGCGTACACTGAAAAGAAAAGGCTAGCTAGCAGGCTAACATTAGCTAGGTGGCTAATTATACTCGCAAGCTAAAGCCGTGTGCTAGCTATTGTTAGCGTGTGGGCAAGCTAATATTTTCAGTCAACTACATAGCCTTTGGCTCTGACCATACTGCCATCTGTTCTCTGCAGACACAACTTGAAGGATTCTCCACACGGACTAGAGACATACAACCAGCAAAACGGTGAGCTGAACAGTTCAAGATGACTTGATAAGTTAAAAATCGATGTTGTCCATGATCTTCAGCCAGATATATTAACGTTAAGCACCTCTTAAAGGTACGGGGTCCTCCATGCTTGATACGAGATTGCCATGTTAACATTTTATCTTTCTCGTCTTAGTTGAGAGACGATTGTGAAACTCCGTGGAAGAGACTTGTTAATGAAGTGATTAATTCTTTGATTGAATGGAACTGGTGGGACTGGTTAGTTGCTGTTCATTGCAACAGTTCCACCTTAGCTGTTGACAACAAGGTGTTATTTATACCAGTGTACCCTGAGACACACACACACACACACTATATATATATATATATATAATGTATATGTGTGTATATATATATATATATGTGTGTGTGTGTGTGTGTGTATATAAATACACACACACACACACACACACACACACACGCACTCATAGATGGTCAGAAACTAAAGAAAAAAAGGTGTAATGAGAAATTTGTTGGAAGTTACAAACCCATAGTCTGTAATAATGTGCGTGAGTGTTAGTAGCATCTGAAGCAGAAGTGAGCTGATTTAGAAGTTATGAGTCGGTGTCTATAGCACCATGGCATGGAAGTGTATGTTGGATCAAGGCTTTTCCAAGCATTTTTTTGCCACACTCTTTTTGGGATGGATCAGAAACAAACCTCTCGTTCTTTTTGTGCTCAAAGCCTTAATTTTGTAAAACACATTGGTTAAGGAGGATTCAAACAAGAAATGCAGCTAATCAAGAAATACTTGACAAATGGCCATCGCTGTCTGTGCCTTGGCTTTAGCTTTACGTTTTGACACTTGAGCCGGAAATAGATAGCAAGACCGTTGTGTCAAACAAGGTGGGATCACAGCACAGACTGCCTGAGCTGTGATTCAAACATCTGCTCTGGGAAAACAGCATGTGTGTCTGAAAACATATATATTCATATCAGTTGGCATTGGACAGCCATGTGATGTTGAGAATTGGCAAGCAGTAGGCAGGGACTGCCAGAATAGTCACATTTGATGTTCAGAGTGTCTTGAAAATACCACAATTTGTCTGTTCCTTTGTAGACTATTCTGAATGAGATCAAGGACAGATTAAAGAGGTACCTTACTGAACAATTTCAGTATTTCTGTGGTGAGCTTAGTGGTTCTTCCATGCACTAAATGTGACCACATTGCCACTTTTGCCTCTTCATTTGTACATTCTACATCTGTCTTTCCTGAAAAATAGTGAGTGTGATTGTAGTATCATTGAGAAAGGACTTATCCATAGTAGAAGCTGATGGAGGTGAGTCATTGAATCAACAGTCTGCTGTTGCTAAGGCCAGCTTTGAGAAAGATGGAGTATCCTGCCTGCCTGTCAACATGTTTCCCCCTTATATCCTGCAAGTTGCACATCTGGCAGTTGCATTACTTATCACATTGAAAATGATTAATTGTTTGGTAGTTGTTTGGTGGTTTGTGGGAATTGAGATTTCAATAATGAATAGGTTTCATAAGTGTGCTGATTTATTTTTATGGTTTGCAGAATGCATGACCATAAACAATTCTTTATTCATACACAAGTAAAATGTGTGATTTTATGTGTTGAACCTACTTGGTTTTATTGTATTTACTTCCTATAATCAAACATTTGTTATGGTTGACATAGAAGTGCTTTTAATACTGTATTTAAAGGCTGATTTAATTGAAGTAGGCAGCTGTTATCCAATAGCACATGATCGCCGTGTTTATTTGACAGCTTGGTATCCATATCTGCTTCTGTCTCTGAATCTCTGTTTGCAGAAGCAGAAGAGTGGCTTTTTCTAGAGAGATTTGAAGAGCTATTTATAGATCTCTGCCAGAGCACCATGCGTGGTGCTGTTGCTGCTGCTCCTATCTCTCTCTCTTCTCTTAACCACTCCTGCTTCTGTTTCTCTGTCTCTCTCCATCTTTATTTGTTCCCTCTCCTTTTCCTGTTCTATTTCTTTTTGTTTTCTGTGCTCCTTTTCTCTTGATGTCTTCCTGTCTCACTGATTCTCGACCCTCTGTTTCCATACCTATCCCTCATTGCTTGCTTTGATGTAAATTATTGATCGAAGCAGGAAGGGAGGTGACTGGTTGCATGGCTGTAAGTCGGGCCTCAGATTGGGTATAGCTGCCTGACTGACTTCAGTGTCGTTGCTGCGAAGCTGGAGGGTTTTCACATGATAGTTCAAAGGGAAAGAAAATTTGTCACATGTTGAAATTCAACATTGGATTGTAGGATCCAAGCAGTGCGTTAAGTGTCTGTTTTGCTAGTAAAACTGATTGAAAAAAAGACTTGTAGAATGAATATCTATTGACTTAATGTAAGGTTAGCTTTAGTTTAAGGTTTTGTGGAAAAAAAGGGCTTCATTCAACTCATGCATAAGTCAATTAAAAAACTGGTTGTGTCCCCACAAAGTTGTATTTAGTAAAGCTTGTGTTGGTCCGTTTGTATGTGTACAGTGTAAATAGTAACTATTTTCACAGTGTTTCTTTATAGTTTTACTTCCGTCACACACTGTGTGCAGAGACTGCAACACCTTGTTAGGTGATCGTATCCACAGTTCTGAACGGTTTATCTGTTGTATCTTTGGCTACTGATCCTTGCTCAGCTCCACCCCGTTCTCCTTCCTTCTTTCTAAGCCCTTCGCTGCCTTTCTTACAGTCCGGTGAAAGAGGTTACCTGGCTGCCCAGATGCAGAAGAAGCTGCTTGATTTGGTTTGAGGCATTAGATGGCATTAGTGCCATCCCCTTTATCCCAGTCATGTGGTCAACCTGAGACAAAGTTTTTTCCCAGGCTTGTGCTAGGATTACAGTTATTGGTTAGATTCTTGTCTTAATTTGGTTAAGTAAGGAAAGAAGACCAATGCTATGCTAAATGCCCATCCATCCATTCATTTTTTTAATACCTCCTCATCATGTGCAGGGTCCACTAATTTTGACTGTTGATTTGAATCAAAGATCATCTTGTCACCACCACGTCCCAAAACTGAAGTATACAGTATGTTCAAAAACAGAATTAATGTTGATAATGTTCCATTCATATGAGCCTGGACAGATATGTAAATATAAACAACTCTATCCCAAAGCTGATGGAAAACATTACCTTGCTTATTGTCAAGACTCAGGTTTAAAATTTGCTCCATGTAATGTTAGTGGGAGACTGACAGCACCCAAAATTATTTCACAGGGATGTAGTGCTTTAGAACAGTTTAGTGCAAACCAGAAGATTGGCAGATTGATGTTCTCAACTATCTAGTGTTAATAGTGAGTCCAAAAATGAAACCGCTAACTGGATTCTACAAGAAAGGGTGAAAGTATTTTTTGATGTGGTATATGCTATCATGTAAAATGGATTTAAAACAGTGAATAAAAACAATAAGGCTAAAGTAAAGCATGATTAATAAATGGTTTGGATTGGTAAGTCTGAAAGCACAAGCAGTGACAGCCCTGGGTGCTGGGTGAGCCACCAACATGCGCCACAATCGGGGTCGGATTTTGATAACCAGTTCTAAACATGCAAGACCTGGGACATTGTTGTAAAAAGATGCTTCTCTCTTCTTAGCGGTTCCTAAAAGTGAAGTTTGGACATATTCTTCTTCCTTGTTCTGTGTCGACATTTCATGAACTGTATGTTTACACATGTTTACATTATATTGCACGCAGTTAAAACTTCACAGCACAAGTAGTCCTTCCATGCAACAGAAACACTCAAGTGTATTGCTTACCTTGTTGAAGTGTTTTTAATGTTTGCCCAGACTACAGTAAGCACCTGTTGTGGCTTGTTATTATTTTATTTTATTTTATTATTCTCGTTATTTCTTTGTTGTATTTTGTTGTGGTTTGTCCAACTGTGCTGTTGGCATGGGTTATTGATCATCTTGATTTTGATTGAACAATTAGAGACCAGCTTGTTCACTGCTACTTGAATTTAATTCAGTGCTGGCTCACTGCCTGACTTGCCCTAACCTAACCTAACCTACCTAAGCTAAGCCCAATGATGCCTGGTCACGTGCTGACAACTCAAGAACTCAACCATCTATAAGGCAGGCATCCCTGGACCTATGCCACCTTATTGAGAGTTCCCTGCTGACGTTTCCTTTGATGCTGAACTTTTGACTGCCGCTTTTTCACTGCGTCTTTCAGCCATACTTTGCAGTGAGGGGGCTGCAGGGAGAAGATGCAAATATGTCGCCTTGTGGGATTAAGGTTTTTCCTAGCTAATGAGGCAGTTTTCATTATTTTTCCCCCCACTATCTTCCCTTCAAAACCCCTTGTTTTATTATTTATTTTTGACCATTGCAGCAGTGCTCCATTTCACCAGCAGCTGTCAGTACTTAAAGCCCATTCAGTCCATTCACAGACTACAGATATCGACTTCATACATTCCCATGAAATGGAGAGTGATGAATGGTGACTAGAGGGTGTCTACTCTCTGCCTGCAGGCGTAGACTTATGTCCTTAATGCAAAAAAGTACCAAACTTTAAACTGTAGTTGTGAAAGAATAAATTTATTCAATTTATCTCTCTTATAAGCATCTTGCTGTTGTATCAAGTGACATACTGGCTGATTCAAGCAGCCCTTTGAACAGCTGGGCTTCTTGCAAGCCCTGAGTTGGCTGTCATTGCAATTGTTACACAGAGAGGCAGAGAGAAAACAAGATATGTAAGAGTGAGAGAGAGAGATAGAGAGAGAGAGAATCCACATGAAAGGGAGGGTTGGAGGAGAAGGGAGCGGTGCAAACTGTGCGCATGATAGCATAAGAGCAGTAGGGAGAGAGGGAGCCAGCCAGAAAGCAAGGCTTTCTGTTCCCTGTAGTGCTTGTGCTTCATTCAGAAAAAGAAAGGGGGCAGTCAAAATTGAGTTTTCTGTCCATTTTCATGAAACCCATTAACAAAACAGAGGCTTTGGTACCTACAGACAGGAAGGGAAGCGTGAGGAGGAAGAAAGTAGAATGAGCTGAAATGAGTGATAGAGATGAACACCCCTGAAACTCAGCTGATTTACACGCTGCAGGAAATGGAATTTATTCAGCTGTACCATTTAGCAAGATTAAACTAATGTCAGCGTTGTATTGGTCCAGTGCTGCTGCTGCTTCTCCTGCGATAATGTGCTTTTATCTGTGAGACACCTGATCCGACTTGGCTGGGGATCCACAGAGCTGAACTCTAAATACAGTAAGCATGTGCCGTGTGTGTCTCTGTGTCTTTGTCAGTGGGTGTTAATAATTTGTTGCTGAGATGGAGCCTGTTCATATGCCAATTCTTGAAATGTGGTTCAACCTGCAGCCATTGCCACTGTGTAATTGCCTCTTATCTTGGCACTTTTCATTGTTGCTCTTTGTAAAGTTCCTGCAGCAATTTATTTAATTATGCCTTAGTAACAGCGTAAAAAATCCTATAATGAGGCTTGCTGAAAGATAGTTTCATATGCTGTACATACCATTTCTACTTTTGTAAGTGCAACTCATTTTGTAAGTGTGGTAGAGCTGGAAGCAGAGCCATGATTGGTTTTAAGTAGATGGATTTTACACATTATAGGCTGGGAGATGCTTTCTAATGGTGGTGACTTAAATCATGTTTTTGTGTGTGTGTGCGCGCATCTAGTGGTCAGTTTATGAACATTTGTGTGTGTGTGTGTGTGTATATATATATATATATATATATATATATGTATATGTGTGTGTGTGTACAGACACACACATACACAACACAACCTGTTTAGGGAGGCAAATGCTGAGGTAATGAGGAATTCCCTTCCACTGTGTCCCTGTGTGGGAGGAGGGTGGAGGTGGCCTGGTGGGGGTGGAGAGTCACGGAGAAGTAGGCGTCACTCTGCAACACTGTCATACCGAGGGGGGGAGGGAGAGATGCAGGGAAAAGGGACAACCTATGGACTTACATAAGGCTACATGTGGGAAGTCCTGTGTTAAGAGGACCCTGAAGTTTATCCACAATGATCATCTTTGCTTGAAGGTGCAGTAGTGGATTGTGATTATGACAGTTTATAAATGCATCAGAAATAGGAAGTCTCCTCCGATGTCTAAAGACAATATGCATTTATGTCAGTGTTTTCTCCTTTATTTGCTGAACACGAGAGAGAGCGCGAGAGAGTGAGAGAAAGCACAACAGCAGAGCCCTCTTGAATAAAAAATCTGTCGCTATAAATAGCAAGCCGTCCTCATGGCCTCAGCACTGTTTTCAGGTTTACGAGACCTGGCTTCTCCATCTCCTTCTCTGTTCTGATGGTTATGGCCTCGCAAAACGGGACTTGCAGTCTTCCTCATCACGTCTTTCTTTTCATTCTTTTTTTTTTGACACAGCCCAGATCCGTCTTGTGTTGGATATGGCTGTTTATATAATGACTGTCTCTTCCTGTTTGTGTGTAGGTACCTTTGCACATTATAATAAATCAAGATGCATCAGTGTCTTAAGTGATGCACCCTAATTCAACTAGCTTGATGTTGGCTCATAAAATAACAATGATGCCATGATTCTATCAGGGCTCAACGTTAACAGTTTTAGGCACTTGTCCTTCAGACAAGTAAATTTACCTTTCACTTGTCCAGGCACAAAAGTCACTTGTCCATGTAAAACTGACACAGCACAGATGCTAAAGACGCTCTGACTTCCTTTTCACTGGACTTTAATGCTGTTGTTCAACATCTGTGATGTAAAAACTGTGGTTTTCACACAGTTAGGGAAATAAAAAGTGTGCATCCTGGTATTAATTCAGTTATAAAATCTAAGTGCACCATGCAGCATTTCTCCTGCCTGGCTGCTGACAGCACTGTCAGCCGAAGAGTCAAGCTCACTGGATAGTAGACGAGGTTGTACCAGCGTCTGGTTCAAAAGTAGTTCAGCAGACTTTGCTATTTTATTATTATATTAGGCTATCGTTAGTCCTTGATATTTACATTGATCAAGGTTAAACATGAACTATTAATATGACAACATTACAGCAACAACATTTCTTGTGTCCTAGGCCAGAAAAAAAATGTAAATGTAATTATTATTTATTGGTTGAAGCAAATTCTGTAAAATGTGCATCTACATTACTAATTGACTGCCAGGGTTTGAAAGGGAATGGGCTGTCTGGTTACATGACGGGTTCTATTGAACTCTCATTCACACATCTGTGTGTATGCATCCTTGTCTGTGCCCATTACATCGTCTTGTGACCATTACTTTTGTTGTTTGTTTGTTTGTGACTTTGGATTACTGCTCCCCAGGTGGTTGGTTCTCGTGCAGTCGCACTCCTGCATACTAATTGCCAATGCGTGGGAAAAAGACTGAGTATGAAAGAGAGGATGCTCGAGTGGGAGAGGAAGGGAGGAAAAAAATCAATAGAAACCCCTGGAGTAACTACTGCTGTAATTGCCTTTAAGTCAGGTTCACACTTTAGCTTTTGGATCCTCACACTTTTTTTGTTTTGATTAACAATCACAAAAAAGAAAGTGCTTGAAAACCTCCATAATCTTTTTTAGAAAATGTCACCTTGTGCTTCCTTATCCTCCCTCCCTCTTAATTTTTCTCTACTGGTTTCCACTATCTACTTTTATGCTGTTTTTTCATGTTTGTGTGTGTTGAATTGTCCTGTATATTCTCATGTCTTTATTTTGTCAATGTTGGTCTGTCAGTTTAGTTTCTCCAGGATTGAAAGACTGGGCCAGTAGCCTATGGGTCAAGACGCATGACACATAACCACAGCTTTTGCAGTTTGATTCCGGCAGCAGACATTTGTTCATTTTGTTGCATGCTGTTCCCCATCTCTCCCCCATGTTTCCTATCATCTCTCTTCTTACACTATCCAACAAAGCCATTGAGAAAAAAAAAAAAAAAAAAAAGTATTATTTATTTATTTTTCAATAAAAGGAAAGAGATTGGATATATTTTTTACAACATGATTAATTGCTGAAATCTTTTGATTCCAGTAAAGGTTTCACTCTTTAAAGTTTATCTTGCGCAGTTTGTTTTTTCACTTGAATATAGTCATGATGGCGATTATCAGTAGAATAAATTTGAACCTTAGAGTCTACTTGTGGGCTGACATAATAAAGGGCAAATGATAATGTGGTGCAAAATAGGCCAGTCCAATATCTGCCTTATGCTCAGAGAGACACGCCCACTTGTTGAGGTTTTTAGAGAGACGGACAGAGGGATCAACTGAGAGAAAGAAAAAGATGCCAGTAAGAGTCTTCTAAAGTCAATAGATCACCTTTTCAAACAGAAATGACTGAGTACATGATGGACAGAACAAGTTTAGGAGTGGTTGTTTCTGACATAATTATAAGGCTGTGATTATGGTTGAAAAGATTGAGGGACAGAGAGGCAAGAAAAACTGGAAGAAGGTGGAGACAGATAAATTGCTATCCTTAGGCAGACGGAGGTATTGGGAGTGGTTGGCTTTTACAGGTAAACAGATGGCATAGCGCAGCGCGACACTGACCTGTCACTGCTGTCAGGTCAGCTACGTGATCTAGCTACTCGCTGCAGTGTGCAGTTTCTCTAATTAACACTACCTCCTAATCTGTGCTGGGGCTGCAGTGTTGCCAGTACCATATAAACTCGTTCCCTTTCACACATGAAATGGATAAGTAGAGAGCAAAGCAATAAATGAATTTAGCAATAGCAACAAACCTCAAGTAGAAAGACTTTCTTGACTTAACATGAATAGGGTATGTTTTAAGAAGCTTTATTTGCTGAAGCTGAATAATCATAGAGAAGGAAAGAGGGTTTCATTAAATGGGGATTCACAGACTCAGTCGAACCTCTCTTGTATGTTGTAATGTAGGCTTTTGAAATGTTGTTCCAAACATTTCAAGTAGGAGGTTGGCGAAATCTCAGGGTGACTAGAATATGATATGCACAGCTGTATTCAAACATAGTCTTAGCCCTACTTAGTTGAGCTCACGCGTCTATCAAATGGTCTACACAGTATGCATGTCATTTTGTGTCTGCAACTTGTACAGGCAACAGCAGGCCTGTCATCATGCCCCTATTTTTCTATTTTAGCACAGTGTCATCATTGCTGGAACATTACAGTAGCCCAATGCCGGGTGTAATAGTAATGCAAAAAGGACAGAGGAAGGGCTGAACAATTAATTGAAATTTTATCAAAGTCGCAATATGGCCTACCGCAATTTTCAAATCGCAGGAGGCGCAATATTTGTTAAAAGGCGAATGTGTGTCAAAATACCATTTTAAATTGAATATTGTCATGCTGCAGAGATGTCCTGGCCTCCACGTCATATTCTAAACATCTTTGTTTGGTATTGATCCCTGCAAAAATCACAACATAACCATTTTATTATGTTTTTCAATGAAAATGAGAATAATGATGTAAAAATTTTCATTCCCTGTAATATCACAAATCATATCACAATTGCAGTGTCAGTCGGAATAATCACAATTAGATATTTTTTTCAAAATTGTTCAGGCCATGTTTATCTGTCTGAGCTGACTTGGTTGCTGCTGTTTTTGCTGTTAAAACCATGTGTTCATGGGCACTAGAGGTCTCGTCTGGTGTGTGTGATAGAGAGATCTTCTTTGGGGTGTGTGTTTGGTTTGCAGACCTTGACCTGTGGGTCTTTGGGCTGTGAGATTTGAGGGAACTATATTTAGCTGACTAGGTGCCAGGGGAACAAAGGAGGGAGGAGAAACACTAAAGAGGAGTTGAAGGGGGATGCTGAGTGGTATATTGAGCTGTATGTTAGCTGGATGGATGTCTGAATGACTGGCATGTTGCCTTCCTGCTGGCTATTCTGGAGTGCACAAGCCACATTGTAAGAGACCACACTTTCTGCTGGCCCAACAGAGACAGCCTGACTGGTTGACTGGCTGGATGCCTGACTTCTGGGTTAGGCCGGCTGGTTGGCAGCACTCAAGCCTGCATCGCTGTTTCAGTATGGCAGCCCAGCCAGCCAGCCAGCTGTTATTAAGTGTGGCTATGGCAAATGGAGGTGTTTGTGTAGATCGTAGAGGACATTGATCACCATCTGGACCCATCTAGCTGTTGGCCAGTGTATTATTTAACATACTTAGTAGGGGTGCACAATATATTGGTGGCCAATATATTATTGGTTTATTAATAAGAAAATTAAATTAACGTTATCGTTCCGATAATGCAAGATGATTGCATCTGATTATATGGGGCCCTTGTAGGGGTGTAACAGTATGTGTATTCATCCTGAACCATTATGGTATGGATTATTCAGTTCGGTGCAAGTCTTACGAAGAATATGCTCCGTGACACAAACAATTACTGTAAATGTAGTTTAATAATCCACTCACTCCAATGTGCGGAACAATAATTCTAGAGCGCAAGTTCCACCTGGAACTTTTTGGCAGTGCACCACTTAGCTGTAGCGTTGTCATGGATGTATGCTAGCTGGCTTAGCCAAGGTAGCCTGGTTACTCTGTTTATCCTATGTTATTATATGATATCATTAGATTATCAATACTGAAGCATCACTTTGTAAGCAGCATGTTACTGTTGTAGCTGCTGGAGGTGGAGCTGGTTTGAACTACTTTATATACAGTTAGCCTATAAATCAACATAAAACAGCTGTCAGCAGGTGTCCTTACTCCTTGCAAGAAACAGGTTGTTTTCTTTTTCCACTGCAGCACAACTAAACTGTTTCAGTAATCACTTTGGCCAGTGAGCCATTGTTGGATATTTACATTTTTCAAAATGAAAGACCAGAAATGTTATTTTTCTACCTTTCTCTTTTTTCTGCTGTACCGAAATCATACTGAACAGTGACCCCAAAACCAAGGTACATACCGTACCGTGAATTTTGTGTACTGTTACACCCCTAGGCCCTTGGCTGTGGACTAGGGAAGCCTCTCGAAACCTGCTTCTGAATGGGTATTTTTACCTCTGTCTTGCTCTGCTCTGCTCTTAGTCAGTGCCTGTTTACACGAGGGTGGGGTTGAGCTCCCCCCACACACACACAGCGAACAGCAGTGTGTAACTTCAGAGCAGAGGCCACGGCGGAGAGAATGAAACTGACTTTATTTTACTGGAGTCGACTGAGACAATCCTCACAATTGAGAAGCTTGAACTAGGTAATGTTAGGTCATTTGTGCTTGAAAAATGACAAATGACACATGGTTCTAAAAAAGAGTGATTGCTAGTTTTGATGACACTTACTTCCCCAGAAACATCAACAAAGAAACTGCAGTCAGTGTAAAAGTGTATCATGTCAGGTGGAGATGACAAAATGATCATAGTTTATGTAACTTCCCCTTGCTCCATGCATTTTTAGAATTTTGATGGTTGACAGTCCACTGATCCAGTTCTCAGACTGGCTGCCATCAGTCTGTTCAAGTGTTGTCGTCATGTAATTTCCTTTTCTTTTTTTCTTTTTGGTTACCCCTGGTAGGTCATCCATCACACTTGATTACACCACAGCATGTGCGTCAATCATGGGCATTGATTGAGCCTGTATTGATCTACAATTTACAGTATTGAAGAGTGAGCAGTTCACAACAGTGTTCTAGTGTGGCTAATCATTTCGTTAAGAGCTTTGAAATTTACATTTTTTGTACAACAGCTTGCTTATGAGTTTTAAGTTTCATAATTTGGTGAATTGATAAAACCCAGAATTGTAATCGGTTTACAGTATTCAAATGCTTTCTTCATATTCTCCATTCTTTGTTTGCAGACGTTGTCGTTGCCCACATGAGCTATATGGAGATGTTACAGACATGATAGAGGATAGATGCAGATTTTTCTGTTGATGGAAGTTGGAAGTTCTACACTCTATAGATTCACTATATATATCCATTCCTCACCACAGAAATCCTGATTATCATGGTGCTGTTCATTTCTCTATAATATGTTATGTATTGTATGCTGAAATTACATGAAAATTTGCATTTTACACCCTGCAGCATCATTGTCCCATTCTTTAAGGAAAAGGCCCTGGTTTTGCTTTTAAAAAATACAGCACTTAATAGCAACTTGCACTCAGTGCAAATCTAAAATGTCAGTAAAATAAGTATATTTCTGACATCAAAATACCTAGTGAAGTTTAGAGAGAATGAAGAACACAGACATCAGTCACTATCAGTCATTCCTCCTGTCCTCTGTCCTCCTCCCTCTGCTGCTGATAGAGAGAGGAGAGGCTGGTTGGTCTTAGCCTGTAGCTAAGTTTACAAGAATTAGCCAAATGCCAATTTTAAGATTCCTGGCAAAGATAAATAGTCAGACTACATACAGACAGCTTTCATTTTAGCTTATTCGTAACAATTTGCTATTAGCTTAACAAGCGCACTGTTGTTGTGTAAAACATACTGGGAGACTGTAGACAAAGCAGGTGGAAATATCTCTTTTCTAAATGTTTATGCTTGTTGAACAGGTGGTTTGACAAAATACGTATTGGCTTTTTACTGGTGAAGGTTTTATTGCACTTACAGTAAAATGGGCACAGTTGTCATCAACATGAGCAGTCTTTGAGTTATTTTCGCTTCTGTTCATTCGGCTTAGGCACTGTGGAAAAAAAACACTTAGGTGCTGTGCCTGAGTCTTATAATGGTAGGGAGAACCCTGATTACCTTGACTTTGTGTATGGATGCAAAATGAGTATGTATGTCCCCGAATGACCGGTGGACCATTGACCACTATCAGAGCCAAGTTCAGCTCATTCCAATAGTTTTGGCACTAATTAATCGGTCGAGCTCTAATACCTGATGACCTTTTGAGTTCATTGCCAAAACCACAAAAATTGGTAGGAAATCTCTTTGGTAAACTAAGCAACTAATTAGATGAATGAAAAAACTATTCAAGGAAACATCTCATAGTGCCTCTCCTGGATCAAAGATCATTCTTACCACCAGACAAAGTACAAAAGTTCTCAGTCCTTACATGAAGCTGCATAACAGTGGAAGAGAGATTAAGACACAAGGAACTATAGGGCCAGGATGTGGGAGTGGGGTGAACTATTTTTCCTGGAACGCAAAGCATCTTGGAACGTTTCACATCTTCCTCACTCCAAGCTACTGATCCATCCCAGAAGCATCTGCATTCAGATGCCCAGCAAAGTGAATTTTTGGTTTAGCTTTATTTGTGGGAAATTAACCACTGAAATGGTTTTGCAGTCAGAAAAATGTTCCCTCATTGAAGGTATGGAAACATGCACTGACTCTGTATGTGTGCAGTTTGCATAGCAGATCAGATGTACTGATTTCAAACTTACCAGGAGCTCCAGTTGCTTCTCTTATCTTCCTCCAGATGACATATTTTTGCTCCATTCAATGTTTATTAATGAAGTCATACAACTTGGGATAACTGCATGTTTTCTGTTCAGGTGGAAATAATTTTTACTGATTTTGTAGTCATTCTTTGGTGTGCAACAGAAAGACACGACTCACCATATTGCCAATGAAGTTGTATCTCTCTTAGTGTAAGCAAAGAGCAAACAGGAGACTGGGAGTGGAGTGATTACGAAAGGCTCTGAGGGGGAGCGGAAACTACTGCTGCTCCACTTTGCTCACAAACCAGATAGGACAGAAAATAATAGATATAAGGAGAGAGAGGCAACCAGAAAGACACAGTAACAGTTGGTACCAACCGGTAAAAGATTGAAATTAACATTTAAAAACTAGACTGAGAGGTCTGGGGAAGTTGTACAGTGAGTGGTATTTTCTGTACCATACCTGAGGCCAAGTCATTGGCCCTACAAATGTGTGACCTGGAGGAAGCTGCCTAACGGCATGATAAAATATGCATCATAAGCTAGAGGCAGAGCCAGTCAGCCACCAGCTAAACAGAGAGACCGTTACAAACTGAGAGAGAGAGACAGCTCGAGACAGCCAGAGACTGAGTGCAGAGGAGGGATAGTGATAATAAAGTTGCGTGGTGGTTCAAGCTTGATTTATGCTCCACCAGTCATTGGTGCTTCCCCCTAGGGCTGGAGTCCCTGCGTACCTGGCTGGGTGAGGCATTCCGGGAAAGCCCACTGACTGAGTGGATGGGGCTTATTAATATATCAACAATGGAGAGTGGTCATATGGGAAAGTATGTCAGAGTTCTAACTTGTGGGCACCCAGGGAGTCGCACACGAGCACAGATGGGTTGGGTTGTTGCTGTTGAGGTTGCAGACGGTTGCTGTTAGGTTTTTGTGCACACCTACAAATCACTTGAAAAATGGACAGATGAAATACACAAACCCATCAACGTCCTTGCACTTCATCTGTTGCACTTTCATGGGGTGTTGGCGCTTAAATGTTTGGAGATAAAATTATATTGTTGATCATGACAAAGAACAACACTTCAAGGAAATACAAAATAGTGCAAACTAGTATTCAATATGGATAAAATTAATATTGCAACATGATCTCTGACAATATGTTTATAATGTTCACTAAAGTATTTACAGCCACATGTTTTTAAGTTAAACTCATGTTTAGTATCGAAAACCATTACTACATTGGTTCCTGACTGGTCAGTACCGAAATATTGATAAGCTCCTGGACAAACAGTGCTGCTATTGGTATTTATAACATTAATTCATTCTTACATAGCTGGCATAGATGGCGGTAATGCACCTTAATGCTAGTTGCCACCCGCCATAAACTGGAAAAAAGAAGAAGATAGTGCTGCACAGCCAGCGGCAGGCAGAGGAGACAGCTGCCGACCAGGGTGAGTCTGAGACGGAGGCAGGAGCAGGCGAGCTGCCTGGAGGAAGAGAGGCCCTGCCTGGGCTTGTCAGGCTCTGAGATAACGTTATCTTCTGCCTTCTGCTTAGAAGCGGTGAACTTAATAGGATATAGTTTCTGGCTTTTGTTTGATATCTAGTGTCAGCAAAAAATGTTGCAGACACTAGATATCACCCACTAAGTAGTTAACATGCATTAGCTCGAAGGGATAACTTGTTTTTTGCTTGTTTTATTTACTTTTTGTTGCTTGTTTTATTTAGCCTACTATATTACCCCCCTCCCCCATCAACCAATCCCTTTGGTTGAAGAGTTGGCAGAATTTCGACCAAGATTTTCTTTGGTTGACCACAGTCCTAATAGTTAAAAAATATGTGTAGTTATTAACTCAGGACACGACTGGTTTTAAGCACTTCTAATTTAACTATTATGTTCGTAAATAAATAACTGTTGATTCTTTTCACATTTTTCATGCCTTGTGTTTATTTTTTTCACTAAATTATGGAGAGTAGTATCAATAAGAGTATCAGTAAGCAGCATCGGTATTGATATTGGAATCGATAACGATACCCATCCCTGCTCATGTTTATCCCACATGATAAAGACTGCTTAGCAGAGTATTTCTGTCATGCTGTGACCAACAAAATAAGGTTGGAGTGTACTTGTGCATGTATCACTGCTTCTGGGACACTTCACCTCTCAGCAGGCACTGCTGGTGTAGCATCTTCAGTCCATTAATGTGGCAGCGGTTAAACACCATTCCTTTATTACTATGGTTCCAGTAAAGTTTAAGGGTTAACCTCAAATGTTTATCCCCTCATATCGGCTAGCTATAGCCTGTAAAGCTTGTTGAGCCGAGAAAAGCCGGGTCGGTACTTAGGGATGATATTCTGTGAAGAATGCTAAGTTCACTTTGTGCATATGTGAGGGAAAGCGTTCTATCTGCTGAGGCCCACTTCCTTATTCTAGAGGTCTGTTCTTGTGTATATGAACTCAATCTGTGTAGTTCAAGGTTTAGTTCTACCAGACCTCATAGTTAGTCACTGCTCTCATCAGGACAGAGCGGAGCAGATCTGTCTGCGGTCAGACATTGTGTAAGGGGAGTCATCACCAATCTGCACATTTAAATAACTGTGTGTGAATGACTCAAATTCTAATCGCTTTGTAAGCCCCATTATGTCTGTGTGCCTGTGTGTACATCTGCAAGCCTCGTTTGGTTGCATGTGTGTATGTTTGTTGTGTCTGTGCCATTGAGCTGTGTTCTTAAAGCTGTAAGTAACCCGTGATGCTGTGTGTGTTGTTTTTTTTTTTGTGCATCTCTGTGTTGTTTTATTTGTGCTTATGCGAGTACCCACTGATATATACACCGGGCCTTGTAATTGGGGAAAGGAGGGGGGTCGTGAGAGAGAAAGGGAGAGAAAAATATGGGGGAGTTGAGGGATATGGCTGCTTTTCTCTTGGTGACAGAGCCTGTTGCCATGGAGCTGGTCCTCTCATTGGTGGAGGTCTGGTCCAATCGCTTAACAGCACAGATTGTTTCATCATTGAGAAGTTTTTCCTCTCTTCCTGTCTCACTAGTCAGCCCTTGCTCCTCCATCTTCCTCTCTTCTCTGTTTTTCTTCCCTCCAATCTCTCTTACAGTCTCCTCCACTACCCCCCCATCCCCTCCTTCTTTCAGTAAAAGAAGCAGATAAATTACATAAGGTTTATAATGAGTGCAGGAGCTACCACCCAATTTCATTTTGACACAGTTTTTCATTTTACATCAGCAGCTCAAGTTGAGCAGGCAGAATCTCCTTACTGTGCTTGAGAAGACAAGATAATCGCACACCCAGTCATTTATGCATACTGGACACTTAGGAATGTTTGAATCATGTTTCTGACTGGCCAGACAGGTTTAAAGACCGGAAAATGCTGTATGACAATAAGAGTCTCACCAAAACATCTTTTAGACAGGCAGACTTTTTTTCTTAATTGCTGATGGTTCAGAATTGGCTATGTTTTTACGTTAAAAATAAATGTGTCTGTCAGACACATTTAAATGTTAAGACATTTAATTCAAGCAAGTCATTCAGCACAAAACTCGGGAACTGCCTTAGCTGTGAAGGCAAATTTTGTTGTACTTAAGAAACATAAAGTACTTGCTCCAGGTTACATGATATTGGATGTTGGGTGGGTATGGGCCATGTGCTATTAAAACTACTGTGCTGTTATCCTTCATTTTGCAAGGTGAAACTCTGTAATGTGCTCTGGTGGTGTTATTAACACGCTCCGTAAGAATAACTCTTGATCGTGGACTGATGAGAGGATGCCTTCTAGGCCCTGCATGCTCCTTGTATTGGACATCACACTGGCCACTCGCCAAAATAGAACTTCATCAGAAAGCCAGGATGTCCCGGTTAGTTTAGTGGCTTAGGTTAAAAATTGCCAAAGGTGTCGATTTTTGTGGCCCTGAATACCTCCATGTTTTTGTGTTTTGTGGAGACATTTCAAGTGGTTGTATGAATTTCACTGTGACCATGTGATGCTGTAACCATACAAAAAATTGCTTATCTGTCATTATCGTACAACCCTCCATTTGGTATACACTCAGTTTTTAATTCAGCTCTGGCATCAGACAACTGTTCCTGGATGATGAATGGTTTCTTGTCTTCACCATCACTGATGGGGGTTTTCTTGATTCTGACTCATTTTCTTTTGTTGTTTCTCCGAACCATTTCCTTTGGCTGTTAGCTCACACATTAGGTTTGCTCAGTCCTTGACTGTGCACAGTTTGTCACATGGTATAATGCATTCTTGTCATTTATTGATGCAACTTTGGGAGAAATTAGGAGTGCATGGTGAGATGCAATGGATCTCCCTGCTGATGCAAATAAGACAAAATTGTCATGTGAGACTCGCTAGCTGATATCCTATTGGTTTACAGTTTACAGTTGAGAATGCGCTGCTATGTTCTCCCCCAACATCCTGTTGCAACAGGAAGTGCCTCACATTAAAGTAAAGATACTATTTGATCATCATGTTAATGGCAAATAATATTTCTGGATCCGTTCACCATGAAATATTTATACTTATAAAGGAGGGAATTTTAGAAAAGAAGAATTATTAAATGATTAATAGTGATGTAAGTTTTTTTCTAATTTAATACACATTTTTCTTGGTCCATTATTTTAATTAATGATTATTTCATAATTCTTATTTACTTTTTTAATTTTTGCCCACATGGATTTCCATATTTCTCTCCTTCACCATATTCCAGCACTCCTGCCTTCATTAATAATGCATGCAAGACCAGGATCCCCCCTCTCTCTCTCCACCGGCATTCGTTCATTATGCAGAAGGGAGACTGTTGTTCATTTGGCCAACATTTCTTTCTTTCTATCACCCATTTCTTCTTGTTTTTCTTCTTCATTCTCATTTTTTCTGTCTATACACTCTCTGTATGTTTCGACGCATGCAGGAGACCTCTATACATGGGTTATAACTAGTGAGAGCAACATAGAGAGGGAGACTTGGAGAGAACTACAGAAAGGTAGGTAGGTAGGTAGGTAACTAGGGAAGGAGGGGAGTGAAGGAGGGAGAGAATGAGTCATAGCTCGTCCCACAGGACTGAGTGGGCTAGCTGAGTGGAGGAGGATGGCGTCAGCAGCAGGCCTGACAATTTAAGAAGACACATTAAAAGAAGAAGAAAAAGAGAGAGAGAGAGAGAAAGAGACAGAGAGCTAACACTCAGTAGTGGGTGGATGGAGAGAGCGATATCGATGGGAGGGGTTGATGTGGAGGGGGCGGAAGGCAGGAAGGGGTATCCTCATTGCACTGAGAGAGAAAGGAGAGAGGGGGTGGCAGGGAAAAGGACAGAGAGAGAGAGAGAGACGTAGATGGGAAAAGAGAAACCCTCTCTTCCGCCACATTTGACCATTTATGTCCCCCTCATCTGTGTTTTGTCTTGTTATGCCTTCAGGATGTTTTTCTCTCCATCTTTGTTTCTATTGTCATCTATGTTTCCCAGCTCTGTTTATCTGAGCCACAGAGTCACAAAGTCTGCATTCTGAAAGGTGTATTGTCCAGTTATGTATGTGTAGATATTTTCTGTGTGACGCTCAGACTCTGTTTTAGCGTGAATGTTCATCAACTGTTCCTCTACGGCCCCCAGTGCTTTGCCAACCCCCTCACCCCCTCCTTGTGTGAGATTGTGCAACCGATGCAAAGGGGAATCCTCTCTGACACAAACAAACACTGGTATGCACACACTCCAAGCGCTGCCGATGTATAATATGTGCAGGCATTGAGCTTGCACAAACTCTGCCATTACTACACACACACATCAGCCTCCACTCTGAAGACATAACCTTGCTGCCTTTTGTGAAATGGGTTCTCTCTGACGTCAAATGGGCGAGGTGCGTGGATGAATACAGAGGAGCTGAATTGGGTCGAGCTGCCTGTGTATGTCTCTCTCACTGCTGTCTGTGGGTTTGTACGCGCTTGCTCACTCCTGTTTGCAGTGCGCTTCCATTCACCTTCATCTTTCATTCAGCCTCTGCAGAGAAAATGGAGAGGCATGTCTGCTACGCACGCTGCTCCATTATGAAATTTGAAATTATGCATAATATGTAAATAATGCATGAAATGCGTAATGAATGGAAATAAATAGCTGATAATAATAGCAGCTTTCAATCGTTACCGACACACAATTGTTGGAATACATAGTGCTCATTCCCAGTTAACATGCACACTAGCTGTCAATGAAACAGAATACATAGCCACTTTATATTCAGCTGTACTGTACTATATCTGCACTGTAAAAAATGTTTGTGCACTGCATGCGCTTAAGACAATGCAGTATTGTGCTGCTGGCAAAATAATTAAATTCTGTATAATTGTGTTATGGTTGGTGTTTTTCTTTTTTCTTTATCTTACATTGTGCGTGTTAGAATTGGTAAATTATGGAACACCTTGACTGCCAGTGTAGTAGGGCTGCAAATAGTGATTGAATTTAATAAAAAATTATGATTTTATCTCAATGATAATTTAATCAAGTAATTGATTAATCTATAAAATGTTGAGCCCAAGGTGCCATCTTCCAGTTGGTAATGTCTCAACAACAGTTGAATATTTACTTTTTAATTAAGAACATTAATTAAGAAAATCTGCCAAACGTCACACTGTAGATTATAGAACTTACATATGTTTTGCATTTTATTTAAGAAATTTCTTAAGCTATTGATTGGTTAGTAATATTGTTGTTAGCGCTAAAACGACAAGTTGATCGATCGATCAATTAGCAGAAAATAAATCTGCAACAATTCTGATGATAGATTAATTGCTTAAGTCAATTATCAAGCCTAAATGCCAAACATTCAATAGTTCCAACTCTTTAAAACATGAGGATCTGCTGCTTTCTCATGGTTTTCATACTTTTATAAATTAAATATCTAGTGGATTTGAAATGTTGAATAGTCTTAACAATTTGAAAATGTTACCTTGAGGTCTGGAAAAATTTGGATTTTTCAGTGTTTTCAAATGTATTGCAGACTATGTATTGTAGAGATTATAGATTAATAAAAAATAAGCAATAGATAAATTGATAATCCAAATAATTGTTAGTTGCAGCCCTGATTGTTGTCAATTTAGTTTCAGCATTACAGTGTAGTTTTACAGTAGTAGTTTTTGTGTACATGTACAGTTGTACATTTTACAAATGTATCCTGTTTGACAAATCAGACTCTTTTCATATTTATACATTGATGCCCTGGCAACAGTTTGCATTAAACTATGCCTGTTTGGCTCCTGTGCATGATGTCCGTTAGTTAATGAGACATCAGCTAGCCTAGTTCTTTGATTAGCTGATCACTTAAAAACCTGATATAGACAAGGCCGCTGCTCTTACCAGCTACCATACAGTAGAATTCCTCTCATTTCTCTGGCTTGCCCCGCTGCTAACTATTGCTGAGACCCTGACCTAGCTTGACCTGGAGAGGCTAAATCTGACAGTGAGCTCATACCTGCACAAAATATTTAGTCCGGCGATCCTACTGTCTGAAGTAGTTATATACATATCTGTGTGCCTCAACACATGCGCATACTGTAGACGAGACAGATAGCTTTCTCTGTCTCTTTCACTCACTCATACACACGCACGCACACACACACACAAACGCGCTCACTTACATAAATCCAATGTTTCACTCAGGGCTCCCTGCCATTGGCGGTCTTTGGTGTGGTAACTTGACACAGTGGGCAGGGCAGTGTTTGACCTGTGTGTCTCAGCTGGTTGCCTGTCATCAGGAGGGCCCATGTAAGAGTGGGTCAGAGTGTCCTGCACTGCATTATGACAGCTGATAAGGATGATAGTGACTTTCTGTGAGTGGTGTATGTCTGCCTGAATGACCTATCGATTGTGCTTACATGTGGGTGTCAGTGGGTTTTGTGAAACATCATCATCTCATCATTTTGTAGGAAGCAATCTTTTAAAAAAGTGTTAAATTTCCACAGTGTTTATACAAATGTGATTGATCGTGCAGTCTTTGTAATAATTCAGAGTGGTATGCAGAGACCTGTACAGAATTTTGAAGTGCAAGAAGGATGCGTTTTATTTGGGTAATGTAGCAGAATATAACAAGATAAATAGAATTGTTGCTTCTACAAAAACATCCAGTACTTCTGAAATGAGCAACTAGTAGTATAGAGGAATAAATGAATATCATACAGTAGTGAGTCGAGCTTGAAAAGGTGATCAATTGGCCCTTATAGGCACAATTGAGGCATCCCTGTCCTACTGAATTAGAGCACTCTGTAAAAGTGGTTTTATGAGGCCAGCATATTGTGGATAACCTCTTGTACTATGATGTAACTGGCCCGAGTCCTATGTGAATCAGCTACCCTGCTGCATGTCTACAGCCACATGTGATGATGCAGACAGTTGGCGGAGAGATGTCAACATCAGACACACCGACACACTGACTTAACTGGGACACAATAACCTCAAAGATCAGTGCCGCTGCTGGTTATGTAGTTGTTGAGACTGCAGTGTACAGTCTGTCTTTTGACACATAATAGTTTACTACTTTTGCTTGAATCACACTTAAGGTGGGGGTATGCTCGAAATGAACTAGTTCATATAAAGTGTCATCCTACCACATCCGAAGGCTTAAGTGTTTACAGCTGTTCTGAGCAGCCACACTCGATGTCAGACTGAAAAGTCTTCCATTATAGGTGGGTGGGGGGGTGGGTTTGTCACTTTTAGGAAATGACAGTAATTGTTGGAAGCAGCCCCTGCATTCTGACGTTGGTGTTCAGGGGTTTCAGATGCTGTTCAACCATTCAACAAGCACTTTGATTGGAGCATAGTGATGCCTTTTAATGTGTTGCGATAGCATAAAAATAAGGTTGTTCAAATACAAGTAGTAGCAGTATTAGTAGGAGCACTGTAGCAGCAGTGTTTCCCCTGTATTCATTCAGCAGCATCGCACCGCAGCTACAAAATTATGAGCACCACTGCTAAAATTTCAGACAATCATTGATATCAATGAGTTAATAAGGATTTTCACTCACACACTGTGTGAGCACAGTAACATCCTACGTTATTGTGTATTTTTTTAATCATCCTCCCTCTCTTCGTTCTTCAAAGGACATCTACGTGAAAGGTACAAGAGTAGCGTAGCTCCGTTAAGGAATAAGGCAGTGCGTGTGTGTGTAAATGTGTGTGTGTGTAGTTGCGCGAGAGCAGAGAGCGAGGGGCAGACACATGACGTGAATGCAAGCGGGGCAGAGGAAAAGGTCAGCAGTAAGTTGTCAGTCTGGCAGTAAATGTACAGTACAGGCTACAGTGTGTCATTTCATAAATGCTGCAGCTCCTCAAGACAACGAAAATACTCATCTATCGAAGGGGGTTAGCCCCGAAGTTAGCCACGACGCGTTAGCTTAACTTGACCAGGCCCACTTAAGGTGGACCAGCAATTCTCATTTTAGTGTCAATCTCAGCCGCTCTTTAACAGAGAACGGAGAAATGTCTGGCTGATGAGTGTCTGTCTTGAGCTTTTCATATGCCTCCACATATGACACCCCCCCCCACCGCTCCAAAGCACTCAACCTAGGAGAAGCACTGAGCAGTATTAGTTGTAGGGCTTTGATGTTTACCACAATGCTGTAGTACTATAATGCATAAAGAGATGTGTTGAGGAAATTACCATTGACACTATTTCTCCATCAGCAATAAGACAACATTACCAGTAGCAAATTCTGTTTCCTTATCCACTCTGCTCTGCAGTTAAGTTTCTGTTGACACAAACATAACACATTTTGTCGCTGCTTCACAATTAAACCTTTCTATCACCCAATCATTGTCATGCTTTTATCACGAGGCTTGATGTTTGCCCAAACATCCCTGTCTTTAGGGTTATTGGATTCGCCGGGTAAGCATTCATTCAACATTGTTTGCAGTAACCATTTATCAGGTGATACAGAACAAATAGACTTGCAATACATTGTCGGAGTGGCTCAATTTGAACACATAGTAACTGTATTGTGTTCATTTCAGGATATTATCCCCTGGGTGTTTAGATGTTCAGTCATCTTTGCTCTGTGCAGCATGAAAGGGCACGTACAGTATATTTGTTTCATAGTGTCTTTGGTGTTTGTCTAATAATAGTAGGTCAAACACAGTTGGAGTCTGTGTTGTTTTTTAAGATGCTTCACTACTCATCTGGTAGGCTTTATGAGTTAAGCAGCACTAATCTGACTTTTTACTACTTGATATCCCATGATCTGAATGACTTAGACCCCATATTAGTATTTGTATCACAGACAACGATTGCTTGAACTCTGGAGAAACTGGAACAACAGCAATAGCATATGTGGTCTCATTTTCTTGTTCACCTTGCCCTGTTCTCTCTGCTTCTGTCTTTCCATCCCCGTTAGTGTGTACACACTGCAATCCACGTATTTATTTTTAATATCATTCTTCCCCTTGCCCTTCTTACTGGTACTCGCTCAACACAAATGGCAGCAGTTGAGAATGACGTTACCATCCCCTTGGCAACCCTGTGGGCCGGTTTATGTGAGTGTGTTGAAGGAAGCAGCGGGGAGTGTTGAGGAGGAAAAAACTGAGGGAAATGGGTGGAGGAGGAGAGAATAGGTAAAGCTGGTTTATTCATAAGCACAACATTTCTGCCTCTGATTCACAATTTGGCCTGCAGCCCCTCCCTGCCATCGGGAGAGGACGGTCCTCTCAGCCAGGAGATTGACACTCGAGATGAGGCATTGTCGTTGATTTCTAATCCAAATCCATTCTTTTTTTTTTTTTGTCCAATACACTGTATGTGTGTGAGGGAGAAAAAGAAGGCGGTAATGTTGAAGAGACCAAGTCAGGCATTTCTATCTTCCTAGATAGTGTGGCTGTATTCTGTGCTGCGGCATGGTAGGCTTGTATAAGCAGTGTGGGGTTGGGGCATGTGGGTGTCCTGGTCAATGATGTGGTATAATGCTGCTGATACT
The DNA here is from genome assembly GCF_963924715.1 of Thunnus thynnus. NCBI lineage: Eukaryota > Metazoa > Chordata > Actinopteri > Scombriformes > Scombridae > Thunnus > Thunnus thynnus. The sequence goes on along the minus strand of NC_089520.1, from coordinate 14,714,441 downwards.
GCTGCTGCTGCTGATGACGCCTTTTCTGTTGCATTGCCTGAGTCTTCCCCACACTGGGAATCCCTGCCTCATTTGTTCGCTCATTTCATCTGTCCTGCAGCACAGTGCAGCAAAACGGTACAGGCAGAGACATGCGTAAATGGCACTCATCTGTGCTGCATGCATACATACTAGTAAGTGTGTTACTGTTGCCTGGATTTGTGCTCGCTTGCACTCCATCTCACTGTTGCATGCATGTAAGTGTTTGGGATTATATGCATACTTTTCATTTTTCTTTCAATAAGCACACATAACTAATGCTGTTGTTCACCCGGTGATAGCTGAGGAAATAGGCTTGTAGGACAGATGGATTGCTATTCATCTGTGTTGTTTTTATGTGTATGTTTATGGGTGTAATGCCTAAGACATCAGAGTTACTGCTTCTGAGCCAGAATTTACCCCAAGGGTGTTTGTGATTCTGTGTCATGTTTTCCCTTGCTGGGAAAATGAGTTTAATGATGTAAATGAGAGGAAGTAAGTGAGTGAGCAATAAATAATACTAGTCATGGAAAGATTATCATACGATCATCACAAATGTTATTTTAGAGGGTTCAAATTGGAAAAGCTGCTGAGTGTTTATGTTGTGTGTTCACCATGACTGTTGATGGAAAAGCCTTTCTAGGCAAATTTTTGATTTTTGATTTTTGACCATATAAGTAAATTTTACTTGTAGTCTTTCGTTGCATTCTTTAATTGCATGTTGACCTGAAAATATGACTAAGTTTACTTTATAAACTCATTTCATTGATTCTTTGTGTAAGCCGGAGGACCTAAAATCTACATTATTGTATTGTCAGCTACCAGTAGTAATTTTCTAAAGAAAAGAAATGCAACTACATTTGGCACAAACAGGACCTCAAGCTATAAATAACCTTCATTGCATTTTTCAGCTTTTCCAAATGAATGCTTTATGTCTTACATGCTGCTGCTCGTTAGAAATTTGGGCAACACATTTTTGATTGGACACAGACATTCCCATTCATAAAGAGTGAGGCCAATACTGTTCCTGCATTTTAAGTAGTGACAAAGTCAAATAATGAACAATTTAGGAAATCTGGGGAGAATAAACCTGACTTATCTTGCTTGATTATAAGCCCTGTGTGCCAGTAGGCTCCGAGCTTTCAGCTGCTTTGTCCCCCTCCCTTCTAGCAGCAGCAGCAGCAGCAGCAGCGGCAGCAGTAGCAGCAGCGATGAGTCACTCAGTGTGTGAAACATGACGTCATTCGTGTCTTCCTCTTCTGCTCTTGGTGTACAGGACTCCTGACTGGAAGACAGACCATGCTGCTACACTGAGCTGGAGGGAGAGAAAAGAGAGAGGCCCCAGAGGACCGCTGAGGTGGTGGCTGGTCTGTTGGTGTGCCCCTCCCCCTTGGCTGGCTTACTGTTGCCCCTCCAGTTCACCTGATTGCTGTAAATATTGCTGCCTTTTTTGTTTTTCACATGTGCATGTTGATTTGCTTGTAACATTGTTTTTCTAGATAAGTGTTTTTTGAAGCTAATCTGTACTCATACAGGGAAAGATAGACCTCAAAATACGTTTAATATTTGTTTGATTTGTAAAAAGTTTATTTCCTAACTGAATCTTGTGAATAGAACAAAACAATTCTGGTTTTCTGTGAAACGTCTTCACACATAAAAAAAAGTAAAGGTGATGTAACAGTTTTGTTGGATTTGTATTCTTTTTTTTCCAATTCAGGTCATTTTTCAGTTCATATTTCCTTACTGGCATCAACCTGCTCTTAATTTATCAAGCTGTCTGAAAAGGGCCAGTCATTTTCAGTTTCATTCATTGTTGAGTTGAATAGTCACTAGGGGCAGCAAAGTTGTCAGTGGTGATGTTCGCCATTACATTATCAATGTGGTTAAAGTATCTTTTCAGAAGAATCTGTTTGATTTTGAATATTGACACATTTTGGGCAGATATTGCGTCAAAATGAGTTGTAAGAGGCAGCTTAATGTGAACATGTAACCCTAATAACAAACCCGTTTAGGATATTAATAACTATGCTGTGAAAAGCAATTATTTAACTCATTAAATATGTAATTTTTTAGACAATTCTAAACATTTTTTCCTTTTTTTTGTGTTTCTTCCTCATAGCCCCACCCTGAAGGCTAAGGCTTGCTATGGACTGCGCTTCGCCCCCTGCTGCAGCCCAGCCCAGTATACTACCTTAGTGGGTTCCCCTCATCTTCCTGTGTGTGGTGGTTCCCATCCAGACTCACTCTACAGAGTCCCGCACAGATCGGATACCACCTAAAGGTAGGTAATATCGCTGTACACTCTCACACATACTTTATGTGCTCAGTCTGTCTGTTTGTCTTTCTCTTGGCTCTTTCATCATCAAATATTTGCAGAGTTTTGGTGTTTAAAACTGTTAGAGCCTAAAATGCCCCCCTCTTTTCTTTTCTATTGCTCCTTTTTACTCTCAGCCACTCCTGGGTCCTCCACCCAACCCCCTCCCCATATCCCACCCTCTCCCCCTCCCCGAAGAAGATGTCAGTGAGCCTGACAACAGACATCCAGCAGGAGGGAGAGAGTGGGCCACTCATCGAGCCCTGCAGTCGAGGCAAGACCTCCCCTCAACCACAGGGCACCAAGGAAGGGACAGGAGAGGGCCTGGAGGCTGAAGATAGCTCCCCACAGGATGCACAGGTGGGAGGAAATGACAAAGTAAGACCATTATGCAGACCATTATGTTGTATATTACAGCAATGGATTTGTTGTATATTACAGCAATGGATTTGAATAATCGAATAAAACAAATTCAAGGCAGGAAATTACAGTACATCTCCATGCTCTGCGATGACAAGTGTTTATATTCAGCTGGTCTATAGTATTTCTCCCCTACTCTCTACCATATTTTGAGCCAATACTGCTATATTTTAAGTGTTTTAGAGAAGACGTGCTCTTAAGTGATAAATGCACTCCATTTTTTGCTTTTAGCGCACGTGTCTGAATTTTACACACAACCTATTGTTCAGCCAGAAACATACTTATTTAGATTTTTTTGAGTTTCAGTTTTAGCCAGATTTTGGATTTAATTATTTTGGAGAACAAGACCCCTAGAACAAAATCCCGTCAGCCCACCACACTGCCATCACATTAATATTTCTGCTGCCAGAAGTCTATAAAATGCACTTGCGTCTTATAAGAATTCTTTCACAAATCCATTTAGGCCTATATATGGTCAAGAAATCAGGTTTCTTCAGCAAAGATCTGTTACTGGGTATGTACTGTAAACACAGTGTTTGACTAAAAAGTGTTTTTAATTTATCTCGCCTTTATTGTCTCACCAATTATATACTTGGCTTTGTGGATGGGCCAATCAAACTGAATATATGGAATATATATGGATTTGTATGGATGAATATATGGATTTGTAAAATTTACTTGACTGTCCAAGCAAGAACTAAAAAACCAATTTGCACTACCAGGTTTAATAAATTTGAATCCATTGAATTGTTTGTCATACACTTTCAGTTTAAAGTCATTCAACAAATAAAATGTTTGAATATTCATTGTATGCTGGTAACAGTCTCAAATATTTATTCAATTATTTGCAGTTTTGTTTATCTTTATCTAGTCTGTATTATGGCAGGAAATTTATTCTGAGGTTGTGGAGTTACTGTGCAGCTTATTAAAATTAGTAAAATGACAAATTTGTTTTGCAGAAACGGGCTCCTAACCACAGCCATGGCAGGAAAAGGGCCAAGGTAAGAGAACTGATGGTCACTGATTTTTTTTTTTTTTTTTTTTTAAATCACAAAAGATAATCAGATACTCATCTGTCTGAAAGTCACCAAAGTAACTTTATAATCCTGCTCCTTGAAATAACCCCCTGCCAGTTGGTTGTGTAAGATGACCTTCCATTATTAACCCTCTAATCCTCTCAACTACAGTCTAATAAGGTGGACCACCTTCTTATTGTTATTGGTTTAAAATCATAATCCTCAAGAGAGTTAAATGTAGTTGTCAGAGTGACCTAAGTGAGGCTATGAGACAGTTAAGACAGTTGATACCAGTAATATTTAATAACAAGACGATTGTTTTCTAATTTAAAAAAAGCCAGACTGTCTGTGTTATGTCTCACTCCAAGATACCACTCTATCCTGCTGAGCAAGCTGCGTTCAGATACGACGTGAAGAGATTCTGTGTCTTGCTTAGACCTCTTGATTAATGCCGTAGTCTGTTTTTTTGCCTGTGTCAGACAAAAAACCGTGTAGGGATTGCTGGTCCATCATCACCTACTTCCAAGGTGCATTTATTTTCATTTTTAATTTGCACACATATGAAGCAGTGTAAAATCCAGATAATTGAAATAAAACAGATGTGACAGGAGAGGTCAAGAAGCAATAGGCTTATACATTGGACCCCCTCTCATCTTAAGGAAAAAAAACAAACCACCAAAAAAAATACTTAACTAATAAATGTAACATGATTTAGAAAAATACAAAGAAAATAAATGACAATAAAGAAGCACACAGTGAACAGAAGAGTTCACCAGTCAGCAAACATCCTATGAAAACAAAGAAATATGACCGTAAATGCAATAAAAATATGAATTATCAATATAAAATAATAACAATTATTAATTATTCTCAATAATTAGACATTATGAATTAAATGAAATGACAATTGAGAAGGAAAGAAATAGAATAAACAACAACTTCTCATAAGAAGGTTGTTCTTTATACTAAGTGTTGCTATACATATTTAATTGTATTCATTGTTTCTTTAAAATTATTTGTCTGTAAATCTGCACAGCACTTGTTGGCTTTTATTCTGAGTGATTGAGAATGAGCTGATATTATCTAACTTAATATTGATACAGTACAGTCTAATATAATAGAAATAGTTAAAACAGATGAGCTTCTGTCTACATGTAGGCTACACAAGTTACATTTGGGGGTTGGGTGGCTCGTGGCACCATGACAAAAAAATAACCTTTTAAAGGGGCGTTGTGGTACAAAAACGTTTGGGAACCACTGCCTTAGCATAAGCTCATTGTCTACTTATATTGACCTAAAACTTACCTAACTAATTCTCTTCCTGTAAAAGAGATAAGAACATGTTCTCTCTGCTCATTAATGTAGTACAGTTACACAGTGATAACATTTTTGAAGTTGGATCACCCTCATTTAGTTTCCCTCTAGGTTTTAGTACATAATCTGTCAAGGGACAGCATCCTAAGCAGCTATGTTGTATTGAAGCTGTGTGTTCTCCATGTCTCACCTCAGCCCCTCTTCCATTCCTCAGGGAACTCTTATTATTAGTCGTAATTCGGGGCTTTATGTAAGATTTTACGCTTTTTAGGCACATTTTAGCTGGTTTATGGTTCTAAAGTACAAAGTAACAGCAGAACATGTTAGTTGAGGATTTTCTCTTCCTATCACAAACATCAGGTGAAAGAAACACTTGATGACACACACACACACATAGCTACACATCATACACAGGATCTGTATGGTTTTGCTATTTTATATTATAACCCCCAGTATTGAGAAATATAAAAGATTATCTCAAGGCTCATTATTTGTGTCGTTTGTATTTTTAATAGATAATACATGTGTTTGATTCTGTTTCAGTCTAATGCTAAACTGAAGTTGGTACGGAGTCTGGCAGTGTGTGAGGAGTCTTCTGGTCCGTTCTCCAATGATGGACCTCCAGAATCGGTACCGTTCATGTCTCTAACCCTCACCCCTAATCCCCAACACTAACCTCAGTCCATACCTGGGCACTTAGCCTAGTTTGCTACATTTCGTGTGCAAAAGCAGTCGGTGTAGGATCAACTGTGCTTAGTAGACAAAATATAACAAAAATAGAATCCAAGATCTTACCATCTTTTCTCATAGCAATGGAATGTCATTTTCCAGGATATCATCCAGCTTCACATCAGCTGTCCATCAGACAAGGAAGAGGAGAAGTCCTCAAAGGACGAGTATGAAAATGAAGAGAAGGAGAAGAAGGACAAGACTCCACGAAAGATGTTGTCACGTGGTAAGTTTTTACATAGGAGGTGCTAATCAAACCTGTGATTACAACTCTTTAGACACCCTGTATAGTCCTGCCCAAGACAAGATTATAAGTTCTGTACAAATATGTGATAATAATAATAAAAATACTTTCCCCTACACAAATATAATGAATGCTAAACAGCAGGCTCATTTAACATATTATACATCCTTCATGACTGTTACTTGTAAATATGTCCGCTTGTATTATTAATACCCAAGCTAATATGATGTCAAGCTAATTTCTCTGAAAGATAATGGGATCCCTCCCTCCTCTTTCTTGAATTACTTACCTCTCTGTCTCTCTGCAACTGCCTAGTGTAGTGGAAAGTAGTGAAAAATTATCCCCTGAAAAGTGTGTTTGTGTGTTAAAACGTAGAATAACAGTTAGCTGGTATCTCATGCTATCTGTTCCTTATGTTTATCCTCCCTGAACAACCTGGAATGTTGTTTCTGGTGTGGTGAGGTGCCATTTTAGGAGTTATGCTTAGCAGCATTCTGACTTCACTTTTTCTGTCTCTCCTGCACCTTACAAAAGTGTCAGTCTCTCTCTCTCTTTGCCTTCCCAGTCTCTCAGCCTTTTCTTTCTCTTTTGTCTGCATATTTACTTTCCCCCTCTCTCTTTTAGACTCCAGTCAGGAATACACTGACTCCACGGGCATCGATGTTCACGAGTTTCTGGTCAACACACTGAAAAACAATCCCAGGTATGAGATTGTCACAAAATAATGACTGATATCTAAATAAAAAAAATTGAAAATGAACTAAGTAGGATACAGCTGTTTGCTGGATGATTGTTTAAATTACCTGCCTAATTAACCAAAAGAAGCACCATGTAGTGCACAATGTTAGAGTAATGATCAATAATTTTAATTTAAAGTTTGCATAACTGTTGAAGGGCTAATATTCCATTAGCAGTCAATAGGCAAGGGGTACCGTGCATTTGCTGCCAAGTAACAATCTTGTCCGAAAAGTCCAAGTCCTTCATCCTTTGCATGAGTTTGTTGATGATGAAATTGCAGGCTAGAAAGACTAACCATTGTAATGACATTGATACAATTATTATTGGAAGTATTTATTGCAGCACTTTGATTGGTATGCTTTCTGCATCCAACTTAGTGACCCACTCTCTTCTCTGATCTCTCTCTCTCTCTCTCTCTCTCTCTCCCTCTCTCCCTCTCTCTCCCCCTTTGGCCCAGCAGGGATCGAATGATGCTGCTCAAACTAGAACAAGATATCCTGGAGTTCATTAATGACGACAAGTAAGCCACGTTCTTCATAACCACTCACTTGCATTTAAATTTAGCTGTTCTACATCCATTCCTTTTTATTTATAGACTGCTGAGGTAATAAGATAAATATGGCAGGTTATAGTTCATATTATAAGGCAAGTTTAGGCTTGACAGCTAGGACTCTGTGTTCCCCTTAACATGAATAGTTTTATTAAACAGAAGTATTATGATCTGAGCATTCAATCATCTTGTACACAATAGAGCCAAATTGATTGTCCCAAAAGTGGAAGATCCTGCTAATCAAAAAGCTCAGAATTCACATTTTTTAGAAAAAAAAATCTTGAGGGTAACAAGACAACAGAAGGTATAGCAGGGGTTACAAAATGGCATAATTCAGTATTTACCACTATACTTTAGAAAATATCTAGAATACAGTTTTGCTAAAAAGGAATGTTGTGTCAGACAGTCCTTTTTAAAATATGTTTAAGTAAGTTTCTTTGTATGTAGAACAAGCATGAGCCCCTTTTTCTCACATTATTTTAAATGCTAACAATAAGAATCTACACATTATGGAAATGGACTTTACAGCATTCAACAAAAAGACAAAACTTAAAAGATTAGTAGTTGGCAATTCTTTGCAATACAGCATTGAAATAACATTTTACTCACAACTTTGTATTCTATGTTCCCTGCAGTAACCAGTATAAGAAGTTTCCTCAGATGACTTCTTATCACCGTATGCTGCTGCACCGTGTGGCCGCCTACTTCGGCATGGACCACAATGTAGATCAGACAGGCAAGGCTGTCATCATCAACAAGACGGGCAACACACGCATGTAAGTGTAGTTCCCGACTTTGGTCCAGGCCTCAGCAGCTGCAGTCTTGAAGCTACAAGAAATTTGATCTAGGATTACGTGTTTTGCAAATCTATATATAGGTATGCATAGGTTGTAGTCTGCAATGCACTTGAAGTGCTCAAAACAGTAAAATAACAGTTAAAGAAACACCAGACTTTATATTTTCTCGTAAAAATCCAGATGTCAGGTTGTTAATAGGGGTTATGGTAGAGTTTTTATATGCAAATTAAATCACAAAGCTACATAAATACTGTAAACAACCACACAATAACAAAATCCATGATATAGAGTTTGCTGTGGCAACACAGGAAACACAACATACATCATGAAGGTAACGCAAGAATTCCACAGTCATAAACATTTGAACGAGATGAAGAAATACCTGAACCAAAAATTAAACAGAGCAGCAGCATGTAACTGAATGGAAAGTTAGTTTCTGCTGAATACAGAAATGAGACCATCTTAGGCTCTGAATGAACCTAATTGATTCAACACAACCACTCAATGAATGGCAAAAATGTGTGTATTTCACATTGTGTGTGTACTTGAGGCAGTAAGAGAGGAACTCATCAATATAGTGATGCAAGCAAGCTCTTTAAAGTTTGCCCAAAACCACAGCTAATCAGTAAAATATGTGTACGTAGCAAATGTGGTATCACTGGTAATTCAGTTATTTTGGAAAAACTTACCCGTTTGCCCACTGCACGCCATAACCAAGGCCAGTTTGTTTGTCCTTGGTGAGGAGTGTGTGATCCATACAAATATATTGTTTTTCTTCCATGCCTGGAATAAATTACTTGGAATTTTTATGTTGAAAAATCCTGCCAAATGGATGGATTATTCTTTTTATAGTCCTTGCTTTCTGTCGTCATTCTCTCAACTCTGACTAATACATGACATATCAGTCACAAACTAACAAACGTTATTTTGTAAAGCATTCAATATTTGGGAACTTTCAGATTTGTTGCAAAGTGAATTTATAACTACTACTGTCAGGAAATAAAGATATTAAATTTGTAATAAACCGTAGAGAAAGCAATTAAACAGCATTGATATAATTTCTAAGGGCTGATGGGAAGGACACCAACACAAATGGCACTTGTTTGGTTACAAATTCATGATATTAGGTTTCCTAATAGCAACTGTAACATACAAACCATGTAATAAAAAGGAGCATTCCCAAATCTACAAAAATATTACACAGTAAAGGGCTTAAATATTCTCAAGAGTAGATTCTTAAATATTTTATAACTGTACAGTTCTGAGCAACAGCTAAAATCATACCCAACAGAGGGAAACTCTCCCTAGTGGTGATCAACTTTTCAGTGGCAGAACAACTCTTTGCAGATGCCAGAGGAAGATCACAAGAAGACAAGACAAACAAATTAAAAGTTGAAAAGTCAGTGACTGTGTCAGTAGCCACTAGCCAGTAGAATAGACTTAAGGTGAAGTGTTGCTGGTGTTAACAGCAGCCAGCTGCACCTTAACAGTTATAGTTTTCAAATTATTATTAATTAATGATTATTAATTATAATTAATGTGTGAGGATGTGCTAAGGCATAAAGTAGTAAATCGTGTACCTCAGAAATGGGCAAACAAATTTTTTGCAGATCTATAATGCAGCCATATGTTATGTTTTGTCTTGTTTAATTTTTAACGAATTTTGTGTTGTTTAGTATGTTAAGCATGCCGTTTGTCCTCTGTTGTTTTTACAGCCCGGAGCAAAGGTTCTCTGAACACATCAAGGATGAACGTAACATGGACTTCCAGAAGAAATTCATCCTTAAGAGAGATGATGCCAGCATGGACAAGGATGATAATCAGGTAGGATGCACTGTATACTATAATATTTGTTGACTGTCATTTTCACCATCCATTTTTTAATTATTACAATTAAATGTGTTTTTAATTCAAATGCCAAAGTATCTAAATGGTACAAATGGTCCAATCATGTGCTACTTCTTCCCTCACCTTCATACTGTAGCTGTAAACAGAAGCAGTTCAGTGGTAAAATTCTCTGTTACAAAACACTTAACTTTAGGCAAGTCTCACTAGGAGAAGGAAAAAATTTTTTTTTTATTATTACACCACAATCAACACTTTTAGTCAACATATTTGAAACAAGTGGTCCTGTTATTCTGGTTAAGTCTTGCTGCAGCTTGTTGCATCAGTTAAAGATGGATCCCATAGTTGTTTCTTTGATAGGAGTAGAGGAACTTACAGTTGTCGGGATGTGATGAAATAAGACAGTTGATTATCTTTTCCAGATCAGATGAAAGGAGGCAAGGTCTATTTGTGATGACAACTAAGCTTTGAATCAAATACTCACAGATTAATAGTGGTGAACCTCCAGAGTATCTGAGTATCTGGAAGTAGGAGAAGTGGGGCAGTATGGCTTCAAGTACAGAAGTACTACTATGACCCAGCTGTGTTTTAATCATTAAATTGAACTCTTAATTATTTCAAATAGAGGTATATAACTTTATAACTTTTATAAGACTTTAGACGTTTCCTTTATTATATCAATGGTTGCTATTTGAAGAGCATGCAGGGTTTGAACAGTGAATCCTGTACATTATTGTAGTTATACAGTTGGCATGCGAGTGGCAAATTGCATCCATCCCAGCAGAGATGAAAATTGGCATGAGAAGAGATTCAACAACCTGAAAGGGGTGGTACAGATAATGGAGGAGGCTTAGTCCCTTTAAGTCCACTTTTAGGCGCAATGGTTTAAGTGCAAACCATTAAATTCTCTGTTCACCCCTGGTCCAACCACATATATTTTCTGACATTATGCTGATTAGACATCTCAGGTTTCCTGTATGTAGAATGTTTTAAATTTCATGTTTTTTGTCTGCTACAGCGTACATATCTGCTCTGTGAATCACATGCCCTGTGTTCTCCTCTGAGACAAAATCAGAAACCATGAGAGAGAAATTTATATTTTATATTTTTTGGTTTCATGATGGTGTCTCAATCTCTGCATTCATTATTCAGAATGACGTTAGTTCTCTGTCTATGTAAATGGAGAACTTGTTTCCATATATCCAGTGAAATCTCTGCATTTTAAACCACTGTTGCATAAAGCAGTAACGTTACAGTTCTGTCATATCCTGATAGCAGCCTGCTACACAACACAAGAACAGCACACTTTGAACAACAACCTACATTACTTTTACCTGCTAAAGTCTCCTTATCAAACTTACAAACATGAGCACGTCTTATCCTGTACTGTAGCTTGCTGAACGAGCCACCAAACATTTGTTGCACCAGGGAAAAGTGCACTGCTAACGTCAGTCTTGTTTCCCTGCCAGCAGGGCAGAGCCTGCCAACTTCTGTCAATCATAAACTCCGACACAGCATTTTACCAATAAAAAAACCCACTGACGATAAATTAAAATAACACCTTATTTTTGACTGCAAAAGAGATGACTTGATAACGCTTTTTTATTTATTTATTTATTTCCAATATCAGTACATAAAGAGTGGCCTATTAAAGTATTAATAGGTCAACCGTATTCAGTACAGTCATTTGCATGTTCCTTATGTCATCTCTTAAAATTTCATGCAGTTTTTGCATTTAATGTCTTCTTCATCGCTGCTGATTCCCTGTGTCTGAGCCACAAAACTGTTAAGCCTGGAGCACCGCTGTCTGCTGTGTAAAACTTGAATCTATTCAGTGTGCTGTCAGACAAGACACATTTAAACTCTGTATGTCAGCTGTAAAACTCATAGCTTCAATATTTTCTATATGTTTCAAAAGGAACGTATTAACTTTCATGTACAGACATGGAACAGTTGTTTCTGAGGATTTCAATGAAGCACTGAAACCTCATAATTTCATCCACAAAATGTGGTCACAAGGATAAATAAAGTTCTGCATTTTTTTTTTAGTCAGCTTTGCTCTGTTGCTGTCTGGAGCAAGTTTGTCACACTTCTTTTTTCCTTAAAATGTTTGTTTGATGCTATTTGTCATATTCCATTGTATGAATCTGCAAGCGTTCTGTCACTGTTGTGGTGTCAAAACTTCCCACGCTGCTTCCGCCTTCAAAACGTTCATTTTGCACACACATTTTCCATAATGTTGTTTTGATAGCAGGCAGTTGTTCTCTCTTGCATGCTACTGATGTTGTCATGTGACTTACTGCTATTTATCTTTGCAGCAGCACAAAGTGTGGTGATATTTGCCAATAGAGCACATTAACTAATATTAACACTAATTAATATTATTAACTATTATTAGCACATTAACTGACTACTGTTAATTAACATTAACAGTAACTTAATAATTTTTTTTATCCAAATGTTAGATCCGTGTGCCGCTGCAGGACGGGCGGCGTAGCAAGTCCATTGAAGAGCGAGAGGAAGAATATCAGCGGGTACGAGACCGGATCTTTGCCCGAGAAGTAAGTATTGGACCTGGACAGAGTAGCAAACACTGGGAAGGACAGATTACACATTAAGAACATTAAATCAGATTTCAGTATTTCTTAATCAAAAAAGAGTAAGAACTATATGTTTAATTACCAGTGTAGTAAAACAAGGTAATCTTTACAATCTGAGTGATATGTCTTAAAAACTTCTCAAACACTGATCTGTAGCTATTAAAGCTTTGCCTAAGTACTCCTGGATGAATGAAGCTTTTCATAATGTGTAGGTGTCCTTTTTTTTACAGTCCTCTCAGAATGGATACATCAACGACAACAGGTAAGATGATGCATCCACCTGGCGACTAATGTGTGTAATTTGTAAGACTATCCTTGCCACCTCTTCCCTTAAAGTTACAGTTTGTTTGTCAGGTTTTAGTTATGAAAGGTAGGGTGCTGTAGACCCATAAACATAGCAAACTTAACAGAATAATTATTGATTCTCTGTACAAATCTGACAATTTTCCACATAGTATAGCTCCTTACAGAGATCTAACAGTGAAGTTGACTTCATACAACATTTTCTGGAAAAAGACAATTTACAAAACATATTTTTCACATTTGTTTTATTATCTTCATTGCCAGCCAAATGATCAATTTGCATTTTTCCCCCTCCCTTATTTTTTATTTATTTATTTATTTTTTTGCCCGACTAGGAGGGACACACTATCTTTGAAAAAGATTTGTAGGTAGGGGAAAGATGGCTTCTTTGAAAGTAGTTAGCTCAAACAGCAGTTAAAGTCAGCCTCCATCCCTAAGCACCCTGGCCGTTGAGGTTGAAAGATTAGAACATAATATGCTGAGAGAGAGAAAGAGGAGGCGTGGGCCGTTCAACAGTCAAAGTTTCTGCCTCGTGTGCATTTTTTTTTCCTTATTCCCTCTTTCTTCTCAGGGGTAAAAGTTCTACATTGTTCCAACCTCTACCTCCCACCCCTCTTTATCTCACTATCCCCAAAACCCTCTCCTGTTCTCCACTCCAGTCCTGTAACCCCGGCATTTTCTCCTAATGTTAACCCCAACAGACTTTCCACTGAGGGCTACTGCTCTAGCTCTCAAAAGAGGAGGCAGATCTTTAGGTATTGGGGTGCTGTTGACTTTGACTTGTGTGTTGCCATGCCCATATTTGAAAGTGGTTTGGTGATGATAGTGGTGACTTGTGGTGGTTTTTATATCTTTGCTTGGCATAGTCGGCTGATTGATGGCTATTCCAGCACTGCACCGTGGGGCTTCTCATGGCCCATGCATGGCTGCTTTGTGGTTTCACTGGGGACTGATTGACCTACTTACCCTTCCACCCATCCACCGTCAACTACATTTTTATATAAAGTAACTGCATCTCTTCCACAGTAACCTGTTTGTTTTGTGGTTGACTTAGTCTTGTAGTTTTTGTTAACATGTCACCTGTTGCATAGTAGCACGTAAAAATGTAAGCAGTACATACATGCAAATGTTCTGGAGAACTGACAAGAAACATGAGACTGTAAAGAAAAGATTATGTTTCTCTTACAGTGCATTAGGGCTACTGCAAACGATTATTTTTTATTATTGATTAATCTGATTATTATTTTCTTGATTAATCTTTTGGACTATAAAGTATCAGAAATTAGTGAAAAATGTCCATCATAATTTTCCAGAGCCCAAGTTGGCTCAAAACCCAAAGATGTTTTATTACTGTAGTAGAAGAAGAAGAAAGAAAAACAAAACAAGCAAATATTTACATTTTAGAAGCTGCAGCCAGTTATTTTTTGGGCATTTTTCTTTAAAATACTGCTAAAGAATTTATCACAAAAAATAACAGTCTTTTTACATTTCACCCAAAAATGAGCTTGATATCCCAGTCCAGTCAAGTCAAATTTGTTTATATAGCCCAAAATCACAAATTTGCATCAAAGGGCTTTACAATCTAAGACCTTTTTCAACAAATTTGCAACATTAGATCATTTTCTCTTGTGTTAATTTTGACATGTCTAACTAATCTAAAGAAACACCACACATATACCCATGAAAGAGTGACAGTTATTTATGAAACAGAGCACTTCCACCATTTGTGATGTGCGTGCAAGCAGTGCTCATAAAGGGGCACCTGCACAGCAGACAACACCCTCTATCCTTAGACCCTCTGGAAAAGGAACCCCTGCCCGCCCCTTTTTTTTTTTTTAAATGGGTGAAAAAAGGAACCCTCAGGAACAACAAAAAAGGCGAGATCCCCCCTCCAGGACCGACAGACATGCAAACAATGTCAAAATCTTAACTTTGCACAAAGTACACAGAAATAAAAATAGTAAAATTACAATATGGAGAATATAGATAGGTATAGATAGATGCAAAAATACATTCATAAAAAGTATATAAGTATATGTTAACCTTTTATAGAATGCATGCTTTTAACTAATAACACCATATAACCACTGACTTAAATGAACCAAAACAAGAAGCTCTTAAGAGAGATGTGGGTTAAGTGAGCAGTCAAATTAAGACTAAGAGTGATCTAATATTCAATACTATGTAACTGCGCTTTGGCAATAATGTAACACCAACACTCGTGCCAATAAAGATTAGTTGATTGCGATGGAAGCTCAGAACGATAACAGCTCAGCTTCCCTGCTTCCGTGTGATGGGGGAATGCTGTCGTGAGGAGAGAGTGTAGATGAAATATCATGTGATCAGCAGCAGATTCCCTCCTCCCGCTCATCCTGCTCTCATCTTTGTCTGCAGAACAGAGCGAACAAGTGTGTGTCTGCCTTTTACAGAGAACGGCAGAGCACCCACCCTTCCTTAAAATAGGCTGTGCAGAGAGAGGACTCAAAATAGATCCTCCATTAATTACAGTCTCTGAAATATTTATCAGCCACAGCCACCTTCAAACACCACTCACTATCACAAGGGTTTTACAACCCTCACCACATCCCTGTTCTCGTCATCGAGATTCCCACAATCAGCCTTACATGTTTTGACTTTATTTGACTCTTGTTATCTCTACATGGACATACTCTGTTCATATCTCTCTAAGAGGAACAAAAAAAGCAAGTGTTTACAGCTGACTTGCCTGTTTTTTTTTTTCCTCTGCTGTGCTCAATGCAGTCATAGGTTTCTCTTTACCTGCAAGGCTTGCTAGCTACATTAAATTGAATGCTACACCACATATATTGGAGCTGACACATTTTTCTTTTCTGCGTTTAATTGTTATTTAAACTTCTCTTCAATGTAGAAGTTATTTGTATCATGCACAAGCACAGTAAGGCCATCCACTCTCTGCATCTTCAACTGGAACAATAATATTTTTAATGCTGACATGTCAATGGCAGACTCAGCTATTCACTTGTGATGGAGGGGTTTCCCAGAGTGGTGGTTACGCTTACAGTGTGATCATTGGTTTTCTTGGCAGCTACCCTTATCCAGGGTGACAGCATCACAACAACAAACCACAAAGGCGATGAGTGTGTATACAGCAATATAGTTTAAAGAAACATAGTGGTGAACCAGTGGTAGCAAGTGGTTATTTTGTAGATAGTGTGTGTGAGTCTGAGTGTTGATGTACATCTGCTCTTAAACGTCTGAGTGTTTATGTATGTCTGGTATTCATTTACAGGTGTATGTATGTCTGTTTCTGTGTCATCTCTTGTCTATAATACAACAAATTTGAAACGCATGTGTTATTGTTTATCTGTATCTAATTCTCTGTGAATGTTGTCTCCAGTCTTAGATGGTTTGTGCGTCGACGTCATTGAATTTTGTCTCATCCAGTGTCGATGTAATATCCTCTGATACCCCGGTGTTGATTGTTTGGAGCATCTTTTCTCCCTGCATGTGTGTTTTCCTCTGTGGATGGGTTTGTATGTGTGTTTGTCTGTGTGAATGTGTGTGTGGTTGTATGTTTAAAACTGGAGATAATATTGTTTGGTGGTTTGTTGCCTGATTTGTATCGTGGTTTCACTGAACAAGTCAATATGCATCTGTGTTGAATGCCCCACCCTAAATCCTGTCAAAACTATATGTTTTTTTCTACCTGTTTATGACCTTACTGTGCTTTTCTCTCTCCCACCTCCCACCCCCACCCCCCCATCCTATTTATCTTAAACTGTCCCTCCTGGCTCTATGACTCTATCCCTCTTTTATCCGCCTCATTCCACCCTTTTGTCTCCCTTCTCTTCCTCCCCATTCTTCTCTCAGAGGGAACCGTGAGAGCTCCAGCCGGGCATCCAGCAGTCGTCAAAGCAGCACAGACAGTGACATGAAGTGCCTGGAGCCTCGGCCCTGGAGCAGCACCGATTCAGACAGCTCCAACCGCACCCTCCGGCCGCCCGTCACTAAGGCCAGCAGCTTCTCTGGCATCTCCATCCTCACTAGAGGGGATAGCCTTGGCAGCAACAAAGGCTCACAGGGAAGCTGTAAAGGCTCTCGCTCTGGTAAGGATTGAAGAGAAAATTTGTGTGAAAAGGAGATATTTAGGTCTAACTAGTTGTTTTCTAGTGCATTTAATTTATTATTGCTACTTAAGCAATGGTTTGACATTTTGGGGAATACGCTTATTCTCGCTTTCTTGCCAAGAGAAGATCATTAGATATGAAGTTACAGCCTGCAGCCAGTTAGCTTAGCACATAAACTGGAAACTGAAAACAACTAGCCTGTGTCAGTGATAAATTCCACATGACTTTGGAGATCCCTTGATTTCTTTCACAAGCACCACCATCAGGTCAAAATTTAAATTTGTCAAATACTTAGGTTTATGACCTATTACCTGCTAAACTAATGACATTCCCATCAGCCTCAAATGCACTTTTTGTTTTTTGCTAATTAGCAAATGTTATTGTACTAACTTACTAAACTAAGATGGTGAACATGGTACACATCATAACTGCTTAATATCATCATGTTAGCGTTGTCATGATGAGCATGTTAGCCTGCTGTCCTTAGCGTTTAGCTCAAAGCACCACTGTGCCAAAGAACAGTTGCTGACATAGCTGCAGACTTATAGTCTTACTTATTTTTGAACTGTTTGAGAACTTGTTGAATATTCCCTGCAGGTTAATGCCTTGATCCCACTGTCCACGGCTGCATCGCTCTCCGACTGTGATGCGATTTTGTTCTGTCCTCCGTACAGTGTCATACGAGGGGAAGCCAGGGACTGGAGCAGTCATGGCAGCAGTGATGTCATAAAATCTTGTAATTTTCCACTTTCGAGATGAACCTCTCGTTGTCCATGGTGACAAATATCCTCTGACAGGTTGACTTCTGGCCTGGTGCCACCGGTTATAATGTAATGTTGATGTAGTGATTTGATATACAGAGTCTGCACAGGTGTTTTACTTTGACCGGATGCTCTATGCCGTTCCTGTGTCTGACTTCCTGTCTGGCTCGATCTGCTCTGTGCAGCTTGACGCTGCTTGCGTCAAAATAGACTAGGCACGTATTTTTAGCGGTGCAGAGCAGAGAGACATTTCTGAGACGCTTCTGAAATGCACCGCAGCGCGTCTGGTGGGATCACAAGCATTAACTAGAGTGGCCGCGATCAGCTCCAGCGGCCACTTCGCAGCCGGAAGGTGATGCAGCCGCGCCTGGTGGAATCAAGCTCTAAGACCATCGAGGAGACTTTTGGAACTATCGTTTACCCAAAATATTTGAACTACAGACAGACTTCACCTCTTGCTGAAATGGTGACTTAAGTTTCCCCTCCAGTGGTCCAGGAAAATGATGTAAAATTATGTTGTAAAATAGAGGATGATCCAAGAACAATTACAGCGACGTGAATATCACCCCCTTTTTTAATGACCAACTTGTTTTGCTAGAAAAGTTTTTGTGGGTTCAGCATTTTACTCAGAGCTGAAATTAATATAAAATACAATTTCCTGTATCTATGATGTCTTTTTCTGTATCACTAGGCCTGCCCCTAGTCAGTCCTGATGTATGTCCCCCACCCGCAGCCTCCCAGTCCAGCCGTAGCCTGCTTCCCTGCCCATCACAACAGCCACAACAGCCACAGCCCCAGGCGCCACCTCAGACTGCCCTGCTGCCTACTCCACAGCAACACCCCATGGGCAACCACATGATTGCTCAGGTAAGAACTTCCATTAACCGGCATTGATGTCAACCAAAAATGAAGACATGCTTTCAAGTTACAGAGGTTTAATTGAATCTGGTGGTCAATACAACAGTGATCATATGTCATCATTCCTTCTCTAACATGATTAATAAATGAATGCGCCTGTGGTTGAATCTGGTCATATGTACTGTAAAAAAGAGGTAGTTTCAATGTAATGAACGTAAAAAGTCAATGACAACATGTCTGATAGCAGCCATTTCCTCTTTTTCTCTCTGAATAGTGGCAGTTGCATTTCATTCTGTATATATATAGTTTTATGTCAGTGCTTAACTGCTTTTGACTATATTTGGAAACTAAATGTGATTTCCATTACTATCCATCTGTTCATTAACAACTTTTCCTCTGAAATCTTACCCACATCTTTCCTATGTCTTCATTTCTCTTTATGTCCTTCTATCCGCCTGCATCTGACACCCTCCTTCTGACTGGCTTGCTCCACTCTCTATCTCTCTGTGCTCTGCCTCTTTATTTCCTCCCTCTTTCTGGTGGCGTGTATAGCCGGTGGCATCTCTGCAGCCCTCTCAGCCTGTCTCCTACTCCAGCCCTTCCTGCCCCCAGGTTCTCCTGCCAGTTTCTCCTCCCCAGCAGTACACAATGGTACTGACACATCTTGTAGCTTCATCTCTTTTATATTAACTTGGTGAAAGACTGCATTACTGACACCCTCACACTTCACAGTTAGCTAATGCTATATTCTAGTAGACACTCTTACCCTCTCATACCCTGCTCTCATTTACATTACTTAGGTATTTAACCACAATCATGGAAGAATTATGTCTGCTGCTCTGAACCATTCAGATAGTAGTTTCTCTCAGGCTGCCTGAGAGACTGAAGTTGGGACAAGAAAATCAGTTTCCGAGATGTTAATGGTAGTGAGTGTCGTCATCAAGCACATGTGATTTGCTATAATTTAAAAAAGTGACAAGAAACAAATGTTGTGCAGTGCAGTTGTGCTTTGTGGTACTTCATTTTGGTATTTTATTAAAAATGTGTTTCTTTGCATTCTTTGAATTGTGTTAAAGTGTGTTAACTTAGAAAACTGACCCCCAAAAGAGTGAAACTGGGTGATCCTGATCCTACTTAAGTTAATATAAGAGTTGATTTGAGGTGGTTAAATTTTGGATCTGGAGTTCACTTCTCAAAATTAATCCACTAAAATCATGAAAATTATAGTGCTCTGATCTTAATCAACCAAGTGAGCATGCTCTTCCACATGAGCAGCAACTGGATAAGTGTTAGTATAGACCCACACCTTTAAGAGGCACTGATAATTTGGAGTGCACACTTTTTTTTTCATCAAAGAAAGATCCAGCAACTACAATTTGTATATTTTAGCTCACAACTTAACCACCATTACACCTAGGAGTCACCTGGGTTTTGTTCAGGATGGCCAAACACAACCTGGGTCCATCATTGCACTGGATGGAAAGAGATGAGATTGACATCAATCCTCTCATCTGACTCCTTAAAAGACGGCAGACAGGCGTATTTTCCAAAATGTCACGGTGTTCCTTTAAAGCTCATTTATCCAGAGCCCTTACACTATTGTTAATGTAGCATTGTGGTTTTGGTGATCAATCTCAGTCACTCAGCCCTCAGTTAGACCTTACACCACAGCTTCAAAATACAGAAGAGGTACTGTCTCAAACATAGCAGGCACAAACCCCACCAGTAACATCATTCCTATTCCTCCCAGGGAGAAGAGCTGGCACCCCAGTTCAGCCAGATGACGCTGAGTCGGCAGGGCTCCAGTGAGAACCCTGAGCCTCCCCCTATGTATCAGGCTCCTCCCACCGTGCTGTCGCAGCACCCCCCTCCTCAAACTGGCTACATCATGGCTACCACGGGTCAGCCTATGCCTCCTCCGTCTGGATACCAGCCTGCCACCGGACACCCTCATCCTCCACCTCCACCGCCGCCTCCATCCCAGCCTGTCATGCAGGCGCCACCACCCCCACAGGGCTACATGCAGCCCCCTCCGCCTCAACAGGTATGCCGTTCTCCACACGTCGTGAGATGAAGGTGTCAAACATTTAACATCCAGTTCTCAAATGTTTTTTTAGGTTTTGTTTGAATCCCCTTTAGATTACTCGATAGAATGGGTACCTCTCAACGAGATTAGTTTGTCATATATTAATCTTGTCGATTGATCTCAGAATCGATGGTACTGTGAAATATTTTACTATAATTTTGTGACCTCACCTGTCTGGCACCCTCCTATTTGGCATTTAGTTTACTTAAATATATGTATTTTGAATATTTACTATAACAGTATTTGCTCCCAGGTCAACTAGGAAAACTATAAACTGTACTCTAGTTTTGTAAGTCAAGCTTGTGCAATTCACAGGGATCATGTCCAGGGACTAATAGAGTACATTAGAAGTAACACATTAACTAAACCAAATGACTGCAGTGTCTCATTATTTTACTCAACAAAATGTATTTGCAAGGGGTAAAATGGTAATCTACATGAGCAGAGGAGGGGTTGCCTGTTTTGTAAGACATCACAAATGCTTAACAAGTCTAAGAAATAATTTAGAGCATCAAATATTCACACGTGACACGCATGAATAACATCAGAACAGACAGATCAGAGGAAAGAGTTGACACACTCACTTCCACCATAGTTAAAATATGAGTTAAAATGATTGCTGGGGAGCTTGACTTACTCATGACAAATGGCTGGATTTTATTGAAGAAATCCAAATTTGTGCAAAGGGAAATTAGAGCGAGCCTTATTCATTTAAATATTATCAATGTTAATGCTTGTGGACCTCTTCAAACCTACTTAGAACCAATTTGTAGAACAGTCTTGACTTCTGGAAGTGCTCTCAGGCGCGCACATATGAGCACTTATTGCAGTAATGCCATGTAATTCGGTATGTTAGTACCTAAATGCGAAGAGATGTACCAATATTCATCCATTTTAGAGTATATGTCTGAGGTGTAGGGGTACACCATGTAGACAAAATCAACATCTCTGTTCAGTATCATAACAATACTGACAATACAAGACTGTTTTTTAGTGTTTTCCTAAAATGAAATCCGTCATTTTAAAGAATGTACCTAGGTTTTTCAGATTTTACACAGTATCAGCTGTTCGTAGATTTCACTAATTTATTCAGAGATGACAACTGTGAACAACAATCTCAATTTACTATATGTATATATAGCACAATAATTACACAGGTCTTCTCAGGTGAACATTCGCATGTTAAACCTCTACCTACTCACAATTCTGACTAGATACAAACATCTCTCATGATTAGTATTACTTTTACTGTGTATAATTGTTGTTAGGTAGACACTCACTTAGGCTGATACATAAATCCTGTAGGTAAGTGAAGAAGTAGAACTTGTTGCTTGATCACTTAAAACAGCTCTGTTGCTGTAGAGCATTTTCCTCAATGTATTTTGTGAATAGAAGAGTTAAATTACTGCCATGGTCAAACTCAACTCAAGGGAGGTACTGATAAAATAATGCATCTAATATCTGGCACTGAAGGACTTGAGCATTATTGATGTTATTGTCTGAACGGACATGTCACATAAACATAATTTTAGGGAAAGAGCTGCTGCGTTAAAGGGTTAACTTTCCATTTTTAAATTTTGATTCATTTTAAACACCCTGACACAATCCTCGTTCATATCAGGCTGTTCCTGCTTCCTTCAGATGAATGCCACTGAGGAGGATCATGTTCCTTACACCTCATATTAATGAGTGTTTAATATAAAGATTTGCTGATCAAAGAGAAGGGTACACAGTGTGATCGTTACTGCACCTTGTTAACGTATAGATACAGAAAGAGTAAAGTTGATTGCTTTCCTTTATGCAACACTGAGTGATTGATATGACAGTGATGGTTTTACATTACAGGACCTTGACAAAACAACAGAAGTCATTCTTAAATTTATCCCTTAACAATTTGTAGTCAGGGAACTACAAAGGGGATTAAACAGGGGTTGCACAACAGACCATCAATCATCTCGCTCTATGGTAAAGGTGTAGAGGAAAGTTACTAGTGTTAGTCCTAGTAATAAGAGACCTGAGATACACATCACAGCTAAACATCAGAACTAAGTTTTCTGGTGCTGTTTCTGTGACAATAGAAGTACCAGCTGTTACAGCTTAATGACATCATAGTGCGTTTCAGTGAATAATAATCTTCCTTCTACAGTGAAATAATAACTGATTTAACCAACAATTTCCGAAGCCAGCTCTACTGACAGTTAAATATATTGTTTCTATCCATTTCCAATTGTGGCACAGGTACGCCACACACCCCTGGCTACAAAATTTCCAAAAATGTGTCATCACCGTCTGTACTTTTGTACCAAGTGCCACTAAATAACAGAAATAGAAACCCCTGAATCTTGATTCAAATGCAGGCCAATAAAAATGGCATGATAGGTGTCATATCATTCCCTTCTGTCTCCAGTCTTTCTGGAGACAGGAAGACTGGTCTATAATTCCTGAAATATCTCTTAGTAATTTAATAGGAAGTTGCCTGGAAAGAATAATGTTATTTGGAATGCATTCCTATGAAAGAACTGCTCCATTTAAACTCAACAAAATATTGATTCATTATTTATTTATTATTGGAAACTTCCCCATAAATGTGCAGTGTTTCCCCTAGGTTGAGTGGTTTGGCCTTAACAGGCAGCTACACATTTCTCCGTTTTCTATTTATCGGTTTAGCGTCGTCAGGCTAGGCTAACCCATTGTTGCTAACTTCGGAGCTAACCCCTTCACTTTTCCAGCAGTTGGGGAAACAACAGACGTGACTTTTCATAGTCTTGACAAGCTGCAGCATTTATTAACTGACAAACTGTAGTCTGTTCTGTAAATTTACTGCCAGACTGACAACTTACTGCTAACCTTTTCCTCTGCTCCACTCGCATTTTATTTTTCTGCCGCTCGCTCTTTGGCTTAACCACTCACTGGCTTACGCTCTGCCCTACTCCTTAAAAGAAGTTACGCTACCTGCAGTTTCCCAGGCAACGACACAGATGTTAACTCATGTTTCGAGACAGCGCTGCCCAGAGGCTCCCAAACGCTATTGATTTGCGAATGAATGGATATTTGGCATTATTTTTGACATTTAAAAAATATTTTTTGGTCTGGTGGGGGTTCTAGTTGTCCTGGCGGCCCGCCAGGCCTGTACTATTATAGTGGGAAACACTTATGTGGAATTGCATATTTACCTGTAGACAAATGTTTTTGCATGCTCAGCTGACCTGCTGTGCACTGACTAAAAAGCCTCAAGGTTACCCTAACTTATCAATTAATTGGAAGTATACCAATGTAACATGTCTATGTTTTAGATCTATTTTATAATTTAGATTGTATAGTCCCTTAAAGGAGACTTCCTAGGAAATAATTAGGAAATTACAGACCCATAAAATAAAGTGTTACTGTAAAAACTATCCAGCGTTGCATAAATTTCATTAATATCACAAATTAAAATATCAAGTTCTAGTAAAGGTGGAAACATTCAGACATTAACTTTCTTTTGTAAGCTTGTGACATGTCAGGGATGTGATTCCTGTGAACTAGCAGGATTCACCCAGTGGGGAGTTCGGCCCTCGCACTCATAACGCTGTGCGTCACCTTCTGAAGCTCGGTCTCAATCAGTCAGCTAGCCTGTCACATTCTTCCAAATGCAGAGGCGGTGTCAATAATGAGTTCTCTCACCCTCCTTCACTCACACTTTTCCTCCCCTCCCTCAGGCTTTCGCTTGAATCCATAAAGTAGTTATTATAATTCATTTGAGGAGAGAGAACTAAATTGACCTGGCCATTAAACACCCTGTGGGGAGACATTAGGCCCTGTAATGCAGCTCTTGGGCTATGCTGTAAAGAAGATCTGTTTAGTAGAGTTTTAATTGCTGAAGTCACATTTTTTTTTAAAGAAATGGCAATAGTTTTGTGTTTATAGGGAATCTTGGGGTCAATAGTATTTACTTGAAGCGCCTTGTCATTTAGAGCATGCAAAAGAATAGAAAAGTACACTATCTAAAGGCCAGGGTGTCTATTTTAGAGTTGATCTAATGGAGGATAGAGGGTTTACTGGAATCACATTTACAGTACTCAGACAGTAGTGCAAACAAATAATTGTAGTGCTTTTATATGTTGTTCTACATGTAATTGCTGTGTGATCAAATTATATCTGTATGAGTACCCACTATTTGCAATCTTACAATAGGTTTGTACATGTTACCATACTGTAAAAGCTGTGTTTTGCAATGTCTTGTTTTTTGTCTGCTCTTACCTATACAGACATTGTCTTTTATCGCCCTACACACCTTTCTATATTGTCCTCACTCTTTGATCTCTATAGTTGTATAAACAGTATTGGCTGGAAAGGGAAGATGCATTGTGTTCTTCAACTTGTGGGCGGTCGACAGTGTAACAGGAGTGCAAATATTGACACCGCTGCAGCCTCTAGATGGGCTGAATGTTGTCATGTATGCAGATGAAGGTGGAGGCAGAACATATCGATCCTCCTAACATTCACTTTCTCTCTGTTTCTCCGTTTGATGTCTCGTTTGGAAATTGTGTATGCTACATTTAGCTTGGTTGTATAAGGCACAAGTTGTTCAAACTTTAACACATACACCTCTATAACTCTTGTACTGTTACACATTTTTTCTCCTGTACCTTACATCATTATTGAACAATTGATGAGGAAGCACAGAGTGATGTTCTTTAGGCATTGTCTTAAAGCTGCTATAATAGATATTTTTGTATTAACAATCACAAGACAACTTGTATGAGAAATGGGTCGCTTGTAGTGATGAACTCTCTGCAGTTACCCTCAATTTTACAGACCTTAATAGTGACTTTCGGCTCATTGTTTTGGTTTTCCGGCCCGCAACTTCAATGTTTTTATTCACCCTCACCACTCTCATAGTGTTGTTTCCAGTCATCACAGGCAGCTGTATTCAGCAAGAAAGTCCTAAAGTCCAAGAGTGAATATTGGACTTGCATTTATCAGGTGGCCCGAAACAACTCCAAATGAATAATAATGTTGCTCTGTATCTGCTGGCTGCGTAAATAGGAAAATGTTTGTTAACAAGTTTTCTATATTAACTTAAAAGGTATGATAATATGTTAGAGTTGTTTTCACAGCTTGTTTCTGTTGCCCCCAAGTGGTCAAAAAGTCAGTTCTTACAGGTTTAATGTGTTTGGACTGAGCTATAGTAGTGAGATCTTATCGGATTGATTGCTCAACTTCAATTGCTTCAAGTTGCTTAAAAGGATTTTTAAAAAGTGTTCTTAGTTGCAAGGCTACATATTCATGCAAACATTTGACAGTGGAAATGCACAGTTGAAATTTGCACTAAAATGGTTCAAGAACTAGATGCTTTGTTTTTGGTTTTTTGTACAGTATATCATGTTTTATTGCCTTACTGACCATCTAAGGCTGGGGTCTTCATCTTGGGTCTTGGAAAATTGGTGGCAAAATCATGTACAACATAAATAAAACATACAAAAGTAATAATGTGTTCTCTGTGCCATGAAAATATGGGAAATCCCCAATATTGTCCCTGTGCCACAGGTGAAAAAGGTTGAAGACAGCTGATCTAAATCACTGTGATTCATGCAGTTATTCTTCTCTCCTTTTTGTGTATTCATTACTCACTTATCATGTTTTCCTGTCGTTTCTCCTCAGATACAGGTGTCATACTACCCTCCTGGTCAGTATCCCAGCTCAGGCCAGCAGTACCGTGTTCCCCAGCCTATGTCCCACCAGGTGTCTTATCCTGCCCAGCGCACACAACCCATGCCTCAGCCCACACAGCAGTCAGGTCAGTATATTTTACAAGGATACACTTTGTTGTATTTTTGTATATAATGATTAATAAAACACATGCTGTATCGATTACATGTTGCAGATCAAGGTTTTCTTTCTTATTTGTGGTTAACTCTTAAGTTGATGTCCACCTATAGTGTTATCACTGGAAATCAGAATCAGAGCAAAGTTGAGACAAAATAAAATATTAATTTTTCACTCATTCTTTAACACTTTCCAAAATATATTTAGTATGAGTCAATACACGTGTACAGTCCACTTAATTGTATAACCATATTTTACTGTCTCTCAGCAGAAAACTGCTAAATCATGCTTAATTTTTCAGTATTCTAGGTGAAAGATTGATTGTAAACAACCTTGGCCCTTTATTGTTCTGCCAAGTCAAATATACGCAGACCAAAATAGAGCTCTTTGCAGTTTTTCATGGAAAAACCTGAACACTTTATCCTTGAATCTCTTTCATTTGTAATCTATGAAGGTTGGCTGTGTGTTTATACAGTAAGTGACAGATAGACACTGTTGACATCCAAAATGGACTTTGGCTCATAGTGGAGGCCTGCCAAATCCACATGGATCATGAACCGTCATGGTCAGTGAGACCTTGCATCAATCCAGGGCTGCTACCTGGAAATATGAGTTTTATAATGTTGAAGATTTATACTTTTATAATAAGTATATATTAATATCAAAAATTAAAAATTAAAAATTAAAAAATATATCAAAAATGTGATCTGAGACCCTTCTGGATTGAAATAATTAGCCTCTATCCACTCCATTTATTTGAGTTGTAGATTTTGAAAAATAATTGGTATGAAGCCTGGTGCTTTTGAGTATCTCAACAGTAAGATATTTGTACAAAATATTTGTTTTGTTTCATCACCTAAGTAGTCATAATTTTGGACATTGGGCCCCAACTGCCCTTCCTCTACAACCTCCGTCTTCTTTTCTCCTCTCTGTACTTTACTCCTTTTCAACCCGACTCTAATCTCAAATTTCACTCCTCCAATTCTTGCCCGTTGTCATCAGGTCTCCAGACCATGATGCCCAGCCAGCAGCCGAGCTACCAGGGCATGATGGGGGTGCAGCAGCCCCAAAACCCTGGTCTGCTCAATTCCCAGAGGGCAGGCATGGGAGGACAAATGCAAAGCATAATGGTTCAGTACCCACAGATGCCATCATATCAGGTAACGAGTTCTTCAACTTCCCAGATTGATATTAACAATGAGCCTTTTCATCTTGCCTGTTGAGCTGTAGTTGTGATACATGTGGCTAATCTCACCAGGATAAACAGCTCCATCTGGTGCACAGTTTAAACATTTTATGCTAAAAAGCCAGATGATGTTAAATGACCCAAAATAAAATGTATTGTTACTCAGTAAGTGTAAACATTCCTACACCAGTCATAAAACAACAACAAAAACACACTAAGCAAAATGCATTTTTTCTGATGCTTTTACTGCAGATATAAGTTCGAGAAACTAATAAGTCTAATTAGACGTGTCTCAACTGTCACAGTCTGATTCAAATCTGCTCTAGAGAGGAGACCGTGTTCCTGGTGATTGTGTTTGGAGTTGAATGCTTTATGCCTGTGTGGTTGTGTGTGTGTGTGGTGTGTTTATGGGTAATGTGAAACTCTTTACATCTGAACCTTGTGTGTCGGTCGAAGAGCATTATATTCACAAAACATGTCAAAATCATCATCATTAAAATCATCAGCAAACATGGACATGGTCATGGGGATGATGTGTATTTATTTGTTGTCCATTAAAATGTTTGCCACTCAGCAGTGACATTTTGGTGTTTACAGACGGGAAATTCCTCCACCACAAAACCTGTGACAGAGACTCAGTGAATTAACTGCTCTGTGGTGATAATGCGTAGCAGTACTGGATGGAGGAAGTTTCAAAGTTAAAGGACAGTGTACTCAATTTACAAGAACCAACATTCATTTCTGCCTTGTTTTGAAAAAAGAATAAAAAACCCAGTTTTGTCTTGAACTATGTTTATTGTTTATTGTTCTGTAACAGTAGTGATATTTGTGTGGAAAAAAAAAAATATCTTTAAAAATCTTTTCCAAATGCTCATGAAGAGAACAAGATAAAAATGGACACATACAGTCTTTATTGAAATAAAGCAACAAGTGTTTTAAATGTAAAACTGATGTCATAACAGTTCAGTTCTTGAGATTGTCCTTCTCAGTTAGTCTTGTCTTCTCGCCTCCAAACTTTTTGGCAGAAGTCACCTGAACCACCAATTCATTTGACTTTTTTCTAAATAGTGTCTTTCTCTTGACCCTTAACACTTCTCCAGGTGCCAGTGGGAAATGAAAATCAGCAGGTGGTGCAGCAGCAGTACCAGCAGCAGGTGATGGTGCCAGTCAGCCAGTCTGTCCAGGGCCCTATGCCTGTTTACTACAGTGTTATCACACCCACACAGCAGAATAGCACAAGGTATGTATACGTTCATCACATTCATACAAATCTAATAGTATCAAAAGATACCATCACTGAAACTGTTAAAAATACATTGCGAAACAGGCATTGTGATAACCATAAAGTTAAGTAGAAGCCACAGTGAAGCTTTCATTGAAGTTGTTTTCACTTAAATAATAATAATGATAATAACTTCATTTATATAGCACTTTAAAAACAGTGTTTACAAAATGCTTTGACAGACAAAGTAAAGGCGGTACAATACAAAACCAAAAACACATGACACAGATGGCAATAACAAAGCTGACATTAAGAAGACGACAGTAGAAGATGATGAAAAACAAAGAGATGATAGATTAAAAGACGATAAAAAGACGACATCACATAAAAGCAAGTCTGTAGAAATTAGTTTTAAGAAGTTACTGATTCTCCAAGCCGTATATCCTCAGGCAGGTCGCTCCAAAGCCAAGGGGTCCTGATTGCAAAAGCACAGTCACCTTTAGATTTAAGCCTTGACTTTGGAACAGCCAGAAGGGCTCCACCAGAGGGTCTAAATCTTGCGGCTGGCTTGTACGGGGTCAGCGTTTTTGTTATGTAGCTTGGAACCAGACCCAGACGTGCTTTAAAAGTGATCAGTAAAATCTTAAAATCAATTCTAAAACGAACAGGGAGCCGATGGAGGGAAGCCAGGATTGGGGTAACGTGATGTTATCTGTTAAAACCAGTAAGAAGCCGAGCTGAATGCGCTGCTGTTATTATCATCTCCATGAAAAGGTTGTAAATGGTTGAACTTGGCTGGGATTAAGTTGTAGAGAAAGATGCTCATGAGTGGAAAATATTTTTGCTTTCTCTGAGTGCATCTTCATTCCTCTCACCAACACATCTGCTGATGAAAACCATTCAAATTGTAATTTAAATTTAGCAGAGTTGTGTATGAATCTGATTTATTGCACGTATTGTTATTGCTAAACACTAAAACATCGACTTCTTGGAACATATGTACGCATGTAGTTTCTTATCTTTTCTTATTTTGAGGCAACATGTAGGGTTTTTCTCTTGTATGTGAATTCACTGTCACCATGATATAATTTTCTCCCTGTTTGTGTCTATGCTGCAGCCCGTCAGTAGGTTACCTGCAGGCCCCCAGCTCTGAGCAGTATCAAATCACACAGTCGCCGTCCCCCTGCAACCCTCAACAGTTGCAGCAGCAATATTCAGGTGAGACTTGGTGTCAAGAGGTTTTGTAGGAACTCCACCAGGATGCCAGCAGTAAAACATTTTTGTAACTGCTAGATTAACATCATTTTTATTTTTGTTTTAATTAAATTGTTGACATAATCCTCCCAAAACAAATACCTGAAGTATTTTACATTTAATTGACATCAACAATACAATTTTTAT
This sequence comes from Thunnus thynnus, assembly GCF_963924715.1. Classification (NCBI taxonomy): domain Eukaryota; kingdom Metazoa; phylum Chordata; class Actinopteri; order Scombriformes; family Scombridae; genus Thunnus; species Thunnus thynnus. The sequence continues at coordinate 14,684,125 of NC_089520.1, read as the reverse complement.
TTTGTTCTTTAAAAGTCTCCTCATGAGCAAATTTAAAGGTGACCGTAATGTTGTTCCCAAATGTTTTCACCACTGAGACAAAGGTGCCCTTCCAGGACCAGTTACATCATCTTCTTTACTGTGTTTATCTCAGGTTCATTGCCAAGGACTGCAGCTAAACATTGTGATCAGTCTGAGTAGATTGTATGTCAGAGTATATGCCAACACTGACCTGTGAATTCAAGGCCTACAATGACTAAGAATTGTGTTGTAACTTGCAACCCTCCTTTACAAAATCAGGTGAAAGGTTTCCAGGGAAAAGTTCACAGACGTACACTGAGTTCACATGATGAACTTGTAAATCAGTGTCCTTAAAAAGGGTTAATGTTTGAAGAAATCACGGAAAGCTTAAACCCCCACAAAGCCCTTGTATACCTTTTTGACCTTGAGTAAATGTTGATCAAAATAGTCATCACTTTATCCTTTCAACCTCTGCTCCGTTTGTGCGATTTACTCAGCTGCATGGTTATTTGTTCTAAGAGTAATTTGATTGGTCAGTTTCTCACCCCAAAAATGGATGATACCCATCCATGATTGTAATTAGTTCTATTTTCAAACTTTTGACGGACTAAATTCAACAATAGGCTTAAGCTGTCGTCTGCTTGATTTTTGCAAGATGTTGTCAGCAGCTTGTCTTGCATGTTGGGAATTAATAGAAGAACTTGTAGTTCATCTCTTGGCATTTGATACCTTAAGCAGTTACACTAGCAGACACACCAGATGGTAATCTTGACCTGGGAGACCAGACATCATGATAGTTATATATTACAGGTCGTCTGCAGGTCATTAAAATGTCTTAATGTCAACTTGACAAATATGGTCTTGACCTGAAAATCATTAAAATGTTTTGAATTTGAATGTGTTTTTGTTAGAATAGTCAGTTGCTTCAACCGCAAAAATGGAAAACCTGCAAAAAGTTTGCTAATCTTTTAAATGCAAAGCCAACCTAACACACTTATGCGCTTTACTGTACACTACTCTTGTTGTACTAGATAAATCAACTGCTTTTACAATTGCATGTCATTCTTAACCTACAGAGTAAAATCCAAGCAAATCCTAACACTTATTATCAAAGCCCAGTGCAAAAAACACATTGTCACAATACTCTCTAGATTACTCAATAACTCTACATCAGAGCTAAAAGAAACTTTTGGTGGAATCATATACTGTAGTTTCAATCTACAATTTTCATTATTATTAACCTTTGAACTGAATCAAATATATATATATTTATATAGAGATTTTTTTTTTTTTTTGGCAACACATGAAAAGGAAAAGAGGACTTTACTGGTTCAGTCCTCCTCTAGAGGTCTGTTGATATTGTTCTGAGTCCATAGTGACAAATTAAACTCGCTGTTAATCTACACATTTGTCTGTCTGTGCGCTCCCTCAGGAGTACCGCCTCCTGGGCCTGGAGTGATGGTCATGCAACTCAGCGTCCCCAATGGACCACAGCCTTCACAGAATCCTCCTCTGGTCCAGTGGAACCCATGCAAGTACTACAGCATAGAGCAGAGACCCAACAAGCCAGGAGAGCTCTACAAACCTGACAACACTCCACAGGTACACACACATACACATGACGGTCTCTGCCATCAGTGGGCGAAATCCAATGAATCTCACACATTCATTCATTCATTCATTCATGTATTCATTCATTCTGTCCACCCTCTGGTGGTCATGAGGAGGTATGTAAATGTCCTAAGCTGATGCAATGAAGTGTGTTTGTTACAGGATGACTACATCTGGGTTTTTTCCGAGTTGTTTAAATGGAGACACCCACTCTACTGTTAGCGAAAAGCAGTGACGTGGGTTAGAGTGCTGATGATTTTTTTTTAAAACTTAGAGCAGCAGCAACAGTGAGTGCTCCATCTGTGTGTCTCTACTCAGTTAGCATGTTTTGCAGAGTAGCAGCAACAGTGAGTGCTCAGTCTGTCTCTGTGGCGACTGGCTGGGCGGGCTAGGGGGTTTATATTGGTTTTATGTAGCATTGTCATCATGTAGAAACCTACGTCAGGTCATGTGGAAAAAAGTTTTTGGAAGGGCTTGGGAAAATGGCATTTTGATGCTGAAACATATGCACTTCTACCAAAATTTGAATTTTCATATTAGAATACATATGGAAGACTACTGAGAAACAGAATAATATAAAAACCTCAAAAAAACAAAACATAATGGACCTGCCCTTTGAATCAAAAGGTATTCTGTGTTTGAGTCCAGTAAACTAGGGCTGGAAAGATTATCATGTGATCAGGAACATGAGGGTCTTATATTTAATATTTTTCCTCTTTTTTTTTTTTCCTCTCTTCTCCTCATGTCCAGGCCAGTACCCAGCTGACGAGTCCACTGGCCTCCCCCACTCAGTCTCCCACCCCATCTCCCTCCGGCAGCGTCAGCAGTGTCTGTCCAGGCTTGGGACCATTGCCCCTCATTTCCCAGTTTCCCCGGCAGGGCGGACCAGCTCAAGGTATGGATAAATAAGAAGGGTGAAGGTGCAAGTACGTACACAGATATGTTACTTGCAGTAAACATATGTACAGATATTCACCACAGGACAAGAATGAGTAAAATGCATTTAATTGTTTACAACCAATGACACGGGAGGAGATGCACATATAGCATGTACATTCAGATATATACACACAGTTAAATACACTACACACTTGTGTAGATACTGTATTTGCTCATTCATTGAACATTAGCGATGACTCTTGCTGCTGAAAGAGTACAATTATTTTCATTGTTTTGGCCCTCACCCCTCAAACTTATGATTTAACATTATTATTACCACCTTTGTGCTTCAAATAGGGACACTAACAGTCAGACAATCAGACAGATTATAAACACATTGCTAGTTTTACCAAACTTACTGTATTTAGATGAGAAACCGAACACAAACACTCTATTATTATTAGTTTTATCGATTTTCTTTCTCCATTAGATATGTTTTTGTGTGCAACCAGCTACAATAGCTCAGGTTTTCTTGAAGTGAAGGAATTACAACAAGCCTTTTAGGTGTGCTTACTTTGAATTTCACCTCCAAATACCTAGTTCAGAATAATATAAGTAAAATGTTGTCATTAGAAATGCTGGCCAAAACTACATGTTAAAATCCCCGCACAGACTCTTGCTCTTTGACCCATTTTCTAGAGCAACTATCTAAACTTTGTCAGGTGTTTTTTTTGGCCCTGAGCCAACAGGCCATCATATCACCTTAGCCTACCTTACCTCACCTCACCTCAGCAGATTCACGTGATTCACATGACTGTCACAGAGCCACCCGGTCAAACCTTCTGCACCAACACATGGCTTTACCTCATCCCTGTCCTTTGACCTATATTTACACATGGAGTCACAATACCTCTACTGACAAATAAACATGCGGTTTGGAATGTACGATCACACATACAAATACAGTCTTGCATCAGTCTACGATCTACGATCAGTGTGACACAGGTTTTCTTCACAACACCAAAATATTTAAAAAGTGAGGTGCATTGTGCCCCTGACCCATATCTGAATGACTTTGGTTGCTTTGCAGTTTTTTTAAACCCAAGTCGTCTAGACGGCAAGCAGGACGTTTTTTTCAATTCCATCACCATCTCATTAAATCATCAACCATCTCCTGTTTTACACATTTTATTCAACTATTTACTACTGGGACAATTATACACACAAGTATTTCCAGCATTTATAATTTTAACTTTAACCCATGATGTATGTTGTTTAGGTGATGGTCGCTACTCTTTGTTGGGGCAGCCTCTCCAGTACAGCCTGTGTCCTCCTCCCCTCATGCATGGCCAGTCCTCCTACAGCTCCCATCAGGTCAGTACTGGTGGGCCTTAGTACTGAAACCTTTCTACCTATGAAGGTTGTCATACTGACTGGTCTGGATATTTTTTAAATATGAAACTTCTAGTTCGGCAAAGTACATTAAGAAATTGACAGTTTTTGATCATTTATTGTGGTCTTATTGGCAAGGCTTTTCAAGCATGTGTTGCCTCTGTAATTCAGTAATTCAATTTCTTAAATTGAGCTCTGATGAATTCCAGACTCGACTTCAATGAAATATACCACCAGGCACCAGTGGTGGAAGAGGTACTCAGATCCTTTACATAAAGGAAAAATTCACCACTGTGAATATGATGATTTCTTAAAACTCTAGGTCACCTATGTAGTAGAAATGTGCAACTATTTTTGAAATTGGTGCCCTATGACAAGAGAAAACTGAGAAAAAGATTCGACATACTGCTCTCAATGCATTCTGGTTGTTGAGGAATCCTACAACAACCAGAATGCATTGCATGTGTCTCATCCAATGAGCTACCAGTGAGCTACTTATGGTGTGTTTAAGACCAGCCGTTTAGCAAAGACAAAATGAACAGCGTTGTATATCTTTACTGAGGCTTATTTATTAAACGTTTTTCCTCATTGAGTCTGGATATATCGTACGGGTGTTTCTAACCCAAACCGCTGTTTCTTTTACCTATTTTGGACGAAGATGAGCCGAACCAGCTCAAAGTTGGTTGCAGCCGCAAGTTTGAGGTAACATAGTTGCTGATATGCTGTTCTATATTCAGAGCTGGCAAAGTCTGATATAATATTCCATCAGAAAACAAAGTCAGGTTTACCAAAGCACCACAAAGTTTGTTGCAGTGCAGAGTTTTCAGTCTGTCTTCATTCTCTCTGATGATCATTACCGGGCTCTGGTGGTGCAGCTGCTTCCCCGGCTGCAGGCGCCTCTCTCTCGGCTGATGCTGTTAGAGCTCCCGTGGTCGCTTCCTCCTCCATACTTTTTGTCAGATTACACAACACTATATTCGGCCTCATAAATGAGCACCAGTAACATCACATCTCTGCTCGGACATATTGTTCAGCTAGTTGGTTTTTTGTGTTAGATTCAGCTCTTCTGGATTAATCATGGTGAAACTTTGAAGCTTAGCTTAGCTGCGGCTATAACGTTGCTCAAGTCTGGTGGTCGCTTCCTCTTCCAGACGGATTCAACAGCGCGATATTCGGCCTTGTATCATGAAACTAGTTTTCTTCCAAATAGATTGATATTTTAGAGTATTTAGTAGTAGGATATTTTAGTGTCTGCTTTTCGCCTATTGCTAGCATAACATGGTAGATGGGAGTGTTTTGAGAGAGAAAATGAGGAAACGTAGTTTGTAATCAAATGCAGATCTCCAAGTCCGCTGGATGACAGGTTTTGAGTCACCTGGAAGACTTTTCCCTCTAACATGGAGGGAAGTTAAACATGGGTTATTTGCATATACTACCCACATTGTAATAATAAAATGCTGGTTGAAAATCTGCAGTTTCCCTTCAAGTAAAAGTACCAATACAGCAATGTAAAAATACTGCATTACAAGTAAAAGTCCTGCATGAAAAATCCTACTTAAGTGAAAGTACATAAGTATTAGCTGCAAAATGTACTTAACGTAGTAGTATTGGCAGGGGTTGAGCCCCTCTAAAGGGTCACTAGATAAACCTGAAGGGTCGTGAGGTGATTAATGGGAGAGGAAAGTCATAAAAACAAAGTTCTGATACACAAATCTGTTTTCAGTTTTTGGACTTTCTCTAATATTTGATTTTTGGTGAAATATTGGATCATTTGAAGATTTATTGAAATGAAACCATGTGAGAAGTTTAAAGGGAAAAATCACTATTTGGTGGAGCTGTTAACAACTCATAGACATCTGAATGTGACCCTGACTACACACTGGTTTTTTAAGACGTCAAAAGCCAAAAAGGTTGGAAACCACTGGTTTAATCTTTAACAATGTGTTGTACTTTAAAAGCTTGTTATGTTATCTATTGTGTCAAATCATCATCTGTTAAGTAACTAAAGCTGTAAAATAAATATTGTGGAGTAGAAAGTACAATATTTCCTTCTGAAATGTAGTGGAGTGGAAGTACAAAGCAGTATAAAATGGAAATACTCAAGTAAAGTCAGAGTACCTCAAAATTGTACTGAAGTACAGTACTAGAGTAAATGTACTTACAATCGTGTTTTCTTAACAGACCGGTTTTTCAAAAGTGAAAACATAAAACTACACTGCATTGTTCTTTTGAAGAGCAATGGCAAAAAAAACCAAACATTTATTTGTTGTTTAATGATGAAAGTAGGCACTGAAATGGGTGAAAAGCCTGTTTTTAATTTACTGAGAGAATGTATCGTGAATAAAGATATTTTGTGAAGTTGGGGACTTGTCATAATATTCCTATATAACAGTTATAAAATGTGGGATGTGTGAAAATGTTTGGAATCTTTTTTTTGCTGTATGTTGTGTAACCAAAAGGTGATAATGTAACAGACATTAATACACAGTGAACTAGTCATCACGTCTCTTGTGCCCAGTATTGTACAGTATGTTTCAACCGTTTGTGTTTCCAGTTACTACAAAGTCTGCTTATACCCCCATCTAGTGTCCTAACATATTGTTGCAGTCTAATAATAAGCCACATATGATCTGTGTTGTCGTGTTCAGGGTCAAGGAGTTATGAAACACGGGGCACGAGGGAAGAAACAAACACTCAAATCTGCATCAACAGATCTCGGCACCACTGATGTTGGTAAGTTAGAGATGCATCATCAAAGAGCTGCATGACATCTACCAGTGTTGTTATTATTATTTCTGGTCGTTACTTGTCTCACCTTAGAATCACAAGGCTGGCAAAGTGTGACGAACATAGACTGCACTTATATAGCGCCTTAACGGACAAAGCGTTTCACAGTTTTTTGCCTTTCGTTCACACACACACACACACACACACACTCACACACTGATGGTGGCGGAGCTGCCATGCAGCGCTCTGGCCTGACCATCAGGAGCAACTTGGGATTCAGTGTCTTGCTCAAGGACACTTCAACACATGGACAGGAAGAGCCGGGGATCAAACCGCCAACCCTGCGGTTAGTGGACGACCCGCTCTACCTCCTGAGCCACAGCTGCCCAGCTGTGTGACAAGAATAGATACTGAAGGGCAGCAGAAACGCGTGCCTTCACTTTATCAGGCTAGTCAGTCTTTTTCCACCTATATATATTTTTTTTATTTTTTCTTTCCTTCACAAACTCCTTTATCTGTTATAAACGCATTTAAAGGGGACTTATCACGCTTTTTCTGGTTTTCTGTTATTTATATACTGTTATGTTGTCAGATATCTATGTTAAACAAGGTCAGAGTTCCAATATTTCATATTTCGGATCAGATTCTGTAAAAACAATAATTCCCCCCAAGCACTGCACAGACAAGCAAACACACAGAGCCTGTCAATGAAACAGGTGCCTCAAGTCTCTAAAGATGCAGCTTGAGCAGTCAAGCCTGCTAACATCTTATGTCTCTGACTCTCCTTGTTTCTTCTTTGTCCAGTGGTGAGTCGAGTACTCGAGGTAACGGACCTGCCAGAAGGGATTTCACGTCCAGAAGCTGAAAAGCTCTTCAACCAGCTGTCACTGTGCGGTGCCAAGATCCAATGGCTGAAGGAGCCCCAGGGAGGCCGAGGAGGAGCAGGAGGCTGTGGCCCCTGCCCTGGTGCAGGGCCTTCTGGGCCAGGAGCCACAGCTGGGCTCGGGGTCAGCATGGGAGCTGGGGGAATGAAGGGTGACGGTAACGACCCAGCTCACCTCTACACAGTAGTGGCAGTGTTCCCCAGCACCATGGCTGCCCAGAGTGCTTCCTTCAAACTTAACAACAGCGCGGCCAGCCTCTTCAAACTGAGGGCCGCAAAAAAGAACTATGACCTGCGCGTGCTGGAGAGAGCCAGTTCTCAGTGAAAGGAAAAGAGAGGGGGAGGAAAGAAAGAAAGAGACAGAAAGAAAGAGAGACTCTTAGTGGAGTGGCGGAAAAGGAAGGAGGACTGAGGGGGACTGCTCTTAGTGTACAATTTAAAAACAAAACAAAAAAAAAACAAAAAAACTTGATGAGTTAAATGATGTGTCAAATGTATAAAAGGGAAGAAGGTGTGAATCATGAGGTGGCTGGTGTTTGGTTGCAAATATGATTTTGTTGTTTGTTTTTATTCATTGTTTTTGTTTTGTATTTATATAGCAGAAGAGCACACAAGACACGCGAGCATGTGTTTCACTGTTGCCGTGGAATGTGTGCTGCCGTCATACAAAAACACTCACACACACACACACACACACACAAACCAGGAGAGACAAACACACACACACACACACACACACAAACGCAGGCAACAGGATCACGTAGCACATAACAAAAACACACTGGACAGTCGACCTCAGTCAAACCTTTCCTCCTCCTCTTCGTCCTCCGCTCTCCAACCCTTCCTCCTTTTTCTGCCGACGCTTTTTCTCCTTCCTCAACTCTCCGTCACCCAGTCATCTCTTAATATCACATATTTATAAATTTTCATACGCACAGTTGCGCACTCTCTCTGCTTTCCCAAAGCCCTCCTCTTACCCCCTTTTCTTGCCATGTCTCATACTGCCTCCTATCTTTCTCTGCTCCTCTGTCCCTCTCATGTATGCTCTCACTGCTCTCTCCTCTCTTGCTTTCTGTTTGCCTTACTGCTGTTGTGGGTTTCTGTATTGCGCTGTTATTTTTCTCAGAAGTTTTTTTTGTTTTTTGGGGTTCAATATATTTATATAAGTGATGTAAGGAATAAAAGAAATCTATATATTCAGTGATTTTTCTTTCTTCCCCCCCTCTCCCCCGAGTGAAAAAGTTTAGGCCTTTCTTTATCCTTTACTCCTTCCCTCTTCATCCCTTCTCCTCTTCCCCACATTTGTTTCCTCCTTACTGCCCTCTACCTCACTTCTTCTGTCCTCTCCTCTCTCCCACAACTGTCCCTCATCCTCCCCCTCCTCCCTCGCTCCATCCTGACGCCCCCCATTGTGTTTGCGTTTTTCGTTGACAGCTGTGCAGAAAGTATCAGAAGAAGTAGTTAAAGTGCACAATGATTGCATATGTCTACTGTAAATTTTATTTAATCTGTTATTTTTTGTTTGTTTTTAAAAATATAAAAGTCGAGAAAAAATCTATCAAAACATCTTCTGTGTCATGTGGTTCATTATTTGATGTTAGTGGCGGTATAGTTGAATGTAAGTTGGCTATATGAATCATAATGTGTCTTTAGTACGATGTTTGGCCTCCAGAACAACTTCATTGCTCTTTCGTTATAGATTATCCAAGTCTCTGAACACTGCTGGAGGGATGAACAAAGATATTCCCCCGTTCAGTGCTTAGAGATGTTAAGTTGGGTTCAGATCAGGTATTTGTGAACACTGCATGGAAGCATCTGCGCTCTGTTTCTCCACCCATTTATTCAGGGTTTTCCTTTGTTCAGCTGTCTGTATATACTGAGCACATTCACCATCTCTGGAGGAAGAACCCATCTGATTTTGATGCCATGAACTTTCCTCCAACGCCACCCTCAGGTCAAATTTGACATGTTTAGCACTGTTACTGGTAAAGCTAAAAATCATCAGTGTGTTAAGGTTTTAAGTTCATTACAGACCTTGGAAACGGCAGTTGAGAAAACAATCTAACCAGACTCAAGTCCATTAAATAGCTGTTTGTAGCTTTCAATCATAACACATGATCTTCATCAGCAGATGGAGTTTGCCCAGTTGTCATGTACTTCTATGTGTTCAAATTCACATGTTTTTCTGATTTTATTCGTTTTTTTTTTTTTTTGTTTAAGCTATCGAGTGAGAAGTCATTAAAATGCTCAGAGTGGAAATGGTATTACAATTCAATGATAACTGCACCTGCTGATGAAGTTTAGACTGCTTGTCTTGTTTTTTAAAAAAAAACACACTTCTTTCCAGCACATAGAAATAATCATCACTGTGCAAGACTTCATTTACCATGACTAGACAGATAAAAACGCTACTAAAAAAACTATTAATATGCAGCAAATTTATAGAGAGGAGAGAGAGGCGAAGGCATGGGTAGGAAAATGTAGAAAAGGGGGGATAGAGAGGTGTTTGGGGTTAGTCTGGGGAGGGGGGCAAACATTCTTCAACATCATTGGGACAACAGCACAACCAGATTCTCTTCAACGGAGAAGGTCTTTTAGTCAAGACAGCCTGATCTTAAGAGGAAGTCTTCTTATCTTTATTCTTTTTGGCTATTTCAAAAAAGGTAAATGCAGTGTTCAAAAATATTAAGTTAAAGAAAAAGACAAGTTAAAGAGAGACAAGTAAAGTCTATTCGGTGTAACTGAACTGTAAACCCTGAGATTTTATTGTTTCTTATCTTGTCTTATTACTCTATTTTTTGTTTGTTTGTTTTTTTTTGTTTCAGTCTGACCTGATCATTTTCAATTTCTTTGTGAGTCTCATTGACATCTGTGTCCACAGCAGCTATGAAAACCTCCTCCGTCCACCAGAGACACTGCACTGATGACAAAAAGAACTTCTTACCTCGGTCAGGGATGGGCTCTCTTCATCAGCGGGGACCTCATCCACCAGATAAATAGGTGGAAAGCAGCCAGTGCAGTGTGGAGATGAGACGTTTCCAGTCTCCTCTGATGTGACATCTTCATCTCGCAGTCATTATACCTCCACCTGCTCACATATGTCAGTAACTTGTTTGACTAAGTGAAGTAAAATCTTCCAGTCCTATCTTAGATTCAAAAATAATCTTACATCTGGGGGAGTATTCAGATCATTTACTTAAAGATCCTCGCCAGACATGTTTTAACATGCATATAAAAGACTACTTTGAATAATGTGTGTCTGATATGTTTTTTTTCCACAAAAAAAGTTCAATTATCTTGTTTAAATCCTTAAAATGGCATCTACTCCTTGTCCCTCATAAAAATGCTGGAATCTATAAATATGAAAATATATTTCATTTCATAAGTTTAACTGCTGGACACAAGATGTCTCCTACTTCAGTGTAAAGTCCATTCTTGGTGTTTGTGCACTGGAGTTTCAAGTTTCCACATCACACTTATATAAATTGAATATTGGACCAGGGCCAGCTTCAATGAGCATATGGAAACTTTCCACTTTCAGCAGATGAATGTGTAAAAAACCTTCCAGTGTCAAACTCCGCACATACATCCTTCTGCACCGTGAAGCTCAAACATTCAACTGTAGAAACAAGGAGAAAAACACAATTTTGAGTGGAAGGAGACTTTACGTAAAAATAGTAATGCCAATCTATAAAACACTCCAAGTAAAAGTTCTGCAATGATAATGTCATTTAAGAAAAAGTATTAACAATAAATTAGGGACCTTACTTTCCACCCCTCTATCTCTTTCAATGAGCCCTTTACACATGCTGAAAGAAACTGTATGACCCACATAACAACCAGTCAAAATATCCTGGGCTGTGGGATTTAACAGTAACAGGCCATAGGGACACATTTTTTTCAGTGGATATCTTTCATGTTTACAGTCTTGGTTAAAAAAAAATCCTCATTGTGTCTTGATGGACAGTGTTTTCCTGTGGAGCTGCAGTGGAAGTATAGTAACAAAAAGAGGGAATTTGGCACTAAAAAGACAGTAACTTTGAAAGATATTGACTTGATTTAACCAATTTGGATGGCTGAGGTTTCGTAATAGCTTCAATTAAACCTTTAAATACATTTTTGTACAGAAGGAGGCCTGTGGATGCTGTCCCCAATCACTTACATTGAAAATGCATGATGAAGGGGTCTCTTAATGGCCAGTACGAACAGGAGGAACAATTAAAGCAAGAAAAACATGTATCATTGTTCATTTGGGCACCTGATAATTGTTTTAGGGCCGAAATTGTGAACCTATTCTTTAAATATTTACATTCAGCATTTCAGTTCCCATAAGAATCAAGCTATACTCTGGAAGAAGTTGGACCCATATATTCTTTATTTCAAGGTTCGACATAAACATATATTAAACCCAACTACTTTATATCCAGACTTGTATATTAAAATGTAAAGTTAAATACATTATTACAGCAATAGTCTCCATTTAGTTTACCTCTGGCCTTTATTGATGGATTGTGTTTAAGCCAATCAGTGATGATCATTTTATTGGCCAGACTCTGAGCATGTAGATTTTTTTTGAACATGACAGTAATTATTACTCTCTATCTATTATATTCAATAGATAAAACTGTTGCATACAAAACACTGAACTTTTTTTGATTCATACAGGTTGATGTTGCTAAATATGTTATTAATGTTGATTGGTTGAAATTAATTTTCCTCTTCTTGTGGCAAAGATTCCACAAATTTTCTGAGTGTAATTATATCGTAACATTACTCTATACCGAGTGAGCAACCAGAAGCAGAGCACTCTAGTTTTTAACCACCCAGCTGAGAGAGAGCTTCTCAGCTTTTAAAGTGCTCAGCTGTCCCAAACAGTCACATGGAGCCACACACACAACCGTAAACACACACACAGTTACATACAGAGTTAGGGCTGGGCCGGGCTGGCCTGCTGGCATTACTCATCCGAATCTCCCACCTGTTGGAGCCTCATTTGGAAAGCTGAGCATGTAAAAGACAGAACCACAGGGGCTGGAAGAAAAAGCTAGAAAGAGTCCCGAGAAGGTTTAAACATCAGGGACCCCTTCTGACGACACCGAATGTGAGAGAACCACATCACTTTGGGAAGAAGTGGAATTCAAATTTCACGGTCAGTTGAGATTATTTATGTATGTTTGTGCAACCAGAAGAATAATCTGACCTCCACTCATCATTTTTAACCCCTTTTTAATACGTTCCAGGCCCTTCTAAAGTGTCGCATTGCTGAATGTTTTCTTGTTCATGTCCTTAACATGTATTTCAACATCTAGAGCAACTTGAGGAGGGGGGGGAAACCCTCTGTAGATGTGTTGGCCATAATGTCTTGTACCAGGTTACAAGTGAGTCCTGTTTTAACTTCGCTAAGATCACGTTGCCTCAGCAGAAGAGACTTCAGTGTCCACTGCATCTTGAAAATAACCACTTTGTTCTCCGATAACTACAGTAATACCAAACATGGTGAGGGAGAACGTGTGAATTTCTGACAATTCTCAGGTTATAGGTTGATCATTAATTGTGACCAGAAGCCAAACAGATCATTATGCATGTACAGGGACTTCCGAGGACACTTTATGGGATTCCCTTTGCAGCAACGGCAATGATGCTGATGTGTTTTCTGTTTACAGCACCATCTTCTGGTCCAAATGCTAAAAATCTGGAGGGACTAAACCTCGACTGACCAAACTACACCATGGCTAATTATGACTCGTGAGTTCAGTCTGCAGATGGGGGCAGCAAAGGAATAATTGTATCTTGACTCTTATTTATTCATAGAATTTCCACATATGTAGATAACTGATGCACAGATTAAAAAGTAATTGTGAGATTGAGTTTTAGGTCAGGTTGCCTGTGTGTGAGAGGTCTTAATATCAAACAAAGGAACAAAACTGAACAGCAACACACAGAAATTATTGATTTGCCACATAAAGGAAAAAAAGAAAATAATCTTTTGATATCATATACCAGAGGAAGACAGAAAAAACACATACTATGAAAATTTAAAATGACAGTCTGTGTCTGAGGCAGGCACTGACACAGTAAGACCACCACAAGCAAATCTCATTCACAGTTTGTGTTTTGCGTTGCAACATTTGCTGCTCAATGTGACATTTGCTACCCAATGATGACAGGTTGGATGACAAGGACTCTGTGGATATTCATGACAACCCCCCTCTCCCTGATAACGTGGTGAAAGAGGAGGACAACACGGTGAGACATCCAATATCCAACACTTACCACGTGGCTACACATGCATCAAGAGCCAGACATCCAGAAAAAAAGATTTATTCATACCAAATAACTGGCATGAAAAAAATGTTACGTGGCACAAGGAATTATTTATGTCTGACTGTGATCAACATTGTATCATATTATAGGTATAATAAAGATCACATGAATCAATCACTTAAAGGCTTGGTTCACCCAAATAACAAAAAACATATTTTTGTATCCCTAGTGGTATCTAGCCATGCAGAAGGTTTGAGTTTTCATCTCTGAAATTTCTGCTCCCAATTTCATTTGTGGTGCCCCCCTCCCACCAAAGAAAAATATAATTTAAAGATCCCCTCCAGACATGTTTTAAGATGTCCATAAAATACTCTACTTTGAGTAATCATTTCTGTCTAATGAGGCTTCAATTTTAAATATAAAGTAAGATGAATACTGGACCACGATTGGCTCCAAACTAGTTGATGTGTCATAAATCATGTTTACAGATACACAGCTTAAAGCTGGAGTGTGGGATTTTTGTCTCCCCCTTGTTGCAGTGAGAGTAATTACAAAAACACTGTCAACACATGCTTACATCATAGGCCATGCTGTAGCCTACTCCGTTGCTACTTTTGCGGCTGTAAAGCGGTGGATGAATTGCTGTGAGCGTCACACAACGCCTGTGAAACGACTTGTTTCACTATCAGAATTTGATCGATTCAGTCTGATAACATTTGGAAAGTTGAGAAGAGCCGCATGATTCAATTATTTTATCCCAATTCAAGTTAGCAGAGGGCTAACCTGAAGTTAGCTGTCCCTTGTGACATGAGATTTAAAAACTCTGTATACTGTGAGATACTGAGAGATTTATCTGGCTGTGATAGGCTTCATCAGCATTGTGTGAACTCGTTTGGCAAGGGCTTGAACGTAATAGACATTCATTTATATGTAAAAGTTCCACACTGCAGGTTAAAACTCTGATTTTCAGTAACCAAAGACAAACTTTCCTCTTTCAGCAGATGAATGTGAAAACAGCCTCTTAGTGTCAAACTCTGCACATACATCATTCTGCAGTGAAGCTAAAGATCCAACTGCAGGAACAAGAAGCAAAACACATTTTTGAGTGGAGGGGGGCTTTTAAGAAGTCTGCAGCAATTTGTCTCTCTAAAACAGTGTCCCCTGATACTCTGGATAATCCCCAGTAGTAACTCCACTAAAAACTGGTGTCAGTATGTTCTGTGGAGTCATTTTTTAAACACTGTGAGTGCCACAAACAAATTATATATTATATATATTTGAATGGCCAGATAACACTAGAAATAACTGGAGGAAATATCTATTTTTGGAATAAATGAATGTACCCTTTAACACATATTGATTTGCATTCCTCAAGCCTAATTTCATTTTAATACTTGATACAGTATGTACAGATATCACATCACCTGTTTTTCTGCTCTCTTGACTTGTAAAAGATTGCCAAAGCAGATTTGAATAAGTCACTTCTAAGCCAACAAATGTACCAAGGAATTGTGGTTGGTTTGTTTAGGAATCCTGACAGCTAAATAGAGTTGCAGAGTGATGATGCTGTAATGTGTGAACTGTCTCCGGTATTATCAGTTATTGTGGCGTAAATCCAGAGCCCGACGACCACAGGACACCTCTAATCCTGCCAGTGATGGAGAGTTGGAGCCAGTTCAGTCTGTCAGGCGTCCCTCTGAGTGTGCATGTGTGTGTCTCTGTGTCATCTTTATGGCTCTGGTTTGACTAGACTGTAGTATATTTAGGAGCAGCGACGTCCAGCTTCGTTACATTCAGTTGGGAATTCTGTCGATCGCCCCTGAAGGCTATTTTGAGATCTAAGCCTTTTCAATCTGTCACACCTGTGGTTTGCATATGTGTGTGTCTGAGCGTATGTGTGTGTGTGTTACAAAAAGATCCCCAAAGAAGTCTCCCAGTAACATACACCATGTCTTTTCACATTTTTATTTTACTAATGACTTCAAATATCAAAGAATCTTGACTCAAGATTCTTTGACATTTTAAGTCATTATTTATGGATCTGGCTGTGGCTGATATGATACAGTTTACATGAAGAGCGGACAGACTCAATATGACTCCGACCGCATGGGGAATCTGTATTAATAGAAAATTTCTCATATGAATCTGTCAGGCTGTGGGTGGTGTAGGATATTAGGATTGCTTGGGTTAAATAAGGAGATATATAGGGAAATAAAACTGTTGGATTCAATTAAAACTTTTATATGTCTGTAATCTAAAACCATCATATTTCATGTTGAATTAATTTCATGAGTTTTGTCTTCTAGGGGTTGGGTGTATGAGCCGTATTTATTCTTCTCTGTTGTGATTTTGAACTGTCCATCTCCAGGTGTATTTCATCTACGATGAGGAGGTTGAAGAAGAAGAGAAAGACGAACCACCTCCTCCGGAACCAGTCAAACCAGTCAACGACAGACCTCACAAGTTCAAGGACCATTACTGCAAGAAACCAAAGTTTTGTGACGTCTGCGCACGCATGATAGTTTGTATGTCCTGTTTTTGTCTCCTGCAGGTCAAAACAAGTGGATGTTAGTGCGTCGCAGTTTTTACATTTTTCTTGATGTGATTTGGTTTTGTTTTGTTTTTCTCTTTAGTGAACAATAAGTTTGCATTGCGATGTAAGAACTGCAAAACCAGCATCCACCACCAGTGTCAGTCCTACGTAGAGTTCCAGAGGTGTTTTGGCAAAATTGTGAGTTTCATGTTCTTCTTAGTACTTTGACTGTAATTCAAAAATACACCGCAGATCTTTTCTTTTTAGATGTCTTGTGTACATTGATCTCCTCTCCTCTCCTCTCCTCTCCTCTCCTCTCCTCTCCTCTCCTCTCCTCTTTTAGCCTCCTGGATTCAGAAGAGCCTACAGCTCTCCTCTGTACAGCAGTCAGCAGAATGCCACAGTCTCACAGCTGCTGCCCTTTTGTGAGTCCAACTTATGAACATTTCTACATAAAGAGCAATTCCACCTTAATAAATCAAGAATAATGTAACATTTCAGTTTGTCAGCATGTAATTTTAGCATCATAGAAACTCAGGTAAGCTTTTTTTTTTGTAGTAATGTTGGTCAAAAGAATTTTTTTGCCTATTTTCACTTTATAAACTCACCTAGACATCTACCAAAGCTCTAACCTTATTTAATGTCAGAGTTAAAAGCTGTAAGCGGATGACTGGTCCTGCAGTAAAAAAAAGTCTCCAGTGTGCTTTTCATTAGTAATAGAACAGTCACAAATAAAAAAACTTGTTTAATCTCAAGAAAAAGTGGTTTATTAAATCAAATCTAAATGTAGCCATCCAAAAATGTAGGAATAACCAATAGTAATTCTGCTTTGGACTCCTTCATTTCTGTTTTTGTACAGTTAAATTTTAAATACCTGTTGTTAGAACTGTTGTTAGAAAGTTTTTTCTTTCCTGCGCTCATGTTTTCTCTCTGTACTGACTGATGATGTTTGATTGGCAGCACAGTCAAACCGCACTGACCCTGTGTTTGAGACACTGCGTATTGGTGTGATCATGGCCAACAAGGAGCGTAAAAAAGGGTCAGAGGACAAGAAGAATGTGAGTTTGGATGAACCGATAAGATTTGTAGCTCCAGCTGCCACACAGCACAGCATATAGCCACTTGTGCACGCAGGAAAATCATTTAACATTTTAAAGCATTGTTAATCTCTGCAGTGGCCTGTTATATACATGTTGAACTATTTCAGCCCCTATGAGCCAGAGCGCAGATTTTGAAGTTTGGTAATGGACTTTAGGTCTTTAGGTTGGTTAAAAGAATCAGTATTTTCTTTATTTTACTGAAAAAATCAAATTATTTTGCTATTGAGTTGTTTTTATTAGCCTTCAAATCTATTTTTGTGTTTGGTATTACCAGACTCTTAACTCTCAATTCCTAATTTGTTCAGATGATGATGATGGAAGAAGAAGAGTCTCAGCCCAAACAGGAGGAGGAAGGAGGTGAAGGAGGTGAGTCCCTGCTGAACAGCATGTGAAAGTTCGGTTTTCATGCTAGTAAAGTAAATAATTTAGTGTGTTTTCCTCTGTTTCTTGTTTTGTGAACTAGCAAACCCAGAAGGAGACAAGAGGGGAGACAAGACTCCTGCAGATGACAAGGTCAGAGAATGTGGAGATGAAGGTGTCATGATGATGATGATGATGATGATGATAAGAGAAAATAAGACAATAATGGTGCTGATGTAAAGATAACTGGGATGATAATGAGTGATGATAAAATGTTGAATATACGTGAAAGACTAACTATGATGAAGATACTTTTTAAAGGCTGTCATGAATTATTGATGATGATGTGTGTGCTGTGTGTTCTTCAGAGTAAAAAGCTCCAGCCAGGGAAGATCGGTGTGTTCAGCCAGTCTCACTATTATCTGGCTCTCTACCGCTTCAAGGCCATAGAGAAAGATGACCTGGATGTGCAGTAAGCAACTCTCCCCCCACTTTGCCTGATCTCTCTCTCAGCGTGTCATTACATCTCTCTGTCAGTCTCTCTTCCTGACTGTCTCACCTGCGTTCAACATACTGTGCTTGTGTCATTGTTTCTTATCTAAATATTTAAATACCCATTTCCTGTTTGTTACTCAGTCCTGGTGACCGCATCACAGTGATAGATGACTCCAATGAGGAGTGGTGGAGGGTGAGTCCTAGATTTTTATCTATTTTTCTCATATCACACCATATTCGTCTGTGTATCCATGATTAAGGTGATGTTTTCAACCCTGTCTGCTCTCCAGAAGTTATGAAATTTTACGGACAGGCAGCCAGATGGCCTGAATTAATTAATTAGATTTTGGTCAGTCGATGACTATCATTCAGGAGATGATGATCTTTTTTCCAGCCAGAACAATTACGGTGCGTTCAGGCTGGAGGCAAGGTTCAACTCCTGTATCATCCAAGTCTGCTGCTTATCAGCATCGTGGCCAATATTTATTTTGTTGTAAAATTAAATCTCAGAGAACAAATGATAAACAAATATAAATTATTACTGACTATGAGCAGCTGCTTTGCAAGTTGCATAATTGTTCAGAGTTGAGCTTGTAGTTCACAGTGATGAGTTCCAGGTTAAGAAAATAAATAAATCATTTATAGCATCGCAATACCAGCCTACAAAATAACTTCTCTCTCTCATTGTGGTCTGCTAACGCTCCATAGGCATGGTACAATCCATGACTGACAGTTCTCAGTTCACAAGTGCTTCCTACTTAAGATTAAATGAACATGCCATTTCATGTTTGGTTGTTGGCCGGTTTGTGCAATTTTCAATCTGGAAAAACATAGTAGCTGTTTGGAAACTCTGTCATATTTCAACCAAACTATCTACAGTCCAGAAAACAGTTTCTGAATAGATTTAACACAAGAAAAAGACCTGTGTGGTCACAGAATCCTCCTTTATTTTATATGTACAGTTTTCTCGAACAGTTTTGTATGAAGTTCATGTTTTTATGTTTTAATAGGGAGCATGTCATGCAATTACTGTATCTAACCCCATCTTTGGCTGAATTGTCTGGTATGTATCTAGTGGAGTTTAATCAAATCTCACTGAATGGTTTGTAAATCTTGCAAAGCAAGGCAGGTTTACTTGTACAGCACCTTTCAACAAAGGCAATCCAAAGTGCTTTACATAAAACATAAAAGGCATTAACAAAAGAAACACAAGGCATTATAAAAATACACATTTAAAAGAGTTAAATAAAATGGAAAATAAAAAAGCTAAAATAGAATCAGATAACAAAATTACAGTGCAGTGCAAGATATGAGTAAATAGTCCCAACTTTACTTTAATAAAAGTAAGTCTTAAGCCTTGATTTGCAGTAAAAAACTGGGCTGATGTGATGTGGTTTAGCTTTGTGAGACTGAATGAAAACATTTCAGATGCATTGTTTCTCTACTGTGAATGATTAATGTACTGTATAGCTGCCTGATCCTCATCATCCACACAGCTATTTCTGTCAGTCACTCAGGTTTCAAAGCCACACTGGACAATACGTTCATGTTTAAATCAAGCCTAAGAAATCTAAATTAGAAGCTGGGGGCTCCAACATTTCACTGTTAAAACTTTTCAATCACCAGGGGAAGATCAGAGAGAGAACAGGCTTCATCCCTGCCAACTACATCATCCGTGTGCGATCAGGAGAGAGGGTCTACAAGGTGACGCGCTCCTTTGTCGGCAACAGAGAGATGGGCCAAATCACTCTGAAGAAAGACCAGGTACACACACATGATTATATCACCAACCCATTAGAAGGAAGAAAAGTACACACAAACATGTAGCCTTAAGCAATTACGACCTATCGCGTTTGACGTTACATCTCTAGATTGTTTGCTTAATTAAAGTCTTAATTAATCCGTTGGCTTCCACATGTTGATAAAGTTTCAGTAAGTCAAGTCAAAGTGCAGTAAACTAAATGTGGAACACATGAATACAGTCATTATGTGCATGAATACGCATAAATAGACACAACCACATAAACACACCGAAGCACACAGTATGTAAGTATACATCATGTTGACAAGATGAGACTAATTACATTTGCAATATCAGTGATTTACATTCATTCACTAACATCAAACCCTGCTGTTAAATTCTGAAGCTATATGACTGTTTAGATGTAACTCTCTCTGTAAATTAAGTTGATCACTGACTCTAAAGCAGCGTGCATTTCCACTGACTAGTGCCAAAGATAGAAATTTTCAAATAAGTGGATTTAATAAATCTTGAAATCAAAATTTAAGACATTCACAAACACTCTTTAAAATCTGCTCACATATGTTCTCCAGTTGTTTTTTTTTCCAGATTTTGAGCAATGAGACTGTGAAAAGACAGTCATAAAATACCTCAACTTGACACATTTAGACAGATACAAACGCTAATGGGCCACATTTCAAGTATCATGAAGTGACTCAGAAAGTGGGGGCAATTCATCTCACATGTTTTACACTCACATTTCTGTTCTTTCTTGCTATTCCAGGTTGTTCTGCATTCTCAATTTGTCTCTGGATTCGCTCAAATGCTGAATTGCAGATTAGTTTCTGCTCAAAAATGTTGTTTTTTGGAAGCGCCCCGGAAGCCGAATGGTTTACGCATACCACATAACTGCAATGTCACTGGTTTGATTACAGCCAGAGACCTTTGTTGCATGTCAAACCCATCCCTCCTCTTGTTTCCTGTCTGCCTCTTTACTGCCCACTATCCGATAAAGGTGTGTGTGTGTTGTGTGTGTCCTCAGATTGTGGTGAAGAAGGGTGAGGAAGTTAATGGCTACCTGAAGGTCAGTACAGGACGGAAACTCGGCTTCTTCCCCGCCAACCTGCTGCAGGAGATCTGAGGGGAGACATCTGGTCGAAGCTGCTCCCATCCCAGTTTCATCACCTGCTGCAGCTCACATGACTGTTTGTCATCCAAAGCAGCAATAACACCTTTACTTGAATTTTAATTTTAACACATGCTGGTA
The DNA here is from genome assembly GCF_963924715.1 of Thunnus thynnus. Classification (NCBI taxonomy): domain Eukaryota; kingdom Metazoa; phylum Chordata; class Actinopteri; order Scombriformes; family Scombridae; genus Thunnus; species Thunnus thynnus. The sequence goes on along the minus strand of NC_089520.1, from coordinate 14,662,873 downwards.
TTGTTCATTTGTAAACTTCACGTCACCTTACAAAGCCTGTGTACAGAATGCATTGCGATGAATTTACTTAATATGCAAAGGGAATTAAATAACTGAATATAAATAATAGCAAAATACACCAAATAGTTTATGTAAAATGAACAGGTGCAGACATTTTTTCTGTTCATACAGGTGTTTTGTAAGCAGGTTACATACACTGATTTTATTATTTGGCACATTTTGCATCTCTGATGTAGTCCTACTTTATTACTGCAAGTTAGTTTTACTACTTTTTTTAATAATAAAGGACTTGCTTTAGTTTTAGGAGCTCTGGTTTTTCAGTTTTGCCTTACAGATTTTTATGAACATGTTTGTTGAGTATATAAAGTAGTTGCAATAAAAAGTAAGCTGGGAATTTAGGAAAATAATGTTGCTTTCTGCTGAAAATGTGCCCTGATGTAATGTAAAAAAACCCCAGATAGTTTCACTGGGCATTCAGGCATCTTTGTAGCCACAGTCTTTTTTTTGACAATTGGCATTCTACTGTAAATGTAAAATGAGAATTTAAGCGTTATCACTTTTCTGACACTTACTTTTGAATTCATTGCATAGACAAGCATTATTTTATTTGTATTGCCATGAAGAGACACCACATTTATATTTGTCTTTTCAGCTTGATCACTATGTCTCTCATTTGCCTGTTGTAAAAGTATTCTGTCAACAAGTCACAAACTAGTGTCTAAGGAAGGAAGATACTTAAGAGGAAGAAGACAGAATGTATTTTCCTTTTGTCTATCTACACATGTGAATAAGTCACAAATGTAGCAGACTTAGTTACCTAAGCTCCCATCTTTCTATCCAAGGTTATAAGGTTATTTATATGATCAAACCTGACACACGTGTGCCTCTTTCCATCAGCTATTCTCACAACATTAATAGGAAACACATCTTTCTTACATTGTTTGAGTGTGTTTCATTATACAGACATAACGTGCGTGTGTGTGTATGTGTAAAAGAAGTGTCAAAGAAACAGAATAAGGAGTGGATTTGTGAAAAGGCGCAGAATTTGTTATCACTTGGTTATTGGTGTCATTCAAAGGGAGGAATGTCAGGGAACAAATGAGAGATTCAAATGAGACAGAGGCATTTACAGAGCTTCAAAAGGATGCAGAGCTATTTTCTGTAGCGATACCCTGAGTACAGTGTAATTAGCCACAGGAAACACTGTGGGGATGCTTTGCTATGTAAAGGGACGGCTCAGAGATCAGGAATGAGGGGAATGGCATCTGTGAGTCCGAAGAGACATTCCAGTGGTGACTACAGGCCTAATTAACACAACACGTAGACAGACAGAAACAGGTTCACTTTGGTTTCCTTTTCCATATATCTTTTTTTACCTTCCAATGTTTTCATCTTGCCGTCAGAGTGTTTTTAATAAAGAATCCTTCCTTTATTTCTTGTTCTTTTGATTTTTTCACTGTTTGTTTTTCCAATCTAGATTGATTTTCTCATTCATTACCTTTCTGTTTTGTATTTGTCTCTTCCTCTCTCTCTCTGGGTTTCTCTCCCTCACACACTCCACGTTCAGATGCAGATGATGAGTTGGGTGGTCACGCCTCCTTCCTCCTCTGTTGTCTGTCAGAGGAGAGGAACAGCGTGGCCCGAGCAGGTAGCGCCGCCAGGCTTCAGCAGTCCTTGGATTGGACAACAGAGAACCCCTTCAGACACGGGTCACTTCCTCCTTGGAAACAGCCTCTGCTTCATGCCGCTCTGGACTGAGGGAGTGCGTGGAAGCTATCACAGCTGCCATGTTGTCATCCCCGACCTCCTGACCCTGCCACTTCAGATGGGCAGGATGGAGGAGGGTTGCCAAAATGTTTGTGGATTTGTGTGTGTAGATAATTTTATATATGTGTGTGTGACTGTGTATAATATATATGCAAGTGCACTGGTGAGAGGGCAAGGGCATGTAGGGGCGACAGCATGAGGCTGTGGCAATGAATCTGTTCAATTCAAGAGAATTTCATATTTTAGGGGACACCACATCAACTTGAGAGTCCAACTACAGAGTCAAACTTTGAGTTGTTGAGTTGTTTTATGTGTGTGGAATGGAAAAAACAGGTAAAAGTAATGTACAGGTGAAGGAAAAAGTTCCAAAATGGCTCATTCATTACCTCTACTGACAACTGATAAAACAATCTCATCTCAGGGACCACTTACTTAATCTGGGGTTTTTAACTGTGTCCTTGGTCCTCCTTAGTGTATCGAGCTGGCCCAGTTGCCATGGAAATGTAGCTCTTCAGTGTTTCTATGACTCTGAGCATCTCTATAAGTCTTTTCCGCATTAACGTAAAAGTTGAGTTTGACAATTCACTCTTAACCTCGTAAACAGCTTGAGAGTTTGAGCACATTTCCATGGCAATGGAGAAAATTTAAACAGCTGACAATGACTGCAAGGTCAAAAACTCCAAGTCAAGTGAGTTACTGGAGCTTGAGTTGAGATTTCTTGTCAACTGCTGTTTCCAAAAGCCACAGATTTATTGTCAAGATGAATGTTCATTATATCAAGAGCGTATGTAGATTCTGTAAAAAGAAAAGCATAAAAAATTGTAAAACATATGTTAGTCTTTAAAAGGAAATGTTTGGTAGGAATAAAGGAAGATATTATTTTAACCAAGAAAATGAGCTTCATAATTTAGGATCACTATGATATTTGACCTCTGCCAGAAAAATGTTTGGGAAGATGAAGATTTAAAACTTTATCTTTCAGTAGCAGGCGCTAAAAAAAGCTTTCAGCAGGAGATTTTTGCAATAATTGGTAATGTTTCAAGACATCAGAAAATTCATTGTTTTCAACAAGGTTTAACTATTGCAACAGGAACAAACATAACGTGTATTTCTGAAGCTTTTTAACCAGATAGCTGCAAAGAAAAGTAGTCAAACAAAAAGAGTAAAAACATTCTTCTTCTCAAATTTGAATGGAAATAAAAATAGCAGAATTTTCATGTGTAAAATCAACAAAGATGTTACATACTGCATCTCAATGTGTTGCACTGACGCACAGTTAACATGTAATGATGATATTATCCAACAGAGGTCCCTATTGCGCTGGATATAGAGCAAAGCAAACTGAAATTCTCACCTAACCAACTTCACACACCACAGGGAGCCAGTGTGTTTATTGTGAATAACAGTTGTGAAGCTGATGTGATGTCTAGCAAGTCTTTCCAGGCCAAAAGATACCTGCCTTGTAAGAGGAAATGTTATTTGTAATGGTAATGAGCTCATCCTCTACAATAACTGTGGAATGATATACTCCCTAATAATCATAATAGATCACATATTCCCATGATATTCAAGTAATTTCCTATCTAAATGCAATGATTAAATTACAATGTAAACTGCTGTACTCCTCCCTCCCTCATCTGTGATTCTGAGGTGTTAAGTATCATACCCAACGGTGCAGTTTGAGGCCGCACACGGCTTGTTACTTTCCATGGAAGCCTCACTGAATGTGTAATATGCAGTGTCAGGGCTTAGAGTACTCAGATGACTTTTTTGTTGTGACGAGTAACATAACACATTAGTTTTGCAATTCAATAAATCAGTTATTTAGTTATATTTTCAAATAAGCAATCCGTTACTGTTACTGTAGTATAATAGCAGGCTGGGGGCCATGGCAAGAATAAGCATAGAGATGATCTTATGAGAAACAGCATGATTTTATTGGTAACATAGCATCATGGTTGGTGCTAGATCTCACAACCATACTGAAGGGAAGGTACGAACCGTGCACATAACTTCACTCATGGTAAACTGCACTCTTTCAGTAACACTAATGACCGTGTACCAAATAACATCTGTGATGATTTAGAACACAATTTAACTTAAACTTATGTTCATAACACATTGCCTCAGAGGATGCTGGGAAGTCCCGCCCACCTACCCCCAACACACTACAATATTACCATATTTCCCGCACACACACGGATGCACACAAAGAAAATCCCTGACACATTTACTCTGTTTCTGTTCTGTTTATGCACCTATTCTCACTTCTTGGCAGGTAGCTGTGTACTAGTGGAAGGTATCTAATCCTGTGGTTGTTTCAGTGCACATGTGTAGCTCAGCTAGAGAGATGGCAGAGAGGACCAAGAGGGTCCAACCATGGATGTATAAAGAGAACTGGATACAGTGTTGGAGGTGGGGCCCTATTCATTCCTATGAAAGTTGCTCAGTGGCGCATGAAGCCAAAAAAGCCACTTCCCCCTGTAAAGAAATTACCCGGATGAAAACATACTTCACACGCTCTATGGGCACCATGCGCATAATATCATGGTGGTCACTATGTCAAATTGGCTTCAAAGCTTGGTGCTTTTCCTGAGGGCTTGGGTTCAACTGCAGCACCTCCTTCCTCAGACCTCCTCAGGCCCCTCATACCGCTCTCCTCAGGCTCCTCTCATGTGGGTATTATCACCCCCTGCTGGTATTACAGTCCCCTGCTGGTCAGAGGATGTATTGTATTTTCTTACAGAAGTCAATTGACAGGTTTAAATGAAAACTATATATTAGAAATCTAATTATGAATATATGAAGACCATATATACTGTAATATATATTAAAAATATTAAAACACGTCAATATTTGTCATTTAAACGATTAATGACGCGCAAAAACAAAATACCTATGTATTCATATCATTGATATATTAATATGTATGAGTGACTTTTCAATTATTCCAGACTACAGGGGATAAGTGTGAACTCTGAAGCTCCACAAACTTCCATTACATTGATAATTGTCACTCAAGTTACATAAAACCCCAGATTAAAATATTACAAATTCCAGTGTAGCTGCAGGCAGTGATTGTAGGGGTCCAAGCACACCTTGAAAAAGATAAAACATTCACAACACAGTAGGTAGGCTATTGGTTCCAAACAACTTTATTCTACCATTACATAACAGGTTAATATTTTTTCCATCTTCGTAACATTTCCAAAATACAGCATATTAACAATGTCTTGTAATCCCATGTGAGATAGACCTCATCTGTGGAATGAAACAAAAACAAATCTCTCATTCATTAATATCTGAATATGATATAGCAATACATGCACCAGCATGACCAACTATAGCATAACTAAATGAGCATGGTCATACTAACTTGCAAGATATCTAATAGTATGTAATAATAATAATAATAATAATAATAATGATAATAATCAGAGAAATGAAAAAGGAAACTGTATGGCATTTTAGTTATATAGTGAGTTGCTGATCACACGTCATAAGTTTATTAGAACAGCATTTGTTGGAAAGCTAGATGCTGGCGTCTAATGAGCTACCACAGGCTGTATGCAGTAAACTGCAAGCTAATGTTAGCTAACTCATTAACCTCCATGGGGAATTATGGTAGTAAGCTAATAGGCTAGAAATCGGATCCGTAAATGCATTTTCAACAAAAAAAAGTGTTTATTCTTCTATACAAGTATGAATACATTATCAGTATTACTGTAATATTTAATGACATAAAAGTAGTATTAGACTAATGTTACTTACATGTGTAGTTGTTTGAGGTTTTGCTGCTTCGCTTCAGTGTTCCCCACAAACTTGAAGCACAGCCAAGAAAGCAGTGCAGTAGTGCCCATGCCTTAGAAAAGTTGGAACAAACTTTTAAATTAGGCCTTGTAGATCTAATATGAGTGAAGATTCAGTAACTGGATTGCTTATTTCTCACCTTAAATTTGTTCAGAAGTAGAGTTTGGTGGACTGCTAAGGTGAAATAAGTGAAAATTAATGTACTTCATAAAACAAAACCCTACCACTCATGCTCAACCCTTATTGGCTCACAGAACTGGTGCCTCAGGAGGGAGGTCTGCAGTTGGACCCTTCTTGAGAGGGCAGTCTTTATGTCGTAGAAGTATTCGCATTATTGAGCAAGGAATCACAAAGGGGTTTTCATTTTTGGTAACATAACAAGTTACCTTTTAATGTTGTAATGTTGTAATGTAACAAGTTACTTTTAAAATTAACGTTACCCAACACTGGTAATATGTCAATTGCAACACATGTTTGCACAGCATTACACATCGTTGAAAAGTAATACAACTTTGCAAGGTGTCAAACTGCACTTATGGATGTGCAGAAAGTGACGCATCCCTTAAGAGTGCAGGCTCTGCATCATCTCATTGACCCACCACATTCAGAATCACATTTAGCATCCAGTCGAAGAGAAAATCCATCTTCCCTCCGCCAGCCGCTGAGAAATGTAGCAATGTGTGAGGAAAAATAATAACATAAAACTATATTAGAGAGTTTGCCTAGCAGAGAAGGTATTGATTTTTAGAGAAATGTTTCACAAAGTCTCCTCCACAGGCCAATGCTAATGCTGCTTCTTCTCCCAGTCCTCAAAGCAACAAAAAATATTTAGGTCTTTCACAAGGCTTAGGGACTGGATTTATTTTTAGAAAGTTTTTTTACTCTCTTGCTCTCTGCCTGTCTCTGTTTTAGTGACATACAGATGTGTGTGAGTGTGCGTGAGATGGCGTGAATGTGTATCAAATCCCATATTTCCTGATAGAGCCTCTGAAGCGTTAGATTAAAGCCCTGACATGATTTTTTTAACAACTGTTGCGGAATAACACCTCTTTTACTTCCCTCCATTTTTCATTGAGGCACCAAAATTCAATTATCTAATGTGATTTCTACGATTATTAATCTCCATTACCCATACATTCAAAATTACTTTTATAAAACTGTGTTTTCTTTTTTTCAATTGGGAATGGAATAAGGTGTGGTGATGATTGGAGGCAGGGCATGGGCCGGAGTCATGGACTAGACAGACAGGTAGGAAGATGGAAACTGTTTCCTGTCTGGCACCATTAAACGATTCAAGGTGTTTACAGTATATGCATCGGCTGCCAAAAAGGCACCGCAGGGGAAGACAGTGGCAAGATATTGGCAGCCTGTTACCACAGTACAGTACATAACTACCTGTGTGTGTGAGTGTTTTCAGATCGTCTGTCCATCCATCTGTGTGATGAGGGGAAGACAGGAACCGAGAGACAGAAAGTGCTGGTGTATGGTATGGTTTTGTGCTTGTGCAAGAATAAATTAAAGATGGTGATGACACACACACAAACACATACTGTAAAGAGACAGACAAGTTTACTGAGTGAGTCCTGAGAGAGAGAGAGAGAGAGAGAGAGAGAGAGAGAGATAGGTGGGAGGGAGAAAAGGCTGGAGAGAAGACTGCAGGGTTGGAACCAATTAGGCCAGGAGAGGCTCCCTCCACCTGCACTGCGAGGCCCCCGGGGGAGAGCCCCAGTGACAAGATGAGGGATCATCATCATTACCATTATTTATTTGCTAAGCAGAGGCCGACTCTGGGGCCAATCCTAATAGGATTCACGAATTACAATGAGCGTCTTGCTTTTGGGGCAGGTAGGATGCTCGAGGAGGAGGGGAGGGTTAATGCATGGATAAAAGCATGCATACATTTGGAAACAGCAGCTGCAAATGCAACCAGCTTAAGCTAAAATAAATGCCTTTTAATCAATTATGCAGACCTATAATAACCTCCAAAACTATCATCAATAATATTCTGTAGCGGTTCAGTATGTTGTGTGAAGAAGTCAGGATAAACTGACCCCCATGAAATCAATTCTGCCAATTCAGATGCATGCTACGAACTCACATGAGCAATATACAGCAGATAGTTTGTTTATTTTTGTATGTTGTATAGAAAGTTTGCAACTCACATCTTCTCTGTGCAAACTGATTATTTTCAGATTGTTCAATGTTCCTTACAACATCTGTTACTGTCTCTGTTGTATTTTGTATTTCTATGAACTGTTAAACTTTTTCTTCATCTTGTAAGTCCCAGTCATCGTTTAAACAGCATGTGATATCAGGTTATAAAAAACTTTTTCACATATGCGTTTACAGATTTTGAAAATCCTACTTTGACATTTGATGATATCTTTGACAGAGCACTGTACTCATTCAAGAGGAAATCCCATTTAATTTCCTTTAAAACCTTTCACTTATAATATAATATGTGAAAAAAGCATTCTTAGAAAAAAATGTGACCACCAATTTGCAGAGACCATCTGTGCTTTGAAGAAGAGATTGTTGGGCAGACATATTGAAATGGTTATAATAACAGATTGGTTTTTGCATTGTAAATGTGGACTTATGGTAAATAATTTCTTACTGCTATTTCCCACTCCTGAGACTCTCACAGACTGAGTGTTACCAGAAGTGTTTGTGGTGGTATATTTAAGGAGGCTATATTTACTTGAATTTTTGACAGTATTTAAGGAGCTTACAATTTTTAGGGAATTTTAGGGAATATATTTTACTTTTTACTCCATTACATTTATCTGACAGCATAGTTACTTTATAGATTATGATTTTACATACATAATATGACCAGTGTATAAAATATGATGCATCGTTAGCCTGTAGGCTAGATGAACCCAGTCCACCCAACACTATTTGAAGCCATTAAAATAAGCTCCATCTCAACCACAACAAGTAGGACGACTGCTGAGCTACATATTGCATCAATAATAATGATGATGATTAACATTACAGGGGCCATAGCTTATCTCACACTTTTACTTTTGATAAGCCCACATTTTGTTGAGTGCAGGATTTTCACTTGTTATAGAGTAGGTATTTCATAGTGTGGTATCGATAGTTTATTTTGTATGGTCCAATGTAGATACATTCATAAACAAAAAACAAACAGCAATATACACGGTTTGACCAAACAATGACTGAATGAATAAAGTTAAAATTAAACTAAAATGAACGCTTAAGCACCATATAAAAATTAAAACTGACTAAAAATGACCTAATTTTCACTGCATTCTCTGGTTATCGGTGCCTTCATGGCCACATATCAAAACTTGTTTTGCCAATGGAAAAAAAAAGTTACTTGAAAAACTGTCATCACAACAGTAACAAGAAGTGTATTGCCTTACAATTAAAAGTCCTGCATACAGAAGTAGCATTAATATCACCAAAATATTATTAGCGTTACTTGGTAGAAGTAGCCTGCAAAGCTGGACACTGGACTTGGATTTGGACCAAACGACTTAAAACAGCTCTGGTAGCCTGGTACCAGCTTCTCAGTTGTGAATATTTGCTATTTTTTAGCAAACAGAATCTCTTTTTGCAGTTGATTAGCCAAAACAAACAGTTTGAAAAATTGTGATGAGCATTTTTAACTATTTCCTGACATTATATGGGCCAAATGAGTAATGGGTTGGTTGAGAAAGTAATATGGATTAATTGATTAAAAATAATCATTAGTTGCAGCCATGATATAATTTATATTATTCAATTACTATACTATAACTTAAACACTAGTGTGTAAGCATTTTAATGTTGTGGCTGGTCGAGTTGGATTAATTATAACTTTTTAATGTAAGGTTGGGTAGTTTGATCAAGGGTATAACATTGCATCTTATTTTATGAGCTCATCATAAATTTTGGATGAACAAGTGACTACTGTATAGCTCTTAAATAAATCAAGTGGAGTAAAAAGTCCAATATTTGCCTCTGAAATGTAGTGGAGAAGAATGAAGTAGCATAAAATGGAAACACCTCAAAATTGTACTTCGGTAAAGTTGAGTAAATGTAATTTCCACTGCTGTATTTCCCAACTTAGGATCATTTAACATCAATGAGTCAGCCATCACTGCTGCTCTGCTGGTTCAGCACTCACACTTCTCATCTTTGTCTTCTTATATTTTAATGGTGAGTAAAGCTTTGTTGTTTTTTTTTGTTTTTTTATCACTGACATAAATGTCAGTATTGTATATTAATTTGTTCATCACACACATCTGTGGTTTTTCATGGCATTGATTCATGGGTGTAATATAAGACAGTGATGTGTGATATATCCTTGTTGCAGTAAAAATGAAAAAAAAAAAGAATGTCAGAGGTCACTGTTGAATGAAATATAACTGAATGCAAATGAGCAAAAACACAAGAAGTCATACCTCAAGTTATACCTTCATTGAAATTAAGTTATGTCAACAATGAGCACCAGATTATGTGTGTGTGTGTGTGTGTGTGTGTGTCAGCAATTGTGTGTATGATCAATGTGTGTGTCCTTGTTTTTGCACACAAGGATGGTTTTCATTGGGGAAAGCGGTTTGTGTGTGTGTGTGTGTGTGTGTGTGTGTGTGTGTGTGTGTGTATACTATGTCTGTCTGTGATTCAGGTGTTGTGGAAGAGTGACTATAGTTAGTCCATAACTCATGATGCTCTCCATTCAGAAGACACCTTAGGGCCTGCATTACACCCAGTGAGACTCAATCACAGCCTACGCTAGATCGATAATCCTGGAAATAGTTGGTGGGAGTGAGAGAGAAAAAGATAGAGAGAAAGTGGCTGCGGGAGAGAGAGAAAAGGAGGAGGAGGAGGAGAAAAGGAGACAGAAACTCCAGAGGAGGAGGGGTAAAGATATGGCGGAGAGGGAGAACACGGCCAGGATGGGAAGATGAAAGATGAGGGCTGGTTTTCCCACAAACTCCCAAAGGCCCCTTTGCTGACTATGTTTTTATCTGAGGATGAGAGGACATTGTTGAGGTAAAAGGAGAGAAAAAGAGAGAGTAGAGAGTGAAGAAAAGGAGAATGATTGAAATCATGAGCAAAGGAAGACAACAAGATGTCATCTGTGCAAAGAAACACCTCCTTTGGAGATCTCGCTTGACTTTATTTGACAGAATCGTGACTCAGCTTGTTCAGAAATGCAGAGTCATATTATAGCTTGTCCCATCGCTTTTGTTTTTTCCCCATTTAGAAACACACTAAGCTCAGATGATTTCATTTTATCATTGATGTTTTGATCACAATTTAAGATTATACGCAACAATGCAGGAGCTTTAAAGAATAAAGAATTCAGACCAAAAACCACAAAACAGCTGCATTGGTAGGGAGTGTTGTTTAAGTTACAGATGAGACAATGAAATGCGTTCCAGGAAGTCCAGTTTGAGTAATGGATTAATGTGCTTTAAGGCTTATCAGACACCAAAACTACACAATAGTTTGTGATACTCTTTTTACAACTCCGGAAAGTTATCACAGCAGTGACAACTTAATCTTTAGTCGTGACAGTCACAAGGTAACAGGTCAGGTCAGCGTTTTGCTGGATGACATCACGTTACAGCAAAAAATTGAGCCTGGCTCAACTTTTTTGCCAGAGCCCACTGAGCTCAGGTGTTTTCACTTAAAGGGCAGGTCCATTGTTTTTTGAGGTTTTTTTTTTTATCATTCTGTAGCTTCCCAGTACTATTCCATATGTATTGATATCTGAAAATTCAAATTTTGGTCGAAATACATATGTTTTAGCATCAAAATGCCATTTTCCCAAGCCCCTCTGAAAACTTTTCCCAAGTGACCTGCTGACGCAGATTTCTGCATGATGACGTTGCTACATATAAACCAATATAAACCCCCTAGCCAGTAGCCACAGAGACAGACTGAGCGCTCACTGTTGCTGTTGCTCTGCTAAACATGCTAACAGACATGAAGACACACACAGACGGAGTACTCACTACTGCTACTGCTCAAAGTTTAAAAAATAAACTCTGAGCTCTCCTCCTGCCAGTAAACAGCTCCAGATCAGAGCATAATCTGGTGTGACTGCGGGTGTTATTCATCCCGAAGCTCTGGCTCCCTCCTCCAGAGCACCCGGCACTCAGCATCTGTCTGTCCCTCCGCTCCGTCCGGTGCATTATAAACACCTCACACACTCAGACTCAGCACTGTGACATCGCTCGTAGTATATCTGGACAATTTTTCATGCTCTAACATACAGTGAGAAAGTATGTCAGCAAACTGTGTGTGCACTCAGCACCCTAACCCATGTCACTGCTTTTTGTTAATGGCTTAGCGGGCATTGTCACTACCTGATCTGAGTAGCTCGTGTGCGATTAGGTCCGCCATCTTTGACAGCTAGGTACAGCAACACCATTTGGACAAACCACATGCAGGACTCCAATAAAAACAGCAATTTGTTAAGTTTGTGCATGTGCCACTCAGATCGGGTAGTGACACACCTCCCCTCCCCCTCTCCTTCCAAGTGTGTAAGAGAACCTATGGTGGCCACAATACTCTCGAAAAATGCGAAAAGCCCTCTCTAGAGCCAATGTTTGGTTTGTCTGTTCTGGGCTACTGCACAAACATGGCGGTGCAACATGGCAGCCTCCATGGAAGAGGACCTGCTCCCTATGTAGATATAAAGGACTCATTCTCAGGTAACAAAAACATGATTCTTATTTTCATGTGATTATAAACTAATTAAAACATAATTGTGAATATTACATTCCATTTCTGCCAAGTCGGTTCTGATAGATGCCACTAAATCTTAGACACTGGTCCTTTAATATGCCTGATTAGATGTCTTTTCAGGACTGTGTGGGAGTGTTAGAGTGTGACAACATACACCTTAAACATTGATATGAGTGCATATAGATTGGTGACATTGTGTAAACTTGAGCAAAGCTCCATTCTACTTGAGCAGCGGTCTAATCAACCACAACAATTGAAAACACCTGTGTGTGTATGTATGTATGTATGTGTGTGTGCATGCCCACCTGGTGGCAACCTAGAGTCAGTGAAGTCATCAGTAAGAGTTAAAAATAAAAAATAGGAAACCTTTTAAGTTAATCACAAACAAGCATCCTTTATACAGTATATATAACCAAACTTATATACAGTCACAGTCACTTATATACTGTACACATATACTTTTTCCCCTCAGCGTTGTTGGGACTTGGGTCCGCTAACAGGTCAATCTTTTTTGTGAGCAGAATAGCAGCAGTGAGCAGAGTGTGTACAGTCTGCTTGCCTTTTGATATTTTTTTGTAGAAACACAGTAGGACAGAAGAGAGGATGACAAGTAGAGGAGGCAGACGGAATAAAGCTCTGGTGAGATGCGATCGTAGGCAGGTGGGAACTGGCAGGACTTTTTCTGTAAGTATAAGACAATCTGTGAGCATAACAGGGCAACATCAACAGGTTGGCTCATAGATGGGCAGCAGAAAACAGCAGAAAAGCTCCATCTGTCTCTTCCTTTTTCTTGCTGTGTTTGCCCCTCTCTCCATCACCCCAGCGCTCTGTCTTTTCACCCCCGCGCCCTCATTTACTTTCACTCACACCCTCTGACTCTCATTCTTGCACCTCCTGGTCTCTCCACCTACCCCTCCTCTCTTTCACTTCTCTCTCTCTCTCTCTCTCTCTCCTCACCTCCTTCCCTTCCTCTCTCTCTGAGGCGTTGCGGCGTATGGGCCCTCTTCTCTCTCTCTCTCTCTCTCTTTCTCTCTCCTCGACTTGCTGTTGTTTTTGAGTGATGTGCGGCTGATGGCAAAAGCTGGGCGATGACAGATGGATGTGACAAGCAGATGGTTTTGCTTGTCGTCTCTTTAATCACACAAATTCAGTCGGCCATGAAGCCGGAGCTCTGTCTTGTCAAAGCAACACAAAGTGGAGACAAATTTATCCAGCGCGCCATAGATTTTGATACAGAAAATGTGCAGGCATTTGTGAAGAAAGGGCGCTAAACGTAAATGGGGGTCCTCATGTTGAGGTCGGCCCTGATATTGTTTTGATGAGTGTTGACTGCCGTATGCTTGCATGTCAAGAAGTTGAACTTTTAATTTGACATCTATGATGATGTAAAGTTGGACAAAGCAGGATAAACAATTGGCCTTGTCATTGTGATTCTGGAGCTGCTTGACATTATATGCTGAGTGCATTTTTGAAAAATCCAATCTTTGTGAAGCTTGTAATGTTCAGTATTTGTTCACACAGCTAATACTCAGTGGTAATGTATGTAAATATTGGTAGAGAGCAAGGTAGAAACACCTTTCAATATAACGCAGTCAAATGTGACACCGCCACCAACTATAGCATTAGAATTAACCATACAGCTGAATGAACACCTTTCTGACATAGCGTGATTTAATTATTAGCTTCACAAACATGGAATTCATTGTCTGAATGCTTGATTGGAATGTATTGTATTACAGCTGTACCTCATTATATACATATATATATATATATATATATATATATATATATATATATATATATATATATAACAAAGCAAAAATCTTCCTATGTACTGTATTGTATCTCATGGTGGTGTGCCTGAATACAAATACGTTACTCAGCAAAGCACAAATAGTGGGTTTCTTACAAATATTTGTTTCATACAAATATGTTGAAAATTATTTGTTTTTGGGAAGAAAAAAAAACATGTCAAATACCAGCGTGCAGGTCGGTTACATCCCTATCTCAGTCTCTCTCTCTTCTGCTCCGCTGTTACGTCTATCAGCAGGTCTCAACGAGGGGAGTCACATCCACCTGCTACATAACGCACATTTCCTAATTTGGACATCACTCCTGGAGTTGGGAGTGTTCCCCAGAGATAAAGCTGAGCTACTGACACACGTGAAGTGCTCCTAAGGGACTCTCCATAACCTGTTGTCCCCCTTCTCCTTTCCACAAAGTTAGATTGTTAAAAATAGGCAATAAATGAAAAGTGCAAAGCAAGAGTTTCCTTTGAAGTTCTTCCCTACACGTTACATGGTGTGCTGTCTCTGTGTTATGGGTGTATAAATAGGTAGAGGTCTGTCTGCAATGAGGCAATGAGCAAAGTTTTAGCTCAGTAGTCAGCGCAGTGATCTATGATCTGGGAGACTCCAGTTCAAGACCCAGTGTGGTGACCTCCTTCATAAGATAGTTTATTCATGAACACTTATTGTAACTTTATTTTTCAAAAATTTAAAGCATAATAAAAACAAAAACAGGATTTTAAGCCTCTTTTCCCTTTTATTCAAATACAAATACAAATAATTTTGCTGCCTCAACAAATACAGAAACAAATACAAATACTGGGCTCTCTGCACATCCCTAGTATCTCATAATACCTTTAGATTTACATTGAAGGTAGCTTTATTGCAGAAGACACCAAATTTGTTAATCTACAATCTTAGACCCTCAGAGAGAATAGAATAAAAAAGGAAACTGAAATAAGAAAGTGTTCTGGTAATTGCACCCTCACCCATAAAGACATCTGGACACATACACACACACACACACACACACACACACACACACACACACAAATACTCACACTGTAGCCAAGATGGTTGCCTGAGAGAATGAAAATGAAGACTTTGCAGAGTTTTCAAATGAGAGGTGTAATTAACACCTAAATGATCAACTCAGCATAATAAGCTGGCAATTGTCTGATAAGGTGTAATGTTACACAAACAGCCAACAATACGCATACACACACACACACAGAAACATATCCCACACTAGTGCAGTCTATTTCAACTCAGACAAGAAGATACAGCAAGTGATTTCTCCGCTGGTGTAGAGATAAGTCGACATTAGTCTATCATTTCCCTCCATCCCTCCCTGCTTCTTCAGCCCCCCCCCCCCCATCCACCATCGGCCTCAGTGTCACGACTACCACGGTGCTCAATCTCAAGGTTAGGCTGGCAAGGTCAAATTGACTTTAGATTAATTAACTGTCAATTAAGGGAGTAATTGTTTCATAATGTGGTGTGCCCCCGAGACAAGGTGTGTGTGAGTGGGGCCAGCACTGTCAGAGCTGGTTTAAGCCGATAAGGTGGTGAGTGAAGCTTCTCAGAGATGGAGGAAAGAGAAAGGATACAGGTGTATGGTTGTGTGGTTGTATGGTGTCTTTGTGTGTGAGGAAAGAGACCGATAAGAGGTGTGTGTTAGACGGAGAAAGAGAGCGATAGAAACCTACAGTAAAATGAGAAAACGAGTGATACTTCCTCCATTATCTCATAACAGCGGCACTGCTGGACACCAGAGTGTCCTCTGCTCCGCTGCCTACAGGTCGCCCTGAGGTAGGTCCACACAGATGCGCACATACAGCACCAGTCAAAAGTTTGGATGCAGCTTCCCATTCCCTTGAATGAGAGAGTGTGTCCAAACTTTTGACCGGTGTTGTACATCAACACACGCTCACAGACACACACATTTGTGGTATTCACATAAACACGCAAAATCTCTCACACTGGGGTTGTATTCCTCACTCAAATCAACATTCATCAGTGCATACAGAGGCGGATGAATAGATGTATCCACCACCACCACCACAGTCAACCTAGGGAAGGGGAGAAGGGCTCAGAGAGGCAGAAGAGTGATGAAAATAGAATGAAAATGAGAAATGGAGGAGGAAAAACAAAACAAAAAAGAAAGGAGACATGAATAAAAGAGAGAGGGGAGAGACCGTGCTGTGAACGTTGATGAAATGGTGATTGCCTCTTGCTTGCTAATGGTTGGCCTGGAGGGGTGTCAGAGAATGACATGTGCAGCTAAGCTCTTCCCTCTGCATTTGTTTCTCTCTTCCTAATATTACCAGTGAGGTTCGCCTTTGCAGACAATTGCAGATGTTCCATTGAGGGAACAGAGGATAAATCAATAAGAATTCAATAATTCATTAATTGTCTGAAATAGCAAAGCTTGCAAGTAAGAAACACTTTGCTTTTATTCCCCTGAGGGTGATGTCATACAGAGCCACAGCTTACTGCAGCGATTTATACAACAAGAAAAGGTATTTTCAGTGTCAATTTTCATTACCTCTTTTTTGGGAGACACAATAAATTTCCCTCAGACCAAAGCCATTTTTTTTGTGATCATTTTTTTATTGAACGTTACATCACATACAAGCCTAACAGGCAAGACGGAAAACAAGAAAAACTCCAAATAACACACGTGTGACATGTCTGGTGCATGTAATGTGTGCTTTGGGGGATAATTCAAATGACACTGGGCTCCATAACCTGGCCGATTTGTTCACCAAGTCTAATATTCTTGTATGTGGATTTTAAAATCCATCATCTTTTCTAAAATTTGCTTTGCAGTAACAAAATGCAGCCCTCCAGCAGTGATCATTCACTCACCTCTAAGTACAACAGGAAGTGAATGAGAATTTCCTAAACTGACATCCAAAGCTGTAATCCCTCCGAGGTCTATGAGCCCAGTTTGATACACCACTAAAATGACTAGAACTACACATTAAAAAGAACCAGCCTAATTTGATCTGAACAGCAGCTGGCAGTGTGGTAGACACACACAGACGACTGCACTGTACTTCACCTCGGGGAACATCATTTCTTTAAAGAAATTCTCAGCCCCCAAAATTAAAGTTAATTCATTAAAATACCTTTAAATACGCAGAAAAATATGTCTTCATTGTCATTTTCATTGTCATTTCATTTTCTATGTGTGCAAAAGCCTTAAAGGCAGAATGAGTAGGATTTGTCGGTTGCCGTTTGTAAACACAACATTAAAAGTTGGCCCCTCCATCCCGGCTCAACGATACCAGAACATTGACTGTACATACATTTTATTTATTATTTATATACAGTCAATGCGCTATGCTGCACTGCAGCATAGCTTCTGGTGCTATGCTTCTGTAGCCCCCAGGCAATAGCTGGGGGCTACACACTCACTGCCCAAAGGTTGATGCCCAGAAACGTCCCAAACACAGCAAAATAAGAGAATACAGGCAGAGGGCAGGGTCTCTGCAGATAAAATACACTACCACACACTTCTAGTCGGTCATAGGTGATGATTGATAGGCATTATTTCTGTCTATATATCGTTTTTTTTTTTTAAGGAAAATCCTATTAATTCTGCCTTTAAAAATTTTTTTTCAGTCTATTTCGAGAAAAACTGACCAAGCTTGTTCAATTTTACACAATTAACTGCACATTTTAAATCTCAAGCAACTTAATCACAAAACCCCCCCCAGCTATAAACATGCGGCATATTAGCTTACCACTTAGTCATTTAATAACCCTCTATATGCTGTATAGTGTTTGTCTTTCTGTTTGAACAATATTTGGTTAGCATATTTTTTCACTTTTCAAGACTGCTCTTCTTGACAGAAAATCATGTTGCACCTTTATTTTTATATTGTCGCACATGTAGTTTGTGCACAGATAATTTGGAGATTTGTTAGTCTCCCGCTGCTTTGGAAACATATCTACATGCTGATTGGCAGATCTCTTTTAAAGATAACAAATGCTAATAGCGGTAATTGGCATTCATACCCATATGGTGTCAAATTAAGCTTATTGCAGCCTGCATTAAAAAAAAAAAAGTGTCAATCACTTGCTATGTGGCCTACAGTATATGCACAAAGCTCGCCCCCATGTAAAAACAGGGGAACTTCAGAACTGACAAGGAAAACTAAGGAAATGTCAAAGGTGCATGAGTCATATATATCTAAAACGCAAACAAAGGATCTGAGAGTGAGAGTTAGTTGTTGATAAAAAATGTTTTTGATATTGTCATGGTATGGTAAATGAATGCAAAATCACATATAAATTGTGTTCAACTGTTCCTGGATTAAGGACCAACTTTACAGTCTATTTTATTCCCTAAGTATTCTTTTATGCTCCACTGAGTTTCGCTTAATACCACTGTGAAGGAATGTGATTCTTACTTTAGAGTTGAATTATTATGGTAATTATGTTATTTTGTCTGAAACTTGTAGATGTCAGCAGATTGTCAACCTCCTTCCATTTTGTTATCTTGCCAAGATGTCCATGTATATTTCTGTATCTGATGCTGTATCCTAAGTATTTGGGCAATTAGCTCTCTCATCAGAATCCTCGTCACTGCTCCACTTAATTGAGAGCTCCCTCAAACAGCAGCCTTTTTCTGACAACTTTATAACCATTTGCAATAAATGGTAAATTCTTTGACGTGTCTCTGACTGAATGTAATGTAATATTTTGAAGAATAAATTTTATCCACAAAGATTCAGCATCTAGACAGTTTTACAAAATCACTAGTTTACTGTACATGGCACAGGAGAATAATCCTTGAACACTAAATCAATTCAATTACAAGATATCTGTAAACTAATTGATTCTAAAGGCTGGAGTCTCTCTTGGTAATCAACGCTATCAGCTGCGTCTTCGAAACAGCATCTGTACATTGTTTTCTATCAGTATTTTTAATTGTTTTCCCCTGTTGCTGTACTTTGCATTTTCCCAGAATTACTGAGTTACAGGAGTGATTACAACTTGCACTGTCTATTGATGAGAAGGTTTTTTTCGTTTTCCGTTTGTCTGTTGGGAAGTCTGACATACAGCCTGTTGTTTTCATGTGAGACACTTTAAACAACTGAGGTTCAGTCTTGATGGAGCCGCTGGAAGCTGATGGAAGCAAGCATGTGTGTGAGGATGGATGGATGGATAGATGATAGACAAATCACTGAATGATGGGGAGATAAATGGATGGGTAGATGAATTGCTGGATGGGTTTACAGATGGATGTGTTGATGGACTGATTATCTGAAAGATGGAGGGGAGGCAGAAGAATAGTGGAATGAAATGGGTGGATTGCCATCAGATGAGCTGATGAATAAATGGTCTGACAGATACAGCAGGTAGATGGCCAGGGAGAGACTGATAGGTGCTTTCCTCAGTGGGCCACCTGCATCCTCAGCATTTAGAGGAGGGTGGAGAGCAGATACTCATGTGTAATAGGGGTAATGGAGCTCAAAATAAACTCACAAACAACTCACTCAGCACATCCTCACTCCCTCTCACACACTCAGTACTAACATTTCCCATGTACCCGGCACTCCATTTCAACATTTTTTTGAGGGACTACACATGCTCCAAAGTGGAAACAAGCTCAAACACTAAGAGAGGAAAAAAAAAAATGGAGCATGCTCTGTAAAAATAACCACCCAGATAGCAAAACCCCTGTTCTTTTACCAATCCTTCATACTTTTGTGTTTTAGTTTTCTTGGAAACATTTATTTATTTTATCTATTTGTAAGAAATGCCTCTATTTTGCAGTTGTTTGAAATTTCTCTCTGCAGTCGTAAAAATAAGTTTCATGGACAACTGATGTGTCTGTCATGCATGCTGGTGCCTGCTGCTACTTATTGTTTTCACACAGAATCCCAAAACCAGGAAACTTAAGTGTAGTTCACGTTTATGCACGCACACATGTATGCGATTATGCACACACCATAGACGTTTTCATCAGGATGCTGGACAATTATTTCAGCGCTTAGCACACTAACTGAGTGCACCTTTTCTCCCATGGACAGCGCCTCATCAGACGAAAAATTATGTTTTGTCTCCCAAAATCCACCAAGGTATTTGTCAGTGTGCACAAGCGCAGGCTGCCGGCTAAATGGCCGACTGTGACACATTCTCTGCCAGCTTTTTTTTTTTTTTAACACAACAAGGTACAAATCTTTTCGTGGCCTATAAATAACTTCATAGGCTATAACATAAAAATAACTTTAACTTACATCAGCCACAAGCTAGTCACGAGTTTACAAAGATTAAAAAGTCAAAACAATAAATTACATCGCACGTTGTTAATAACAAAACCCGAGAAAGAGCCTTTAAAGAAAGTTACCTTTAAGAAGATTGGCGGGTACTTTACACTTTGCAGTCTTTCTTCTTAGTCAGAGTTTCTTTTCTGGAGCTCTCCATTGCTTATGTTTGGCTGTCTTAATATGATCTTTTATATTGGCATTTCCACCATGCGCGACTGAAAATGTGCTCTTGTAGTTTGTGCAGAAGAAGCATTTTCATTGCTGGTTACTTTCCAAAGGAAGGAGTAAGCCTCCTGGAGCGCTTTAGAAAAGACCAAGTCTCTCTTCGGCATGACAGCTAACTGTTAGCATACCGGCAGGTTCTGTCAGAAAGAGCTGCAAGCATCATAGGCTAGCAACAGCCTTGACAAAAACACCTTAATTGATTGACACACATACAGACAAATCACCATTGAATTCAGACACGTGGCGCATCATTTATGTTTTTATAATGGGTTAGTTAGTAATGAGTGGGACAGAACATGATAAACGTCTATGTAAGTGCTGAAAACAAGTATAATGTTATTATTTTAAGTGAAAACCGGGACAATTTGGTGGTGAATACTGAAAATCGGGACAGGAATTGGGACACCCAGCTTGATCTTATCTTGATCTCATCTTGATCAAATCTCAGACAAACCTCGAAGTCCGGTCACTGTAATATTAACCCAAACCATGATCTTTCCCTAACACTAACCAAGTGGTTTTTGTGCCTAAACCTAACCAGACTTTAACCAGAGCATTGTCATACCATAAAACTGTCGCCTCATGCTGGTACTGCACCTTCATACACGCATTTACTTTTCATGCCTTGGCGAGGCAAAATGTGACACTGACACAGTGGACCGGCGGCTGTGTTACATGCTTTGGTGTGATACCAGGTTGGTATTTCACATACTTGGTTCTGTACGATTTTCTGTGAGCATAAAACATCTACCCATTTGACATAAACAGTGTCAGTTTGTCAGTTTTCTGACATTGCTCAATTAGAAAGCTTTATGCTTTTTCAACAGTGACAGTTACAGACATAACACATTACTGTTATTCTTTCATTTCATTTCATTTCATTTCATTTCATTTCCTCTCCTCTCCTCTCCTCTCCTCTCCTCTCCTCTCCTCTCCTCTCCTCTCCTCTCCTCTCCTCTCCTCTACTCTCCTCTCCTCTCCTCTACTCTCCTCTCAGTTGTTTTGCATGTACTCTTCCAGATGGGTCTGACACACATTGGTGCCTCAGAGTGTAAAGTAAATGTTAGTGAAGCGGTGTGGTTGGACGCATGTGTGTAAATATGTGCATTTTCTGTAAGGCCACATGCAATTTTTTCCCTGGATTTCTCTCTTTTTTCTGTCACATGACTGTGTTTATGTTAGAGTGTGTGCGTATGCAGTGTGTTTTGACAGGTGGTAGTGGGGGTGGTAATGCCACCAGCCACACACTCAGAATACATTTTCATGTCTCTCACCCCCCATTTCCTTTAATAGTCATCCTGCCGGCTTCTGCATTCAAACCCAATTATGCTAATGTAGTTTTCGGGTATCAGGCTGCTTGTTCTTTAACCATTTATATTAGCTCTATTGATCATCACTTCACTACAAATAATTGGGTAGATAACTGTTATCTACTGGCGGGAAATGCAGGACATACAGAAAAAAGTGACGAGTGTGCAGAATGGGGAAGGGAAATTAAAAAAAAGTGAAATCAATAGAATATAAGCAGTTTTCCCACTCTTGAGAGGAAAACCACCATGATGCCTTTCTGCAAAACACAGAGTCATTCAAACCGGAGAGAAGTTGGCACAGCTGAAAAGCAGTAAGCATCACAGATGCACTCATCTGATCCAGTTGTAATGCACCATATATTTTCTGCAATTTACACATACTGGTGTTGGATACATGTTAATTATTATACCCATTTTTGCCAGTTGTGGCAAACTTAGAAATATTGATACAAGTAGTTTTCTGTTTACTGGGATAATATTTATTCAGCCTCTCATATTGTAGGTGTTTCTAGATCTTGCACTACTTTCTTACTGTTTTAAGAACCCTCTACTCTATTTAAATAGTTGCTTTCATGAACCCTATCTATTGGGCTTTATTCCATCTGGATATCTTTTTGTAATATTTTTAAGTGGTGGCAGCTCTTTGAGGAAACAGAAGACTGACAGAGGGAAGTATTGATGGTCAGTGACTGTATTGTTTTAAGTCTTTGTCTTCAGGTAAATTACTGATATTGTTGAATGACAGAATGGTGCCAGTGATCAACACATACCCTCTAGAGAATATACTGGGTCTCTCCAAACAGATTCTCAGAGATGGACTGTCAAGCCTGAGGGAAGCAGGTTTTTTTTTGTAGTAACTTGTAGTTCAGATTCCTCAAATGAATGTTTGGGAGCATGGAGCAATGGATAGAGTCAGTCAACTTGTAGGTCTGTTTGTCACAAACTCAGGTCAGGAGAGAAAATTCTTGAAAATTGTTGCATTGATTGCCATAAAAGTTGGTACAGACACTCATGGTCAGCAGAAGATAATTGCTTGTGACTTCTCATCTAGTGCCAAGAACAAGTAAAAATTTCCATTTGTCTAACAAACCAAACTTTTACTAACCGGCTATCATTTAGCAGGTAATCATGCTAAGGGAACATTAAGAGAATGATCAGGTGTCTCAAAACAAAAGGAAAAAAAGACAAACATTGATTATAGATGCATCAATTGCAACTTTCTTGGCCGATTCCGATTTCCGTTTCTTAAAAGTCTGACCTGCCGATTCTGATTTTCTTTCCTTCTAAGAACTATAATTGACAGCATACACAAACATTTTTGTAACTTTTCTTTAATGGAAAATTCAGTTGTATGTTCATAATAAAACATTATCATGATAAAACATAAAACATGAACACAGAATTTGGTTTTCTAACTACATGAGGAACTTAAAAGTTCATTAAAGTCAACTCAAAGTAAAATACTGATAAAATATTTGTAAAGCACTTTACTTATAGAGCAAATATCAACTCTTATTTTAATAGTGATTTGTAGCACTCATTCAGTTTGAGCATGTGTGTGTACGTGGCTATGACGTTACTGTCTGTGCTGCTGTGTGACGTGAACCATGCATGTAAATTATATATGATAAATGATATATGATACTGATTGGCCAGTCACCAGTCATGTCCAATCAGCTGAAAACTGTCCAATTCTGGTCACTAGCCCATCGATCAGTGCATCTCTAACATTCATCACTGTACATTCATGTCTACACAATCTGCAAGACTGATCAGCTTGTTTCTTACATTATAATGTTTACTACACAATTTTTTGCTAGCATACTGAAGGTGTTTGCTGCAGGAGAGAGAATCATTTTTTATCTGTTTGTTGTTTGTTGCTCCATGGAATTATTCTTTAAGTCATCACCATAAAAACTGCTAACAAGGTGTATGAATTTATTAACACCAGATTTACGCCACATGGTTTTCTTTTTCCCTTCATATGTACCTGAATGTGACTTTGATGAAGTGGAAGAGACACAGAAGAGTATATGTCAGTCATGGTCCAGCAGTGCAATGCAATTTTGATGACAAGAATTGCTGAGATATGTGCTTACATACAGTACAGCCTACTTGCTCAAACCAGGTTGAAAGCATTATATTTGTGATGTACTTGCATAGCTTTATGCACGTTAACTGACCCTATTCAAATGCTTGGAAACATTTTGTGGATTAAAACGTGCAGTTTTCATTTGACTTACACAAACATGTGGCTGTAACATGGATTAAAGTACCATGGAGCCGTCAGTGCGTACCTTGATGCAGTGAGTACTGTGTGGAGAACCTCTTGAGCTGTATCCCTTCCCATTCAGACTGTCCCTGCAGACTGCTGTTGGCTCTGTTTGTCTCTTTACTTGATATCACTGAACCATTTGTTTCATTGGGCATTGGGTCTCCTGGGACTAAAGCAGCATGGTAACCAAATATGTTATCTTCTCCCAGGCTAATTTAATTTAAGATGCCGTTCATTCACTCGTGGCAATTCTACACCTCCTGCACAAGGACAAAAATTTCCTCTTAAGAGAAGCTTTGCTGGTAGAGCTGCACTGGACTGTTAACATGTCTCTGAATCCTTCACTAAGACACTGTGACACACATGCATTGGAAAGTCTAATGCCATGGCCTGTGCTACTGTTAGTATAGAATATTTGTTGAGTACAATCTCTTGTAATTGCTGGTGTTAAATCAAAAGTCTGATCATAGGTAGTTTATAAATCAATGCAAATGCTTTTATGAATGATATAGCATTTATGCATTTACCATTTTTCCAGTTAAACATACAAGAACAGTAAAATATCAGCATATTCTTTCTTGTATGAGTTGGTATAAGATTAAAAAGAACAATTAGTACGACCCATCACCGGTGTGGATTATTCCTTTAATCCATGGTTTTGATGCTGTCTGGCATCTTGTCAGGTTTCGGATGTGCCTGTTGTTAATCAGCTCAGCCCATTCATTCATTAACTACTTATATACAAAAAATATATTACACACACGCATCAACACCCACAGGTACATGCATGTAGGTGTTAAGTATGTGTGCACACACACCCGCACACACATTTTTGGTTCTTGCCCCGAAGGCAGCACAATCAGTCAGGGTCTTACGTGGGGAGAGACAGGCTGACCTTCACAGCCACAGGATTGCTAGGACACAGTTGGAGAGAAGAAGGGAGGGAGGGAGAAAAAGGGGAGAGAAAAGATAGTTTGGATGCCAGATGTCAAAGGATATAAAGACATTAGATGTTGAGCAGTAGTTTAATAATGTTTAACTTAAATTGTGGCAAGTAGGAGCAGTGGGGGGGTTTGGAAATCTAGCAATTAACCGGACCAGAAACAACTTAAAGCATTTAATTTTCTGTAAACTGAGAAATAAAAGTTAATCTACATTGGCAGGGGTTTGGCAATGAAAAGTCAGCAGCTCTTTGAGAAATATTGCTGGCTCGCTACTTAGCATCGCTAAATTTGGTATATTTTCCTGACATGTACGAAAGACAGTTCTCACTGTTGTCTTAGTTTGTCTGATACCACATCTCAATCTGGATCACAGTCAGAGTCCTAATGTGATATTTTCATGCTCTCTTTGCAAATTGTATGCATTACACTAATCATCTAGGTATATTATCATATGGAGAACTTTGACTGTGATCTTAATGAATGATTGAATACTGTCACAGTAAAACTGATAGTGTAATGATAGAATTAATTGACAGAAATGCAGACAATTTACTGTATCATTTCCAAAACCCATACGTACATTTGTCCAGTCTATGTGATGACCTGTCAAACATAACTGACCATGTTCATACTGGCACTGCTACTGTTTTTTTCTTCACCACCAACATGACAGTCCAAGGTCTCAGGTCCGATTATAAGAGTTTAATTCATTCAACATGGTGCCAGATTGCTTTTGTAACTGCCCATAACTCACAAGGGACCACATAAACACCACCTTAGTGCAAAGTGTTAAGTCACAGTCAACACAGAAAGCCTCTGTGGTCGTGATAATGTTCTCTCAGATTAGCATCTTATTCCAAAATCATGAGAAGGGAGAAATATGTGGATATACTGTATGTTAACAAGCTGGGTAATAAGACGTGAGATGTGTCAGCATTTAACACTCAGTTTTAACAAAATACTATCTTCCACACTTCACATCTTCCATTCTTCACACACCAATCATGTCTAGCACTGCCGTGTCAGTATTTATACAGTTGTGACCTTCCCCTCCGTAACCCTTTGATCTCCTTCAGCATGTGTAGTTTACTGGCTGTCTGTCCAACACCGGATAAATCACTTGATCACAATCATCTGATCTGTTCTCTCTGTCTCTCTCTCTCTCTTTCCCTCATGTTCCCAAGTACCGATCTACAGAGGAGACATGCAAATACCAACTACAGGTTTTGACATGGGCCAATGCTGGTTTGACAGAATCAATGGATCCTACTAGTAGGAGAGAAAAAAACAAGATGCAGAGTAAGGTATTTGTGTGTTCGTGTGCGTGCCATACACATTAAGTATGTATATAAAAGTACAAAAGTACAGTCTTAGTAAAAGTGTCCACTGGATGGATGAAAATCATTCTTTCAAAGATATTCCCTTATTTTATGTTTTGATGATGGTGTTGGAGAGCATTTGTTTCAAAATCTCCCATAGGTGCTCAGCTGGGTTGAGGCCACACGGTAGCAGATGATTCACATCATTTACATTCTCATCAAACCACTCAGTCACCCTTCGTGCTCTGTATGGAAGCACCTGCATTTTTTATGTTTCTTCACACTTTCACTCAAATTTTCCCTTTAATTTGTAACCTTACTGTGTATTTTTCCATCTAAATGTTGCACATTTTTTATAGGAATTTGTAAAAATCCTTTAAAGAAAATGTGAATAAGTGTTTAATAAAGCAATTAATGTTAGGTGAATTTTTAAATAAGGTAAGATTGAGCATTATTGATCCCAGGAGGGAAATTCAGCATTACAGCAGCACAGGAAGAAACCTGAGAGGTAGATAGGGGAAAAAAGCTAATAATAATACAAATCAAAGTTAAAATGCTATACAATATAGAGTATATTATGAAAATAGAGCACCACCTCTATATAAAGCCAATGCATTTTGTTACTGTTTCCCATCTTATACAGTACAGTACTCTAACTGCTCTGTAACAACTTTAGTCAAGGCAGCACCAGCACTCTCATATAGGTCTTGCCATTTTTTGGCATCAACTCTAGCATCAATATTATGTTTACACTATTATTTTTCCACTTCAACTAAACCTTTTTGGGGACCATCATGCAATATTAAAAACACAATCCACAGACCACAATTTATGTAGCAACCCGATTATATACTTCCACATAGCTGCTGGTACAAAGGTCTTGAGAAAGGCAAATGGATGTATAACATTTTAAAAGCTGGGGAAAAAAGCCTGGTACTGAAAATTAATCATATATGATTCAAAACTCACTTATTGTTATAGAGAATATGCCCACCAAAATAAACTTTTTGGTCATGGGATCGTTGTCAGAACGTATAAAGGCTATATGAAGGTTCAAGGTTCATTTTAATCGTCATTATACAATGGAGGATTGCACAATGAAATTCAGTTGTAGCCCTCTCCATGCTACACACATAGACAATGTATTTACAAATGTTAAAATATTTTTAATTAGAGTAAAATAAAACAATGTGGCAATAAATTAGAATAAACTATATTAAAGTAACACTAAAGAAGAAGTTAAAAAGCAAAATTATATTATATATACAAGGGATAAACAGTTACATATAAACATGCAAACAGCAACACCACCAAGAGCACAAACCTTTTCACATTGCTCACTAAAAAGCACCTGTTATGTGTTTAAAAGTTCAAGTGTGAACACATAGGGTTCAGTTGTTTAGGTGTTCAACGTGGATACATTGAACAGCTCAAGTGAAGTTAGAGAATGGGCTCCAGTGCATGGCAGGCCTCAGGAGACACATGTTGAAAGGAAATAATGAATCAGGAGGAACCCTCTGGAGGTTTAGGAGATGAGGGTAGCGACAGAAAGAAGGACAAGGAGAAGATGGAGTGAGATGAGGGGAAAGAAGAGGGAGAGGTGAAAGAAACGGAAAGATGAGGCAAAAATGGCCGCAGGCTGTTTATGTTTAAAATCCATCTGCACCTGTGTGGCATTTATGTTGTGCTGTGAATGTGGTCATATGTGTTTGTGTGGGTTTTTGCATTAATGTATGTACACAAATGTATATGTGTGTGTATGTGTGTGTTCCCACCCTTCAGGTGAGTTTTGTGTACATCATCAGTGGCAGAGCAGCTATCGTAAACACATGTTCCCTTGGGAAAAAGGCAGAATACAGTTGAGTGACAGACAGACAGACACGTGTCATATAAACATCAAGCTGAAGAGAGAGAGAGAAACATCTGTTTATCGCTATTTTCATTCATCATTTGAAATGCTTAGAAGTGAGTTTTACACAGTATTTTTTCCCTGAGGAGTTTTGTAACACTAGTAAGATGAGGAGGCAGTTCTCTCATATAAACGCATAATATTGAATCAGACAAGTGGCCACGGAAATTAATGCACCCGTCAGTGCCACATTACAAATTCAGACAGTTTACATACAGAGGTGATCATCAGGAACCCGTCATCGGAAAAAAAAAAGATGAGACATTCTCTGGCAACAAAGGATTTTTTCCCCCTTTTTCATTGGAGAGAAAATGTAATTGTGTTTTCTGTATGTGCAGAGTAATGCAAGATAAATTTTGTTTCAGGAAAATGAATTAGTTAGAAGAGAGTGTCTTGGTGAGAAATGGCTCTGTCATGGAGTGAAGGCACAAGGATGGCGATAATAAAGCAAAATGATCTTAGCAGCCTGGGTAGTCACAATAAACGCAACAACAGTAAACACTACGGATACACACAGGCCATCTGGTTACTTCCCATGCACAGCTAACAGCTCAAGAGGCTAGTGAAGCTGCCGGTCTTCCCATTGTGTCTATTATTAAGTTAATATTTTTACCATTACAGTGTTATGACAGTTGAAACAACCAGTGTATAAGGCCACACTTTTACGACCCTTGTGATGAAGGGTTCACATTATTTTTCTCTTTACAATCCCATAATATGAAAGATGCCTTTAAAGTAGTCTTAACAGTCAACATTGTTTTTAGAATATTATATTTATGATAATATTTATAACACTTGCACAATGACTCTAAGCTTCAAATGCATTTAAATGGACAGAATTTAAATCCCAGTCGGATCTTCTTCAAGTAAGTTTCCACAACCAGATGTGTATCAATAGGCTGATAGGCTTTTTGTCAGCAGGTGTGGTTAGCCACCCAATTTGCCCAGTTTGTGATAAAGATCTTAAAACGATTAACAAATATAGCACAAAAATAATATATAAATATATTAACAAGAAATATGCAATAAAAACTCAATTAAAAGTACATGAATCCAGAAGAATGGGGGTATGGAGACAATACATCAAATATATCATGTATTTAAAAAAATATCTCAAATATATCCAGAAAAGATGTAAGTCACATGAAAAGAAACAATAAAATATTGCACATGAGAAAAAGCAATAAAAATGCATATTTCAATAGAAAATCTCCACTCATGCATGATATTTTTCTACTAATACACTCTAACATACATACATATGTCTTTGTATTTCTCTCTTTTCTTTTTTTTTTTCACACCACCCAGATGTGAAGTGTTGATGTCTGGTGGTCCTCACAACAAACAGTCAGGCATGCTGATGTTTGAGTAGTCAGACAAACATGCACATATGCACAAGCATACTGATACTTGCTTACAAAAGACGTACAGACTGTGTGCTGGCACTCTGGCCCCAGTCCTGTTCCAGCTGGGATCTTATCAGTGTGTGTGGTGGGTGGTAATCAGAAGGTATAATACATCAGGCAGCTGGCCAGCCAACCACAGTGGTGAGAGCGTCACTGCTGCAGCCACAGTGCTACAACACTCTCAGCAGCCAATGTGTCCTTGAAATAGAGAATGAGACTGAGGTGGAAAAATTAGAAGTCCAGCACCCAATAATGATGAGTTTGACCAACCCTGTCCGTGCTCAATCTGATATCACTCTTTTTTTTCTTACTCCACCTTTTCTTTATGGTCAAATTGGATTCCACATGGGGTGATTAAGGCCTGTATGACTTCCCAGCTGAACATCTGAAATAGCTGAAATGTTGTGTATTCTACCGAAAAGTTAGAATCCTTAAAATGGCTACAGTCAATATATCTACTTTAACAACATCATCATAAACAGCTGAAAGATGTTGTTCTTGGCGACGAACAAACAGAGAATTATCTCTCTCTGCAGTTTTAGTGTTTAGTGTCTTTTGACTCACTGTTCTCCCCACGACTTTACAGTTTTGGTTCCCTCTCACCACTTCACACTCACTATCACTCACTCATAGTATTGTTAAGCTAATTTCCTTTTTAAAAAATTCGTCCCAAACAGTCAATTTTTCATCTGTACATTAACTGTAAGATACCTACAGTAGCTACAGACACACTGACTGTTTTCATGAGAGTGTGTCTGTGTGTTTGTGAACTCAGGACTCACCAGAGAATCATTTTCTCCAGTCTCTCTCCTTTCCTATCTTGTCTCTGTACGACTATGAAACAGAGCCCCAAAATACGCATGAATATTTCACTCAAATTAAAACATTTTCATCTCGTGCGGACACGTTTGCATCAGTTTGCCCTGTCCACAAATTTGCTTTGTGTTCACAATAAAAACCCACTGTACACTAACTGCCCATCACCACTACCCAACGGCACACAGACAAAGTTGGTGACTGGCCAGCATTTGTCAACAAAATGCACATTTAAAGATTAAACTCAGGTTCATTAAACATTGAACACTGAAGTGATTTTTCTATTCTATTTTGATTTTTGACAGAAAAAAATATCTATAAATAGCTTCTCAAATGCATGACTTTTTTCTGTTTTATATCATTATAAATTAAATATCTTTGAATTTTTGACCATTGGTTGGACAAAACAAGCAATATGATGTCATCATAGGCTCTGATATATATATATACACACTGTATATATATATACATATATGTATATATGTTGTTCTATTACTATTCTAACATACTACATACTACTTTTAACATTTCATACACTAAAGGATAAATTGATCAATCAATGAAATCATTTAGAGATTGATCACCATCAGAAATAATCATTAATTGCAGCTATCATTAAACATACTGTTTTCTGCCAACATCATTTTTTATATATTTTCACTTAATAAGGCTGTATATCAGATGAATTAAACTCTTTCATGCCAAATCCTTCAGGCACCAGCACCAGCATCACCTCTAATAGGAGCACAGCATCAACATGGCAACATTGTGTGGTGTGGGATTGTTTAATCTAAATTCTCTTATTCCATCTGCTACAGTGGCTCTCTCCAGGGGTCCAGCACCACTCTGATGCTGGCTGTCACTGCTGTGCTCCCTGCCTGTCTAAATGCACAACCCTGCCCGTATCTCAGGGTCACCTTCCTCAGCTACGAGCATCCACTACCACCACCTCCCTTCACCCCTCACTCTCTCTCTCTCTCTGTCTTTTCCTTTGCTGTTATCTTATTCCCAGTTTTTATAATAATAAGATTTACATTGCTTAATTCAAAAATGTTTTCCAATATTTTAAGATTTTATTTACTCTGTAGTTACTTTAATTGTTGGTACTATTACTTTTATTCCAATATCTTGAATTTAAAAGGTTCACACATACTGCAAATTAAAAACACATTTTCACCAAAACTGACCCTAGGATCCAATTAAACTCCTAATATTCCCAGTAATTGCACTGGGTTTAGGATTCCAATTTCCACCAGAGAGCCTTTTGATTGATCATTGGATCAATTCAGCAATTAATCACCTCATTAATTACATAAGCTACTGATTGTGATCAGGTCAAACCACAATAAGAGATGAAAGCATATATAATCTGGATGATGTTTTTAAAGTGGTGGTTGCCAAAGTTTTTTGGGTTTCCCCAAAAAATTGTTGTTTTTTTTCAATGTATTTGGTGAAGAGTTGGTGTTAGTGAGGGAGATATTCAGTAATATGCATTTATCATATCCTCTACTGTTTTGTGTTTCAGGATAACCAGCCTGTATCACTCTGTAGGATTAATCACCAGAAACAAAAAATACTTCATTCTTAATAATAGTTTAATTTAACATAACCTTAACAGCATATTCCAAAATGTAAGTATACCACTGATACGTCTCTCCATGAGCTGAGGAACACTAATACAACATTTCAAGATACACATTAGATTTGGAAAATGTCATAGTCAGAACTGTATAAACATACAGTTTAGTATAAAAGTATACAGTAAGTAAACAGTATAATAATAACTATTTTTGATGGCTTACAAATTTGCAGTTTTTGGTGTCTATACCCAATTAAATAAGCCAAACGATGTACAGTGCAGCTTGGGGTGAATGATCTATGCAACAGAAATACTGAATATATAAAATTCTCTCTGAAACAGGGAAACTATAAGAGTTTTGTGCTTGTTATCAACCTTGGTATGCTTGCAGGAAAAAAAACACTTTTACTGGTTCCATATCTCTGGCAATGTGAACACTTCATAACATGGAGTGTTCATCAGATAGAGAGCACTGATATTGAGTGCAAAACTGACGAAACTCCTGTAAGATAGCATCCTATCCCATGTTGATAGCACACTGTTCACCTTTCTTTCTCTCTCTCACCCTAACTTCACACTGATGACTTGATAACACCAAGGCTGCATCATGATATAACTCCTTCCCCCCTGCTTCCTTTTTCCCCTTTTGTGAAGTCCTCATTGTTTATCATGCAAAGACCAGCACAGCGTTCATTCCCTCTGGGCAGCACTCATTGCTTGTGTAAGTAATATGCTTGCTGGCTACTAATTGCATTAGCACAGCGGGTTATTTAAGTTTTGCTCCACAACTTGTGGTCAG
Source organism: Thunnus thynnus (assembly GCF_963924715.1). NCBI lineage: Eukaryota > Metazoa > Chordata > Actinopteri > Scombriformes > Scombridae > Thunnus > Thunnus thynnus. The sequence continues at coordinate 14,629,932 of NC_089520.1, read as the reverse complement.
CACAGAAAAAGATGACCTCAGTCACCAACCCAATCAGTAGGTTGAGCATCAGTGAGCGCATGCAGACAGGGCAGTGAGTTGTGCGACGCAGCATGGTTCCCATTAGTGTCAGCCACACAGGGAAATATGGAGGTTATTTAGCTCCAATAGAGGGATGCGGAGCCAGGATCTTAACATTGAACTGTCGTGGTTAAGAGGCCCCCTGCTTTGTAGACTCTGGATGCTTCCAGGATGCCAGCTTTGATGATGACTCAACTCTAAAATTATATAAAAAAGTCTTTCTTTTTGTATTTACTTTCCTTCTCATCACATCAACACTGAGTGTTACAGCTTTACAACACATGAACAGTGCTCTAGCTGAAATAAACTGTTGATTATAAATGAATCTACTGGTTTCACTAAAGAAAGTAAAATGAACATCATGATCTGAACAGAGTCTGGTAGGGATGTTTGTGATTAGTTTTAATAATAGCATTGATGGGCAGCTAAGTAATTGTACGACTGCACATGGAGGGGGTCTGATTAAGAGGAAGATTTAAAGGGCATGGAGATGACAGCAGGTTATTATTTAAACCTCAGGGACTCTTTTTGGATATCTAAAATGTGTGAATTTGAAACCACATGGCCAAACACACACAAATATCACACTAGAATATAACACATGTCCACAAATATCCAAGAAAGCAAATATACAGTAACTAACCACGCACAGACACTCTCATTGCATCCCTCTCTTATAGTCTACTCTTTGAATGTGCAGTAACCATGGGTCAACCTTTAAAAAGCCATTCACTTCAAAAGTACAAGTGGGAGTTAATGATGCCTAATGAGTTTGGAAATGCACTCCACTGGAGGCCAGATTTCCAGCAGCTACACAGTGTCTTTACCAGGGATGTTTTTTTGTTTAAATAGACCACTTGTTTTCATCCTTTCTATTCAAAATAACTAATTGTCACTGCATTATTGGAGGCAGGAGACCATCCACAGCAAAGGGGACAATATATTTAGTACCCGACATTGGAGAAGGTGATTTAAAAACGATGAATAGAGGAGCAGAGACAAAGTAAAAGTGAACTTTGGTTTAACAGTGTGATGTAGGATTACAGATGAAATGTAAGGGGTTAGTTTCTAATGATAAGCACATACATAATAATAAAAATTACAGTGTTAGGGAAAACACATATCACTTTATGCTAAAGTACAGAGATATTTTTGATAAATATGAGAAACCTTTTGATTTTAGTGAAACACATCACTCGTGCTTGTGTTGCCACCAGGTAGAACTGATTTCATGAACCACTTGCAGAACAGGGAGTAATGGAAAAGCAGTTGTAAGCTATTTGGGACATGATTGCAGGTATGATCATGAGAGAAAAGATTATAAGGGAAGGGATATAATCTTTACTTCCACTGGACTCACTGCAGAAGAGCCTGAAGAGTCTGAGTCGGGCAGCTGAGGCAATTCCAATTTGTCGTGAGAGTGTTGCTCGTTGGTCACAGAGAGTTAATGAGGCGAGGCCCCAAGCCCTAAGTCATCCTGCCACCGCTGCCGATCCCAGTCCTGATTACTGTAATGAAATGGTCAAGAGATTATTAACCAAACGCCACTATATATCCACATACACACACACACACACATACACATGCGTGCACAGATTGAATCTCGGACGCACACAAACAGAAAACAAGACAAACATGTACAATGAAACAGAGAAAACAAGTGACACACGACTGATAAAGATAATACATAACACAAAAATAACAGCAACGGCACACAGTGAATCCCAGAATCATTGTAAACGTTCTTCAAGACCGATAGAGGGGAGGTTATAAACGCACCACACTAAGATATATTTTTCAAACCATACAGTAAAATGTGTGAGTTTGTCACAGGACCTTCCTACTGCAGCTCAACAGGTTACTAAAACCATTAAATATGTTAAGAAGTAAACAGAAAATAAAAGTAAAGAAAAAAAAAACTTTTCCACTGATTTCAGACGAAGAATTGTTGTAGTTGGTTGTATCCAGAAGTGTTCTCTGTTACGCTTTTACACTTCTTCCTCCCAGCATATTTACTCAGGTTGCTATCCTTCTTGAATGAAGGGTTTCTGTTGGCATCAATAGGAGGAAGGTCAAAGTTGGGGGGTTTTTTTATACTTTATTTTATACTTTATTATTATTTTTGACAAAAACAGAACAAACAGATGAAAGGACAACAGACAGGGTCATCATAGGTAAAGTAAAATTCTTAACATCATGTAAAAGACAGCAAATTAAAAGAAAATTGATTATATTGCAGTATTAATGTCTGTAGGTCTTTTTTGTCCATGATTGTACTTTAGTCATAGAGGTCCTTATGACTTTGACTGAAGCTGAAGATAAAATACTTTTAAGGAAGGTAGGATCGTCCACTCAGTTTTAACCTGTAGTTAATTCTGTCGACTTTACCACAGAAAGAAATAAAAGTTCTCCAAACAAAATGAATACATAGTAGATAAATCACCTCTGATTCAAACATAATATCCAGTTTTTCAGAGGCCTGTTTTAGAGAAAAACTCAGTTTTTCCATAACATAAATTTCCTGAACTATTTCTATCCATTGTTTGGATAGATTATTGGTGACTCTTTGTTCAGCCATTTTCTTTTCATTGCTTTTTTACTTGCTGCCAGTAGTATTTGTAATAAATTCCCACAATGCTTTTTGAGCCCAGTTGGCCAAAGTTGGTTTTAAAGGTAAAATCTGTAAAAGTCTCCTTGATCAATAGAATTCTATTTTTCAGACATATGAAGCCTGATTTTTAACCTGCATGGATAGGCCCTCTGTGACATTTTCTGCACAGAGGAGAGGAATTGGCCTGTGTACAGGGCAGACCGTTCGTCCGTCTGCCGCTTTGCTGCTCCCACAGAGAGCAGAGGTATTTTTCACTGAATTATCTCCCCTTAATGACCAAGGGATTCTAATTAAAGGCATGATTAGGGATCGCTCTTAAGCACCTTATTGGAAATTAAGTACAATCCATTCTGCCTGACAGCGAGTTCCAGGAGATACACTTTTGCTGATCACCAGGTGAACAGCAGGGGAGAAGATGCTAAGTCTTCCTTTTTTGTTTACACTCACACAACTGGCCAGGCTTGTGGCCAGCTTTTACTCACAGATGTATTGTTGAGATGCGTATCTTCAGAAAAGATAAATTACAATACCCACACCTCTATCTCCAGAACTATAAAATGGATTTTAACACCTTTTTTTTGCTCTCCATTTTCTTAATTTGACTATCCTCCTTGGGAATAAGGTTAATGCTTCATGTCTCATCGAAGTTATTTCACAAGTGAGAGGCTTCAGGGTGCACAAGGCACAGTGAGAGCAATTTCTTTCCCAAAGTGTAAGTTGAGCTCAGAGTTGTTTTCAACTCTAAAATGTAATTTATCCCAACCTGACACATCAAGACCCGATAGAGCAATGAACAAAACTGAAATGTCTGTATTGTAAATAAATAATTAGAACATTTTCAGAAGAGAACATTTAATATTGTAGTCAAACTACTGTATGCCAAATGAAGCAATCTGCTGCTCAGTGCATAGTGTTTTTCGGACGTCCTTGTTAATAAAACAATACTGCAATACATGCAATTACAAGTACATAAAAGTTAGATACTGAAAAAAGTGTGCATGCATGTTTTATCTTTCTGAGCATCATGCAATTAGAAGGCTAGGGCATACTTTATAAAAAAACATAACCTTGCAACTTTTTTTTTATGAATTTGTCCTCTAGCTACTGAAAAAGTAATAAAATTGCATCCATTTGGCATTCAGGTCCTATTGAGTCTGTTCCTCTACTGTACTGTACACTGTATGTACATCCACACACACACACATACACACAGAGACTTTAATGAACCTCCAGCTACAGTATCATCTACACACACAACAATTCTATTACAGTCTATTGATTTGCCCCATGCAGCAATAACAACTGTAGTATTGATCTCACCTAATTCAGCTATACATTATTTGAAATGCATTACAAGGTCTGAAAATGCTTTAAAATAATCTTTTCCAAATAGGTGAGCTTTGTATGTATTTATTACAGACATTAACAGTATTTTAATAATAATAATGATGACTATGTGAACTCTAAAAACAAGTTATTTAGATGGTATTATTTCCATATTATAACATTTATAACACGTTTAAAAATATATATATTGATACAGTAGTGGGACCTTTGTCATTTGGCTTTTTATCCCAGTGGTCATACAGTATATCAGAGTGACAAGAGAGGGTGCTCTGCCAACTTTAGGATCATTTGTCATCAGAGAAAAAGTAAAATACTCACTTGATTTTCAATCAAGACAAAATGTACGTGGCAATCCCTCTGTCAAAACAAGGGAATCCATACTTTAGGGAATTTTAAAGATGCATGCTCTGCAATTACTCCATCCCTCACTATTCTGACAAAGTTTCTTGAAAAGGTCACTTCTATCCTGTTAGAAATGAAAATCCTTTAGGAGAAGATTCTCTACCCTTTTGTAACCTTTACACAAGAAATCCCATTGGGTTGACTCATTGTGCAGTGGAGGGGCTCATAAATCTATATCCTATGGAATGGATGTCTCTAATCAATGGCTTTGGGTGCTTGTCTTGTCTAATCACTTGGTCACACCCATTGATCATGACAGCTGGGTCAGAACTAGGGAAGCAATTACCAATCACAATGCATGCTGTGAGTGAGCCGTGTGTGGATGTGCATATGTGTAATTATGTACATACTTGAAAGCCTGTGGTACCTGCACTTCTGTATGAGCTGAGCTGTATGTTCTAATTGAGCTACTGTGTGAGTAAATGGATTTCAGGGTTTCAGTTGCACCAGCTCAAGTGTGGAGCGAGCGTACAAGTTTGTGAGTGTGTGACAGGAAGGGTCAAATGTTCCCTGAGGGCCGCAGGCACTCCTGACCCTCCTACAACACCAATTTAAGCATCAGTTAGTCCATGTGTGACATGCGGTTGGCTGTCGATGGTGGGCTGTCGCCATGTCTGAGGGTTGTGGATGTGTTCAGGTGACATCTTAACTAAGTCTGCTCTTATCAATTAGAGTGAAGAGGCGAGAGGCTGCGGCACCAAGGGGAGGGCAGAGGTGAGAGATGGACAGAAGAGAAATACAACGAAGAAACAAAGGGACAAAGCATAGCGCCACAGAGAAAGAGGTGGGTGTTCAGTAGAGCTCTCACTGGAATTAAAGTGTTTCTTCAGTGACTTGGAGGATGGCAGTGTGGCTGCACAAATTATAATGAAACTATCTACACTCACTTGCAAGTTATTGGAATCATAAACAAAATCACTTCTGTAGTTGTTGCATTATTATTTACAGTGAATAGAAGCAGTGTTCTAGAGCCTGACTGATAAAGCATCCAGGCTGATACATCAGCAGATATTAGCCTATAGTAGACACAGTTATTACAGTAGAGAAATGACAAAGGTATGTTTGAGGTAGTTTAGAAACAATGTCACCATTACATAGTTTGTCCACTCTAGAGAGCACAAAAATATGTTTTGTTTTGGGTTTTTTTTGTTCTTTTTTGTCATTATCAAATTTCTTTAACTCACAAATATCAATATTAGTAACAGCCTCAAAAACCCCAGTATCAGTCGGACACCAAAGCGGACCCTCTTTACTTGGGACATTGCCTCTGTGCCCATAAACTCAACTCACCAAAAACAGAAACATTTAGTACTATGCTGTAATTGATGTGAATTTGGCTGATGAAAACCTTCATTAAATGGTCATTATGGCCCTGCAATGTGAAATCCATACAGGGTTTTATGATAATGAGAGGACCCTGAAGGGCTCCTTTTGCTCCTCTGTGGCACTTAGCACTTGAACACATCATTTCCCCTTTCTTTTGTTTTTCTCTTGCCCTCCATATTTTCTACTCTTTTCCTCCAAGCTTAGACTCAAAACATACTGTACTTCTGCATCTGTGCATTTGCAAAAATGGATCATAAGATTCAAAGAACAAAGAAGAGAGCCAGAAGACAAAGTTGAGATTTTGGAGATGCATATCACACAAGCTTTACTTGTATTTTCACTGAAGCATCTTTAACTGATTTCTTTTTTCTCTTGTCTGTCTCCTTTTCGTTCACCTCCCTTTTGATCTTGCTCTGGAAACACTTGAGCTGTTGCTCTTCTTGCTCGTCCTATTAGCGTGACTGCTGCTTGGCAAACAAAGATGCTTACATGCAAAAGTTTAAAAAAAAGAAAAAAGATTAATAAATGAAATAAAATATGAATAAACGGACCAGCACAGTTTATAATATAAAAGTTGACATCTTAATACATACAGGCCATTTAATGGGTGTTCCATCACAATCAGCCTCAGATATAGATGTAGTGGGCTTCTTGTGTATCAGACAGTGCCTCATCAATCTTAGTGGCGCTGTCCACACAGAAAAAGGAGAGGAAAGCAAATTGCTGTATTTAATTAATACACTGCCTCCTTTGTTACACTGCTGCTCAGTATCTTTCGGTCCACAGTAGGATAGACGGAACAAGAGAAACTCATTCACACTGCGCTGTAGACACAAGCCTGTTCACAGAGAGTGCAAAAGAAAGAATGAGAGGTAAAAAGATGGAGATGGAAAGAGGGGGGAGAGAGAGAGAGAGGGTCTAAAAAATGAATGGCCGAGCAGAACGGGCTGCATCCATCGGCAAACTTTATAATGAATGTCTAAGTTTGGCAAGCATGATGGATGAGTCGGGAATGGTGTTTGTCACAAATGCAATCTTCTTTGAATCGCTCTGCTGTTTCCCAGTTCAGGGCAAGGGCTTGTGTGCCGTGCTGAACCAGCTAGAGCGTTGCCCTAATCATGTCATTAACGTTTAATGATCTGACAATTAACTCAATGACTACAGAGCACATATGTATAACAAATTTCTCATATCAGTGTGTGTAAATGTTAATCTCGTTAGACTTGTTTACAGTAACATATTGGACAATTAAGGCAAAGCCACTGCATATTCAATTACCTTTGAGTGATGTGTTCTAGCTGCGGAGCTGAAGTGACATGAAGCTTATATGATGGTCATTTTGTGCTGAACTGCACAGCTGGGCCATGAGAACTCAGTGTGTTTGGCGAGTAACCAAATCAGTTCAGTCAAAAATCCTTTGATGGTCAAACGGAGACGAAGTGAAATGTTTTCCTCTAACCTTAGCAGCACAATTGATACAATATCTCAGGTTATTTTGCAGTTAAAGAGATCAGATTTCTGTCATATGAACTGTAGATTGTCATAAAGGGATGTTTCACATGTGGACTATAGTTCTTCAGTCTGATTTGTGAGTCCAGTATCAAGCTCATTACTGATATAGTGGACTTTTTTTTCTTATCCACCACTGTTATTTAGTCCTCTGTGTTTATACTTGGGATGTCCCCGAATACAAATACGTTATTTGTTTGTTTTTTTACAAATATTTGTTTCATACAAATATTTTAAAAATTGTTTGTTTTTGGGAAGAAAAAAAAAACATGTCAAATACCAGCGCGCAGGTCGGTTGTGTCACTATCTCAGTCTCTCTCCTCTCCTCTGCTGTTATGTCAATCAGCAGGTCTCAACAAGGAGAGTCACATCCACCTGCTACATGACGCACCTTTCCTAATTTGGACATCACTCCCGGAGTTGGGACTGTTTGCCAGAGATAAAGCTGAGCTACTGACACATGTGAAGTGCTCCCAAGGGACTCTCCATAACCTGTTGTTCCCCTTCTCCTTTCCACAGTTAGATTGTAAAAAATAGGCAATGAATGAAAAGTGCAAAGCAATAATTGCCTTTGAAGTTCTTCCCAACATGTTACATGCTGTGCTGTCTCTGTGTTATGGATGTATGAATAGGTAGAGGTCTGTCTGCAATGAGGTGATGAGTAAAGTTTTAGCTCAGTAGTCAGCGCAGTCGTCTATGATCTGGGAGACTCCAGTTCGAGACCTGGTGTGGTGACCTCCTTAGTAAGGTAGTTTGTTCATGAAAACTTTTTGTAACACTTTAATTTTCTAAAATTAAAAGTGTAATAAAAACAAAAACAGGATTCTTAAGACTCTTTCCACTTTTATTCGAATACAAATACAAATAATTTTGCTGCCTCAACAAATACAGATACAAATACAAATACTGGGCCCTCTGCCCATCCCTAGTTTATACCTTGGAATGAAACTACCAATGAGGACACAGAGGTGGTGTCCATATTATTTTCATGTACACATTTCCAGGACACAAAAATTAGAATTTTTTCAAAGTTTTTTAGTCTGTCAAATTTATAAGGCAAATAAAAGTATATGTACTGCATCTATGCCAAGCAAATGCATCTCCAAATCATGCCCATGTCTAGATGCACTGATCCAATCCACCATATAGGTATTCGCGCTGACCCTGACCTTATTAAGTGGATTGGGTGATGGGACCGATCCACATTCAATACAGTGTGTTCATTCAGTCAGTGCAGGTCACCAACTAATGCCATGCCTAAGGCCTCATGTTACTTTACATAACAATTATTCCAATGAGTTCATGGCAGTGAGGAAGACAGATTTTTAAATTTCGTTCTGGATTGGTATTTGCAGATACCCAATAATGAAGTATTGTGTACTTATATACATACAGTATATAATGACTCACAAGCTTTTAAGCATTGATGAGAGAATGCACACATTTTCAAAATTGACTTGGACTTGACTGAGGTGGGTTTTGATTTATTAATAAGTGTGATAATTAAGCTCATCTACAGTAAACTTACTAATAATGTTTTAGCTACAAAAAAATCCACTTTTTGTGTTCACTTGCACTAGAAAGTAGATGAGCTCGATGGAATGAATCTAAGAAATTAGGTTAGGGTTATTTGAGGTGTGAGGTATGTCAATCATACTGTCAATCATCATACCTTTTAACAGAACTGCCCACTCCGATTGCCTGTGTTTCCACACCAGAGGAATACTGTCTCCTACAGTCTGTTCGATCTAAAGGACGAACAGCAGGGTCCATCTCTCAGAGATGTGGGTGGCCGGCTGCTTGCCCACCCATCAATATCATGCAAGTATGTTGCTGTGACCCACCATGCGTGTCCCCTCTGCTCAGATCAATAACACGAACAGATTGTACACCCCGCAAACCCCCATCCCCTCCTCCACTCTCTGAGGGATTAGTGTGTGCTTTTTCAACATCATTATCATATATCCCCTCTTTGAAAGGGCAGTGTCAGCTAGACTGTAGGAACACTACAGAAATTCAATTGACAGGATGAGCTTAATGGGATATAACAGGATAGGTAGTAGTTGAGTGTAACTGATAATGAAGCAGTCACTGTAGCAAGTGTGAGTCTTCTGTTTCATTTTCTAATGAAAGTTTTTGTCAGACAGTACAGACTGTCATTTGTTAACTTTAAAAGTTACCTGATGGTTTCTGAAAATAATACATACCATAACAGCAAATACCAAGAAACAGGAAACAATCACTCACATTCACTGGGTCAAAAACAACCAAAGGAGATGGGCCACACACAGCCTCAGTCTCAGTGGAAAAGAGGACACGTGGGATGAAGGGGGGAGAGAAAAGAGAGGAAGGAGAGGTGTTCACCTTGAGAGTGCTCATCCATTACAGAAAGGCTGAGGCCCGCTCTGTCACACTGTCACAGTGATGCCACCTCTACACCACCCGAAAGGTCACCTAGCACTTCACTGCACTGCTTCAGACACAAATACACACACATTTGTGCATTTACAAAAACGCAGATGGGCACACTCCCATCTGTCACCCTATCGCTGACTAGTCACTGTTGCTGCCACACAAATAAACACAGATATGCATACTGTGCAAGAGGAAGATAGACTTTCACCAGTCACATTTGAACAATAACAAAAAAGAGGTTGATATTCTGTCATTTTACATGGGACTGATCTGTCTCATAATTTATCTGCAATACCTTACCTACTTACTTATATTACCACTATTCTATATATAATATAAATGACTGAGCCTGCTCTTGTCTTTGTTGTTTTTGTACCGTATCAAGTCTGCAAGTAGCAAAGATCATAATACTTTTGTGTGGAATTCATACTGTATGAAAAAAACTCAAGTTCTGTTCATACACATTTCCAATAATGCAAGTTGTACCAGATTTTACACAGTGACCTTCAATATGCCTTTCACACAGCAGTAAACAACAGAGAAAAAACAATGTTTGGCATTTGGATTTAATCATTAAGCATGGACAATGCCGTAGCTCTACTTCACTTTTTAGCCATGACTTTGAAAATCTTTTAGATAACACTAAGCTATGCTTTCTATACTCCAACACAACAAACTCCTACCGGCACTCCTCTATTCAACTCTTTCTTGGCTGAAAATTTGGCTGATTTTGACAACTCAACTCTCGTGAGATTTCAGAATGAGACTTCTTCTTGAGCGGGACTTGGTTAGAAACAATAACAAACGAACCGGATCAAGTGAAAGGTAAAAAAAAAAAACATTTTACTTTTCTGTATGGTCTTTTCCATATTGTTGTCAGACACTTATAATAACAATCTGAGCCTGTCAGTGGCAAAAACAAGCACTTTTTAGTAGACGTACATTGACGGGGAGCCATTGCCCTGCTGGATTACATTGCAGCCCGTTTCGCAGCTGCCGGCGGAAGCGATCTTGCTCAGTATTGGACCAATTTCAAAAATTGTTGTCCCCATTAGTCACTTAGACACAAAATGATGAAAAAATATGGTCCAGGTTGAAAAATACCAGTTTCCCATTAAGTACAGAAAGGGAAGTGGTGGGTTGCAATGGTTGGAGTGGGAAGAGTGAAGGATTGCGAGTGAATCAGAGAGGTGGGAGAGGGTATGACAGACACGCTCACTCTGCTTCTTTAGGATCTGGAGAGAACAGGTGGTGTTATGATATCAGTGCGGTGCTTTAGAGGCTGCCTAGCACACATGTTCATCTAAGCGGCCAGTTAGCGGTTACCTCAGCATCTGCTTCCAGAGAAGAGCCTCACAGCAGGACATTTAAAACCATCAATAACCCAGTAAACCTGCAGGCTTTCTGCAGTTCGGAGTTCAACACAGTGCGTTTTAGGCATGGAGGGTCCTAGATCAGTGGGAAATCTGCACATTACCAGTACTTTGTTCATGAATAATGGGAAATGGAGTAGTCTGGTTGCCTATACTGTATATTATGTGCATGTTGTTGTTTTGTTTTTTTTATGAAGCCCATCCAATTATTACATTTTGTCCAGTTTTAGATGTTAAAATTTAACCCTTGCATGGTGTCGCTTATTGATTCAAGGTAGCATGTTTTTATCTATGCTAGCAGCATGGCTCTATTGATGACAATGTCGATCTGTCAGTCTGTTGGTGGGTGGGTGTGTCCACTCCTCTGGTCCAGACTAAAATATCTCAACAACTAGATTGCCATGGAATTATGTTTAGATATTCATAGCCTCCAGAGGATAAATCCTAATGACTTTGGTGATCCTATGACTTTTCCTCTAGCGCTACCAGCAGGTAGCACTAGAGTTCTCACTTATCCTGTGAAATACCTCAACATCTATTACTGGCACAAAACTTTGCACAGACATTGATGATGTACAGTGTATTAAATGATATGGTTGGCGATTGTCTATATTTTTCTTATTGTCAACAAATCTCATTTGCAGAGCCAAACCAACAATGAACTCATCCTACTTACAAGTATTGTGTGTGTATCCAAAGCCTGATATATTGTATTCATCTGTGCCATAGACCTGAATTGTTGTCCAAAAACTATTAAAACCACATCAGTGAGCCACACTGTTGCACTGGGTGATGTTCCTTCACTTCGAAGAGAATGATTACGGTAGTTTGTTTAGAAACTGCTCCAAAGACTAATGACGCTGATAAGATTGTCACTCTCTGGAAAGAAGTTTCTTGCAGCAGACACCGCTGCACATGCGCAGGAATGCGGTTCTGTTTACAGAGCTTTGCTAGCTTATTTTGCTATATATCATAACCGCTTGATGTTGTACTACATTGTAAATTTCTCAAAGAACTTCAATACACTACAGTATAGATGCAAGAAAAATATAGATAATCGCCAGCCTTATCCTTTAAAGACTTAATGACCATGTGGTTGAGATTTGAGTTTTTTGTGAAATGTCTTAACAGATATTGGATGGATTTCAATTAAATTTGCAAATTTTAGCATGCTAGCACACAAAAGTTAGATGAAGACCATGGTAAACACTATACCTGCTAAAGCATTTTTGCATCGTCATTGTAAGCATGTTAGCATGCTGACGTTAACATTTACCTAAAAGCACCACTGTGCTAAAGTATTGTCTCACAGAGCTGCTAGCATGGCTGTAGACTCTTAAGACCCTCAAGATGTTGCAGTTTTTAGTGGCTACTGTTTTTTAATGCCTTGTAAGAGAGAAGACGGAGAAGTGGGCATTATTTTTGCATCAACTCAGACAGCTGGAGTGATCGCAATACAAAAGCCCACACCTTTGGCCCTTACAACATCATTGATTATGGACTTGTACATAATGTCCATCTTGGTTATGTTCAGGGTTTAGTTTCCAAACATTACATGTAAAAACACAATCCTCAAAATCACCTGTGATTTTCTTGTTTTGCTGCTTACTATCAACAAGGCTAAAATGTCATCACAAACTCCGTTTTATGTGCTCAGATTCAAATCATTGTTCTCTGGTAACTTCCATCAACAATTCATAATGTCCTCCAGACAGTGATCAATAAGTTTGAAGTGCAGACAGTTTGCATCATTAATTATCCACAAACAGTAAATGCTGTCAGTTGTATTATAGCTTTTATACAACAGTTACAGCTTCACTTTTTCGACAAGGGAGTGAGCATAGATAACACAGCACTGATTAGCTCACTGATTAACACAAGAGTTGCCATAGCAACCAATAAATCACTGCTAGAGGGTGAATATTGGTATTGAAGGCATGTAAAACATTCAGGAATGTTCTTTTCTTCATCCAGGAAGCTGTCTGCTGTCAGTTAATAGTAATAAAGCCATTTAATTTCATGTAATGTGCGCTGTTTCTAGCCTGGTTGTGAAATTTATGAAATGTGTATAACGTCTTCATAATAAAATAGGTGAAACAAGGACATGTAAAAAAGACACTAACTTCACTCTGGTTTTATACATCAGAGTATTTTTATATTCTTGACAGATATTTTCGAGCAAGGACTACCAGAATGATGGACAGTTTTTTCCCCCCAGCAGTCAGGCTGCTAAACAAAACTCCCCAGCCCACACACCCCCTTCATACTGTCCCGTCCCAACCCTCCTCCCCCCTGCCCCCCCCTCCCCAACAAGATCACTGAACTCTGAATCATGTTTGCACAACTACTTTGCACTTGAATAATTTGCACTGGAAACTATTACTGACAACTGTGTGTGTAAATACGTGCACCTATTTTTATACTTATTTTATTCCTGATAACTGTTTTATTCTATTTTACTGTGTTAATAAGTGTAGACTGTCTTCTTAATATCTATTTTATTCTTAATAACTATTTATTATATTCTGTTCTATTTTATTACCACTTCTATCTTATATTTTGCACTACATGGCTCAGGGAGATGTTTCATTGTTTTATACAATGATAATAAAGATACTTGGACTTGATATCTAACTCTCATCAAATTGTTTGTCTCCTGGTTTCTCAGACATGAGAATAATAAGCTAACTTCTGTGTTTCTTGAAACCAAAAATGTTTTTTGCGACAAATGGGTGGGGAAATCCTTTTTTAATACATATATTTATCTACACACAGTTTGTCTGTTTCAACTTTTTTTTTCATGAGATTCTGTTATGCAGGGAAATGACAAAAGCATTGCTCAAACTGTGCCTGTCATTTATGATTTTAACCACAAAATCGAACATGTGGTCTCTCCGCTGCCACTTGAACAAATTATTAGGTGCCATAACCACTACTTCCACTGCTTTGCCAAAAACGCTCAACTGTGTCTCTCTATCATAACCATCCATAAACCACCCTGTCCTCACCAACTGTCTTATCAACATAAAATGCCAAGTGCACTAAACCGCCCTGAAATGAAATGTGATAACCTTGAAGCCTTGATTGTTTGCCCTACATGTATATCATAAAATCCTGGTTGCCTCCACCTCAATAAATAAAGTGTCCAAGTATTTAACAAGAGTTTCATATGAAACACAAAGACTGGCTGACATATCTGAATGGGACCAATACATGCCCTTCCGCCTGTTTACTGCCCTGCGGCTATTTCAGCCTGTAACTGTTCATGCAGGCGTGTGACTTCTCCAGTTGAGATCTATTACGAGGCCTTTAACTTGTTACTCAGCCTCTGGGGAGGATTGGATACTGAGGAGGACTCCATCTTGAATTCCAAACTTCAAGGTTGCCTGTGTACTGTTGAAGAGTAGTTTGAAAGTTAAGTTAGAGCAAGTCCTAGAAATTCTCTATCAGTGCGTTCACACTCGTTAAATAGACTTCAATCACTTATATAATTTAAATTTTCAAAACACCTTTTTTTGCATGAGGACAGGAGGACTCTTTTGCAATCTTTTATGCAAATAGAAGTATTCCAGTTAAAGTCTGATAAAGAGCACACGTGCCTGTCTTCAAAAAGGCTGAAGGTGAAGAGACACTCACCATTTAAGTTTTTTAGCTTGTATAAATAATTTGTAAATCTTGAGTGGTAGTTTGGTTTTGGTTCCTTTTGAATAAACTAAAAATTGAGTCACTACTCTTAGGTGAAAATATAAAATGAAAAAATACACAGAAAGAGTTTAATGTTTTAGAGCAATGAGTATTGCACTTACCAGTGTCATGGCACCGTTTCCAAAGAGCACATTCATGTCAAGTTACACAGAACAAGAGGCCCACTCATCTGAATTTATTTTTGAAAACAATCAAAAGCTTTGACATTTGAGTTGAAATGCAAACCTTCAATAACACAGTCCATACAGTCCTGACATTGGCAAATGTAAAAGTTACACTTTGCAAGACTTTACAGGAGTTTTGAAATTGGTCTTGTTGTGTTGACAGAATTAGCATAAAAAAATATTCCATGCCAAAGCACAGGTCACTTCACAGTGCCAAGTCCAGTCGTTGAACGAGAGAGAATGGTAGAAATGAAAAAAAGAAGAAGAGAGAAATCAAAAACCGTAAGATTACAGCCTAATAAGTGTCAGGGAACAGCAGCTGCTGACAGCTCCAGTCAGTGAAACCTGCAGCACCTGGGCTGCAGAGTGAGAGAAAGGAAAAGAGAGGCAGAGAGAGGAGCACTGAGAGAAGGAAAAGGTTAATTGTATCTAAGAATACTTAGGACTGTTTGCATTTTCCATCACACACCAAGGCCCACCTTAAGGTTCCCTGACCTTTTGTTTGCTGCCTAATGAAACCAGTGTAATAAATCACACTGTGACACACCTCTTCTTTCTCTCATACTCCTACTTGTGTATTTACTGCTGCTGGAAGTCTATGTGCCACTTCTCTCTCTCTATCAAGTCCTTCTTCTCTCTCTCTCTCTCTCTCTCCCTGTGTCTGTGTGTCTCTCTCCCTTTTGTGGACCCTGAGCCTGCATTAATAACACTGACACTCCAAGCGGGGGAGATAAAGGGAAATGAAGATGGGAACCAGAGTCTCTCAATATGTGTACTTCATCATATACCAGACAACCACTGAAACAAGAAGAGGGGGAACCGAAGGATTGGGGAGGAACGAAGAGAGGGAGTTGTTGAAGGAGGTGGAGAGACTGAGAGATGGAGAGACAGAAGAGGGGAAGGGGTGAGGTGAAAATGTGGGTGGGTTGGCTGGAAGGAGGAAGGGAGGAATGGGACAAGTTGGAATAAAGACGCCGACAGGATTATTATTAGAAATGGTAGGTTGTTGGAAAGGTCTTTCATGACACCCAGAGCAGATGGAAAAGGACCATTGGAAGTTGGCAAGTTTCTTAAGGTTATCAGTGAACATACTGCAGATAGACATGGAGAGGTGGTAGGATTAAAAAAAACAAGTGGCAGGGATAAAACAAGTCTTGCTGCTTGTGCGTTTCCATCCAAGCTGTGGTTTCTTAATCATCAAATCTTAAGGTCTAATTTTTATCTTTGTCATCTTATCGTGCCATTAACCATAGTGACTTTTGTATAATTGGCACCGTCTTTGCTCTGTCAACAGATGGTGGTAAAGACTGATGATGGTGTACTGCTAACAGGCATAAAAATAGACTGGTAACACTGCAGCAAACCTACTTTGTAGGGATGTGAGTGGCAGATTTGTAGCAACTGTATTTTTCATCTACATAGTCATACATATACGTACAGAATATTAAATGCATGTTATTGGCATGACATGCATGACATTTTTTGTGCCAGCCAACCAGGACCCTTGTTAACATTTCATTAGATAAGGAGTAAGCAGTGTTGTATTAGCTTCATGGCAATCAATTTTTATATAAGCCAAGGATTTTTTTAGGCCTTTTCTCAACCCTTAAAGCGACTATAATCAATATTTTTATGCTAACAATGAATCACATGACTACTTGTAGGAGTCCACAGAGAATTATCATCCGACTCTGCAGTTCCCCTCAGCTCTATAGAGCTGTAGCTATAGCATCTTTCTGCTCACTGCTGAAAACGTATTACTATTTTGTTTCTGTCTCACTGCCCTCAGGCAGCTGCTTTTGGTAAATAGTTCTAAAAATGCACTGCTTGCCCAGCACCAAATGGCAACTATCTGGTGACCATAGTAGAGCATTTAGCTGCTCAAGAGCCAGATATTTCCTGCAGGAGTTGGGAGACTGAAAAGAGGGCATAAAAGAGAATCAATAATAGACTTACATTCCCCAGGTGGCAAGATACACAACTCAAAATGAATGCTAATGTTGGTCCGTATCTGCTGAATGTGTAAATAGACTAACTACTGTAACAGTTAATGCAGGTTTAAAAGAGCATTTTGTACTTTGAGATACATGGTTTCCACTGGGCAGCCACAAAAGATATCTGAAGAGAGGTTAACATTTGCAAGAGGCCTTTAAACTCCAGCTTTTTAGCTTTATCTGTTCTTTTAAATTTCAGAAGTAATCCATTGGCTGCTAATTAAAACTTTGATTCAGACACACACAACACACACAGCTGTTTTGCAATGTAATTATAGTCCAGGATGTCTTTTGCTTTCTCTTTTATACTGTTTTACAGTTGAAGTTCAGAAACAATGGGCACACTCAGAGAAAGTCTGACAGGAGGGAATATGACTTTCTGTGGTGAGTAATCTTTAAATAAACAATTTGTTTCAGTCGTGAACAAACGCAGGGCAATCTGAGTAGATTGTCCTTGTCATCATCAGCAACTGCCTCCTTCTTTTCGTCATCATCATAATTAGCATCATCACCTCTCATTTGCAGCCCCCGTTACAGGGTGAATGAGAAAGTTTTAACAAACATTAGTATATATTTTTTTTATCTCCACAGCCACCAAAAGCATATCTCCAATAAATCTGTTAGATTTTTTTTTTTTTTTTTTTACAAAAGAAAATAGCAGACAGTTCGTTTTCAGAAGCAGATTGTTCAAAACTCCCACCAGTAATTAACAAGCAGAGGGACATAGTGAGAGCGAGAGGCAAACAGAAAGACAGATCCTCAGTGGCTTTAATTGGAACAACATCTCACACTATACAGAAGTGTCGTGCCGTTCCCATCAGCAGCAGCCCCCTGTTTCCCTTCATGCCTCCCTGTGCTCCACTTTTTCCCACTTCTTGGCTCTCTCTGTGCTCGTCTTCAATTAGCACTGGCCAATCAGTAGCCCAATTAAGTATTTTTGTGACTTCCTGCCTCTCTCCTCTCAAGCTGATGAATATTCAGCCATCTCCCAATTAGAGGAGTGTTAATGAGGATTAACGAACAAGAGGTCACTGACCACAGCTTCATGACTCACGCAATCTTTTCATTGATACATTTGGGAATATCTTTTCTCTGAAATAGAGATACTAACCGTTAACGAGACACACAGAAAGGACAGATAGTGGGAGGATGGTACACGTCTTATTATTTTGTCTATTTTTTAACACACAATGAATTTCACCAAAATCACATTTGCAAAGATACCATGTAGCAAAATGGCCTTGACAACCGATGTAAAAAGATTCTCCTCCCTTTTCCTGTCCCTCCCTTTGTCTGCCGCGTTCCCTCACAAGCAGACAAAGTAGAAGCAGTGAGTCAAGGCGGCCATGTGTGGCTCCTGTGTGCAGCTCTGTGAGCTTTGTTTGAGCTCGAGGATGCTCAATGAGACGCAAAGAGTGTCATTTCTCAGGCCTGTCCCACAGGCTTGCCGAGAGGGTGGAGAGGGGAAAATGGAAGTGTAACAAACAGACTGTTCAATTAGGGGCGGAATGGTGTGAAATTGCCTCCAAATGATAAGCCTCTATTATAGCCGTGGCTATATACTTGCCTGGTAGGTGAGTAGTTATGTATCTCAGAGAAAAACACAAATTTCAAGACGGTATCTGCACATGCATCTTTAAGAATATGACAAAACAATCATTGTAGATATGGAACACAGTGCAAGTCAGGAAATGTGGTAAATATAGTATAGTGTAAGGAATACAATACTCTCTTCTTGTTGCAGAAGGACTGTATGAAGGTACAAGTATAATATAAATAAAAACCTCTACTTATATACATAGATAATTATGCTTCATGTCAAAAGGGTGCTTGTGTTGAGCAATCAGGACATGGTTGTGCCAGTTGGTTGTGATAAAGCTACATGGAATCAGACTTGTTTGCCGTCTAGAAATGAAATGTTACAAGTAGAGTTAGATACTGCACATCTAAAAATGTCTTTTAATAATTTAAACCAAATTGAAAATATAACAGTGCTGTTCACGGCTATTTCCCACCTCCTGTGCCATACTGGACTCCTCTCTGACATTATGGATGCACAGGCCTGCAGCCACTCCTCTAAGCTCATATATCACTGGATAAAGGTTAAGGAACAGAACTCTCCTCAGACTGGGCCCAGGAAAGGGCATGTGTAAGTAATTGTGAAGGGTTTTTTTCTCTCACAATGAAGAGGATAAAATCAAGTATTCAAACTTTGCAGAGCAGGATAACTCACAGAGGAAAGACAACTGTGCAAATCCTTTTGCCTCGAGATTAACAAGCTGATTAAGACACATCATGACTGCAAATCCAGAGGAGACATTTGGATAATGTCTCTGGCCCCTCTTTCCCCTTATACTCATAGGAAGGTCAGCACTCATGCACAAAGGTTCAACTAACAAGAGGTGTGCTAAGGGATCACTGCACTGGGCAGAGGTGGTAGAGAATTGCAAAGTAATAACTCATTCAGTTTGCTCTTGAAAATGCTACTAAATGAGTGGAGCACCAGAGAGCATAAATTATTTAAAAGTAAAGCTGCGATGATGTAGGAAACTTCAAATCATTAGTTTACAGTCAAACAAACATGTGCAGTTGTTTTTTTGTCCATAGACATTAGTCTGGTAAAAATATTGATGAAGAGCATCACCCATACGTGTCTGAAAGGATGATTTAAAGGGCTGAATGATATGGTTGAAATAAAAAAAATAATGGTATTAAAGAAAAGAAAAAGAAAATTTACAAATGTTAACATAAATCACATTTATACAAAATCACTTAAAATTATTACACACAATCTTTTTTTAATTCAATTGATCTTCAGTGCAGTTAATTTGTTCCCACTATAAAACCCTTCATAAAGGTTTAAAACAAAAAAAAAAGTACTTTTTTTCTTATTTTGTTAGTTTTTAATAATATTTTACGAAAAATAATTAGTCCAGGCAACAGAATTTGATAAGAGAATAACACAATATGATCATACATACAATACAAATCCACTGAAATTCGATAAACAATAATATTTAATTATCACCAGCAAAGACAGAGAGGTATCAAGTGGCCACAGAGGAAGTGTATCTTAACACATGTTCACATTGACTCTGCCATTCAGCTGTGATGGTTGCTGCCTGTATTTGACCCAAGTCTTTTCTACAAGTATACCAGGGCCAATTTGCTTTATCCCCAGTCAGTTAAAGCGCTGCAGGGATTTGGGCTCCACTGCCCTTTTGATATCTTCACCACTAGAGCCTAACATCAGCTGCCACAACCCAGAAAAAGAATAATTACATTTTTATGGATGACTTTATCAAGTAGAGTAAAGAAGCTCTCACACTAACAATGCTATGCAGGTATGATGTTTAAATCCCTATCCTGCTGAAATCAGCAGACCTTACCATTGGTGTTTTTCCTCAAGCAGGTCCCTGACAATGAAAAATGTCCGTATTCTCAAGTTCAGGCTGAGGGAGTGAGCATGAAAGAGTGTGTATGTGTGTGGGAGAGCGAGCTGGAGACAGTTACAGAGAGAGTGGGGGCAGCAGATAAAGAACATCAGTTTGTGTGCGTGAGCCTATAAGCAAATAGCATAAACTGCGTACCCCATGCCTACTGTGGTGTTAAGACCTTGCACAGTGAACTTATCCAGTTAGCGAGCTCCCCGCCTCTGTTATCCTTGATCAATAGCGTGAGGTGACAGGATGAGTCCCTGCACAGTGTGTTGGGGGGCAATCTTCATCCCCTTACCAGCTGGCCCTCGCAACCCCACCAAAGACAGATAGAAACACTACACATGCATGTGCATATTTACCTCCATGCACACATACTCACTCTCACACAGCCACATTGCCACTCACATCCATCCCACCATACCAGACAGGCTTTTAACAGATGGGGAGGAAGGGTTAAGGCCCCCTGCAACCATTCTGCAGCCACTCGATTGGGAAAGAAGTCATAAGATTAATGGGTGACAGGCTCTTAGTAGGTTTTTATGCATTCCTTCACCATTTTTCTCCTCCTTTTCTTTGCTCACCATACCTTTTGTTGAGCATGCTGACATAAGCTGAAAAACCTCATTGCGGTGTTCAGGTTTCTCGCGGGTCTATGTTGGTGTCCTGATTAAACTCCCCGTATGAGAAGCTCATGACCTCCACAGAAACTAATGTAGGAAGAGGCAAAGTGCATCTTGGAAGTGTTTTAATAATGCATTTAATACATGTGGAAATAAAAATGAGACACAGTGGTTTAAGAAGCGTGCACGTGGTTGGAGCTTTTTCTTGATGATGAACAACCGTTTCATTCATCTGCCCAGCTCCTCTGTTCAGCATTTCCCACTACAGCAGGTGTTCATACACTTGGTGAGCTTGATAGCAGCATGTTACTGTGCGTGAGAAACATAATTCAATAAAAAAAAAAATCTACAGCTATAATTTCATACATAATACATAGATACATAACCGTCAGATAATTCATAATGTTGCAATTGTAGAGGGTGTTGTAAAAATGTGTGACTTATGGAGTCAGTCACCTGGGTTTTATTTTTTGTAGAAAGGAGAAAACCCTGAATTTCAGACTGTTTCTTCAAAAAAAACTGTATTTTCAAAGAGTTCAGATTTGGTTCACTCCAAAACAAGCAACATGACTTGAGTGAGAATTTACGAGTTGAGCGCGATGGCACATCCAATAATTGTGTTTTCTTTCCAGTCCACCTCACTGAATGTATCACTAAGGTGACATTTCGCCTAGGATTTTATGTAATAATGAACTACATTGTTACTTTCTCTTTAATCGATAGATAGGCCTACAGAAATACAGGCAAAGTAATCCAAAGGTAACAGAGTAGACTAACTAAAATGAGAGACAGAAAGCCATTCAGTTATTTTAGAGTTCACAGCAGTTCCACGCAGCAGCTAATCACAGACATGTGATTGTACAGTAATAAATGTAACTCTAATTATCAGTCGGATGACAAACTCTGATTACCAGTTGGATGACAAGGGTAAAATCTCAAGGGCAGTAAAACAAGACAGAAGAACGATGATGATGAGATAAGACATAAATTGCAATATGTGGCCTATCTCTCTGTCTGGTGCTGCAGATGAGATGGAGGAATATAGCATTATGGGTCCAGTGCCCTCGGAGCTGGACAGTACAGAGATGACTGTCCACTTCTGTCTATCAGTGTCTGCCAGCCACTGCTGTTTCTGATTCAGCTCCCAGAACTTTTCCTCTGCTTCGACTCCCGGGCTTTAATTACGCCTTAGGCACTACAAGGCAGCCTCTCTCCTAGCATAAATACATAAATACGTGAGTACAGACAAAGAAACATACAGACAGGTGGACAGGAAGGCGCACTAAGTCACATGCCAAACACACACACATATAATAAGGTGCATCATTGGAGCTGCAAAGAAGAGCACATTAACACAAGTCATTTGAATGGAACACAGGAACTGTCAGCTGAGGTCCCAAGGCTCCTGAGTCCAGCCAGTCAGTTAGTCGTTGTCTGGGCTCCACCGCCTCTGAATATAAAGCATCATAGTGACTGTCTGTCTTGCTGTACGCATTCCTATTATGAGCCCAGCAGCATGTATAGCATGCATATGGGGAGAGTACTGTATGTGTAGACCATTAACGGGGGACAAGGATCAGAATATGATTTGATGGGCAATGTGTGGGGAACACGATTTCAACACAGGCATGCAGTGTTATACAATAAATTTTAGATAGCAGGTATTGTGCCAGCACAACTCTCACTGACAAGCAGATGGAAGAATGCTCCAAGACTACATTATAACCCCCGATCAGACACAGCCAGTGTTTCCAACATCTTCAGACTCCATCATTACCTATTCAGAGCCTATTCCACCGGACTGTCATGGGACTCATTACTCCATTGCTTTGTGAGGCTGCAGACAGTCGCACGGCTGTGCGGTGGGTAAGAGAGAGAACGCGTGCGCTGACCCAGGGCACGGGTGCTGACATGGAGTGTCTATCAACACACATGTAGAGTACACAGGGTTTGACCGCACTGAGGGAGGCTTGGAGGTAGAATGATGCTGCCGACAGTCCACCAACTGTTCAGGGCCCTGCTGGAGTCCATGTAATCAACATGCATGATGATGTAATATTGTGTGGGAGCAGCATTGGTGAGAAGAAATGCAAATACTTCTCCCATGAATACTGGGAGATACACAATATAAAAGCATATCTTACTACAATACTGACATGCATATATGTACATTGAAAAAGTTATTGTTGCTGTCCATAGTGGCTGTAAAAAGATTTCTCTTTAATGTAATTCCGATGTAAGAGAAAATCCACAGTCGTTGTTCTGTGCAAAAATACAATCTAAAGTTTAACTGATGTTAACATGAGGATTCAGCAGTTTAAATTAGTCAAATCAATTGGGTTTCTTCCAAAGTTAAAGTTTTAGCGCAAAATTTTTTCTTCACCTTAGTGTTTCCGTGGTAATCTGCAGTAGAGGGAAAGTAACAGAAAGAGGGAATTTTGAGCTAAAATAACTAAATTTGGAAGATACCCATTTGATTTCCTTAACTTAGACTGCTGAAGCTTCATATAAGCTTTGGTCGAACTTTGGAATGCAGTTTTGCAAAGAATGAGGACTGTGAATTTTGTCCACCATCAACTACTTTTGAATCGTACTAGAAAGGCATCATGCCAGGCACAGGATGTACTGGCTTTTTTTGTTACATCCAGGGGATTTAATTTCTACTAAGCCTTACAGGTGTACTAGCCAATAGAGGCCACAACATATACTTAATACCTTGGTTGCCAACATCGACAAAGGATGTGGGCCTTACCTGAACCCCGGTGAGCTCAACTTGATTTCCGCAGTCACTCCACTTATTCCCCGCAGCAGAAACAATTACAGTGACCAATAACTCTTTCGATGTGTATACTGACGTGTTTTAAGACAGTGTGTTTTCATGTACATATGTCAGTGAATCTGCTTGTGTCTGTCTTCCTTTGTACCTAACAGTGTGTGACTGTCTGAGTGCAGAGTAGAGAGGGAAACAACTGTGGTGTGACAATGTGGCTTCAGTCAATGAATGAAAAGATTCTGTTTATCTCACTCCATTCACCTCACTCCTCTGTGTTCTTCTCCTCCTCCTCTCAAGACCTGGGGCACTCAGCAAATTAATATCAAACATGCGCCTGTCAGCTGCCTCAGTTGGTAGAGCAAACCAGATATTAACAGTAATAAAAAGAAAGCTTTAACAGAGCAGAGCAGGATGGGAGAGGAGAAGAGGGAAGAGCAAAAAATGACCATGGACTTTCTGAGATAGATGTGAATGCGCACACAGGCATATACAGTACACACGTGCATGCAATCACACACGCACACACACACACAGCCCTGTGTTATATGATCCAGAAAGAGCAGGATAATGGAAAAGACTGGGGGTGTGAGAGGATTGTGTCTTCTCCCTAGCTACAACTCTCCACTGTCCGCTGCGTTACAATCCTTCAGACCACTCCACTGAAACCTTCAGCCAAGCTTCAAAACATTGCTTATTACAGCAGTGTTGCTGCACAAAAGAAAGAAAGAAAAGAAGAAGAAAAAACTGAGACCATAAAAAGCCTATTTATTTAATGTATCTTGTTTATAAGGAATGGCTGCTCAGATGAACATTGCTGTAATCATGCTAAGCAATGTCTTCTCAAGCTGAATGTGAATGTTAATAAAAAGATCAGTAGCTTGATGGTGTTTTAAATCCAAGGGCTCAGAGAGGCTTGTGTGATCGTGTGGAGGTGATAGAGGGATCAGGCTCGCCTCAGTTCAAACTGGGGGCTATCACGGAATATTCCCTGCTCCATGGACGGACTGCATTTATAAAGCACCTTCCTAGTCTTCCGACCACTCAAAGCGCTTTACACTACATGCCAGTATTCACTCATTCACACACACATTCATACACTGATGGCAGAGGTTGCCATGCAAGGTGCCAACCTGCTCATCAGGAGTTCTGATGCTCATTCACACACACACACTCACACACACTCAGACTGATGGCACAGCCTTCGGGAGCAATTTGGGGTTCAGTATCTTGCCCAAGGACACTTTGACATGCGGACAGGAGGAGCCGGGGATCGAACCGCCGGTCTTCCAATTAGTGGGCGACCCGCTCTACCTCCTGTGCCAGAGCCGCCCATGGATCCAATTCCTTTGGTGCTGTATACGACGAGTTCATGATGACATGAAATTAGCCCACTTCAATTAGTGCCTCCATCAGTGGCTCATTAAACAGGTGTGCCATCCCAACATTAGAGACCACTTGGAAACATCACAATATATACACACAGATCATCTCTGTGCATGGTGGATACCCCTGTCTCCCCTCTGTCTCTTTGCTTATTTCTTTATATTTCCTCTTTCCATCTCTCTTTTTGCTTTCATTCTTTCTCCCCTTCTCTAAAAGAGAAAGCAAAGAACTTTAAACTGAACAAATGCAGATATTCACATCAATCAATCAATCAATCAATCAATAAAGTTTGTCACATGTAATCATATAAGCTACAATCACATTGAAATGTAATCCCACCAGTTCCTTCAATTTGTGCATTAAAAAGAGTTTAAATAGAGGAAATAGTAATAAATATACGTGTATGATTGGAGTGGGGAGTGGGGGGAGGGAGGGCAGTCTTAGGCAGGGAGCAGTGACCTCATTTAGGATCTTAGTGGCATGAGGGTAGAAGCTCTTCCTGAGCCTCTCAGTGCTGGCCTGGTGTATCCGGTACCTTCTTCCCCACCGCAGCAGGGAGAAAAGGCAGTTATCTGGGTGTTTGGGATTCTTAATGATTCTCTTAGCCTTATTCTTACAGCGCCTGATGTAAATATCCTTCAGGTAAGGTAGAACACTGCCTATTGTATGTTTAGCCGAACAAACTACTCTTTGCAGGGCCTTGCAGTCCTGTTTGGATATATTATTATATCATTAAATACTAGATTAATACTAAATACTGGGGACTGAATCCCTGAATTCTTGTTCACAAGTAAATGTATGCAAGTTAAAGGTGTCTCTTAAATGTACAGTGTACCGAGGAATTAGCTAACATAAAGACTGCAGCAGCAACTATTTTCCCCTTGCAGAGCCAAAAGAGGTAAGAAAACCCTCTTATAACCCCAGTAATAATCAGATCAGCATGCCCTCTTTATAGTTTAAAAAATATTAACGCCTTTTGAAACACTTTACAGAAAGCATGTAAGCAAACAGGAATTAAAAGAGAGAAGCAACCTAACATCATGTCATTCAATGATTGTGTATGTCAGACTTTATGAAACAGGCAGCAGAATTCGCTCTTTAATAATGTTAAATGATGAAAATAAGAGAGAAGAGAGGTGAGGAAAAGCATCCTTCATGCTCACGGCTTCAACAGCAAAATAAGTTTTAAAATCCACCAGTGATGCAGCCTGTGAATGAACAAAAAGTCTACTTCCTTGTTATTATAACATTTTTAACTCACTGTTCTTTCTCTCTGTTCTCACTCACACACCAAGTGCCAAATATTGAGTGAGTATTGTTTCTTTTCGTAAATGTCATGTCTGAATAATGTTGTCTGAATGACAATGTTGTCTGAAGCCAGTAATGTTATGTATTCCATGTCTGAAAAGGGTTTAAGGACATGAGGAAAAACTACCCAAAAATACCTTGACACATTAGGGAAAAAATGGAAAAAAAATGTAATCGAGGCAAATAGAAATTTCCTCAAACTCTGGCTGTGCAGTAAGCTGTAGGAGGGAAAAATACAACGGTTGATTTTTGTTAGTAGAAGTTCAACACACAAGGGGTTATAACTGAAGAATGGGATTATCATATCTTAAGTCTCATACTAATATATTATGTGATAAATCCAATTGAAGGAGTCTGATGGGTCCAGTGAAATTCAGACTGAATATGACATGTAAGTAAATCAATGCAAAAATAGTACTGCAGATATCCATGTTTCCATAGTTTCCATGTGGCTCACGTAAACCGTGGCTCAAAGGTGCAAACACAACATAATCATTGCATGTTATTATCCGATCTATTTGCTCTTACCTTACTCCTGGGAACTTTGTACATTCATTACAAAAAAATGTGAAGTAAATCTTAAAGGATAGGTTCACAAGGAGGGATGATTATGGCAAGAAAAACCTGTTTCAATGATAATATGGGCACCTGACTATTGTTTTAAGACAGACTTGAAAAATTGTGAACCCGTCCTTTGAGCGGTGGCCCCATTAAGAACAGTGAGAAGTCCTATTGGTTAATTAGTTGATCAATAAATTCTGGGTTTGCTTATACAGATATTGTATTTGCTTTTATAAAAATATTGACCACATGCAGGATAAGTAGATTGTCCTCCAAAAGAAAAACGAGAGCCCTCTAACAACTAAAGGAATTATGACTCTTGTCCGGAACAAGGGAGGAAGTAGTTTGACGTTCTTATGAAGCTGCAGTGTCTGTTTGGAAGAGGTCAGCATGGATGGTTTGGTAAACAAAACGATGGAGTTTAACATGGTTGTTTCATGTTTCCTGCTGACAGTCAATGTTGGTTTAACCAAGTGATTATTATTGTAACCATGATGACGAAGGTACCCCAACCTTAACAAAGTAGTAATTTTAACCCTACCCATGCTCTTTCTCTAACCTTAACCAAGTTGTCACTAACTTATAAGCATAAGTCAGAGTGAGCAGAAAATGTCTTTTTATTTTCAGTTTTATTTAGAGATTTTTCAGTCAGTTGTATGATCATCTGGTTTTGTCCCTGCAGTTTCACATTAATGGTGTTGAGATGTTATTGAATGTCAAACTGAAAAGCTGAGTTGCATTAACACTTTTCTTCCCTAAACTTGTTAATGGTCACCTCTGTACTTACCATGAAACACCCTCACACATCTCATGGGTTCAGCGCCACAGTTTTAACAGCCAGCCAACCCCTGTGTAAAAAGGCACATCTTGAAATACATGAGGTTTTTGTGGCAAATGAGACAGAAGAAAAGTACTCACTTTCCCAATTATCATACTTGTTTTTCCACATCATTTATCTTGTGTTTACTTCAAATACTGTGACACAATGTACAGTACAGAGTAGGTATAGCCTTGTACAGTACCTTGTTCTCTGAGTATAGTCCACTTGCACTGTTTCTAATTGTATATTTGAATAGTTGTGATGATCACACAGGACACATGTTGCACTTTCCCACAGAATCTTTACTTGCATTTAATTTAACTACATATTTCTCTTCTCTTGTATCCTCTTCCACCACTCCTCTCACTTGTCTCACCTCTCTCCGTCTTACTCTTACCTGTCTCTTCACGTTTTCTCTGATATCTCTTAATTCATCTCCTACATTAATTTATAGCTATCTCACATAGTGTTGGGCAAGTTACTTGAAAAATGTAATGAATTACTTAGTGCTAAAAAAAAATTACATTATTTTACCCAAGAGGAAAAGTGATTTGTTACAATTCAATTCATTGTGGTTTAACAAGCAGCCAGCCTACAGTTTGTATGTACTGATCATCAACAGCTAGTTCAGCCCTGGTGGCTGCACACAGCTGAGAAATGCCATCAGTTACTTATTAGTAAGAATGCAACACAGGGTGGCCACATCTCCTGATTTACTCACATCACTCTGCTTTCTTATTTGCACAAATGATTGCTGTGGGATGTAAAACCTTAATGCAGAATAGTTGCATATGAACTTGCTGGATAAGGATCTTCCATTGCTAAATTATCTGCTTTACTCTCATTTGCAACTAAATCACTGTTACTTTTTTTCTCCACCATCACCCTTTCCCACCACCTCTTAGCACTACAGATGAATACTGTATACATATTATGCTGCATCTCATCCTCTTCCCTTCCCTTATCCACTTCCTGTCATTCTGATCCCTCTTAAACATGTCAGACTCTGGATCTACTCCCAACGGAAGCCACTGCTATCACCATCTGACTCTGCTGCAGGGGAATCTGAACGGTGAGCCAAATGCCTGAATAACAGGTGATGTGGATGTGGGGAAAAGGTAGTAAGACGAGTGAGGAGGAGAGAGGCGCATGTGAGGTGGGTGTGATAGGGAGTGAGAGAAACCAGAGGAAGGGGGGGGGGGGGGGGGGGGGGGGCAAAGAGAAACAGAAGGTGTGACGTATAATAACTTTAGAAAGATAGACACAAAAAAAGGAGGGGATGATTGCTGGCAGATGATTTTTTTAAAGGGAATGCCTCTTAACGAGCTCCCAGGATGCCATGTAAGGGGAACCCAGCCCTGCGCTGGTGGGAAGGCACCAAGGAGCTCATTAAGAGCCACAGCCCATCCCTGCTAACCTGCCATGTCCTGCCCTACCCTGCTCCATTCACATCTCAAAATGAAGGACAGGACCCGAGCATTGAATCCCGCTTCAGACAATGCATGCTAATGAGCTGTGTGCATGCTGTGAGGAGGTGTTTTGGTGGATGGTTGATGGTGTCTCTGTGTTTAATTGCTTGCTCTGTAGACAGGCTGTACTGTTGGTTAGCACCAAACGCTCGACATTTTGAGGGAACTTGCTTTTTTCTGAACTTCATCTCAGGTTGATCATGATTAATTCATGGTCCTTGCAGTATGAAGCTCTGCCATTGACATGGATACTGCATGTACACTTCATAGACTACAGTGATTTAGGTGGAAGCTGACAGCTGACTGAAATCAGATTTCATTCATAATTGCAGCTAAATACAGAAAACAACAGACTTTATTGTCTTTCTTTCTCCTTACCTTACTTTTTCTCTTCTTTTTTCTTTGGTCTCTCTGTATGGTGTATAGTTCATGGTGTAAAAAATGTCTTCTACAGTCAAAGGCTTCTTTCCACTCGTGGCTTGCAAACACATTTAATTGCTTGTGCCATATGATGTTGAGGGCTCAAAGCCTTTGTTGCAAATGTGAAGAGAAAAACACTGGACCATCGTTAGCTGCATTTTCTGTTGTAAATGTGCAGTGGGTGTTTTTCCCTTTCAACCACAATACATCAAGCTGCCAAGGGCTCTTTATACAAAAGTTGTTATCATGTGGACCTTTCAGCTAGTACCATGCCATGCAGAGGTCAAAGCAGCTGTTCTGAAGCTGTTGATTAGCTCCACCAGTAGATAGTGTAACCAACTATTCTTACATGAACTCTAAACTTTTGTCACAGTTTGCTCCACTCTACTAATGTCCTTTTATTTTTTATATAATACAATGATAGTATTTATTTCTATATTCAGTGAGTATAGTTGTAGTAATAATTAATGATTAATAATCACCGTGTGATCACCATGTCTTTATCAGAACTCCACTTCTGAGTTTAAATTCACAGGTAAAACAAAACTTAAAGGTTAATCCTTCATTAAAATGATGAAGCTATTTTTTTGTTGCTCCCATTTTATTTTTGCAAAGGTCATATTTATGGTAGCACCAGACATTCCTGCTCATGGTTAAATATAGCTTCATCCTACTCTATGAGGCAGTAAAGAAAAGATTTCACTTGGCATGTGTTTTTACAGAAATCCTCAAGAAGCTAAACCAGCTTAACTAGCAGCAAAAATACCAAAATATGGGAAGGGTTTCAAACAAAGGATTTTACCACATCATGGCTCAGTTTTCATTGTTGTGTTTGTCATTCTAGAGACTGTGTCGTGTTGGCTTTGAAATATGTGCTTTTGTGAGGACAGGCAGGTAGATGAAAATGCTATTTTTCCTCTTAAAATTCTTTATATTGTGTTAAAGTGTTAACTGTCAGGGTACAGTATGTATTTTTTTAAAATCTCTGCAAAAACGTGGCATCCATGCAACCACACCAAAGTTAAGTAAAATAACCTGCCATGCAGTCTATAAGTAGTACATTTAGATTGCAGAAAAAAAATTAAAAAATACAGTCTCTCTCCTCCCTGCTTGAAGAGTAATAATGAGGGCCATTTTGGCACCTAGACCTGCTTCTGGCTGGCCGCCTAGGGGAGGTTCACACTAATCATCCTGGTGTGAAGGTAGGAGCCTTGCCTGTCTGCTTAGACCGCCTCATTAAACACCTCACCTGATGGGTGCCACCAACCTGAACCTTAGCTCAAGTCCCTCAGCTTGGCCTTCCTCTTCTCTGAACGTCCCTGACAACATCAGATCCTGGGCACTATTCACAGGTGCTGTAGCCCAAATGAATTGGTTCCTGCAATGGACAAATACATTCCTCCAAACTAACCTTGTACAGTGCTATAAAACTAACTTGTGCAATAGTGTGTCCTATCTTTAGAGAGCCTTGTTTTCAGACTGTTTGTAAGTTCAAATGTAGTTCTAGCATAATACCCAGCTGTTACTAAATATTTCCACCTACCAACTAGTTATACTGTAGCTGTGTGTTGACTGATATCCAATTGACACAATCGGTTTGCTACAGAAAACATTTGGAAATGGGAAGCGAATGGTGGTCTCCTGCAGCTAAGTCCACTTTTTGTCATCTAACTATCTAGCCATCCACTCAACTCATCTCCTCCTAATAAGGGGAATTATCACATTATATTGACGTCATCTGAACTGCGTAACTTGCAGGTCATAATCACTGCGGCCACTAGATGGCATAAACATAACCATAGTTCATTTTTGACGGCTGAATTTTAGACCTATACTGTCGTTTTTCTTGTGAGGACAGGCTGATATAACTGCATATATCTGGGAACCCAGTGGCATCACTAATAAGAAGTAAGACGAGGCAAGAAACATATGATCAAAAACCTTTTAAACAAGTCCCTAGAATGGAAATGAGTGTGAAATTATGACCTAAACTGTCAGTTGTAAACATCCATCACAGTTTACAGACCGACTTCCTGGTTCAACTTTTACGTTTTGTACAGCGGATACAGTTTTACTGTGCAATGACAGATTATCATTGACATTTCAGGTGCACTTATTATCAGTTTTACTTAAAGTAACTTAAAGCAATAAGATAGTTTAGATAATCTGGCTAAACAGCCAAACTGTTGACTTCTTTACAACCTGTCTGATCGCTGACTGCTCATTTCTTGCCCTGTCTGACTTATTTTAATCAATGTTGCTGTGTTCATACAGTACGATGTAATCATAACCAATTGATGAAATGATGGCAAAACCTTTGCAACTATAGTAAAACCCGAGTTGTAATACACCAGAATCTTCCTGTTAAATTCAGGGGCAAAAACTAAAGAAAATAGTCAATATTTTAACATCATAGCGACTTTATGGTTTTAAATCCAATGTGGTGGAGTACAAAGGCAACACAACAAAATCTTTCAGACATGGAAAAGTGTGCAACTGCATTATTAAAGGGTTCACAGTAAATATGGCGGTATAGAATAAAGCAAACACAATGGCGGCTATGCTCGTGCAGAAGACAAACAAAGAAGGAACTTTCAACCTCTTACAAAGTGGTACAATCTAAGGGGAACAAGAAGACGAGCAAACTTTGCCCACCCCATATGGCTGCTATGGGGAGTTGAGTATTTGCTTTAACAGCATGGCGGATCAGGAGTCAAGTGGCTGGATTCATTTGTTGGAGTGCTCAGAGTTAGGAGTGCCACAGAGGGAGGAAGAGGGGGAATGAGTGTCAGAGGATAAAGAGAATGGCAAGCTGTAGGAGGTGAGAGGTAGATAAGCCTGGAGAGAAAAGAGACAGACAGACAGCAAGAGAACAAGAGCAACACAGGTAGTGAGAGGACAAGAGAGAGGGAAAGAGAGGGTTCAGTTCCCAGCACTTCCAGACAGGCGCTCCTCCCCAGAGACTTCTTATCTACAGGGGGCATCTTTGACTTGATAATCCTGCTCCTCGTCACCTATACCACCCTGAACACCCCTCAACACACACACACACACACACCCGCGTACACACACACACACGTACACATACGCATGCACACACACACACATACACACACACACACACCTCTGCACCCCTGCCCAAGGTCCAGGAGTGAAGAGCTACCTGTCACTGTGCCTATACCTCCAGGCAGCTTGTGGGGCAGGGTGATGAGGGGTGGGGGGTTGTCACTGTGCCCGACTAAGAAGTCACCTTTCAGGGATATGAATCTTAATAAGGTGAGGATGAAGGAGGGGGGCTAGAGGAGGTGGGAGCAGATGCATGCTGTTGCTGTTACTGTATGTGTGTGTGTGTGTGTGTGTGTACCAGGTATTCCTCATGCTGTGGGGACTGGACTCCCTTATGGGGACAAAAAGCAAGTCCCCTTAACTTAAATCATTCATTTTAGGGTGAAGACTTGGTTTTAAGTTAAGGTAAATTTGGGGTTATATTAAGGTTAGGATAAGTCTCCAGGAAATGAATGTAAGTCAATGTAATGTCCTCTGAAGTGATGGAAACACGACTCTGTGTGTGTGTGTTTGTGTGTGTGTTTTTGTGTGTGTGTGACGTGACAGATGGGAAGTTGCGGAGTGCTGACAGGCCTTCTATGCTTCCTGGCTGCCAGATTATTTTTGGTAATTTATAACCATTGTTGCTTAAAGGGGCTTTTATCTCCAACGGTTACTGATATAACAACACTTGAACAACAGCAATGCAACTGGCTACAGTAGACTGTGTCTCTTGTTATTTGTGTTTTTTATGCTTGCTGGGTTGCATGTATTTGTCTGGTTGTGTCTTTGTATTTGTATGTGCTACAGCTATGAGGGTAGGTGTGCTCTCATGCACAGAAATGAGTAGGAGGATGTACAGATAAACAAAGGAACTGAAAATGTATTATACTGTATGTGAACATAAAATCTGTATTTTTTGTTTGTGATCATTGATGTTTATTGTTTGGAGCTCAGTGTTAGCTCAGGCAGAACACTGAAGTCACGTTTGCATTAGCTGAGCCGCTTCATTCATGCTTCACAATCACTAGTACTTGGCCACCAGCTGACTAGTCATAGTCTTATTTAAGCTGGTGTACAGAGTGGCTTTTATCACCTTGCACTTCTCACTATTACTCTGCCATCAATTTTTGCACCACAGTAGCGTTTGTTGCTAAGGTTGTTGCTAAGATTGTTCCATGGGTTGTTTGCATTGCCCACTCGCATATTTTGGATCGGATTTCAGCTTGAACATGTATGGATGTACTTGAAAACTTTACAGTTCAGAGTAAAGAACAAGAAAAAGAAGTGAAATGATATTACTATTATTTGTTTACGTAACCTCCTGAGCCATCGAAAGTCTGCCAAGTGGCAGCTTCTGAGAGCTGGCCAATCAGAACAGAGTAGGTTCCTCGGGAGGGGGACCTTAAAGAGACAGGAGCTAAAATGGCCTGTTTCAGACAGAGGGGGAACTGAGGGGCTGCATAAAGGGCCAGTATAAGATAAATAAGGAGTTTTTTAAACCGTAAATCATGCAAGATATTCCAGCAGAGTCCCAGAATACAAATATAGACCTGGAAATGTGCATGATACGTCCTCTTTAAGAGGGAGATTAGTTCTCTCAGCAGAATCCTTGTTTCTGCTTTGATTCTTTGAGAGCTCCTTCATAGAGCTGAGCCCAACCATTTACTATATTGATCACTTCCTTGATGGAAGTGTCTCGGACTGAATTGTGCAGTCTGTTGTTTGGCATATGTCATGTGCTTTGAAACTTTTCCCTCTGACAATCAATTTTTCAGGTTTAGGCACAGATGATCTGACCATTAAGTGGATTGCCAGACTTCTCTTACAGCTGACTAGAGGGCAAAAATTGAATTCATTTGTTTAATATATTTTTTACAATGATATTTTTTCACATGTTACATTGATAAGTTGTTGTAGTGTAATAACGTACAAATATATTTTCAGTCAAAAAGTAGTAGTAACACTGATTGGCACTCCTGGCTTGTGTATGTTGAGAACAGATCACCTCTGATTACAAGAGGTGAAGACAACGCAGTGAACTGAACAGTGTGCAGATTCTGCTTTGTTCTGTCTGTCTCTACCAGCCAGGAATGAATTATATTTTGTTTTAAGATCATATTTTTTTGCCCTGGCAGGCAAATGTTGCTAATTGGTATTCAACTTAATATCACCCACTTTCATTGTATTTTTTGAAACTGTTTATTCAGTGTTAATGACGTTTTTGAGGTCTCTGTCAATTCACTGTATGTGCAAATGTGTGTGTGTTAAGTGCGTAGGGAGGGCAATTCCATATAAAGATCTTGCAGCACCAGACGACTTATTCATAGAGTCACAGAGTCATTGCTTTATTTTTAGTAAAAACACAACATGCACTTAAAACAGCTAAAATTAAATATAAAATCTATAAAAACTTTTAGCCACTGGTGTGTGTGGCAGAGCCAGACAGATGAATTTGATTACATTTGATCAAAGGGATTTGCAGATTTATTTACACCTATTAGATGTTACGTTTAAAGCCTTGATGTGATGAGAGTGATGGATTATGTGTATGCTGTCAGGTAAGTTTGATGTTGTACATCATCTGATGCATTTGGACACATCAGCAGTGTAACCTGAGGTCACAGAGTGTTTAGGACCTCTCAGCATTAGACGCACTCCCCCATGCCTCCGGGCTAGAATCGATCAATTCTCAGCTTGTATCCAAGTCGTATCTGTAGTCCACACTTTAGTCTTCATTATTCATGGCTATCCTGAGGCCTTTTCTATAATCTCTGAAAATTTGAGGGGTAAATAAGGTAAATTCAAATTCATAGAATTTTCGCTGTTAACCTTTCTGTCACAGGATCACAAGATTATTCAGAAACTCACAAAAATAGCAGCAGCTAGATATACTCTTTGCAGACATTTCCCCCTATCTCAAAATCTCACATAAAATCTCACTCGAGACAATTCTCATTCCAAAAGTTCTTCTCATCACACCAACTTCACAAAGAGTCATCCACATTGTGACACTGTCAAAATAATTCCAGCTGCATATTATGTCCTGTCCTGCTCTGACAGACAGACGTAATCAAATCCAATTATTGCACTTCTCCCTTTGCTCCCCATTAGTGCTCATCTCCCATTCTCCTCTCAAATTCCCTTCCTGCAACAAAACATTTGAATGACAATGGCATAGTTGTAACACCCGCAACAGGCACACTGCTCATGCTCCTCTCTGCTGCCTCTCTCACCCTCTCTCCTTTCCCCACGTTCTCCTTTCTAAAAATTGATAGAAAGGAAAACAAAATGACAGGGTTTCATATCACTGCTGTGATACCACGAGACTACACAGGGAAATGACTATTTCCACACACAAAAGGCTCCATTACTGCCAGGTGACCTCTTATCATTGTGTTCCTTAACCTCCGAGTTAGACACCTCAGGATCGGCGCTTCAATGTATGTGTTAGCAGGTGTGTATATCCATGTGTGTACATGTGAATGAGCAGTGTAATTGTGTATGTACCAGAGCTCCTCATACAGTGGCAAGGAATCTGTCGTTCATCCTGAATATTTTCCTTCTCACTCTCCTCTTGCTGTCATGTTTGCAATGACTGCACGGCCTTCCATATTTAGTGTTAAAAATTCCAGCTTTACAAAAAAATGGCAAAGGCATGGCTAATTATATTTTCCCTTTGTGTTTATTTATTTATTTATTCATTTAGACACGTCTGCAATTACTCATTATTACCCTGCATAATTCTTCACCTTACTGAGAAGATAAGGGACTTTATTTTGTTGTTATTTTTGCTTAATCACTGGAGTGTATCTGAATGTGTGGGCATTCACACATAAACATGTACACACAATGTTTACATGGCATGTGTGTGTATGTTTTATTGGACACTGAAACTGGGTTCATATATTTTAATTTACTGATTTCTGAAACACTTTGTTCTTCTCACTCTTTATTATTCTGCTACTTCTTTTTCCACATTCCGTACGTTTTTTAGACCTTTTCAACTGCTGCATACTTTGTGCTAGAAAAAAAATTCAAATGTCAAACTGTGCAGTTCATTCAGCAGATGTGTCCTATTACTTTTTCTGAATCCTAGTATATTCCACTGATTTTATATTAATTTTTACATATGCTGCAGTCTATGGGAGAATTTGATCCACTTAGTTGGAACCTTTGTCACTTTGAAACTCAACTGCTCGGACATCCCTTATCCTACAGACCCCATTCAAACTTTAAAACATTCACAAAACTTTGAATTGAGTCGTATTCTATGTTGGGATGCCATCTGTACTTTAAGTCAATTTAAGTCCAAAGTGAGAGCTTTTTCAGCAGTTTTCAGATTTCACCAGTGTGTCATGTGACCAGGCAGAGGAGAGAGCAAAGATTTTTTTAGACCAGAAATTCTAAACATGTCTCACTCCCACAATTTTAACTCCTCAAGCACATATCATACCTTAAAATGCTGCCACAACCCTCTTCTCTCTCAAAATGTACACATATTTCCTACAGGAGTTAGTTTTTCAGATCTAAACCTTAATTGATAGGGAGAGCACTGTTACACTCTCACTGACTGAAATACAATCTGCAGGCTCTCAGTCTCCTCACTCTCCTGTTTCTTAAACTTACAGATTCTCTCTTCCTTCAGACACTTTGTGCACACATTGTACTTCCTCATGCTCAGCAAGTCCTGCTGCCACTAATAATGTACAAATCTCTGCACTAGAAGCTTTGTTTTAGGCAAATTCATTTTTTATCAACAAAATGTAAATGTGTGCTCTGTGTTTCAGGGATCCCATGCTGGCTCTACTGTTAAGCCCTGTTAATGGTCAGCTTTTCCTGTTAGATAACAAGGTTCATGGCAGTGCTCCTCATAACTCTGCTCCTATAAACAAAGTTGCTTAATATGTTTATTATGTACCATCATGCAGTGTGACATGAGCGCCCTTTAATATGACAAAAATATCAGAGCAACCACCCTTTCTTTTTCAAGCATTTAAAAGTCTTAATATGGAAACCTAATCTTGCTTACTGTTTATTGTGTCACATGTTGGATCAGTACATACTGTGGAATTGCTGCCTTACAAACATGAGGTCATAGGATCAATCCCATCTGCAAGCAATGTTAGTCTTGGTAGAATTTACTATTCAGCTTTCAGCAATGCAATGCAGTCAATTTCAGCTTTCAGCAATCACATGCAATTTCTTCAAAAATTGCAATTTCTAGTTAGTAGTGTTGCAGGCTGATGATGCTCCAATTATATGATATGCTCCTAGACCTCCTGTCCTCTGTTTTGCTTCCATCACTTTACTCTTCCACCACTTTCAAGGTGGATTTATAGATGTGCATTCAGAGGTAGGTACGGATTCTATGCTGAAGGCTATAGCTGATGTGTGCCTTCTCAAAAATGTATCTACACGTTGGGGTTACAGAAGCTACAATACCACATGGAGATGTGGAGCTGTGATAGGTCAGCTTTGGCTGCTTGTGTTTTCATCCACGAGTTTCTGATGCTGCGGGAGATCAACAGTGAATGTTAAGAAGTTTAAGAAAGACTCTGTGATCATCTTCTTTTTAGTAACATATGTCCAGCAAAGCCCTTTCCCCCTACAAACCTTCTGCTCACCATGATTGTTGCTCTCTAACACAGTGAATGAAAAAACATAAACTTGTTGGTTATTCAGTAATGAGACATGGAGAAATAGAAGTTAACTTGACGTACCTCCAGTTCTATGAGTACATGCATAACTCACTGTATATCACAAAAAATAATTTACATTGAATGCATCTTGTGCATATCTGATAGCTATTGGATATAAAACTAAACACATAATCAAAATTGTACAAGGTATTCTTTTTCTGCTGCTTTTGGCAGTTGCTAAACAGGTTCAAGAGAATTACCACCACCCTCTGGTCTGGAGTAGGGCTGCCTGATTTGCAAAGACTGGGAAAACCAAGACAGTTTGCAATCAGATTTGTGATCTGACGAGTGGAGACTCATATGTATGACTAAATCTAAACAAAAGTATATTTTAAAAAAATCTGTATTTTATTTGGATATGAGACACTTAAAATTACATGTATAAATGGAACCAAAATAAATGAGAGACTGTACAGAGATAGGAATATACTTAAAGCACAATATGGACTTATCATTTACTGTACAATACGTGCATCTGTTAAGTTTTGTGGTGATGCTTCCAATGGATGAAATCTGATGCTGCATTATAAATCAAAAATCAAGATTGAAGATATCTATGGTGGGATTGTGGTTGACCTGTTTCATCAAGTATAAACCCAACTTAATTTTGAATCCCCTCCTATTTTTACACTTCCTTGTCTTCCTCCTCTTTCAGATATCAGCTTCTCCTCCTCCCTGTCAGTCCGTCTTTACCACCTCTTCCTGTGCCACCACTTCCCATTTGTCCTCCCCATCCCCTTTCTAATTTTCCTCACTTTGCTTCTAACCCTGCATTCACTACATTCGTCCTCCTCCTCCATCATACTCACACCCCTGTTCTCCTCACTTATCCTTCTTTACCACCTTCTCCTCCACCTCTACCTGCTTTTTGCTTAATCCATCAGAGAGCATTCATGGTAAAGTATGTTAAGGCTGGTTAATGGTTAAATGTGTATGCTTTTGCATGTGCTTAGTCTCCACTTTAATTCACTGTCTTAAATGATGAATACTAATTATAATGTGTTTGCAAACATGAAAATGATAAACACGAGAAGCCTCCCCAGTGTACAGTTTTGGAAATAAGAAAACTTTCTCCCAACATCTGGGGAGGAAAAAGAGAAATAATGACGTGAGGATGATATTTGTGAAAGTAGATGCACTCGGTTCTTGCTCAGAGCATGTTCATTCATTTACTATAACCATGCAGCGACCGAGTGACTCAGAACAGGAGCGTCGCTGCTAAGTGGAACAGAGAAGGGGAGCAGCTGGGTGAAATTTACCTGCCACTTCCATTGTGGATCAGAAATTGCACTCACACCAGCAACCCTTCTCTCCGACAGTGGGGAAAAAAATTAGGGGAAACAGGAGGACAGAGCGTACTGTGGCCATACAAATCACAGACAGTAGATTGAGTGGAGGGCAGTGATGGAAATGGGAAATGGTCACATTCTTTGAGACCTGCTGTGTTTGATAGACAGGGTTTCATGGTCTGCTGAAGATGGAGCAATGAGTGTAAGACACTGATTTACAGCAGCAATAAGATTGACAGAAACCAACAGAGGAACTTACTCTCATGGTCTTTGATGCCCACGATGAAGTATTTTAATTCTTATACTAGAAAAAAGAATTAAAGTAATATTAGTTTTTGTGCTCCTCTTTTGTTCATAAACCATTGTAATAGATGTTTTCTTACATAGTCTTTAGTGATAACTGACTTCTTGTAAAAAAAAAAAAATCCCATAAAAAAGATAAAACCAACAATGTGTTTCTTCTTTCCTACTTCTCAAGCCTATCTGTAGCTGTTAGACTCAAGAGGTAAACTTCTAAAAATGGGTCATAAATAAATACTTTTAAAAGAAAAAGTTTTTATCATTTCCAAAGGAGCTGGGCGCTGCCATTTTTGCAAACACAGAAAAATGCATATATGTTGAGGGACTACTTTCAGCTGTGGATTTGGTGCTCTTTTGAGTATTGACAGCAGCAGGACGGTATGTGTTGGATTGACTCAAAAGAAAACTACAGTACAGAAACAACGGTATGGCTCATTGATATGTTATTAAGAGTTTTTGAACAATAATGGAGGTCTTTAGCACAAAGGGATAGGCTAATGTATATCAGACTACACAGGCAAATACTTGTTAGTAGGATGAAGCCTTTACTGGTTTTGGTCTTTAATGGGATTTGTTTGTATATAGGTATATTATTAGAAATTATAATATGTCCAGCTCTTTTTGCTTCACCAAAACATTTTGGCTGTCCAGGAATTTGAAAACTAACTGTATAACTGTCCTACACCATTGTCATATAATAAGAATAAGAATCAACTTCACTGGCCAAATATTTTGACAAATACACAGCATTTTATTACAGTTCTCAGTAGTACACACAGTGCAAAGGAAAGACAGGACAATACAGATAAAGACATACAGCTTAATAAGATTTCAAGCTAAACTTAAAGGTATTATATACAGACAAAAACCTCTCTATCTAAAGGTACAACTGTTACTAGGTACAATATGTACTGGGTTGTGATACACTTAGTGCAAGAGTGCATGGCTGTGCAAAGGATTATCTGTATCCATTTTCAGTATTCATTTATCCTCTTTTCACTCCAGTCCCTCCCGTGCAGTGCTCAGCGTTCAAATCATCTCAGTCTTAGTAAGCTTTGCCTCTGCATGCAATGACTCTTTGCCTCGCAGGGAGGCAGTGCCGTGTCATTCTCACACTGGTGAGAGACACAGACTGACTGCAGAAATCCTGCATTTCAAAGAGCGATAACAGATTGCTAATATACAATATACAGAGTCACACATAGCCACAAAGCAGTTCATTTTACACAGACGCTCCTCTCCATCTGTGACAGGCTGTCACAGAACAGGCCAGCCCCACCTCACCACCTCTGAGCCCATCAACATGATGTGCACTTGGGCCGGCAGTCCCGGTAACTGGCCTTGTCACTGCAAGTCTGAGTATGAGGACATGCCACAAGTGAGCTAGAATGTCCCAAATCTGAGGAAGAAAGTGCACAATGTTTGTGTTTGATCTATGGACCTATATCTTTGGGTTCAGGGCCAGAAACTGTCGCTTACCATATTTTCTCTAATAGTGGTCGGGGCCTTTACTGACTTCAACTGCAGAGGGTACCAGGCCTTTATTGGAAGCAGGAGTATATTAGAGAGAGGCCTTTATTGCTAATTCCCTCTGTTTGATAAGCATGTTTTCTCATATTTTAGTACAAAGCCTCCTTGTTTTCTGATCTGCTTCTGTTTGCTCTGTTAAATTTTTGTCACTGCATTACCGGTAATCCACTAACATCGACGTGTGGAACAATAATTCTAGCGCTCGAGTTCCACCTGGAACGTTTTGACAGTGGACCACTTAGCTGCACATGTGGGTAGCATGCTCATGGATATATGTTCACCGGCTTAGCCAAGTTACCCTGGTTACCCTGGTTACTCATGCTCATGTGATGTTACTGCCGTCATTATCATTAAAATATGCGTTGTTATCCCTGTATTTAAACAATATCGTGTTTCCTCCGCCCCCCTCCCCTCTCTTTGATGGTCAGCTAGAGGGCTACACATGTACTCACAGAACTGGAGTTATATCTAGATAATTACTATTTATGCTTAACTGGCATGCACATTATATAACAGGCCCCAGGAGTTCATCCACCCTTTTTTTCCCACTGCCTGTTTTTGGGGCCGGCCTTTATTTGTTCATGTCAACCACGTCTCCGGCCGTTATCGGGGACCCGGCTTTTAATTGACTTCCATCTTTTATTTGAGGAAATACGGTATTCACGGGACAGATAAAATCTACTGTATGGCAGATGTTTACAGAAAGAGAGAGATACATGCATTCACAATCCAATTCCTCTTAGGAGAAAGACAGCGAGATGTAGCTCCGAATAGTAAAAAGAGTATTTGGTGTACGTTATATATGCTGTAAATATTTGGTAAGCCACAGACAGAAATAGATGGAAAAACAATAAGACAGTCAGGTAGACAAAAGAGCACTAGGGAAAACAAATAGACTGTTATCTGGTCAGTCAGTCACTCAGACAGACAGTTATCCAAAAGGGACATTATAAAGTCAAGACAGACATTATACTTATACAGAAGAGAGATCTGCCAGTCATTCAGTCAGACATGTATGACTGATTGACAGCATTATATAATGCTACACAGACAGACAGGCAGGCAGACTGATCAACACACACAGACGAACTTGCTAGACACTGTGCGTCCCAGATCAGTTCATTTTAAAGGTGGCACAATCAGGCAGGCAGCAGCTGGGACTGGCCATCAGGGAGAGATGTGGGGCCACACTGCCCCAATATATCCATGCAACATTAATATTTTGTTTTTCTGGAAATTTATAGTCTGGCTAGCTTGTACTGTTGGCCCATATCACACACAGTCACTTAAATGTAGCAGTCAAGGTTCATGTTCTTGCGTAATGGTTGTTTTCCATTTGCTTTTACATTTTCTATTTACTGTTTTGTTGGTTTCCCTCGTGTATGCATGCAGATAGTGAGTGATGATTATGGATGTATATTATAAAGCTATTTCCATGATTTATTCTTAGTTAATAATCAGAATAATAATGCCAATATCATGTAAAATGAAGCATGATCCAAAATAAAATGCCATATGAGCGGTGGTAGGGCTGCAACTAACACCAAATATTCTCATTATTGATTAAATTGCCGATTATTTGTTACGTTAGTCTATGAAATATCAAAAAATTGTTTTAAAAATTTCGCAGAACCAAAGTGGACACCTTCAATGTCCAATCAATAGTCAAAAACACACAGATATTCAATTTACTATCATACATAACAAAGAAAATCCTCATTTGAAAAGCTGGAAAATAGAAAATTTGGCATTTTTGGCAGTTGTAGTGTTAAACAATGAATGTGTGATCATCTTTGTAGCCAAAAGTCATATTTTAAGCAAACCACTTACTTTTTTGTGGTTACACTAGCTGACTGTACGGAGTCTTAAAAAACCTTATTAACAGCGTCCTCTCTGGGTTCGTACTCGGTGGAGTGTAAATAGTCACCTCATCATCTGAACACTGACAAGACAAAATATTCAACATGCGCTTGTGGTTAGTGTGGTTGCCAATAAACGAAAGCTGCTGTGCGCCGTGAAGCGCGCACACGGACAGGGAGGAAGATAGAGAGAGAAAGAGAGAGAGAGAGAGAGAGAGAGAGAGAGAGGGAGGGAAGGGAGTAGAGGGAAAGAGAGAGGGGGGGGGATCTCATCTCTCTAAATCAACCAGTCACTATCCTAAAACACAAGAAGCACTGGTGATCTTCAATGAGATCCCCTCTTTGCCTCCACCCTCCAAACTGACTTCGTCTCCGCACAAAACTTCCCGCAAACGTCCAGCATGAGCGGAGGCAAACGCCATGGATGTGCCACATGAGGCGGACCGGAGAAACTGAAGCCACCGCTCAAAGTTTGCCTACAGAAACCACTGTGACACTGACCGAACAAACTCACAACTTTTAACGCCCTTTTTTCTGCTCTTCTGCTACTTTTTACTTGTCGCCTGCCAGTTGGGATTGCTTGGATTCCGCGGTGTGTCTTTATATGTTCAGCCGGGGAGACGTGTAGTTTTTCGGGGTGGTCCGCTATCAGGAAGGTGACATGCAGGTTCTCGGTTGGACCATAGTTGTCCTCTGCCAGTGGATCCTACAGAAGGTGAGTTTTTAATCATCCTGAAAGCAAAACATTTAAAATATTTTAATAACCAACCACAGTGGTTTTGGGGGTGCTGCGTTTGCAAAGAAACACCTGCCTTCCTCTTGTAGAGGGTCAGTTTCCTAGAAACCACTCAGCTGAAAAATATGATGCGTGAAATAACGTTTTTATTGGGTCCCATAAAGAAATTTATAGAAATAAAACCCAGTAAGACCTGGTGATTTTATGCTTTCGTTTGCTTGTGCCGTGTTTCAACTGTCTTTG
Source organism: Thunnus thynnus (assembly GCF_963924715.1). Classification (NCBI taxonomy): domain Eukaryota; kingdom Metazoa; phylum Chordata; class Actinopteri; order Scombriformes; family Scombridae; genus Thunnus; species Thunnus thynnus. The sequence continues at coordinate 14,585,528 of NC_089520.1, read as the reverse complement.
TTAATTGGAACTTAATTCAAAGTTCTCATATCTTCCCAAAAAACTGTTTAGACCACAAACATGACAAGATAGATGATCATTTTTTGCCTCATTTTGTTTTATTTGTTTGGAAAAAATGCGTGAGCGACTTTTGCCCGATCTCCAAACAGATTCTGCTGTCTGAGCGTTTCCCCTGTACTCCCAGTTAAGCAGCCCTCCTTATCTATTTATCTATTTGCGCTCCCAGCAACTTCCTCTAATTTTTCTTCAGAAGTTAAACACGCCCGTGGCTTGTTTTATTATCTCGGCATCGCTATGGCAAAGAGTTTGTACGCCTAGTTTGGCTCTGCAGCTGCTGCAGCTGCTGATTATGTGTGGTTAAATGCGTGCGTGCGTGCATGTACGTGCGCGCTCAGACTCATCTTTGGCTGTTTGCGCATTATAGTGAGTGTTTTCCTGGTGGGTTTACACTCGCAGAGATAATGTACACATCATATCTAGACCTCCGCACATAATAGAATACAATACAGCAGAACACAATAGCAGGCTGTCTGTCCCAGCAGATACACACCATCTGTACTCAGTATCTTTGGCCTCAGCAAGAAATGAAAGAGGATAAAAACATGACCTTTCACCATGATCCCTCCTCCTCACCTCTGGCTTCCTTTGTCTTCCTCTGCTTCCCTTTACTCCTCCTGTTCCATTATGCTTAATTTAAATTCTCACCAATTTTAATACAAGCCACTTACTCTATCTGCAAATGCGTGTGAAAAATGCATAACACTGTCAAATCTTGCAGAGGTTCTTATAAGATCTTTTAATCTGCTATTTATTTATTTTTTTTACAAGGCTTAGAAGCAGTCCTTGAAGTGTTAAACAAGTCTTAATAGCAGAGGAACATCACTTGATTCAAGTGACAAACCGTAGTGTTAGGACTATAAGAGTTGAGGAGGCGGACGGGCGGGGAACCTTCACTGCTTACAGATTTGCTTGGTGGCCCACATTAGCAGGCTTTCTTTCTGCACACACAAAAAAAAATGTTGATGGGTGGGTAGTTTAGTGTGTGATTTTTTTTTTTTTTTTTTTTAAAAACACCCTGTTGGCTGCTGGCAGATTGAGGTTAGGTTGTATTGTGACGGGCAACGCTTCTTTTGAAGATTGAATGCAAATCATTTCTCCTGCAAAGTGGAACTGCTATGCCTCTTTCGCATTAGAGTGCAACTCGGGTTCAAGTATTAGGATCGACTTGGTATTAGATTATATCAGCCACGCTTTTTAGTAATGTGCCATTTGAAATTGTCTTTTTGTCTTTTTTTTTGGAATGTTGTGTGTTTTCAACAGCTATAAATGTAGATGTAGACGGCACAGTGATTTGGCTGAAACAATATGACAAGTTACATCCTCGGGAACAGTATTAGCTTGAGGGATTAAGAAGTGAAGAGGTAAAAGAGGCAGTGATTATGTTAGGGCTGGTGAAAAACTGAGTAAACAGAGAGCAGGAAGGCTAAAAGTGAGGAAGGAGGGAAGAGAGGAGATGAAAGCGAAACAGAAGTCATCAGAAGGGAAGCAGGAGAATATAAGGTAACACTAACCATCTCTCTAACTTAATTTGGTGGTCTCTTTGAACAAAACCTACCCTTAGTGGCCATTTACAGTATCTTAGAGGCCTATTTAAGTTCATGTATAAGTGCGTTAAGTATGAATTGTGAGTGTTTGCGAGGGAGTGTGAAGGAAGACGAAGGGAAAAGGAGTATAATTCTCTGAAAGTAATCCCTAATAAACAGCTTTTGAAGATTGTCTTATAGCTTTAAATGCTATCATTTACATTTGGACTGCATTAAAAATGTGAAACGTATTTTATATTTATATTTTCAATATGGCTCATATGAAATGTATTTCTTTTAACATGCAAAGATGATAACATTCTATGGGTGGGTGTTCACATTTGTGTAAGTGCGTTTCCTGCATATGATGTCCAACGCTGCAATATTGTCATTTTTTTCTCACCTTGTACTTTGAAACGATATCTACAGTAACAGCACTACAAAAGAAGAAAAGATGTGTGAAAAGCTTCTTTGCTGTTTTGTGCTCCCAGTAGGAACAATAGCATTAGCCGGCATCTCAACCTGACAAAATCCTCTTATGTCCCCTCATAAAACAACTAGCTATACACCCCAGGGATATTACAGCAACTGAGTCACTTTAATTTCATTATATATAGTCCTTCTTCCTTTGCAATTATGTCTCATATGCTCTGCACAGCTTTGCATTTCAGTACAAACCTCTGTCCCAGCAACTTCCTCTAATATTTTTCCCAGTGAAATGTGAGTGAGAAATATAATTGTTTGTCCATGCCTCATGTTCATGCCCACTTTTTGTACACTTATTCACGCCATTGAGGGGAAAAAATTGGAGCCATTACAACAGCAGGATCTGATGTTTTCAGCCCATCCTCCCAAGAAAAACAACAGCATAGGTCATAAATTCAGTAGTCAAAAATGACCCATCCAGCAGCCGTATGACCCAGAGAAGTGATGATGTTCAGATGATGTCTATATCAGGTGACAAATTTCCATATTTGGAGGTGGCAGGTTGGGTGGATGGCCAGACAGATAGATGGCAAAAAGTGGACTTAGTGAGTCGGGAGAGTTTTTTTAAAATGATTGACGTAGTGTTTACTGTTGCCACGATGACGAAGGTTGTCTAACTTTAAGAAAGTAGTAACTTTAACCCACACCACGTTTCAAGTGATCATTTTAACCCAAACCATGATCTTTCCATAACCCTAACCAAGTGGTTTTTGTGACTAAACCTAACCTGACCGTAACCACAGTGTTGTCACACCATAAAGCATAATAATTTTTTTTTAACAGTGATTTGGAACTGTTTTGGAAAGCTGCTGATAGAGGCGGCATATTAGAAAACGCTCCTATGGGTCATTCTGGAGTGCATCGTACAATCGACCTATTTGGTCGTTTAATTATGAGGATGTGTTGGATGTTTTCCACCATGGATTAAACCAGGTGGTTTTTTGTTTCCCTCCCACTCTCTGTCTTTTTGTCTATCCATCTGTCTGTCTGAGGATCATCTAACTGTCAAACGGCCCAGTTTCAACAAGCAGCAGCCTGTAATCTGTGCAAATTATATTCTCTATTCACAAACCGATTAGATATGTAATCTGTTGAATCATGATGACAGAAGCAATCACATTACTGCTATCTATTGCCTCTGAAATTGTTCCCAGAGATCAAAGCATTCTTTAACCTAAAAAAAATGGCACAGATTCATACAGTATTTTAATGGATTCTAACACAGTTTGCTTAAGGTTAAGCGACGATCCATTTTTATTTAATTTGTTTTCCCCCCCTTTCAACAACTCTATGCCCCATTTTTGACAACCCATTACTTTTAAAATGAGTCATCATTTGCTTGGTGCAATGAATAGCTTCACCTCAGGCTTTGTATTAGCCTTAAGGAGAGGGACATTTAATTTAAATGTGTGAAGATATCATATATTTTATACTAATGTGAAATCAAACATCATTATAGACATGTAGGTTCTGCTTTATACGAGCATCTGTCATCAAAGTTCAGGTAATGGGGCTCATTGCCATAAACATAATTGCATTTTTGGTGATTTAATTAAAACTCTCTTCTTTAAATTAAAGAAATAATGTCAAGTGTGAATAATAACTCCCTCATAATCCCACTAGTATTCTGCAAATTCTATATTAACCAGAAATAATACTGGAGGCAAACAGCAGGCACAGAAATGAATATTATGGTGCCAAAATTTAATTACAAGCAACATGTGCACCCTCTGTTTGACTGGCAGCTCGACTATACCTGAAGTTCCAAGAAAGGGAGCATTATGTCTGAAATTACTGATAAGGCAATGGTATTATTTTTAAGGCACAAAGGAAGAGAAACCCTGAACATATTCAGGAGCATGCAGAGAGCTGCTGCTGCTCTCACTGCTGAGGCCTGTTGCAGGTGTTTGGTTCTCATCCTGTTGGAACCACCTGTTCATGTTTGATATGCAGATATTAAAGGTGTTCCTGGGTCAAAGATTCAGCTACTTTTAATGCATAGTAAGTGCACTGTCTCACTCTGGTTTTTAATTCCAATCCCAATCATGATTTCAGAGTGAATCCTCACTCTGAGGTTGATGCCACAGATAATGAGCTAGTTTTTTTTTCTATAGAGATATACAGTACTTAGGTGCGTACTCATATTTTACTGCAGTTTAGTTTTGTTTGTGTTTCATCTGATGCCCATGCACCATCCCCACAGCATGGGGATTTGCATTCAAACTGTGTAACGCAACAGTTAAGGGTTTGCATTTTCTGTCACTTTCACTTCAGACAGACAACATGTTCATGCACGTTAGATAACTAAAATATATTTTGGCCTCTCATTATCTTGAGCCCACACCTCTTCTTATGCTCGTCCAATGAAGGCTCACTACAAATTACCTGAAGTCAAGGTTGTTGCACGGAGAAAGACAAGAGAGGACTGAATCAGGATTATAGGCTCCTGTAGGTTCATGTTCTTGTTTATCATATTAAGGTAGGATTTTGGTGAAATTTCAAGTCATCTACCACTTCTCCTCTTTATGATAAATTAACTCCAGCAAGATGAGGGAAATATTGCTTTAGATATGAAAAAAGATTGACTGCAGGATTTACATTTACATCCTCTGGAGACCATGAATATAGGTGCAAACTTTCATGGCAGTCCGTCCCTTAGTTGCTGAGATATTTCAGTCTGGACCAAAGCAGTTGAACGACCGACAGACTGACATTGCCGTCCTTAGAGCCGCACTGCTCGCACGGCAGCAAAAAGAAAAGGCTACTGACGATTCGGTCACCTAATTAATATCTGCATCATATGACCAATGAATGTTGATACAATGATGTGACATGTGCTGTCCACTCTGACTATAAATCATTCATGTTGTTGGCACAGGTCTATAATTCAGGCCCAGTGTGTACAGACATTGGACATTGGGGGTCTGGTAAACTCAGCACATTTAAATGATCTGGTCTCCATTCACCCAGTCAGTACCATCTCCTGTAATGATCAGTTATAATGTTAATCACCTTCAGTTTTTTTTCAGTGCTTTTATCATCTTTTGGAGTATTTGCTATCTATTCATTCCTCATCTTAGCTGTTTTTCAAAGTAGTTATTTTGAAGTAGAGGCTGTTTAAATAGTACAAAGTAGTCACAGTAAGAAAAGAAAGTATTCTGTAAAAAATCAAGTTAATTTTTCTGTTTAATTTAACTTGCCTCCAGCTGTCAGAGGAGTCTTGCTTTGGTTTGGATTGACTGGGTTGTGAATGCCAGATGGTGGGATTTCACATAACTGCAAATAACATTGGCAATTGGTTGAAGCTTTTATGTGGGAAAGAAAAACATGGAAATCGGAGAAGCCGACAACTTGAATAAAACGCCCCCTCCCGCCTCATCTGGGTTTTTGTGGTGTTCCAGTATGCACAAGTTAATATAAAATGCTAAAGAGAATGTCTTTCATATGATAACAGTATATAGCTTGGCAGTGTTTGGATACAACAAAGTGTTTCATTGGTTTCTTTTTCAGTGATTCGCTACCTTTACTAGCTGAATTTGTTTTCTGTTTCATTTCAAGCAAACAAGCCTTAGTTCTAGCAACAGAAGAAAAAAGGGTTTAATTGTGGTGCCTGCATATAAAACTGGTCACATGTAACACTGATGGGATGAAAATTCAAAAGTGAGCAAAAAACCTCAAATCATGCTAAAAACTGGAGCATTTAAATTTCGGAACACATCTTGTTTGCATAGCTGATAGTTATGTAGTTAATTTAAATATCATTCCAGGTGTGAAAAGCCTAATCAAGTACAGTATGTTGTACTGGCAAATAATTCTTTTTTGAAAATTTATGTGAGTGCTAGTCTTTGTATGGCTTGGTTGCCCAATAAGTATCCAAATAAACTTGCATTAAAATTATAAACTGTCATATGATAGTGAGCATAAAGTCTGCATTTACTGTAGGAACTCAAAATTATTGTGATGGGATGGAGGGTTGAACCATAAGTTATAAGTAATAAGTACTGCAATAAGTACTGTCTGTACACCCTTAACTTGACTTAAAAATACTGCCACACCCTACCCAAAATGTTAAATGTTAAATAAGAATAAAGAGCTACAAATTGCAAAAAAAACCAGTGTGTTCTCTGCACTATAGCAAAGCAAATTTTCAATGAATCAAAATTGTTTGGTAAAAATTTGCCCAACTGGGTGAATGTAGCACAGATGCAATACTGGGTTAACTATATCCAGTAGCCATGGGTAGAAAACCATTGGGTCACCAATCAAACTCAAGCCAATAGGTTGTTTTGACCCAGTGTTAGTGTTATTTTTTTATATTATTGTTGGGTTATTTACCCAAACTTTATGATATAATTATAAATTGTGTACTCTAGCTCCTTTTAAACTTACATGGCACTGTGTGTTACTGATTGATAAATGTGTATCTTTTGCAGTTTCAAATGTTCATATTTTCATTCATACTGTCGTATTTTGTATAACTAACAATAGATTTGTGACAGTTTGAAGGAAAAGGCAAACTTGTTGTGACACTGGGTCAGAATTATATTTAGATTAGGTAAATAGCCCAACTTTAATACATAAAATAACGATAACACCAGGTAAAAACAACTCATTGTCTTGGGTCTGATTGGTTTTGGCTCAGTGATTTTTAGTGTGCATTTATGTAACTATTAACTATATTACAGGAAAGGCTGAAATAGAGTACAACCTAACACAAACCCTAACCCTAACCCTAACCCTAACCCTAACCCTATATCTGGGATGAGGAAAAAATGCTTTTACAGTACCTTAATTCATTCGAACCGAGTGGAAACAAACTCAAGGAGTAGTGTTTTAAGAGTCGCTACACAGCTTTAACATAAGCACAAAATATCCCTGACCTGTTGTAAAAATGAGTTCTTGAGCTACAGTGAAAACACAGCCGGACAGAGAGAGAAGCAGAACACTGGGCTCTACATCACACCATGCGACCCGGGTTTCACTGCCAGGACAATCTGGAGAAGAAGGCCTGGGCACAGCTGCTGCCTCAGCCCCATGAGGGTCTCGCGTCTCCCGGCTTGAGCCACCGTCCAGCCTCCTACACAGCCTCTCTATGAAACTGTCAGCTTGAATGACGGAGGAGAAATGAGTTTGGTTGGGATGGTGGACAGCAAATATGAAGTCTAAATATGAAGCTCTGTGTTTCTCATTGTTCCAGTTTCTGTAGCCTTTTCTGTAGTTTTTCCTCTTAAGCCGTCATACTGACTCAAGTTTTATGTTTCTCTCTCCTCTCTGCCTGCGTGAAGGGAAGGAGGATGAGGGCAGAGCAGGCAAAGCACATATGGAGGTCCAGGTCAAGATAACCACACCTGATCTGTCTTGAACTGAGCTCTGCCCACACTGCAGAACACACACTCACACAGCATTTTAATGGCTCCCCGCCTAGCTCAATGGATGGGCTACCATTATTACAATTGTACTATGTATGACTCACCGATCCTTATGGAGCGACTGTGTAAAATTGCTCCCTGAGAGGAGTTGGGGGAGCAAAAAAAGGGAATGTCTGAGGAGACGATAACGCCTGAAAAGAAATCAATTTGAAAATATTACTCGTAATCTGTTTCCCGTAAAGATATGTGACAGAGACGTGCATGAATAGAATGGAGTGATGATAAAATGAATTATTCACAAGCATACTCATGAACACATGTATACAACCAAGAGGTAAAATTAAGGAATGCAGGGTACATGAGCACCTGATTGTTCAGTGTTATCATGACCAAGGTGGGATAGACAAAGAGCTTATTTATTACACAGCAATCACCACTGAGGTATTATAGCCCTGATGGCAGAGGGGAGAAAATGAACACTTAGCCAAAGCCGATAAAGGGACATTACAACTGGGTGTGTCATTGCCCTGTAACAGTGTCTGCCAAGAGGGCAGACATCCATCACTGCACAGTGTCCTGAATGGAGAAGGGCGGGTGGGAGCTTCACAACTTCATCCATCATCCAACTTTTTAATGTTTATTTTAAGTCACAGTGAGGCCAAAACATTTGAATGAGTTGTTTTAAATATTTTAGCTTCTTAATGTTCTGTGCAGGATTTCCTTACTGTTGGCAATGTGGCTGGATATCAAACATCAGTACTTCTTTGGTACAGACTGAAATGTACTGAAATAGTCAGTGAATGTCTGGCCAGATATGTTATCTTTTTTACTAACTATTTGATTAGATTGTTCCTGATTTCAATCACAATTTTTTGCCAATTTTAGACAGTGTTGTTCTAGGGCATCGCTCGAGGGATTGCAGTGGCAGTCAGTCCTCCACTTTGGTCCAGACTGAAATATCTCAACAACTACCAGATGGATTGCCATGAAAATTTCTACAGACATTCATGGTCCCCAGAGGATGAATCCTACTGGTGATTCCCTGGCTTTTTCTCAAGTGCCAACGTGAAGTTTGGATTTTTCGTTTTTAAGTGAAATGTCTTAACTGTTGGATGGATTTCTATGAATGTTCAGACATTCATGTCCTTGGTGACCCTCTGACTTTTCATCTAATCCAATCATCAAGTCAAAATGTTAATTTCACCAATTTGGACAAGTTTGGTTTTGACCAAATACCTGCAAAACTAATGACATTCCCATCAGCCTCAGCTGTAGTTTGTGTTTCGTGCTAATTGAGCATGTTTGTTTACTGCTAGCATGGCTGTAGACTATTTGTCTTATTATTAGACAATATTTCATGTATGAGAACTTACTGTATGTTAAATAAAAAAACTTTTTTGAACACATATATATTTATAATTCTCAGATATGCTATCTTTTTTTGTTTTGTTTCAAGAGGGGGTGTTTTTGTTTGTTTTGTAATGTATTCAACTGTTAGTTTTCTTGAATCTCCACTAGGGTTTTGTTGTTGCTGTCCTCTTTTGCATGACTTAATAAATAAAGCAGCAGAGGGAGATTTTGGGCATGAAGTGGTCAGCCCTACTTTGGATTGCTCTACTGGTGTTGCTCCACTTTGAGAGGTCCCCAGTCATCTTCGTGATGTGAGCAGTGTGTTAATCTCTCTCTCCCCGACTCCCTCTATCTTTTTCCTGGCTGCGAGGAGCAGAGTCGAGCTTTGGAAATAGATCACATCAGAAGGGACGCTTGGCTCCTGATGATGGGCACCGTGTTTGTTTCATACATGCATGATGAGTAGCTCAGCTCTCGGCGGGGGCAACCAGTTACGTATGGCATAATGCTGCTGCTCGTGGTCAATGTGTTGCCTAGTCACAGCTCCCCCTGGGAGAAAAGACACGCTGTGCCTCATACTTTTTCTATTTGATATAGCAGTGTGTATTCTGATGTGTTCACGTGTGTTTACTGGTGCGAGAGACAAGCATGTGATCTGAACACGGGCTCATACAGAGCGCTGAATTGTTTCAGAATCTTAAGAAAATGAAAGGTTGTGTATGAGTGTGTGTCGCTGTTTTTGTGCACAATTTGTAATTACCTGTATATATACTGTAGATGCATTCGATTTTTAGGGCTGCAACTAATAATTATTGTCATTATCAATTATTATCTCTACCATCATTTAGTTAATAAAATGTCAAAAAATAGAGAAAAATGCCAGTCACACTTTCACAGAGGCTTATGTGGCATCAAATTGTTTGCTTGGAATGGCAAACAATCCAAAACCAAAACATATTCAAATTGCAACAATATAAAACAGAGAAAAGCAGCAAATTTTGAAGAAGCTAAACTTGAAATGATAATCAATTATCAAAATAGTTGCTGATTATTTTTCCTGGCTATCAACTAATTGATTAATTAACTAATCATTTCAGCTCTAATGTTTTGTTTTGCACACATGAACACTATATTTGCATATGTGTGTAGCACAGGAGGTATTAGAGGTGTTAGATGGCCTTGAGTTTTCACAACGTCTTATGATTAATAGTGACACACCTGGTGGAGATATATAGAATAGGAGTTTGTGCATGTAATGAAATTGTAAAGTGTAATCCGAGAGACACCAAATCTCATAACTCATGGTGCAGACGGCAGAGAATGCTCAGGGTCAGCTCAGCGTGAGAAAACCTGCCACAGATGGGACTGTGGAGGAGGGATTAGTTTGTATCATTTTTTAATATCTCCGGCATGGCTTGTAATGCATTAATTCAGACATGCATTGAATTTATTGGAGAACTAAGGCAGGGTGAGAGGGAAAAAAAGACATAGGTAACCCAGCTAGAGTGGTGACCCCTTTCATAAGCCTCAGTATGCACTGAACCTCAGCAATCACTATCTTAATATATAAGAGATCCTGCGGAAATCTGCTGGACATACAAGAATCTCCGGGATTTGATGTGTTTTTTTTTATAAAGAAGATATGTATTCTTGTTTGTCCTTTCAGGATTTCAGGAGCTACACGTGATGCATTATTGAGATGAAAGCAACACAGTATGCTCGTACAAGCTGTTATTTTTTTTTGGATTTGTTTCCTGCAGACTGTTTTTCCATGTAAAAACTTTCTTTATATATTGTTTCCTGGACCTAAGCTTAATGGAGGGTGGTCAGGAGAATTCAGTAGAGAAGCGAGCACTCCACAGATCCATTTGGTCACAGATCCCTCGCACCTCTCTCAGTCTATTTCTCTGTCTTTCTCCCTCACTGTCTTTCATCTTACACCTCTCTCACCCACCACCTGTCCGTCAAAACCTTCACAATCGAGCCTCTATCTTTCACTCCATCACCCCATTTCTCCTCCTGCATGCTCCTTCCACTTCCTCCTCTCCCCTGCTCCCTCACTTTGATACTGGTCATGCCCGGCCCACAACTACTTTGCCAGTGTGCCTGATTAAAATGTAGCCCTAGAAGAAATAAAATATGTGAGGAGAATTTCATAGTTTCAGCTTCCAGCTTCTTGTACTCCGATAGCGTCTGCAGGAGCATGCTGGTGGAGACTGGTGGTTTGTGTTTTATTTTTTCCTTTTTCCTCTCTTGGTGGTTTCTGGCTCCAGTCACCATGTTTCTCTCTGGGTGTTTCTGGATCAAGACATGGCAGTTCTCACTGCTGAATTATATAAAATCTTTGCTTGGTTTTTAGTTAATTAGCCCGCGCAAAGAAGAAGCAGGGGGGATGGAGAGATTGATGGCAAGAGAGAAGGAATGGTGTGTGCGCAGGCGGCGAGGGTAGACTTTCCCTCCTTTAACTTGGTCCAAGTTGGCCCAAAGGAGGTTACTGGGGAGGGAGTCTAGGTCAGGGCTGAAGAGGGAGAGGAGTGCAGAGCAAACTGAACTTGAGGCTGTGTGGGTGCATCAGAAAACCATCTCACATCTTAACTGCCCTCACATTGGCAAATTTCATTATACTCCTCATGCAGAGCTTAACTGTCAGCATGTGTGAGAGGACCCTGACATGTATTTTACCAATTTATTCTTTTGATGTTATTACAGATTCTGAACAAAGGAATTATCTGTTGAAGGGCTGTCCACAGTTTGTGTGGAAGTTACCAATATGTGAGTAGCCTCGCACAACCAGCCCGCAGATTTTGTTCACTCACTGTGGTCTGATAAACCTGGTTTTATATCAGCATGTGTTAGCGGCATCATCAGTGAGTATGGACCCCACTAACCCTATCTTTAAATAATGTATAAATAACTGACCATCTGAATGTGGGATTCTCATTTCAAAACAAAACAAAACAAAACAAAACAAAACAAACAGTGTGCTCTTTACATTTAAAACAACACTTTTCAACAGTGTTCTCCGACAAGTGACCTTTTGTGGTCATGCATATAATAACTGAGGGTCCTGTGGTGAGATTGTTCATTCGATTGCTGTTTTCAAGGTGAAGAACGAAATTTGAATCTCAACTTTTAACCCAATGTGGACAAGACGTCCTTAAAGTGCCCCGAAAAATTGAAATTTGATCATCCATGACAGCTGGGCAAATTCCATCTTCTGAAGCTCATGCGATATGACTGAAAGCTCCAGAACAGTAACTTAAAGGACCTTGGGTTGAGATTGTTTTATCACTTTCATCAAGTTGTTCTTTTAAACCATGACCACAATCTTTCCTTGACCTTAACTAAGGTAAGTGGTTGAGTTGGGTACATAAACCTGACCAAACCATAACCATAAGTGGCACATCAGAAAACATTCACATAGTTTTTGTAACAGTCATTGGGTTTATTTTGGAAGGCAGTGACAATGTCATACTGCTGATATAGAGGCCAGATCAGAAAATGCTCATATGGACTGTTTTCGAAGCAAATTACAAAAGACCTAATTTATCATTTTTGGTACAAGGATTTGTTGGTTTTGCTTTTGCTTTACTTGGATAAATCTGTGTTGATTCAAATATAGGCATTGCAGTGGCTGGGTTGTGTTTACATTTGATTTAGATCTGCAATGCCTATTAATATTCAGAAGTTGGAAGGGGACAAGTGGTGCTGAGTTGAAATTCAAAATACAGCACTACATATCACCATAATCTAAACCACTTGTCATAGTTCATCCAATTAGTCCAGGTTCCAGAATCAATTTCCCAGAGACTGTTTTCAGGATTCAAGATCATTTCATGGCAAAAATGAAGCTTGTGAGATTAACGCTGATATTGAAAGAATAACGTGATCTGAATTGGTGATTGATAAAAAATCACGATGCCCTCATTTATAAAAAATAACTAAAAATAAGGATCCTTTTTCTTTTAAACCTTTATTTAACACTGTAACTAGCTAATTAACAACAAACAACTCAATACTTTTTTCCAGTGGATAAAAGTTCAAATTATGATGCAAATTCAAACTCTGGCCTTAATAAAGATAACTGAAACTGCAATCCTTGTCACTCACTCTGAACACAGCTGGATCATGTGCACATATCCAAAAAAACCCTGCTTTCTCTCTATTTGCCGTGGTCAGAAAACCGCAGATGTAACCGGTTTTCTGAAGCCTCCGTTCACTTTGCTCACCAGATGACACCCTCCCCTCGGCAAATACTTGGACCAGACCCCAACCTGCATGTAGCGACATGACCAGTCGCTGACAGTGACATAATGTGGCACCTAGAGAAACAGACAGGGAGAGAATGAGGGGTAGGACGTGACAGACAGGGAGACAGACGCAGAAACAGACACATATGTTCCACCAGTGTGAGGCTGGACATCTCACTGCAGAGAGCTGTGTATCTATATGCTCAGCTGAAAGGAGTGTGAACAATGTAATGCAGCATAAACAAGGAGGGCAACAGCAGCACAGTTTGAATCCCTGAAGGACTGACCGGGGAATGCTGATCTTACTCTTCTTCCTCTCCTTATGACTTTGGGCAGAGAAGTTGGCAGCAGTATAACCTTAAACTTTCAGTGCAAGTCTGCTGTAGTGAAATGTGTTGCATGACCGACTGCATGTAGCTCAACTAACTACTGTTCAGGCAGTGAAAAGAAAAATTCTTGAATGAATCAAGTTAATGTGCGTATTCTGTGATCCAGATGATCCCTCCTGTACACAGTATGACTTTCCATTTTCCCCTTTTTTGTAACAAACTCTACAGTTAAAACCATGGCGTCTTATTTTTTTGATGTTTACTGGATTTGAAGTCCATCTGATATTAAATTCTGTAAGCGTTTATTCTGCTACAGAGTACAAATCTGCTTCTCTGAATTGTATGCCCTGTGCTCTTTGTCTGAGAAAAATCTGTACCTGAAAGGGAGAAATTTATATTTTATATTTTTGGTTTCATAGTGGCATCCTGGTCTGTTCTGTGAGAATGCTGTTGTTTCTTTTCTATGTAGACAGAAATTATTTGAATAAAACCAAACAAATAATTTTATTGTTAGCCATGGTCCACTGACTTCCTTCATGACATTCATAAAACAAATAGCAAGACCGGGCAGGTTAAGAAAAAAACTTAAAATCCCATTCAGGTAGATTACCCCAAACAATGTAAAGATAATGAACTATGCATGATGATGATGTCAGACCACAAACACTTTTTTGATGATGATTAACAGCCACACAACACAGAAAGGACCAGACTTTGAACCATAACCCACAATAGCTTTCCAGCTGATTCTCCTTCACCCAGTCCCTAGCATCACAGGCACGGGACTCAAAATCAAGTTTGTGCATCAGGACATACTTGTCTGCAAGAGCAACAGCCTCAGCAGCAGTTTTGACTTCATGCTCATTAATATAGGTAGCAGCATTGCTCGGCAGAGAATTTTTGAACTTCTCCAAAACCATTGCATTGCACAAATCAGCAAATGTTTTAACTTCCAAAGCCGAACACCACTGATTAAAGTGAGTTACCAACTCCCTGGCAAAATCCATATGCGTCTGCTTACTTGACCTTTCCCACGTTCTAAATTTCTGCCTGTAGGCTTCTGGCACCAACTCATACACTTTTAACACAGCAGCTTTGACTGCAGTTTAACTCTGGCTGTAACTCACAGGAAGGGAAGCATAAGCTTCTTGAGCCGTACCAGTTAAGACGCATTGCAATAGCAATGTACGCTCAGAATCAGGCCACCCTCTACTGTCAGCCACACATTCAAATAGCAAAAAGAAGGTGTCAGGATCTCTTTCACAAAACTTTGGCACCAGACGCAAATTACCAGCCACATCAAAACGTGGAGGAGACTCTCGAGACACAGAGGAATCATTAGAACCTGAGCCCACTGCCATCTTACTATCTCGAATCAAAGTCAATTTATACTCTTCCAGCTTGAGCTTTTTCATCTCTGTCGCCTGCTTCAATTTTTCAAGAGCCAATTTCTCCCTTTCTGTTTGTTGCTGAAACTGCAACAAAAGTAGTTCTTTCAGCTGCACAAAAGTTAAACCGCTGTTTAAACCAGAAACAGACAGACCAACAAGCTTAGGAGCAGCTCCATCAGAATGCCCCTCACCTTTGAAAACACCCTCATCAAAAAAATTAGCTTTCAAAATTGCTTGTATGTTATCTTTTAAGCGTCTATAACCAGCATCCATTTCAAAATGGTCAGCAGTATTCAACAACTGCTCCTTACTATAGTGATCCAAAACGTCCTCTGCTAGGGCCTTCAAAAAAATCCTCAATACACGCCATGACAATAGAACAACACCTAGGCAATAGAAGCATATTATGTACTGCTATACGAGTCTTACGCACTAGCACAGGACTGCACAGACCATCAAATGCACATAACAGAATGCACCAATAGCCCAATGGAACAGTGAGGCAACCAGAGAACTGGTGACCCCTTTGTAACCAAGAATGTGCCCATTAGACTACCGTTCTAAGCACGTTTAATAGTACAAATTCCCCCCAGTGAATTCCAAAGGGTAACCGTTCTACAGCCTAATCAGGGTGTAAGCTCTGACAACCTACTTTGAATATGCACCTGACAGCCGGTACTACCTGCTATGAGCCTCAGAAATCACTAGAGTACATGCAATCTGGTGAAACAAGCTAACCTCTCCTTTACTCAAACACCCACAGCTAACATTCCAAATATCAACACAACAAAACAAGACACTAGAGAATTATACTTACATGTAACCAATTATACCGGTTTAGAGTGACTCCCCCGTAGTGCACTTCTACAACCTCATTCACAAAATACTCCAAACTCTGGATGTGGTACCAGTGCAGCAGAGACCAATACCACTTTTTATGCACAAAGACCGTGAGAGAGAAAAACCGCGCTAGTACAACTCACTAAAAACACTGCAAACAATGAAGTCTACTTGCCGTAAGAGGTAACAAATTTAACCAAACCAAGCAAAATTACCACTATACCTCCAAAAACTGTTAAGACGAGCCCTCATTTGTCACAGCCTGGCTCTAAATTGACTTGGCTCTAGACGGTGGCAAAAAAAGGGAAGTCACACGGGTATTCCATATATTAAAGTAAAGTAGTAAAGTAGTAACAAATTGGTGGGGTGAGTCTGTAAGATCATTAATGTAGGGGGTGGATGAGTGAGTGTTTGCTGTATAGGTGTTGTAGGGTGGAACAAAAGAGGAATAACTAAACAATGCAGGAGTGTGTGGGGGGGAGAGAAGAGAGAATCTGAACTGGCAGCTTCACATCTGGGCCCAGCGGGACACACCTGGGCCCGGAGTGCCCCATCCTGCTAATCAGCCTGCCCTCAGGTACCTGGCCTTGCAAACAGAGCACAGCAGCAGCAAGCAAAGCAGAGGGGCCATCACAGTTAGTATGGCGGCTACGTCAGAGAAACAACTGTCCAGTCAGAGTACAGTATGTAAATTACCTGCTCAAAGAAACACACCCACAGAGCTACAGATTCAACTGTAGAGGCCGGAGACTTTACATTTCTTTGTATCTATGTGTGTGAACACACCGTTACAAGCATGGAGATGTCTTTTGCTGCTTCTTGGCGTGTTGAACGAGCAAACAAAACCAAAAAAACATCCACTGGAAGAAAAAGTACAATGCTAACGTCAGATTGCACTTTACTATTGTTTTTTTAGTTGTGACACATTGATAATCTTAAAAGCTTATCTGCCAATGTCAGCATCGGTCAGTTTAGATGCTAAATCCTGTGTCTCTTTTACTTCAAGACCAAAAACGTAAGTTGCAGTTACCAGCGCTAGTTTGTAGTCGTTAGTTTGTTTACATTATGTCTCCGTGCTCCTCATGGTTTAGCTGTCAGTCCTGGCCCGCCCACTTCAGGCCTCTGCCTGAAGGCTAAAAGAGCATTTCAGATATTTTTAAAAAATTCCTTTAACTATTCTTTATTCATTCAAGTGGTTGCTAGTCTTCCTTGGGTCCATATGTTACTTTCACTAAGACAATAAATTTGAAAGTCACTTTGACGTTTATTTTTACTGCAAAAAGGAAGGACTTAAGTGGTTTCAGTTGAGCTTTAAGATGACATTCTTATAACATAGACTGGTCACTGCTTTGTTTTTGCTCTCCATTCTGTCTTTCACAACTCTTCAATATTATCCTATGAACCTTTTTGTTTTCTAGGTATTCATTTCCTTGACAATGTTTTTTTTCTCTCACTTTTTGTAGTTGGATGTTTCTTGCAGTTGAGATAAGGAGGCCAGTGTGATCTCATGTCTTAGTACATCAGACAGCAGAGTATTGAGAGGCCAGCGTCGTGTCCTGATGGCCTGCTGAGCCACATAAATCAAACACATGCACACACAAGGACAGAAAGAAAGAGATTAAAAAGATATTTGTGAAAGATTGACTACTCTGTTGCCTTGTAAAATAGAACTGCCAAAGGCTAAAAAAAAAACTAAAAAAAAACATACTACTGTATATACGTACCCGTACAGCAGTCTGTTATCAAAAATCCCTGTTTAGACCTTGAATGAGTAAACCCTCGTTTCAAGAGCGACACACACCCAGAATTTATGGCGTAGTCTACAAGCTGACCATCATTCTTGCGATCAACTTAAGGACTTAACCTTAGAGTAATATCAAAAAATGATGTGTCTACAAATTTTGCTCCTACATCATTGTGTGCCTCAAGGTTTATCACATCTTACAAAATCTCATCAGGCAAAGCAATTTGTATTTAACTGGATGTGCATTATTTGGAGATTGCCACATCCACTAAATAGAGATTAAAATGAGATTTACAAATGAATGTTGCTGATAAATGTTTTTTGTAATTTTCCCCGACGTTTAATCCACAAGGTCAGTACTCCCCACAAGCCCCCCTGACTCACCCATATCAATTCTGTAATTCACATTCCTCCCCCACCATTTTTTTTTTTGTTTTTGCATTTCATATCAGATACACTACCTGCTACACTTATTATTAACTACACAACATGGATTACACAAGGCTTTGAAATTTAATGTTTGTTTCAATAATATGTGTGTTTCAGACCACATTAATATTTGTGTATCCCTCCTACCCATAATACTGCTGCACCTTAACATCTCCGGTTTCTTTATGCACGTTGCCTCAACAATGATTTCTATTTTGGTAAAAACTGATTTTCATCTGTGATAACAAATGTTCCTCGTTGAGATATTAACCCACCGTCCCATTTTCATTTACCACGTCTGATGTAGCAAAGATTAGATTCTGTTGCCAAATGGTTTAGTTAATGATTTCATTTGTGTTCTTCATTGAGATATCAAACCCCGGTGTCGCCTTTACATTCACATTTCCAGTTTGTAGAGATTACATTCTGTTGCCAAATCATTTCATACTTGTTTTATAGATCATACCGAATGTCATGTTAGATGTCAATCCTTTAAGTCTCAGATGTTGTCTGTCTATATGCACATGCAGTAGAGGATTTGTGCTAAACTCCTGTTCCCACTGCAGTAAATGTTCATATTTTATTTCTTTCTGATTTTAGGCACCAGAAAATACTGGAAAATTATGTGGCAAACAGATAATTGCATGACATAACTTTACAGTGCAATGTTTGCAATGCTGTTTGCAAAACATGCAAAACAAGCCCTTTATTAAGTCAGTGAAGTGATTTTTATGCTGGAGTCAAGCGTAAGACATGAGAATGTCAGTGATGTGTCATCTATAATTTAGTCTTTAAAGCTGTGATCTAAGAGTTTAAATAAACTTTTTCTCAAGGGATTGTACTCCTTCATAAAGCTACGTTTGTGCTTGGGTACTTTTTTAGCTACATTTGTTTGATTTTGTTGGATTTCTTTAAGCGATATTATATTATTAAATTTGCAATTTATGGTTTTTAGCAAAAAGCCATTATATTTAGGTTTTGCAAATTAGCAATAGTCTATCTATGATGCTTTGGGACTTAATTAAATAATGAATTCATCACTTTTTTGTTGCGGATTTGCCATCTACTGTGGTTTAAGAACATGTGAGAAAAGATGTCATGCAGTTCTCAGTAAGGGTTGGTGTAAAACGGAGCTTGTCACAAGTGGATTCACAAAGATTATGCAGTGGCTGGATAAGCTGGCAATTTTATTTGTGAAATGTGTCACCAATTTAAATTCAGCTCAGTGCTGTTTTTCTTTCTCGTTTCTAGTTAGTTTTGTTAATGTTATGTTCTGCGAGCCCTCTGAAAGGGTCATAGAGGAATGAAGTGATTTTTCTCAGGCTAAGAGAACCCAGAAACCCATTTCCTATTGGCTGGACAAAGAACCTTTCCAAAATGGAAAGTGCTATTTTCCATAGAATATTGTTCCTAGGGGCATGACGGTCATGCTGAAACCATTTGTAGGATAAAGGAGAAAATGATGTACTGAAATATATTAAAGGTAAACCTTTGATGGTTTCAGTACATAATTTTGGCTCGGTCGTTACAGGTTATGTTGGAGTAGTAAAAGAGGAAATCTACTTGTTTTCCCTGTCGACTGTTCTTTCTGTGTTGTTATGAACTAAAATAGCAAAAAACAAAGCAAAAGCTGTTATTTTACAGCATAAGTGTTGTGTGTAGCGAATGCAGAACCACTTAGGAGGAGGCTCGGCCAATCACACAGAACCATAGTTTTGAAATGGAGAAACAGCCAATCAGTTTGGATACAGATTTATCAGTTTCTTGTCAACATCAAAGGAAAATGTGGAGGTGGTGCAGTACTAGCAGAGGTCACTGTAGAATAAAAATCCACCCTGAATTTTATTTGGCAGAATTCTTCAAATGTTATTTTGGGATGATAAATGCAGCAACTTGCACAAACAATACATTTAGTTTTCGCTACACTTTTAAAGTAAATTGACTTGGTGTGGATTAGTAATAATTACGGCACTTTTCGAGAAGGCTCAGTTTCAGTTTAGTTTCCAATTACCAGCTAATTGGGATTGTTCAGGGGTGCCTGTGAGCAGCTTTACCAAAGGCCACAAACAAATTTGTAAAGAGTGGGCTGCTGGCCTTATTGCCTTGAGGTTGTATTGGCAAAGCTAACTCAGTGTGTTTAGACTGTTGTGTTTGTGGGTTAATTGTTCCCTTGAGACCAAGCCAACCGAGACGATCTGAAGAACTCTGTCATCCTTCCTTGTCATTCTGAGGCCGCTGGAAAGGGTGATAGATAAGAACTGTGCGAGGAAAATGACTGTATATCACTGTGGAGAAGGCGTGATGACTCTATGAAGGCATGAGAATGTGATAGATTCATATATTTGGGGTTAAAGGGGGAGAGAGAACATTGTGGCCTTCATTCATCATTATATGTAATTATATAAGTGTAACTTATATGTAACTTTTTGTTTTAACCAGTGGAAAGTAACTGGGTATATCTAATCCAGGAAAATTCTGAGGTACTTGTAAGAAATAGTAACCAGGACATTGTTTCTGAAAAGATTTTTGTTGGTGCTCCCAGCACACCAAACAAAAGCTCGATTACATTGCTGTAATAGGAGAAATCTCAGCAGCAGAAATCTCAAAACCTGAGCAAATAAAACCAAAACTAACTAGGGAAACATGGTTTGATTGATTTTGGTGAACTGACACTTTAATTAAATGCCAACATATCATATCACATTTAGAACGGTCCATTAATGTAACAGAGTTAACATAGTGGGTGGTTTGTAGATTTTTGCGACAAAAATGAGCATGATTCATAGTGTGAATCTCCCTTTTCCTTTTTCCAGGTTTGGTGCAGTATGGGCAGAAATCAGATTGCTAGAAGTTAGTGTTTGCTTTGCTGAAAGCTTCAGAGTGCAAGATGCATAATGTCATTACTGATTCAGTCAGCAGAGGGGGTTGTCAGGAAGGAAGAGGAGGAGGAGGAGGAGGGTGCAAAATAAAATAAAACAATCTCAGCTAAAATTAAAAAATGCCACAAAATGAAATAAAGATGAGTGCTCCACTGAGCCACAGACTGAATATAAAAGACAATCCTGTGAAATATACATGGCTGGTTGGAGTGTTGAGCAGAATGCTAAGCTCTAAACTCTACCTGTAACCCACAATACAGGCCCTGATCCAGAGCCTGTTGATCATCTCAGAACATTTGGGGATCAAATCAACCGCTGTGATCAGACCAATGGAGCTGTTTCCTGCTCACCTAGGCAACAACAGACAGGAAGACATAGAAGGGAAGAGACCATCTCCCATATTTAATAAGATTTGGTGTTATTTTTTCCTGTCTGTAATGCCTTTATTATTGCAGATTGGCTTAGCGGTGAAAGGTATTGATTGTGAGTCAGAGCCCCAACTGAGACTGAAGAGAAAGAAACAGAGATGGAGAGATGGAGGGTGTGGGCTGTTACCAGCAGGTGATTTGTATGTGTTTAAAAAAACACGTTTTTTCCCCATCACGCAAGGATTTGTTTTTGTTTTTTTTCCCAGCATACTTTACTCAAATGAGTGGGGTGCATTTATTTATTTGAATAAATCAAAGCAGTTGTATTTCAGTCTCTGACATGGGCCTTTTTTTCAGAGAGATTTTTGCAACAAGACCTATTGTGTAGAGATAATATAACAGTAACAATGGGTATATGGTGTGTGTACTTGCATGTAGCAACATGGCCAGTGAATGCTAGAAAAATACACATATACATGTAACATCATCTAGAAGAGACAGCCTGAATAAAAGAGAACATCATTTTTTTATTTTTGCTCATTTGACTATGAAATAACAGAGAGACATTAAATACATGTTCCATATTGATTTTGGAGTTAAGATAATGTTCATAATTTAATGGTGCTTAATTATGTCCTATTGCTCATTCAATCCCACTTAAGCCAACATGTTCTACAGTAGGATATTTAATTGTTTTGCTGTCTCCAGCAAACCCTGACTAAAAATAATGACTTGGAGAAGCATGAAAGAAAAGATATATGGAGATGATGAGTGAATGATTGTGTTCATGTTCCTATTCTTAGCCTTGCAGTGGGGAAGCAGGGCTAATGATGCTTCCTGACCTTAATGCTTAACACTCAAGGTCAGCCCACCACTGATGCATTGTGGGCAAGGTGTCCTGGACCGCAGAGGAACACGGCAGATTGAGCTTGTTGTTGTTTGCTGTGACTTTGCCCCAGAATTTATCACTGTTCTCCCTGAAAGAATAAAAGATACAATCACAAAACAAGCAATTTATTCAGCAGTGCAGCTCAGAGGGAACTACCGGCACTTGTTCTATGAGTTACAAATCCAATCTTTAACTTTCTTCATATTATGCACTGGCAATTTCACACTAATGCTAATGGGAAAATAATGCAAGAGAGACAAAAGATTTAGGATTTTCAAAGAGACAGAGGAAGTTGTGATTGAGCTACCCTGCTAGCTTTACTAATAGTTCATCTCTACCTTTTAGAGTTAGGAACATTTCCTCCAAGTATATCAGAATCAACATTATTATGCCATGTATGTTTACACGTATAAGGAATTTGAATCTGGCTTCTAGTGGCTGTTGATGTACTCACAACAAAGTTCAGGAGATGCATATGGACATACAGCCAAAACAAGGACAACAAAGCAGAACAAGTGAACACAGGTGAACACAAGTAGGTGAAAAAAAATAGATACATATATATATAAAACAACAAATGGACAACAGCATACAGTGTCTGTATATAGGTAAAACTATTTTTGTAAATTGTAAAGAGGATAAAAGTAATGCAGAGGTGGGTAAGAGGGCAAGGAATGCTGAAATAAATATTGAATGGATAAATATTGTATGGGTCTTGTCCAATAGAGACAAAACCTGAGTATGCAAATTACGCCCTTTAATCTTAATTAATTAATGAGAAACAGGTTGTGTTTGCAAACCAACGCACCATCCTTAAGTGTTTTTCTCACCTGTTTTGAAGGAGCAAAAATAGCTGAAAGAGATGATATGGAAAAAGTAGAAAAAGAAAAGAGAAAAGAAAACAGAATGAGAAGTCAATGCAGAGGAAGGTGCAACTGGGAGGAAGGCTAAATGTTTACTAGAGGGAGGGAGAGTCAGCCTGTCTCTCTAGCTTGGATCATTAATTTGTGTTCTAATTAGCAGGAATGCCACAGTTGGAATGTGACGCCTGCGTAAGGACGAGGAGTGGGCGAGTGTGTGTGCGCGTATGTGCGTATGTGTGTGTGTGTCCTGTGTCTGTGACCTGCCCTGGCTCCAAGTCTCCTGGCTTGTTAGAAATGACAGATTGACGCTCTCCTGCACCCCCCACCCACCAGGCCCACCCCAGTCCCCTACCCAACCTACCCATCTGCTCTGGAAACTCGCCAGATCTTTAAACCCGTCTTGTGTTTATGCCGTGTGGGCGTTTGTGTGCGTGCGTGTCAGTCAGTTCAGTTTTGTCATTGTAGAGCTGGCTGGACCAGTGGGGAGCTCAAGAAAATTCTAGTCATGTTTTTATTGCATCTATCTTTTTTTTTTTTTGCTATTGTGAATGCCAAGGCCAAGCTCGTTTTGTTGATATAAGCTTTTTTTGCCTTTTAAGCACAGTGTCCAAACTGTGGCTCTGCTACACAGAACATGATGCCATTGACATCTTTCAGTAAATCAAGTTTGTTTGGTCAAGATGCCTTGGATTCAAACCCGCCAGCTGAGGGAAACTATGAATTCTTGTTAAGATTCCCACCCGCTAACCATCAAAACAGATCTGTGTAAGAGCTGGAACTGACTTCATAGGTCGCTGTTCATTTCCTGTGTTTTTTCACCCATTGTGGATAAACTGTTTCAGCCAAGCTTTTCATCAGCTGTCCCCTGATTTTTAAAGACCCAGACGGTGCAGTGAGCCTTTGCCTCCCCAGGGCCTGAAAACATTCATTTAGATAGTGCCAATATCCAATCTTCCAATACGTTTCTTCTGGACATATCTTTAAGGAAAAAACGAAGGAGAGAAATGTATTAGTGTTGATATCCTTTGGTCAGTGACATCACATTTATAAAGGCCGTGTGTGTTTGTGTGGATGGAAATGTGTGTGTGTGTGTGTGTGTGTGTGTGTGTGTGTGTGTGTGTGTGTGTGTGTGTGTGTGTGTGTGTGTGTGTATGTGTGTGTGTGTGTGTGTGTTTACTGAAGCTATTCCAGTAAAGCCTCTAGCCCAGGGACAGAGGAGAGCTGCCCCACACGGTAATTGAACCACAGATCCTGCTGGACCATTAGTCACGAGTCTTGGTCTGTCCAGAGCCTTTTATCGCTGTTGAATCAACACAAGCAGTGTGAATGAGTGCAGGTCAGTAATACGAACACACAGCTATCATACTGTAGCAGTGCCATATATTCCTTTATACAAATCTTCTGCTACAGGTTCTCTGTACCTGAGAAAAACTGCTCGAGGCTTTTTGTTTGCAGAAGTCACAAAAAAAAAACAGGGTTGGGCAACATGATGATAATGTGAGATGATAGCAAATTATCCACACCAAGAAATGTATTTATTATTTAAATCTATTTTACAAGATCTTGGTACATGGTGACATGGCTTCACAGAAGTGATACAGGGCAAGAAGAGTGGTCAGATAAAAAGAGAGATTTTAAACAAACTCCCAGTTAAGTTAAATGTACTTCAAAAGCAAAAGGAAGGCAAACAAAGATATCATTCAAACTGTCTGTCATAAACATCCATCACAGTTCACAGACAGACTGAGCGATTATTACTAAAGTGTGCTCACTTGTGATTTGACCTCTTTGACCCCTTGTGGTCGTTTACTTCTCTGATCATCACACTGCTTGTTCTTTTGTAGCCATGTTACCATGTTCCCAGATCTCAGCAGTACAGCTAGGCCCCCATATATCAGTCGATATATTGGCTGATATTAGCTTATTACGGGTGTATTTGTACCAGCATATACGTTGTCCAATAAGTAACAAGAAATTACAGTATAGACATGCCAAAGTTGTGTTTGAGGTGTATTTCTCAACTGCAAAATGTCCTGCTCAGTAGATCACAGACACAACTCTATAATAACCTAATTTAAGGGACCGTTGAAATAAAACAAAATGTTTTAATCTGTTTATGTAAAAAAAAAAAAAGAAGAAAAAAACACTATCAGCCAATATGTTATTATCCATTTAAAAACTAAAAACTTCAAACATCAATATCAGCCTCAAAAATCCATCATTGGTCGGTTATTCTCAGCAGTTAACATTATAATTAAAGTGTAATCGTAATCGATAGAAACAAAAGACAAAGCAACAACAAAAAACAAACAAACACTCAAGCTGTAATAAACACCACAAATCATCATCATATTATTATCTTATTATCTCTGGTTGTGTTTGGCCATTGCTGCCAGTGCTCCAAATCAATAGTATAGATTATTATGACAAATTTTTTCACTATCATCAAGAAATTTAGGTATTAAATTGTTAGATTTTTCACTGGTTTCCCAGAAACAGACATTACCATCTAGTTATTTTGTCTTTAAACATTTTATCTTTTAATTTACAAACAAATTTATTAATTGTGATTTATATCAACATGAATTACCAGTGTTACCATCCCTATAAAAACACATTACAGCTTTGTGATGATTCGGTCTTATTCTACAAAATTTGAAGCTTCAGCATTAACACCAGTTATGTGTCTCTGTAGCGTGCACAGATGTGTGGGCATCTGCAGTCAAGAATGATGTCTATGTGTGTGTGTGCACATCTGGGTATTGACAGTGACCAAGCGATCAGCCACTGGGCATCGCCCTGCAGGTGAGATGACCTGAGCTGGTACAGAGAGCGAGCGAGAGGAAAGAGGAATACCGCTGTCCTCAGTAATGTTTTGGGCCTGATGGAAAGACAGCGGGCAGGCAGACTGGCAGCCCAGAGAGATATAGGCCTACTTACACCAGTGGATGGTATGACACAAATAACTGCAGTGGACACAATTGTCTGTGGAAAGACAATCCTGTGTTTCTCATTTCTGTTCATATCTAGTTTGATATTGGGTCTTGGAGTGTGAAACCAAGTCGAATGATGGAAGAGTACGGTCTCTGGAGGAGGGTGAGCAAAGAGGAAAGAGAGAGAGGGAGTGTGTGAATGAATGTTTCGGACAGTTCTGGATGAGCGGAGACACTGACAGCTTCTCTCTCTTTTTGTCTTTCTCTCTCTCTCTTGTCTCCCTCTCAAAATATCATTACTGCTCTATTCAACTCCTCTTCATCTCCAGAGAGGATTTTCTATGAAGTCCAGTACACACTAAGCAGTCGTTGGATTGATTAGGTTTCTCTCTACAGTATACACCCGCCCCCATCTTGCAGCTCGTCCTGAGGAACAGAATGAGAGCAGGGCCGCTGGTCAGCACTCTGGTTTTCTGCGTCCAGATGGTGGATGTGAAAGATCCCAGTTAGGGGTCCCAATGCTGTGTCCTTGAAGCCGGATAGTGATTTATACACTGGCAAAGGCATTCAAAAGGCAGGAGAGGAGAAAACTTGTTATACATTGTGTACTCGATTTGTGTATGTTTATGTATTGTCTGCCTCTTGTGACGTGTCGTTTCTAAATTCTTTTCATGTGATTAATACAACAGAAAAGAGACATTATGGAGCTAATCTAATAATACTCCAGGAACCTTGTCGCTTCAGCCTCAGAAGCAGGTGTGTTTTTTTGTGTGTGTGCATAACCTTGAAGTGAACAGGGGAATGTCGCCGTGCCCTGCTGCCAGCGTCTCTCAGGGGTTTTATTCATTTGCACCTCCCACTGTTTTCTCTCCAATTAACTCTGCAACCAGCCCCGGTGAAGACAGTCCGGCCCAAGTCGGTGAGCCATGTATCCCCTCGCAGGTTTGAGCTTTGCCCCCACTCAGCCCCACTCAGCTTCGGCCCTGAACGCATGGAGAGCATCCTTCACAGCAGGGGAGGAGCAGACATGGAAATGCTTAGTCTTTTCATCTTTGTCTAATTATCCTATTACATCCCAAAAGCCGACTGACTCTCAATCCAGGGAGAGAAACTGGGAGGCTCTGTCTCTGGCAGCAAAATGAAAGGAAAGTGGGGAGGAGGGAAATATGCTTGGAATTAAGCATGAGAGATGAAAGAAATTAAGGATGGAAGTATCAGGAGCTAACTATAATTTTGGTCATGTAGTCATGGATGGATGGATGGATGGATGGAGGGAAATAACGTAAAGAAGCCTGGAAAGATGATGGTATCATGGCAGAAAGGGATGCAGGGATGGAGGAAGTTTAGGATGAAAAAAGGAAGGATGGAGACATGGAAAGACACAAGAAAATAGGAATTAAGCAAATACAGATTGAGAAATTAGGAGTTTAATGAAGGGAGGATGGAGGGAAGGTGAAAGGATGTGGGATGGAAGAAATTTACCAGGAAAAGAAGAAAGTGTCCAAAAATGTGTAATTATAGACATGGATAATTGAAAGGATGACAACTGGAACAGCAGATGAGAGGAGGAGCTATAGGAACGAAGGATGGGGAGATCTGAAAAAGAAAGGAGAGAAAGAGTGCAGCTAGGAAGTGTCAGGAGCTAGTCTTAACACTAGTCATGCAGTCATGGCTGGTTGCGTGGGTGGATGAATGGAAGGATGCAGGAAAAGAAAGAAGGAGGAAAATAAAGGAAGGACTTAGGGAGAGATGAGGAATGACAGGGGGAGGGATGGGAGGAATGGATTTAAGGATGAGGTCTGGAAGATATTTAAGGAATAGAGAAGGAAGGAAGTCTTAGATGCTATGAATAATTCTGGTTGTATAGTCGCGGATGGTTGGATGGATGGATGGATGGATGGATGGATGGATGGATGGATGGATGGAGAAAAGGAAGGAAGGAGAAAATAAAGGGAGGAAGTTTAGAGAAATACTGTGTTACAGATGAATTAAGGAAGAAATAATCAGGAGCTACACATAATTCCTGTCATGTCGTAGTCAAGGGTGGATGGAAGAATGGACAAATGGAAGAAAAGAGGGAAGAAATAAAGAAAGGAGGGAAATGGAGGGATGGAGGATGGATGAGACATGGAGGGAAGTGTCGAGAGCTTGTCATAATTTTTCATATGTCAAAGTCATGGATGGGTGGATGGATTGATGGAAGGATGGAGGAATGGAACAAAGGAGGAAAAGAAAGAGAAGGAATTGAGGGATGGAAGGAAGAAGCATGTTCTCATTCTATCCATGAATGGATGGATGGTTGAAAGGATAAGCAATTAAACAAGAAAAAGAAAAAAAAGAAAGAGAAATTCTTGAAGCCATATACTTGAAAGCAAACGGGAAAATGTAAAAACTGTGATAACCAAGTAAATGCTGTGTAATACACAAAAGCACACAGGGCAAAGCACAAGACACAAACAAAGCCAGACTGAAATGAAATGGAATGAGTTGCAGGCAGCGCGACTGCAGGTGGCTGCAAAAATGGGAAGCGAATGGAAGGAAAAAGAGCAGGTCTTTATTATGGTGAGTAACTTTGACATGCTCGCATTGCGCCCAGTGCCAGTCCATCCGTCATCCAGCTCTCCTACTGATGAGCACTGGAAACAAATCTGAGGAAGCCGGTCTTTATTTTGCCGCCTGGGTGACTTGTCGGAGTCGTCACAGGCCCATGTGTCCCTGTATCCCTCCCCAACTGACGTCTCCCAGGCTCAGTTTCACCCGCTGGGAATCTCTGCCTCTCTTCTCCCTCCTTCTCTTCATCTCGTCTATTCATTATGCAGATAGGTTGTTTTTTTCTTTCTTTCCCCCACACCAGTCCCTTGTGTTTATTTGATTCTTTATTTATCTCAAATGTTTCTGCTGTTTATCTGTTTGCGGCGTGTGTGTATATGCGCTTGATAAGTTGCGAAACACAGAGGGCATCAATCACTGTCAGTTAGCTGCTCAACACGTCACTCATGTTGCCAGAGCCTGAGCACCCTGCACCACCTCCGAACCTTAACCTCGATGAATTTCAAAGTCTTTCAATACATAAATCTATGAGAAAGAGAAAAGAGTGAGAGAGGGTGGGGTTGGGGGTAGGTGGTGGTGTTGTGGGTGATGAGGACAAGCGCTTTTGTGCTTTTGCAATCTGACTCAAATATATGTTTACACGTTTACAAATGAGAAATCCAAGAGCGCAACGTCAGTTCTCATATTCCCCACGCCCATGGCAGTCTGCCTGGAGCTGCAGCCCCCCCTTCGGTAGCAGACTTCTGCAACAGTTATTTAGATGAATGATTAAAGTTAAGGCGCAGCCAGCAAGAGTCTCACCACTCTTATTTAAGGAAGAATGGGAGAGCTGTCATCTTTTGATGCATTGCCTGCCATCCCGCATGCAAACGAGACACCCTCACTCCACCAACGCCGCCCAGCTCCCCCTCTCCTCCTTCCTCCTCTCTCCCGTCCCTCCCTTCCTCCCTAGATGGGTCCCAAAAGAGTTGCCTTGGGTTATTGATCGGGTGCTGTGGCATCACTGCAGACATGTGGGAAGTCTGCCCACCCAGGCAAAGACACTCCGGCATGCTGATCTGATGTGATCAGTAAGATAGGAGAAACAAGGGAGGACTACTGCACACAGTTGATCTATGGCCACTGAAGTCAGGCTCCTGAGAGCAAAATCCTCTAATGGCTTCATAGATAAAGCATACTGCGGATTGTATTAACTTCCCTTGTCTACCTTTGGGCAAGCAGCATAGAGAGATGTTAGAGAAGTTGAATGCAGGACATGGGACATCAGCAGTGTTTTCACAGTTTGGTTTTTTAACTGATTTAAAGACTGATTATAGGGAAAGTGTAAAATAATTCTTTCTCCCTCTCAGAGAATCGGGTAGTTCACAAAGCTATAATTTGTGACTTTGTGAAATTAATTGATTCAATTTAGTCATTAAGAAAAGGTAATGCTTTAATTACAGATATTCAATAATAATCATATAAACCAATACTTATGAAATGTTCACACTGTAGTATACTTGTTCCACATTATGACCAAGGGACAAATCAGAGACCATAACTAGGCCAAGATAGACCGTCAGAGATCTTAGTGTACCCTGAATCACATACAGAATATCTACACTTTCTTGCCTTCACATTACATTGTCCTAACGTGTTGGCAAAGAAAAAAAATAGGTTAAATAGTGTGTTGCACATTCCTCTACATATACCAGTGCTTGGAACAATCAGCCTGAAATTACAGCAGATCTTCTTGCTTTCTTTGTCCAAATCCAAATGTTTGAGTAAAAATCCTCTTAAGACTTTGCTCACTGCATGCAAGGTAGAAATAGGTCTTTGTGAATCTTTCAGTTGGCTGCACAACTTTTGTGGATGAATTGTTTTATGCCATTTTCTGCTAGGTTAGGTGGCTGTATAATGTAGGTGTAAAATGGCACCTGCTTGTAGCTTTAGTCCAATATGTATCCTTCGGAAAGGTCAACATGGCCAATACCCTTGAGATTTCTACCTTGCTAGAGGCATAAATGTAGAGCTGTAGTAATTAGCCAATTAGCTGATTAATCAATTAGGTGATTCAAAGAAAATTAAATAGCAACCATTTTGATGATTTATTAATCGTTTCAGACATTTTCAAGCAAAAATGCCAAATATTCAATGATTCCAGGTTCTCATCTGTGAGAATTTGCAGCTTTTTTGGTCTTACATGATAGTAAATTGAATATTTCAGGGTTTTGAAGTGTTGGTCGGACAAAACAAGACATTTGATGACGTCGCCTTGTTCTATAGCATATTGTGATGGGCATTTTTCACTGTTTTCATTCATAGATTAATCAATTAATCGGAAAATGAAATCAATTATGGAAAACAATGGTTAGTTGCAGCCCTACATTAATGTCAGCTCTCAGGAGGGCGATAAGAATGTCAGCTGCTGTTTTTGCTTTTTGGCTAATATTAGCATTATACTGCATATTTAAACACAGTATAGCCTGACTGATCTTCTTAAAGGGTTGCTGCAGCATTTTAATTCCTTCGTTTTTTTGGAGGACTTCAGCCTTCCGAAGGTTTTTGATAAACTGTTTCACTTGGGATTAATCATGTGATGTATTAAAAGTGTTTTCATTGATTTGGTGGGGTAGGATTGTTTTAACATTAATAAATTAAAACTCCCACACGCAATTCTGGCACTAATGTCCATTGTGCTGTTAGCATTGTATGCTTATTTGGCCTTGTTTCATGCCCACAGGGTGATCGTCCAGTTTAATATCTTACATTGTCTCATTATCCAACCTTGTTTTTTTTTTTTTTTGCGGTGTTACCATGAGTAGTGGTATCTGTTTATGGCAGTTAAGCTCTGTGAGTATATAGTCTTCCTTAATTCCCTTGTGCTGCACATGCAGTAGACGAGTACTTTTTTTCCCCCAAAAAAATGAAGGTGTAACAATTCATTTCATCATAGCTCTAGTTTCTGGTTATGGCTGGCTTTGTTCCTCCTACATTTATGATTCACTGGACTGTGATCCTCATGTGCACTGTAGTAGTTTACAGCTGAGTGTGATAGCAGATGTGTGTTTAGATTATAATGGAAAGAGAGAATCTGCTGCAAGTGTAAAATTTAACTGCTTCAATATTCATAAGTAAAAGGGATTGTGAGATTTTGGCAGGCAGTGTATTTCTAAACTCAGACTGTGACAGCAACATAGTGTAGCTGTACTATTCACTGCACAGCTATATGACTCAACTATATTTCAAGAAAAAAGGGGAGTGTTTAAATACATGACTGTCTTTATGTATGATGCAGAATATTTTGATTTCCTGTGTAATGTTTAGCAGGTTTATTGATTTGTTTTTTAACAGTAAAGGTATAAAGGTAGATAAGCCCTGTGTAGCTCAATCTGTTTTTATACTGACCTCTGCTCTCTGGATCTCTGTAATAAACTTTCTGCTAGCACCGAGATACTGATCTAATTGTGATAAGTGAGTGGTAATAGTTATTAAAAATGTTTATCTAGCTTGCACAACAATTGCAATATTCTCAAAAAATCCCTCCTTATTGCTCAAATTGACTTAATTGTTAAATTTAAGATGCAAATTGATTAAACATAAAAATCAGTAAATAAAAATACAGCAAAACCCCAAAGAACCGTAAAAAGTCAAACATTTGTGGTACTCCACATTTTGGATTTCTTGCTGCACTTGTGTTACCTCCCATTCCACAATTGGGGATTTCTACATCTCCCTCTCAGTCCAATCTTCTGGCATCTGCAATATTTTGCAATATTGTCAGCATATTACACTTAAGACAGCACACAATACCTTCATAAATCCTCTTATGTAGACATCAGATGGCAGAGAGTACTGTCTCGTATCATTTTCTGTCTTTCTTTCTTTCTTTCTTTCTTTCTTTATTTAATTTATTTCTTCAGTAGATGCCGGATGCAAAAAAAAAACACCTTGATATACTATAGCTTTTTTTCTTGTATATGCCACAAAATGTTGGCCTATACAAAAAGTCCATATTCTTAAAGGTGAAACTTTTGCTCATGATCAACCAGAGTACTTTTTAAATTTTGCCTGATACATGGAAAAAAGACTCCATCCCTTCTTTAACTAAAAATTATTTCAGAGCTGAGCTGGTCTTCTTGAAACAATATTACAGATATTACTTCTCAAGAAACCTCTGATTATTCTCTATGGGGTGAGTGATTCTCATTTTTGTCTTATTGCACTCAAATCTCAGTGTGTGTCGTATATATATTGTCTTTTTACCTTTTCTTTCTTTCTTTGCACTGTCCCCTCATATTGTCTTACAGACCTCTCTGCTTTCTCTACACTGGTTCTCTTATTCGTTTTCTTCTTCTCCCTTACTGTGTTATCTGTCTTGGCTCCATTTCCTTGCTCCCTGATACTCCCTGACTCAGTAGCTTTCATTTTCATGATAATCCAGCGACACCACTGGACTGCGAAATCGCTTTCACTCTCTCTTTCTCTCTCTCTCTCTCTCTCTCTCTCTCTCTCTCTTTCTCTCTCCGTTTTTTCCCCCACTGGTTTATCTTTTTTCCTCCTGGCTTTATTTTGCTTTATGTAATTAAATGTCATTTTCACTTCTCCCGGTTTTTTGGAGGAAAGGAAGAAAAGTTTCATTTTTTCATTATATGATCGTTGTCAAATCAGAGTGGAGTCACTGCTGGTAAAATTGAATTGTCTGAGCCGCAGTACCACGCTACCAGCACTTAAACATGTTCAGTTCACCTTTCTTCGTATTATTTGGTCATGGTGGCAACAGGCTAAGTAAAATAGCCCAAATTCTTCTCTTCAGCCCCGTCCTACATTTTCAGGGGGATCCCAAAGTGTTCACAGGTTATTTGGGGATGTAATCCCTGGGATGAGACCTCTGGGTCTGCCCCAAGGTGCTACAGGGCGGCGTCTATAATGTTAAATGTACTGTAAATGCCAAACCTTTCAATGACATGACCAGCGTCTCTTCTCCAAGCTGTATCTGGTTATCTGAAGTCCTCACCACTGTCTGTGTTGCCTTTGTAGCTTAATATTCCTGCCACATCCCATAGGAAACCTGTTACCTGGCTGAAAGCTATTTTATTCATTCCACGAGTTGGTGCTAGTATCCTGCCAAGACTGTTTGTTCACCTGATTCAAATCTGCATGTCTGTTGCTTATTGAAGCCTTTTGAATCCCCTGGTCAAGATCTTCCTGCCCTTCCTGTTGTGTGTTTGATTTCAGAGCTTGTATCATCTTTCAGTCATTACCTAGGGCAGAAACATAGATCAAAAACCGAGAGCTTCCCCTTCAGGCCCAGTGCCCTTGTCACCGCTACTGTGGATGGTGGACCAATTTACCTTTTGAACTTGCACTCCATCTCAACCTCAAATGTGATCAAGACTCCAAGATTGAACAGCAGCAACTATCTTGCAAACTAAAGGGAATAATCCTCTGTGTTGGAGCAGCAAACAGTAGTCTCAGATGTAGAAGTGCTGAGCCTCGTCTCAACCACTTCACCCTCGGCTGCAAAAAACTGCCCCAACATGCACTGGATGTCAAAGCCCAATGAAGCCAACAGAACTACATCATAAGAGCAGAGATTAAGTCATGTGCAGATTTACCTAAATGATGACATTTTCAGTCACTGTGGTGTTCTTGATTTCAAACAAAATGGAAATGAAATTCGATAGCTTAAGTGACAGTCATTAAAATTTCAGGGCCCTACAACACAACTCATACCTCAGTTCAGTGGTGTGGCTGAAATTTTAACAAATTTCATCTTTGAAGTTCAGTAATACAATAAGATTTTTTTTTACCTTAGTATTTTCAGCTTTCCACCAGCACTGTGAACAGATTTATGATGTTTTCCTTCAAAAGTGGTTGAGGGAGCATTTAAGGTAAACGGTGACTTCAAAGTAAAAACTGATGTACATTCACCTTAAAGACTTCCTTCCTTGAATTAGCGTTCTCTGACTGCTCACAAATAGTGTCTGGAAATCATTGGCTTCTATTACTCTTCTGGGAGGAAATATGGAAAAAAAACTACTGTAAAGTAATTTCTGCTACTAATCACAACAAGCAGTAAAGTAGTAGAAACAGAAAGTAGCCTGCATCACAGCCTGTGGTTTGTAGTGCGATGGGAGTAGAACTGTACATTTGACTCTTCTCAGTGACAGCAGATCAATGCCGCCCGGAGCACAGATAGAAATGAATTGATTGTCACCAATAAAACTCCAATTAAACAAAGGAACAAGCCTGGGAGAGAGCTCCGAGACAAGCAGCTCTCATCTTCTCATCAGTCCTCAGGGAGGGATGGGAGGGCGGGAGGCAGGAGGAGAGGGAGTCGGATGTGGGCTGGGGAGCCGCTGAGCGAGGTCCATTTCCTCTGAATACTCTCGCTATCAAGGAGGTGTGGAAGTTACAGATGAATATGAGAGTGAGCACACTGCAGATGGAGGATCAGATACCTCATAGACAGGGAGAGTGTGTGAGAGAGAGAGAGGTGTCCTTAATGATGAAAAGAGATCTTAATTGTGGTGACATGTGATATATCAGGTTTCAGCAGTCAGTTCTAGAGCCCATCTGACCTCTTATTTAATAAGTTAGTGTGAAGCCCCTCACTGCGCAGTCCGTCCTTTCTCTTTCTAAGCCCCTCTCTATCTGCCTGTATGTCTGTGTATCGTCCTCTTTTCTGTCACTCCTGCTCTCTCTCTGTCTGAGCTACACTCATAATCTCCTCATTGAACAATCCTTACATTTCTTACAAGTAGATTATAGGCCTCCCATCTGAGCAGCATCTAAGGATGCTTTTTGCTCATCTGAACCTCTGAATGAAGTTAAAGATGATTAATGTTCCCCATTCCTAGAAAATGTACAAGATATCCTTACTCTCTCCTCTCCTCATCTCACTTCTCCACTAATAACGTTTTCCTCACTATCTCCCTCTATCTCCCAAGCTCTGTAATTCGATTATTCTTTCTATGATTGTGCTGTTATCGAGTTGGCTGTATCATACATATGTATAAGTCCACCAAAATGCTTATTCCATCCTCTGCTACAATTTCCCCAGCATCCTACCAAACAGGAATTCCTAAATGGAGGAAACACTAATTATAGGTTGACACGTGTAAGGCTTTGCTGAGGGTAACTTTGCAGGTTGACAGCCCCGAATGGCCACAAGAGGGAAATCAAACCATCCCCTCAAGTCAGGTTTTCAACCTTTATTCTGAAGTCATTTTTAGCAGGTTGGAAATGTTGAAAGTAGCACATTCTTGAGCTGGTTTGTCGTTGTTAAAGTAGATGTGATTAATAGGGAGTGGGAAAGTAAAGCTTTGGTGTTGTGTAGCATGACAAGTGATCTATGTTTCCTGTAAAGCACAGCGAAAAACCAATTTTCACCAGGGATTTCATATTCTCACAGCTAATTCTACCTCATCATTTTCAGATTCAGTAAACAACATATACTGTACAATACAATAATGACAAAATAATGTCAGGAAAGACATGTAACCAAAATTACTACACCAGTAGCAAAACATACAGTTTAAAAAGTATTTTACTAGTACTTTTTTATTACTTATTGAGCTTGCATGCCCACATTTAAACAAAATGGGATATTTGTCTCCCTAATGCTTGTCATTATGAAGCTTTTAAATCTACAAGGGACCTTAGGGACTCTGGTGTTGTTGCCACCCCCGAAGTTACATTGGTGTCAAATACTGCATGTAGCCTTATATCTGAGTTTATACCTCTATATTGTGTTATGAAGAGTATGAAACACAATTAATGAGGTCAAACATGCACATTATAGCCAAATGTTACAGCTGAGGCAATCTACCTGCTAATCTATGATTTTCCCATAATTAGATTTGGAGTCTATTCAATCTGGCACAGCATACTGTACTCATCTTTCTGACGCCTTTAACAGGACATATGCAGATTATTACACTTATTTATCTTATACTGGCTCTTTATGCAGCCCCCCAGTTCAGCCTCTGTCTGAAACAGGCCGTTTTAGCTCCTGTCTCTTTGAGGCCCCCTTCCCGATGAGCCTACTCTGTTCTGATTGGCCAGCTTTTGAAAGCTGCCCCTCAGCAGACTTCCGCTGGTTCCAGAGGTTACATAAATAAACAGCATAGGATTTCACTTCTTTTTCTTGTTCTTTACTCAAAATGTCAACTTTTCAAATACATCCATACATGTTTGAGCCAAAATCCGATCGGAAATATGCGAGTGGACAATACGAACAACCTATGGAACAATCTTAGCAACATAGGCTACAAAACGGATGGCCTTTTGTGGGCATGTGCAAACAATCTGATGTCATCACAAGGAGCAAGTAGAGGTAACATTACAAACAAAGCGTTCCGAGCATGTCGAAGCTTGGGCTTTTGAATTGCAGGGATAATTTTTACATACATTCACCTTAAGGTTTGGAACTTTGACCATGTTTAACATAGACATGCGGCATCATAAAAGTATAAAAATACCAGAAAATCACATTATGTCCCCTTTAAACTGCACCTAACGGACCTGTAACAGAAACTATGGAACTAAAATCTCTTTTGCGTAACACCATTCACCAAAAAACATATATCATAATGTGTATTACTGTAATTCTTAATCTTATGATCATGTTAGTAACAAAATTTGATTGACAGGTGACTGATTTCTTGTGATGTAAGTTCCTTTCAACTGTAACCTACAAGCCTCTCTAGTTACATTGCTCAATGTGTTAATGTAGTGTACTGTGTGTTTGCGTGTGTGGGTGCATCAGTGTGTACCTGCATTCATCACCTCTTCATCACCCCAGCAACTTCCCTCTGGCTATTGCTGCAAAAGTTACTTCTCACTCATTGTAACCTAACTGAATAGAGGGTGAGGAGGAAGAAAAGTGTAAAGCTGTATTTTTCAAACCGTCAATCTTTCGCTGGTTGCGGCAGCCTGACGTGACCTTATAGCAAACATCCGCTATTTTGCAAAAAGTCTATAGCTTATGGATTTCACGTCAAGAGAAAACATTTGATATTTCTTCTAAGAAATCCTCACCCTTTAAATGGATTTACTGTCAAGCACAAACAATTTCATATTTATGCTAATAGAAAGTCCATTGGTTTCTGTTGGCATTTTATTACTTTCATGCCACAGAAGAAGAAGCCTTATCTCCATACTCTTCTTTTCCTATTCAATCGATATTTGTTAAAGTTGCTGACTATGTACAGCAACCTCAGACCCTAACATAAAATAATTTTTTAGGGGGATGTGCTTGATACAGTTGACCCTGAAGGTTAGGTTGAGGTTCATGGTGTGATGCTGCTGCTGCTGAAGATGGTTAAGGATTATGATGATGGTGCTAGTTCGAGCTGTGTGCCATCAGCTAGAGAAATGATTAGGACTGCACCAGCAGAGTGTTAGCCTGACAGATGGCAACACATGGAGCTAGCTGACAGCACTGCTGACAGCGCATTCGCAGGAAGTCCCCATCTTGCATGCACTGTACACACTGTTTGTTGCTATATGTATTCTGATGTTTTTCTGCCACCAACTGTAACTTATTCCTACCTGTCAACAGCAGAGTCAACTCACATTATCAATTCACAAACTCGCAAAATTGCAAGACCACTGCATAGGCCTCCTGACATGGCACCAAAGGGAGTCGGGGTCTGGTGAAAATCTTCAGTGGGCCGTTATCCCAGTCAGTAGTCATTCATCAACACCTTCCTTTTTTTGGTAATTCATTCCTCCAGTGGTCAATAAACTTTCAGTTATTTTCCCCTCAATCAATTTAGAAACCAGCTCTGCAGGCACGTTAATGAATGGCCAACAGAAATAGATGCATTAATTGAATGACTGAATACATTAGGAGCTGTATTGAGTGATGCACTGTTGCCTCTACGAATAGCAATATGGAGTTATTAGGTTCAGTGATTGATGAAAGAGGAGGAGAGCTTTGGCACAAACCTGTCAGATCCACTGCCCCGGATAGGAATGAAGGGAGACAGAAACTGTCCTCGCATGAGTAGACACAAATATCTGATCCTGTGCTTGTTTTGAAATAGTGTTTTTTTTTGTTTGTTTTTTTTTGTTTGTTTGTTTATCCACATAGAATAGTTTTAAACTCCATCCAAATGCATCCTTGGGGGAAGCATATGTAACCCCTCCAAATAGGTGCAATACTTTTCACTGTCACTTCATGACAGCTTCAAGCTTGAAGTCTGCATATGTGCAAATGTGTTTGTGTGCTTGTGTGTGTGTGTGTGTGTGTGTGTGTGTGTGTGTGTGTGTGTGTGTGTGTGTGTGTGTGTGTTTGTGTGTGTGTGTGTGCATTTTAAAGTGCAAGTGTACATATATGCATATGCATATGGATGGGAGCATGGCAGTGATGTGATTGATGAGACATGAAAGAGAGCAGAGGAAGATTTCCAGTCAATCAGCCCTGTGAATAACCACCTAGGCTGTGGATTAAAGGCAGAAAGCTGTCTGAACAAACAAAGGCTCACATCTATTATCTTACATGTAGAGTTGTTTTGCTCTCTGGAGCAACTCTGACAACAAAATTAAAGTGTGTTAACAAAAATAGATGGTTTTGTTTTCTTGAATTCAGGAGATGAAACAATGCGACATCTAACAACTTGGATGCTTGTGGAAATAAAAAATCATATGAGGTAAAAAGATCTCTACGGAAGACTGACCTTTACAGCATTTCAGATTATAATCACGTGTGTAAAATGAAATAGGACATCACCGAATTATTTTAATATTACGTATATTAGGTTTAGTCCAGACTGTTACAAGATTTGACTGAACTTTCATTCAGGATAATTTAGCCCCTCTGTGATCACTTCAGCATGGCTTACAGGGGAAGAGGCCCATCAAAATCTCATTGCAGGTTGCTGGTTCAACTCCCAGTGCTGACAGCTGAGTGTATTCCAGCTTTGAGGAAGCTGATATCAAATCGACTGTATGGTGCCCAATATTTCTGTTATGTGCCTTTGGGCAAAGTCACTGAACCCTAACAACCCTTCCATGAGTGATGCACCATGGCTGATGCCAGGCAGATCCTGTGTGGATTAAGGCAGATTTAAAAATTGGGCCAAATATCCACCAGATTGGTGGAAATTTGATGTTCAGTTTAAATAGAGTTCCAATGCTTGATTAATTACCACAAAACTCTGGCTGTTGGATGAACGGATGGATTCTGGCATGCCAGAAATTTTGGCCAAAATATCTGTTACAAACTGTAGTGAGCTTATTTTAATATTACTGGAGTCATATGTTACATGTAGTGGCTAACTGTGGTTTTGACTGGACTATGCTATGATATAAATAAAACTGAACTTAAATAAGACAGCAGAACAGTAAGACCATACTGTCCCCATCTTCCTAATGGCTACGTATTTTTCTTTTTTCCTCTTATATTCTGATCAAAGTAGAATTGCCTCTCTCTTTTCATCAACACTTTTTAGGACGTGATCATCTTGTTTGAATAAAACAATTGGAATTGTCAAAGGACAAAATCTTTACAGAGTGAGAATAGAAGTCGCTTTGACCATGCAGAAAGGCCAATTAAATTATGTAGTGCCAGTTAAAACAACATAAAAGATTAATAAAAGTGTACATTTGAAAAAAAAAGATGCATATTAACTGGGATTATGTGTAACTCTGCAAGGATATGTGAAAAGACTAATTTAAAAGCCTTTGGCACATTGTCAATAAAGTTTTCTTCTTGTTTCTTTCTCCTCCAGGTCCAAGGGTTGGAGAAGCAAGTGGACTTCTCAGACCTGGGCCCAGTGGGGTCGGTGATGAAGACTCTTCCATATGGCATAGGTGGAGGCACAGTAGGAGGAACAACAGGAGGAGTGGTTAAGCCTCCTTACCAAACCCGCATCTTCTCCACTTCCATCGACCAGACGTCCATGAAATCCAAGCCGCCGACCTACAGTTTCTTTAACCCGTACGACTCAACCCGGAACCAGTCCCTGCTCCTGGACCAGACAGGCTACCGCTCCAAGCGCAAGCCCTCACTAAAGACAGCCATGAAGACCAAGAAGATCTTCGGCTGGGGAGACTTCTACTTCAACGTCAAGACTATGAAGTTCAGCTTGTTGGTGACGGGGAAGATTGTGGACCACATCAATGGGACGTTCACTGTTTACTTTCGCCACAACTCGTCCAGCCTGGGGAACGTGTCGGTCAGTATCGTGCCGCCAACTAAAGTTGTGGAGTTTGAAGTCCTCCAGCAGCAGCAGGTGCACCCCCACACCCAGCAGGCCGTCCAGATCCAGGAGACCCAGCAGTCCACCATCGACCCCAAAGAGGTAAAGACCTTTAACTGTCGGGTGGAGTACGAGAAAACCAACAGATCCAAGAAGCCTAAACCTTGCCTGTATGATCCGTCTCAGACCTGCTTCACAGAGCACACCCAGTCCCATGCTGCCTGGCTCTGTGCCAAACCCTTCAAGGTGATCTGCATCTTCATCTCTTTCTTTAGCATCGATTACAAGCTGGTTCAAAAAGTGTGTCCGGACTACAACTTCCAAAGTGAGCACCCTTACTTTGGATAAGTAAGTGAGACTGAACTGATAAGAGAAAAAAAAAAAAGAGACAATGATGATGACAAAGATTATGGTGATGATGATGATAATGATGGAAACGATAGTCATATTGATTACAATGAAGATGCAGGGGACAGTTTTTTTGCCTCTAAACTGCTGTGAATTGTGGATTTAAATCAAGTATAATCAGAGTTATGGATGGTTAGGATGCGGCTGATTTCTCTGACTTTTTTTCCAACTTTGTATTTGTTAACTTCTGTTTTTATTTGACTTTTTTTCTGTAAATAATATACTCAACCTCAGCACACTTATTGTTTTTAGATATTTATTTCTGAGTGTTGTTACTTTTTGCTGTTGGAGAACTCTGTTGAAAACAGCTGGAATCAGTATGCCGTCCGAGTACAAAGTGAGCCTCTGAGGCGGCTGCGCTATGCCATCACTGTATGGCAGCCGTAATGTTATGGTAGACTGACTGTTAATCATCCTCTCAGCTCTACGTTTCAATCCCTGGATATAAGAGAGTTATATGTATGAGAAATGCTATGCTGGATATGCATACAATATACTGTATGAAAAAGCACATTAAAATCTCTTAAACTGTCTGTCTGTTACTTGGTGAATGTGTTCATTCGGAGCTAGAAGCACATTTGCAGGCGACGAGCTGTGCAGCATATTCATGTTATCTAACTCAGCAAGGACACTATTATGAATTAAGTTAAATTTTATTCTGATTAAGAATTCATGCCCAAGCATTCTGTGAAGATATGTAATTTTAATTTTCTAAAATACATTGAAGGAAAGTTTGTTACAGATGGAATTTCAACATGAAAACCAACCGTGAAACATTCTTAAGATGGTGATAAATTTTCAACTCCTTTTGAGGGAGTTGGTATGTGCAGTAATAGAATCCAAGTGAAGTATCAGATATCATTTTTAATTACATGCACCCTGGAAATGAAAAGAAAAACTATTATATTGGAGGTAATATGAGTGACAGATTTCTGTTTGTCGGATCATGCAAGCAAAGGAAGTCTTCCTGCACACCTGAGCAAATATTTTCCAGTTGCACCTAAACCTCCAGGTGGCTTCATCACGTTTTATTGAC
The DNA here is from genome assembly GCF_963924715.1 of Thunnus thynnus. Classification (NCBI taxonomy): domain Eukaryota; kingdom Metazoa; phylum Chordata; class Actinopteri; order Scombriformes; family Scombridae; genus Thunnus; species Thunnus thynnus. Next base: position 14,543,640 of record NC_089520.1, on the reverse strand, counting down.
TGCTGTATTACTGGTGCCACTGTTATAATCTCAGCTGCCTAATAATATTTGCTTTATCATAGCTTTATTTATGCTCAAAATATGAGCTTATGGGAATATAAGGCTTCATATCATCACCCTTGCTAAAATACATACTCATGCATCCAGATTAGAGGATAAATCTGAGTGCAAGAATCAACTCACCTTTAATTAAATTAAACAAACACACCTCAAACACCAGCCCTCCTCCTGCGATCTCAGTCTGTCTCATTCTCTCTTCCTTGTTCATACGCTCTCTTTTTTTTCTCTCCCAGATGATAATGGTGCTCAGAATTTCCTTAGAAAACACACAGTCAATGCTAATTGCATCTTCATCTCACTCTGGCGCAATACCCTATTATGTTCTTGATCAATGACATTGAGATGAAGGTCCAGGGAGGTCCATGTATCTTACACAAGTTGCTGTGGACAGTCGGCTCACAGAGATTGATGGACTCGCCGCAACCCAGATTCTCTGGAGTTCCCCTCTTTGTTACACAGATTCTCTACAGTGGTTTGGTGACGAATCACCAAACAAGTTATTGTGGACGGATCCTTATGTGCTGCTTTGCGTGGGATCGTACATGTGATGGCATATTTGTGTGAGTGAGTAAGTGGGTGTGTAGGTGTGTGATTCTGACTGTCTTTATGTATGCCTGCGTGTGTTTGTCAAAGTGTGTTTCCCTGAATTTCAATAAAAGTATGTAATAAACCACTGTATAAATGAAAGTACATAAGAGTATAAAGATTGTTATATTTCACCACAGCGTAGCATCATACATGGATCATATGGTACATAAGATACAATTAGTGGACTATGATGATCTTGACATTGGAGTCTAATAAGAGCAGCAGTTTGGAGATACTGGGCCCAGATTGGTGAAAATGGGTCCATAACTGTCCTAGAGAAACATCAGATTTCAAATAGCTTTGGAGAAAAACTTTGGCTGTAAATTCTTCAGTTTCTATAGAGGTTCTGACCATACAATATAGGCTTCTCCTAACCCTGCCATAAAAATTCATTGGGATAACAAGGCATTTAACCTGGCCCTTTTATAGAGTGAGATTTACATTGAGCGAGCAAGTATTGATTTGGCACAACAGTGATAGCTCACAATAGGTCATTTGATGATACATATGGTGATAACACTTGTAAGCTCTTTTAACACCACCCAACAATAAAATATTGCATAAACAACATTTTCTGTATAAACTATGATGCCAGAATTGTTCACACTTTCTGCAAACTTGCAGAATCTTTGCAAAAGTCTTCCATTCATCCATTCAGTTTTTCTATAACAGATTATAGGCAGACTTGGAAAAGCACCATGTACAGGTAACCAGTGGTGGAAAGTACTGTACCTAGTACAATTTTGATGTAGTTGTACTTAACTTGATTATTTCCGTTTTATGCCACTGTATACTTTAACTCCACTACATTTCAGAGGGAAATATTGTACTTTCTACTCAACTACATTTATTTGACAGCTTCAGTTACTTTACACTTTACATGAAGATTTGACACAATGGATAATATAACAAGCTTTTAAAATACAACACATTGTTAAAGATTAAAAAAGTGGTTTCCAACCTTTTTGGCTTTTCATATCTTAAAAAAAGCAGTGTGTAGTTGGGGTCACATTTCAGATGTCTATGAGTTGTTAACAGCTCCACCAAACAGTGATTGTTCCCTTTAAACTTCTCACATGGTTTCATTTCAATAAATGTTCAAATGATCCAATATTTCATCAAAAAACAAAGATTAGATAAACATTCCAAAAAATGAAAACAGATTTGTGTATCAGAACTTTGTTTTGGTTTTTTTTGTCATTCCTCTGCTATTAGCCTAACCATCTCACAGCCCCTGAGATATATCTGGTGACCCTTTGGAGAGCTCAAACCCTAGCTTGAGAATCACTGGATTTAACTGGCTAGCTGTATATAAAGTAGTTCAAACAAGCTCCACCTCCAGCAGCTACAATAGTAACATGCTACTCACAGACCGATGGTTCAATATTAATAATCTGTCTTGTCATATATAATAATATATCAGTCAGAGAGACGAGTTAGTACTTTAAGTACATTTTGCTGCTAATACTTATGTACTTTTACTTAAGTAGGGTTTTTTATTCAGGACTTTTACTTCTAATGGAGAGTTTTTACATTGCTGTATTGATACTTTTCCTTAAGGATCTCAATACTTCTTCCACCACTGCTGGTAACCAGTTTGAACACACAGACCCGGTCAACATGTGCGGCTGATAAGATGAATGAGTAAATGAACTAAATATAAAGTAGTATTTAATGCAATAAAGTAGTTTTATAACAGCCACATATTTGGCTTGTGTAATCTCCGTATATTGGCCTACATTTCCCATCAACCCTTTCGGCTGCATATCGTAACCTGCCGTTGCCAACAACTTCAAACAGCCCTTTTCGGAGCCCGTCAGCAGTGTGTCGCCTGGCAGTGCTGCTTCTCCTTCTGGCCTGGTAACTTGAAACATGCTGTCCTTCGCTTTGAGACAACTCACACGGGTGAGTATATCATTCATGTTCATGTTTATGTCATGGTTTCCTTCACGGTGTGTTTGAGTTGGGCGACTAAATCAGCTTGTCTGTAAGGTTGAACTGTTAGCTAGCTTAACGTTAGTGCTGGTCAGAGCTACAGTCGTGGGGGGTTTAACTTGCTCACGCAGGCTTGAACAAAGTATGCAGTTTTTACTAAATGAACGCATATTTAAACAGCACCAGTTAATCACCAGATGTCCTTTCTGTCCTATTTACATCGCACTTTTGACATATTGAGGGTTGTGAGCTAGCTGAGAAGCTAACAAGCTAGCTGTCAGTGGATGTATAGCTGCAGCCGTGTTCCCCGTAATGATGCAACAGCGACTGCTCAGTTTCATCATGTGGGTAACCTGCAAGAAACACAGAAGCATCATGTTTCTCCGTTGGACGAAAAAACTGTGAGCACTTAGGTTATTTATCTGCGAAAATGTGGAAAAAGACAGCGCTCCCTCACAGTTTCAAAAGTACAGTTGAATGTATTTGTTTTACAGTAAAACAGCATTATCATCGATGAAGTTCAAAGGGTGAGATTTGATAACTGTATGAAGGTTATGTCACGTTTAAAGACAATGATATATTAACTAGAAATGGGTGGTGTTGGTCTCAATAATGTTCAAAGTGCAAAATGAGGGGTACCAAGCAAATATTAACCCATGATATTGTTAATTATGTAACAGATAAGGCAGAAAGTTCGCCAAACTTTGAAAGTTTGAACATCTATTGTTTCAACAGTGTCATCTGCTCCTTGATTGTTCAAGAATTTATTACTGTAGTGTAGCTGCAAGGATAATGTATTGTTTTCATTTACACAACATATCAACAGCACCACAGACTGCAACTCAAAATGAGCATAAAGTTGCATGAACACCTCACATTATATTAATGAGAGCAGATTAAATATTAATCTATTATAACTTATTACAACTTTAATATGAGTAAGATTTATTGCAGGGCTGTTGAGTTGGACCTCATTAGATTTTACACACTAGAGTGTAAATCTTATCTAATCTTAAATCCTAAGTATCTTTAGGCAGATACTTACATTGATATTTAGTAGTCAGTTGATAGCCCTTTTTATAAAAACATAAATACACAGTAGAAACAAACATTCTTGACATGGATACCTTAGATGTGTTGTATTCTTAAGAATTGTGACGATGATTGGGACATTTAACATTATAGGGCTGATTGGGACATTTAACATTATATGGCTCCTGTATTACCTCTAGTTTGGTATTTCTGTACTTCAGTTTCTTGTCACTTATCAGGCGACATATACACCATTACCTATAGATCTGCAATAAGCTAATATCAGCATAGATCTATATCCATTGCATTTACATCTGTGCAAGAGATAAAACAATTACAAACTTGTTAAAACCAGAAACTACTACACCCTCAAAAATTACAGTACAGTTCAGTCAACAGCAATAAAGTTCACAATGGTGTGATTAATTACAGAACTGTATTACAATGTAAAATTGGTTCTATTATTCTGATGTGATTATCATATGTATTATTGTATTTGAATACTTGTAGCCCATTTGATACATTAATTTTTAATGAATGAGTAGCTGCCCAATGATTTCAAAGTAAAAAAAAAAAAAAAAGTTGTTTGATTAGTTGAGACATCAGGGTGATGGGGGTGTTGGTAGGGAAAGTTGTTTAAGGACTATGAATAGCCTCATTTTGATCTTTATGAAGTGACCTATTTTACAGATGGTACCAATTTCATGTACTTTTTCAGAAACAACTAGGCTATCCCAAGTCTGTGCCAAAATCATGTGGCATGTGTTCAGACCTAGTTTTATTAGTCACTGTCAGTATGTCTAAAGTTTCCCATTAAATTGACAGATTCACATGCTTGCATGCTTTTCCTATTGATGCTAATTGGTTAAGTGTGCATCTTATTTGAATTCCCAAAGGACTCATGTGAAGCCTTCCTTTTGTGTCCTCACAGGATTTGTGCATGTGAGAGAGATTTTAATCCCTGTGCAGTCATTCCTTGTTGCTGTTTACCTCTGTTTCTGAAGAAGACAGTTTTACTTACTTTTCTTACTTACTTACTTACTTTTCTATCGGCTGTTTTAGCCATTTTTGGCTCTGTTTTGCAGAAAAAAGTTAGTTCAAGCTCAGCTGATGGGATGGATTTCAATTGACCCCACTCATTTTGAACCTTTGAAGAACTTTTGAATTCAAAATGAAATGCAGTGATCTTGAGCGCAGCAAATTGAGCGTGAATATCAATGCACAAAATATTAACAATTTTTATTTATTTTGATTTTATTTTTGACAGTTGAGAAACATCTGAGGAATAGAGAAAGGGAATGAGCTAAGATCCAGTTCAATAGCGTGATAACACTGAAGAGCGTATGGCTACTTCCACTTACTGTTGTTCATCTATCAGAAACATTTTTTTAAACCACTGATGTTTATTAGAAGCAGAAGCCGAAGGTCATATGGAAAACTCTTTTATGTTTTGATGTCTCTTTTTTTTTCTCAAAGTTCAAATATGTTAAACTTCAAGGTGTTATGCTTCTGCACACTCACAAATAGTTGGTTTTGTTTGGTTAAAAATGTGTCCTTTACTTCTCATTGTAATTATCTAGAATATGTAGAAAAACTAACACTGTTGTAAAATGAAGTTCTCATGCATGAAACTGTTCATTAGCCTTTTGTGACTGCTTATTAACAACTGGTATGACATAAGCTTAGACCTGCCACAGCAAGACAAGAAAGAAAGTCAGCATGCCAGTTGTGTAACCAGGAAACCAACATTAATTAACACTGAAAGAAAGGAGCTTTAAAAAAGTACTTCTTCTTTTTTTGTGGATAACACCTTTTTAATAAGTACTTCTGCTGGACAAAATTCTGAATTTCTGAATTTAATTTACCTTATATACAATATGCGTCTTTAGTTATGTTGCATACTCAAGTCACACTTTAGATTAAATTACAAAATCTCAATGAAAATGTGAAATAGGTGCTCATTTGTTTAAATCAGTACTAAAAGTACTCAAACTTTTCAGTGCGGTGTACTGAAAGAATTGTGATGTTTAGCACAGCTTAGTTTCTGTTGTTGAGCAGATTTGCTGGTGACCTCTGGAGTTTGGGTCATAACTCCTACTCAACATTTTTTTGCTTTAGGATGGCTTTGTAGTGTTGCTTTTGCTTCTTCTATTTACAATCAGCAGTGGTTTACTCTGTGTAACAAGGGAAAAAAAACATTTTGTGGGAACTTATTTGTTGGAGTTTTCTGTCTCTATGTTATATGTTGCCAAGATCAACCAACAATGTGGTATTGGTACATTCAATATCACCCAACAATATGTTCTTATTTATGTTTTTACTTACTTTTTAAGCTGGTTATAAAGAGGTTAGGTGACATCCTGAACCGAGCCTTCATCACCTCCACCACTGAAATTCCACTTTAATGATTTCTTATACAACAGTTTTTGAAACAAACAAAATGCAGTCGCAGCAGAAATGTTCAAATTTTTGAAGCCAGTTTTATTCAGTTTGCAGGAGCAGAAGAGTTTTTCACCATGAATTCATGGCTTCATTTTTCCAAGTTGCATTTTCTGTCTCTTTTAAAGCTAAGAGAAGATTAAAATTATGCCTTTTTTTATTGTGCAGCCTTTTCAAGGTGGAGTTTACTCTGGAACTGAAAACAATTAGCTGATTAGTGGATTGAAAGAAACTAAATTGGCAACTGTTTGATAATTGATTAATTGTTTTAATGATTTTTTTCAAACAAAAATACCAATCATTTTCTGGCTCCAGCTTCTCAAATGTGAGGATGAGCTGATTTTGTCTTCCTAATATGAATATGATGAACATCACATTGGGCTCTGGGAAACTGTACTGGGCATGTTTAACTGGTTTCTGACATTTTATAGACAAAATGATTAAAATAATCGGCAGATTAATCAATAATGAAAAGTTGCAGCAAAGTTGGTTGCAGTCCTAGTTTAACCAAGTTCACTACACCTGCCAGAGAGACCTTTCTGTCTTCTTTTGATTTTTTTTTTTTAATAGTGCATCGAAAACCAACACAAACCGATTTTTATCTCCTTTTACTTTTGATAGAATGACATCATCTCTTACTTAAAAGCACCACAATTCATTCTTGCAAATATAGGCTCATTAAAATAAAGTTAAAGGGCTTGTTGAGCCTTATTGAAAAGATACCTTAGGTGGCTCAAAATTGTTTTTAGGGTCAGCTTGGCTCATATATGATTTTACAATGCAGGAAAATCCAGTTAAGTATTTCTATTTTTGTTTAACAGATTGTGCATTTGACAGTGACAGTGAGAGGGTTGGGGGGCCATGAGCCAGGCTTGACCCCATAATGTCACAAGTGTGCCCACAGCATGCATCCAGACTCACCAAGGCACCCGAAAGCCCAGTGTAGAAATCTCTCACCATCTCCTTTACCACAAAGAAAGATTACAGCATAAATGTATCGTTCCACAGCCTACACCTCCTGAAGATTGGCTTTGTTGCCGGAATCGCTTAAGTCTCTGATTGTCAGTCAGACAACCCTTTGACCCGAATAGAGTGGAGTCGCCCTGGACTGTGCCTCTGTCCCTTCACGCCTCTTCACCCCATCCAGATTTCTCAGCCCAGTGTCATCCACACTGAATCAAGGGGCAATTTGTAACGGACAGCCCTGCTATTAGTCAGTGACAGGGAAAGAGGCGACTACATGTCAGACTGACGGATGCTGCTTCTCTATTGACACTTCTTCTCTGCTACCTTACATATCTTTTTTTTTTCTTTACTGTTTCTCCTTTCTAGTCCCTTCTTTTTTCTTTTGTTACCAGGCTGATTGTTGTTTGGTATAACCACTGATAGACAGCAGTCATCTGTAAAATTGACTCGCCTCGGGAGCTGCTTCAGGAAATGGGCAAAAATAATACAGAAGCAGGATTAATGAAATGATTTTCTTTCTTCCCTTTTCTTCGTCTCTGCTATTGTTCTTTGGGCACAGATGTTTGACAGGAAAGGCAAACTGCCAACAATTACCTTATCATTGTCATGCAGATGCAGTGCATCTGTGACTCTGCCATTATTTTGTGCTCAGCGCCCAGGTTGATGTGGCCTATCCCGCCCATTTTCTCAGAGTTTTCATCAAGCTCACCTTCAAACGACAGCATAATCTGTTGCCTAAAAATAGTCCCACTGTGACATATTTGGTGCTTGTATCTTGGATCTCACTTTTCTTGGATCAGTTTATGTTGTGTTTATTAATTAATCTCCCGTAATGATCAGGGCTGGGAAATGAGGCAGGAAAGCAGAGAGGTAGACCACAGGGACTGACCTGTTTGTTGTTTGTTGAAGCCCAGAGCTGTCCCATTTGGATGCCATGAAAGTGATATTGATGACAAGAGGAACTAATAAAAACGTCACAGGAGTGCTACTTGGCTCAGCGTGTTTAGCAGCGTAAGAGGGACAGGAGGAGGAGGGTGGGAAAAGGAAAGCGGGGATGAAGGTGGAGGCTGGCAGGGGGGAGGAGGGAGAGGCACCCTTGTCTGTTATGCAGTCGTCAGTCGCAGTATAACCACAGCAGCGTTGGCTTGTGTTGGGTTTTAGTGCCACTGCCTGTCCTGGCCTTGGTGTGTCCCAGCAGAAACGCAGACAGCAAAGGACAGTTCCCGTCAAGATTTAATGACCCATGTGATTTCTCAGCAAGAGGCAGCCCGACCTGTCTCCCCAGGCCCTCATCTCTTCCAGAGCCCCGAGGGGGGGCCCCTCTCCCCCTTTTCCACCATCACCACTGCCACCGGTGACAGAAGGCCGGGGTAAAGACTGTTAGAAATCGGCCATTAAGGTGCCAGTCACCTCCCCTGGTGTGTTACCACTGTCCCCTCTGCCACCTCTGGGAACAGAGGAAGAGGTGGAGTAGAAGCAGGCTGCCTCTGAGAATAAAGGGTTCTTCTTAAGTGTTTTTTTTCTTTTTTCTTTTCAGTCATGATGGTGAATTATGAACCTATTGTTAGTCATTTTTGCATCGTAGAGAAGATTCCCATTTTCTCTATAGCTGTTACTATTTCTGCCCAACATTACCATCTTTTTTTGTCCTAAAAATTACAGAGTTGGGTACTTTGCTAGATTTACAGTGCAATAAAGCCACTACAAAAGATTAAGTTCCCAAACATTTTTTTTTACACCACATGGAATTAGCATAATTGCGTTTTATTTTTTCTTATGGGTGTCCTCAACCAGTCCTAAGCACTGTGCTAATTGCTTTTTAATGGTGCTATTAAAGGAGGTTGTCCCTCACACCCCAGCACACCTGTACAGATGATAACTATATGTTTCAGTGGTGGGATTCTTCTCAACACTGAGTCATTCATATTGTTGATTAAATGACGGGAAGAAGCCAATTTGTTCTGAGTGCAATCGACCTGTCAAGGAGTTTTTTAAACCTCTGATTGTTCTTCCACATGGTGCTCCGCCCGTTCGTTGATTGGGATATATAAAGAGAACTTGTGCACAGAAAGGCATAGCTTTAATACATGACAAGTATTGAAGATTTTATGATTATCCAAGTGCAGCATTTAAGCACAAAGTCGAAAGTTTCAGTCATCCATCACAGGCATACATAGTGCGGAACCAGGATTGAACCAGCATAGGATTTATGCTTAGCTTAGGAAAAAGGAGAAAGAGCCAGTGAAAATTGTATGGACTCTGCACACTCACATGATCAGACATTGCAGCAGAAAAACTCGCCCCAGCCCCAGTCCAGATTAGATAAGCGGGAAGTGCTGAATCTGTTCTCTCCATGCCTCCTTCGGTACACTGAGGCAGTAAAAGTCAGTCCCTCAGTTTGTAGAAGTGCTGATAGAGGCATAATTGAACAACCGTGCTGATTATTGATATCATGCAAACACGCCAGCTTCTAATTATACCAGGCTACATATTAGAGTTTATGAGAATCTGAGGAGGGGAAGGGAGTTGAAATGTCTCCTTATTTATATAGGAGAAATCAGGGTGTCACTTTAAATATATAAAATGGTCAAATACACTCTTTGTCGTGTGTTCTGTGTAGCGTCTTCATATTGTGTTCTGGTTTCTCTTAGAGGGAACAGCCCCAACTAGTTTCATCTTCACAGAAAATATAACTCCAAAATTCATTCATTCATTTTTTATTTTCATTTCCCTCCTCTATGGATCCTCTTTTTTTGTTGATTTTTTTCATAAAATAATTTCTTATCTTGCTAAATGTCTTTTAATGACATCAAAACATCATGCAGCTGCAACCCAGACTGCAGTTCTACTATTTTACAGCATTTTTTATTGAACTATGGTCATTTGAATTGCAGTAGTATTGTAAGATCTTTTGACCAGACCCATTTCAATGTAATGACCCAGTGTTAGAAAATGACCCTTGCTACTTTTTATTTCCATTAGCGTTTACAATAATTTCGATAAATGTATAAAACTAACAAACTCTCAATCAATCCTTCTCTTCTACACGTATCCCCCTTCTGCCCATAGCCACTGTGCCAACGAGCCCCGGTTCGTCTTGGTGTACGTGGGCAGCAGTCCCACGCTGCCACCCGTGCAGTGGATGAAGATCGTCCATGGACGGGCCAGGAAACCCTGTCTCAGGATGACCCAGAGATGTGGCATCTGCTGCAGAGGGAGAAGGACAGGCAGTGCCGTGGTTTGGAGCTCATTGCATCTGAGGTAAAACATCTCTCAAAGAGATAACTGACTGTTTTTGCCTATGTCTACTTACTTGAACTGTTCACATGTGAGAGAGATGGGTGGGATGGGTGGTTAAAGAAAGGAAGATGACATACCAAGTTCTCAGGCTTGGTGGTAAACCTAGGACATGAGGTTAACTTTGCATCCGTCTTGGTAAATCTTTTGAGTGTACATGGATGTATTATGTACTTTCTTCCTTAAAATGAACAAAGCAAAGTTGAAAAAGTGTAAGACAGAGATTAGCTGATAGTCATGACTGGCCACTGAAAGAGATCATTTGGCCAGTACCATATAAATATTTCTGTATGGCATAGACATGGTGGGAGATACTTGGAATGAAAAAGTGAAAAGTGAAAGACATTCATTCAGTCCTTAATTCATTAATGTATATATTTATTTAGACTGAAATCTATTTTGTCACAGAAAAAAATTAATATTCATCTATGCTATTGACCCTTTTCACAGCAGACATTTTCATTTGTTAAAGCAGGAAATGCACAGGTGGAATTAATGACATTAATGATGGCTGCATTCGGTATAGGTGAGCTAGTTCCAGGGTTCTGGTATTTCACACGCTCACTCGCTGACACGGCTTAGTGGGATTGTTAATGGAATGGAGCCGTCACTGGTTACGCCTGTGCTTTTCCTGCTTTGACAAGTCAAAATGTCTGCCACAAAAAAGGGTCTATTATGGCTGATGGAGCTGGCACTTGTTTTAAACGAAGACAGTCAATGTAAAACACTCACTCAGTGCCTGTCAGAGCTGGCAGCACACCCCCTGTATGTTGGCAGTGCAAGGTACCTGAGAACGCCTCATCACCTGTGATGAATGTTTTGGCAAAATGGGCGAACAGATAGATTGTTCTGGAATATATCAGGAATCGCTGACAAATATACATTTATTTTTTAGTCATGCTTGTTTATAAATCATCTTGCTGTTGTATGTTTTTAATGTTTTATAGCAACAAATTTACCGGTTTGAATGTTTTCAGTGGGTTTCTGGGCCAGTAAAACTGTGATCCTCTGACTCTAAGATACAAATGGTAAATCAGTAATTTTGAACTCTGACAAAATATTGTATTTTAATAAAGAAAACAATCATATTGACTTCCCTATTCATTTATTATTCACCCACTGACCAGCTGTGTACAGTGTGCAGTAAGTCATTTAAACCTGACTTCTTTTATAGTGAAAATGCTCACAGCACTTACTGTAGGCAAGAATAGCTCAGTTGTTACAGAAACATTTGGGGAACTCTTTGTTTTCAGTTTAAGGCTTGATGGTGTGAAATGGAAAATTTTACTGTTCAAAAGAACAGACAAGGTTTTATCCTGTATTGTTCTTTCTCTCTCTTCTTGTTTTCTTCTTCACCACAGTAGTTGTTCAGTGGAGTATATCAGCCCCCTCTCGACACAAAGCCAGACCGCTCTAGTGTGAGATAAAGCTGATATCTTCATTCTGCCTCCTCCCCACCTCACTCTGCACGGCACATCACAGTACAGCTCAGGCAGGCATTCCTTGAATGAAAAGACGTGCATTTTCCCACATGTGTCCGCCCACACACATTTTCTTAAATGTATAAAACACACACACACACACACTTCAAGATGTTGAGAAGAAAATGCATTTCCTCTTCTAATTTATCCACAGTCGTCTGCATGACAGACGGACGCAGCTGAAAGCTGTTACTGGAGCTTTTATCTCCCTTGATCTCATCTTTGGTCTCAGGTGAAGCATTAGCATAATCACGCATAATACACACATACACCTCACCACCGTGCCCCCCCCCTTCAGCGTGGCAGAGAGTGGAGAATGTATGTGTGTGTGCGTGTTTTGTGTCACACCCTGTTACTGTGCCATGTGATAATATACAGTAATAGTGTTGTGTCAGGAGGCCATGCTGAGGGAGATAGCCACTGTCAGCTGCACAGTCTAGACTGAACAAAATTTTCTATGTAACAAGTTGTCGAGTCTTTTTTGTTTTTTTTGTTTGTTTGTTGTTTTTTTTTGTATAGTCCAGTATCACATACTGTGTCTCAAATGGTTTTGTCAGTCCACAACAGCAAGGAGGGATGTCCCAATCATATTTTCTTTACCCTGTGATCCCAGTCCAAGTCTACTGAGTATCTGCATAATAATTGATTTTTTTTTATCTTATCATGTTGGTATTTTAATTTACTTTTTCCTTCTTAATACAGCTGCACACTTGACCTGGAGAAGGCTTACGTTAAAATTACTAAAGCAGCTCAAATATGAATGGCTGTGAATTTTTGATGGTCTTTCCTTTGATGCTATCCTTTGCTACTTTGTATATATTGATGTCCTAAAAAAATTGTTTGTATAATATCCATCCACGCAGGAGTTGGACAACATGTGTCCAAAATACTCAAGTTTAAATAAAGTTTTCAATCAACAGCAATACTTTAAAAGAAATGGAAGAAACCCCAGGAGCAGAAATTCAAAGGGGAGTATCCTTTCCTCAGAGGGCAGGGCCGTAGATGGGGAAATGGCAATTACAAGATAAGCAGAAAGTTGTAACGGCTAGTAGAAATACAAAAATGGGATTATAGTTCAGCAGTGGGATTATAATTGGTCCTGCACCAATATAGAAAAATATGTCTTTTTGGTTTTCCAGCACATGGACAAGATATAAAGGAAAACGTTTGGGGGGTAATTATTCCCCTTTTGCTGCAACTCATACTCTCTAAAATTTGTTTTTCTTGGAAAATGCGTTGCAAAATGATTTTAAAAAAAGGCCACACAAACATATCTCAGCATGTGCAGAAAAGTTTATTACATTATCTTGTATCCTCGAGCAGCACGGTGATAAGCATTGTGGAGTACAGCATGTTAGTCCATGGAAGTCCAGAGGTTCAATACTGTAATGATTGCCTTTAGCTGGAGGGGGATTTCTCACTATCACTTAACAGACTTTAATTTGCCGTCCTTGTCCCTTCTGTCCACTCGCACCATTGATCTGAGTGTGTGTGTGTTTGTGTGTGTGTGTGTGTGTGTGTGTGTGTTCTCTCACCACAGAATTTCTGCAGTCGAGCCGCTCTGGAAGCTCTGGGCTCCTGTCTGAACAACAAATACTCCGAAGGCTACCCAGGGAGAAGGTGAGTGTGTTTATTTAGCCACACCCTGGCTTATTAAGACTGTTGATATTCTCTGCTTGAGGGTATTAGTCACAGACATGCGCACATAAACACACACATAGATACACTCTGATTTATACTGTCGTCTCTATCTTGCCCTATGATAGCACATGCCAACCACACAGCAAATAATCCACAGCCTCTGCTGTTTTGCCAAAGAAGATTCCTAAGGGGATACATTGGAAGAATATAGTGCCCAGGCTGATAGTTTCATATATCCAGTTTTCCTATTTTCTGCTATTTCCCTCAGATAATTCACATTTATCAAGAGCAAACAGTGCTGACATGTTTTTAAATGCCCTTTATTTGATGCCTTTGATTCCTGGAACACAAGTCCTCCATAAATCTCCTTGCCGCTGTATGCATTTTTAATTTTTATTTCTTTTCTCTGCATCCTACTCATCTGCTGTTTTACACTTAAATGAAATGAAACAAAAGGGTGGTCTCATTGACTGAGTGGTTTGCATGGTATCCATCTGTTGCTCTCTCATCTGTAATTCCACTGAAAAGGTTTGATGAGCATTTTCACCTGAAATGTCCCAGATCTGTTGTGGTACCTTCAGGTCAACATCAGTCTAAATTGCTCTTGATTTTTGTGACCAACAGTGCTGTTTGTGGTAAAAGTAAAATACATTGTAGACGTTGACTTAAATCAAATAAATATCAATGCTCAATCAGGCAGGTTATTTGCAGGAGTGATGCATCTGTTACGGGTCACTCAAGAGTGTCTTTTTCATTCATAGAAAATCACATTTCCTTTTTTTCCCCCTTTCTCTCAAACCACTTTGGACAACGTGTTCGCAGGTACTATGGTGGAGCAGAAGTGGTCGACCAAATCGAGGTCCTGTGTCAAAAGCGAGCCTTGGAAGCCTTTGACCTGGACCCAGCTCAGTGGGGTGTCAACGTGCAGCCATACTCTGGCTCCCCCGCCAACTTCGCAGTCTACACTGCCGTTCTCAACCCCCATGATCGCATCATGGGCCTGGACCTGCCCGATGGAGGACAGTCAGTACTTACTGCTGCTTTTACATTTGTTCCCCTGTCACTTATTTTCTCTCACCCTCACACTCTTCCAAGCTGCCCCAGTTTCTTTGCTGGTCACCATAAGTGTATCATGAAGAGTCTGACATTCATTCACACTAAATAAAGTTTCACAAACTGTCGATCCCAATATTGATATTTTAAGGTCACCCTTCAGCACATTACCAATTTAAGAAAAATAACATAACTTGCTTAAGAGCATTCTTTATTGCTGGATATTGATGTAAAAGATTTTTTTTCTCATGTTTTTCCAACGTTCAATGTTCCTTTTTCTCACACCAGTCTGACCCATGGCTACATGTCTGATGTGAAGAGGATCTCAGCAACCTCAATCTATTTTGAGTCCATGCCCTACAAGCTCAATGTAAGTAGAGACCCCTACTACTGACACCAACTAACTAGTTGTTTACTGTCTTACACCAGTGAGTCAAGTTTTTGGCAATGGTGAGGGTCAATATCACAAGTAGAACTGATGGGGATGGAACAACAGTGATTTAAGTGTTATATCTGTTTATTTTAACATTTCTTCATGTAGTTTTTTGGGGGGTGTCACAAATTGCTTGTGTGTGTGTGTGTGCTTGTATTGCTATCTTTTTTTAAACTATCATTATGAGGACATTTTGGCCAGTCTTCACTACTTCAAAGGGCTGTTTGAGGGTTAAAATTTGGTTTTAAGATTAAGGTTAGAATCAGGTTTAGGTTAGGATAAGGGATGGGGGTCAGGCATTTAGTTGTGAAGGTTAGGGAATACATTATGTCATTGAGGGTCTTCACAAGTTAAAAAAAGACAAACGTGTGTCTGAAAATGTGTGTGTTTGCCTGTGTGCGTGTTTCATGGATTGTCCTTATTGTTTTACCCTATGTATTTTGAAATGAATTGCCATTATTGGATAATAAAGTTGAATGTGAATCTTGATTTAGTTGTTAGATGTTAAGAGTTTTCTAAATTCCAATAATGTAATCCTTTTGGGTCAAGATAATCACAGTCATGTTTCTCCAGTGAATTGTCCTCTATGATGAACTGACGAACACATTACCCAGCAGCACTGTTGGTCAGAATTACCCATGTGTCAGAGCTTCTACGGTCTCAGATTTCTGCTACTTGCTACTGTAGAGCATTGCTTGTTCTGCGTTTCTAATTATACAGTAGTTGGTTGAAGGAAGGCACTTTGCTGCTTATAGACAAACCACACTAATAGTTTGTGTGAATGTGTTGTGCGTGATGTTTTATAAGGTGTTCTGCACTGTCCATGCAAACTTGAGTTTTCTTAAGCCCAGTATATTAGCTGTGGTCAGGGAAGAAAACTATTTTAGGATAAAAAAATGTAACCACCAGACTGAAACACCTTTCTGACATTTCTGTTGCTGTCATTATGTTAGCAGTACGGTACAGATTTCAGTCAGCTTTAGAAATAGTTATCAAATATGAAAACCCACATTTTACATTTTGCTCAAACTGAATAACTTGCACCACTTTATTTAAACTTCTAAAACTTTTACTACTACTTCTCTTGAAGTCCTCGACCAAAATGACAAAAAGTATCTTGAATAAGCACAAATATCTAAATGTAAATTACTAATATCTTTGACCTGGTGTTTTCCAATGACGAAACAACATAACAACAGGATATTGGTTGAAATAAACGGAGAACAGAAAAGAAAACAGAATGTTGTGATCCCCTTTTAGTCATCCTGTTTACTTTGGCGGCCTCAGTGCTGAAAGGTGCTTGCCAACAGAGGAGCTTAAACTCTGATGTATTGGTTCATGTACAGCTTTTTCACCCATAATGCAACCCATACTGCCTTATTAGTTTAGTATACTACATAAAACGTTCAAGTGCTGTTTTCCACCAGCATGGAGATATGTACAATCAGGGCCCTTCAGATGTGACAAGTAATTTTACAAGTTAACATTAAGATATGATCAGCGTGTTGTATATTAGTGTATAGTATTCTATTCCTGGGGTTATAGTTGTGTGGTAGTATTGGTAGCGGCTGATGGATGGCCATGAGATTCTGCATGTCCCGGCCTGCTGATATATGGGCAGGCAGGACCCCTCTGCGAGAGAGATAATGGGAAATCGACAGGCTGGCCAGCACCACTGGCTCTGTCTTCACAATGAGCAGCTTGATGGAGTGAGGGGGCATCCATAGATGTGCTCTGGAGATGGGAGATTATCAGGTTGTCTAAATAAAGCTTTCCCTCCTCCTTCACTCTCTTCTTTTCCTTGTCTGTGTCTCCCTTATTTTCCATCCTTTCTGTCTCTCACTTTGTTTTTATGCTCCACCCTGCTCGCTTTCTCTTGCCTGTATTGTCTCTCTTTTCTGATTCTTGGAGGAGGGGGAGAAAGGTAAAACTGAGGATTTAGGCGTAAGACACAGTGGTCATTTAGCTTGTCCAGCCTGACTCTATCTCATGTGACTCTGAGCTACATCTACTGAGCAATGGATTACCTAACATCAGAATCTTTATTGACCAAGCATGTTTATACATACAAGGACTCTGGTTTAGTGGCTCTCCATGTACTTACACAGAATAACAACACAACAGGATACAAATAGTGCAAAGGAGTGATGAGATAAATATTAAATGGTTAAAAAAAAGTTACTTTATATACATATAGTATGGTATATCAAGTAACGCTGTTTTAACTTTATCTAACAATTTAACCTTGTCTCCAAACTGATCTCTGATCTGTTCAGCCTCATCACACCAATTGAGTAGATGCCTGAAAGGTTGAATTAGGATAAGTAGGGGTGCATTACTGCAATTGCTCCATCTTCCTCCTTGATATGATAGGTTGAAATGTCTCCTTTTTAGATAAAAATTCCTGCCCCTTTTTTAAAGTCGCAAAAGTACTTCAAATGCAGCTGCTTCAAATGAGCTGCAAATGGAAAAAATCTCTCTTCCGTGTTGATATGTTTGCTCTTGATCCGCAGATATCTGACTATTTTTTTTTTTAATCCTCTCATGTTCTTTTTTTTTTTCCTTCTGACCCTTACTCGTGCTTTAATATTCTCATATTCCTCCTCCACTTTCTCTTTATTCTTTCCTCCTACTCTGCCTCTTCTCTCCTCTCAATCTGTCTCTCTCTCCAGACTGCAACAGGACTCATAGACTACGACCAGATGGAGATGACGGCCAAGCTGTTCAGGCCCAAGCTCATCATCGCTGGCACCAGCGCCTATGCCCGGCTCATTGACTACGCACGCATCAAGAAGGTGCATGGAGAACTCTCTCCGTATTCAAAACTCACCTACCCTTCACCCCATCTTTTTTCTCTGTCTCTCTGTGTTTCACCCTACCGCTTTCTCTCCTGCAACCTGTTTTGTCAACTATTAGGAAGGTCAGACCAGCTTTGTCCTCTTTTTCTTTTTTTTTAAAACTCAGTCAACCTTTTCCACTGAACTGTCACAGACACCTGCTTCCCTTACAAACAAGGATCACTTCCAAAACATAACTTTACTAATTTCTGCCCCACAGTAGAGACTTCTGCCCGCTCTTACCGAGCATTCGCATTTAAACATTAACATTTCCAAAGACAAACCAATTTTTTAGGGTCTTTGTCACTTGCACGCAACAACACAGATGCTTTCTTCCTCTCTTACCTACTCATCCGAACTGAACATGGACACTCACACGTACACAGCAGCAACTTTTAACCGCACACTTCACTGCTCTCTTTGACAGTGCATAAGAGGCCCCTTTATCTGTTTTGTTATACCCACCCGCTGATTCACTTCATTCGCTCCATGACTGCTTCCCTTTGTTGTAGAGCTCCACTTGTCCTAGTACCATCAGATGGAGTGTCCCACCATTACAGAGCAGTGTTTTTATTAAGCACCATAACTACTTTGCCACTAGGCCTGAAGTGGGGCCATATTTTCCCTCTGGCATGTCTCTGTGGAACTGTTTGCTGTTTTATGGCTGAATCTGCTGGGCCGGGCTCCTCTCCAGATTTTTCAGTGTTGTGTTACCTAGATTGTTGCAACTCTTTTTTTTTTTTTTTTTTTAAATCTGAAATTTGTCTTACTATCAGCATTCATCACCCTCTTGTGTTCTTTACCCCCTCCAGTAACCCTGCCATCTCCCCTGCCTTTTAATCTAATAAACATGCGTTGATCCAGTTTAGATATGAGAGGAAGGGAGATTGTCATGATAATGCATATTAATTGGAGCACTAAAAAGATTGTTTACCGCTCTGATCATTCGCCAGCAAGTTATTTGCATGTTAGCGAGCTATTTATTGTTTGTGCCTTTCTCAGTAAATGCTGGCAAGAGACAGCAAGAATTTATTGAATTATGCTGTAATATTGCGGTCCTCTGAAAACTGCTGAAGTGTTATTACACCAGCTCTGATTTGAAACATCTGCCCTTTAAGAAGAAAGGTACAGCTAACAGATGTAGAGTTAGTTAACAAATCTTAACCGTGGGGGGAAAATGTAAATGTATTAGTGCCAAGAGATTGTATCTCACATTTTTTATCTCGCATTTCAACATATACAGTGTGCAGTCGAATAAATTTTTTTTTTTAAAAATTAGGGTCGCTGGTGACAAGGACTGAGGCAAGTTGAAGAATGTAGTTCAGTTTTATAGTAGCTTTAGTGCTCTATATATCAAGACTAATGCATATGCAAACACAATGCTGTTCATAAATATTTGGACAGTGACACATGTTCGCTTCGTATTCCAGCATTACATTTTAAATCAGTGACTGAGGTTCAAGTGCTGACTTTCAGCTTTATGGAGTGTCAAAATTAGGTTAACAATGTAGGATTTTACCTTTTCTTTTTTTTTCTTTTTCTTTTTTTTTTTATATAGTCACCCAATTTTAGCACAATGGTCCCACAGTTACTGAAAAGGAGTTCTTCAGGCCGAACAGAAAAATACTCTTGGCTTCTAAGTCAGTCAACGGACCTTATTCCAGCTGAGCATGTGGTTCACTTGCTTAAGACCAGACCGAAGGCAGAAAGACCTTTTTGTAAAAAAAATCAAAGTGAAGATGGCTGCAGTACAGGCCTGGCAGATCATCACCGGAGCAAATACAAAGTTTCTAATAGTCAAAGGCTTCACTTTTATTACTTGTTACTAAATGTGAAGGATTTGCAAGCGCATATCAAATCTGAATATTGTATTTACATTTGTTAATTTTTTATAACTGCTTTATGCCCCCTAATGAAGGTAGACTGAATATTTGCTGTCTCGGCACCTGAACTTTGAAATAGTTTACCTCTTACTATTAGATGATCCAATTCAAACTTCTCAAGACCCATTTTTATTCCCTTGTTTTTCTACTCTGCTTTGCTTTTTGGTAAATTTGATTCTGTTGCCATCCTGCTTATTTATTTAATGCTTTTAATGTGAAGCACTTAATAATTTTTGGTGTTTTGAAAAGTGCTATAGGAATAAATCTTTACTTAGTTACTTTCTAAAATTTGAGGAAAACACCTGTGAAGGTAAAAGCAATCAGTTCAACCTCATATTCATTGTATTATTTCAATTCATTTACCTTTAGTACAGGACCTGCACACAAAAAATCATCACTCTCTCAATACTGTACTGTAGCTCAGGTTTAGGAGAGTAATGTCATGATTTGGGTCCTGTACAGAAAAAGCACTTGAATTTCCTGAGATGTTTTGAATCTTAATTTTAACTTTGCTCCATGTTTTCCATCCTTTTTTTCCTCAGCTATGTACCGACATTAAGGCCTACATGCTAGCTGACATGGCCCATATCAGTGGCCTGGTGGCAGCCGGAGCTATTCCCTCTCCCTTTGAACACGCTGACCTGGTCACTTCTACCACACACAAATCCCTCAGAGGAGCCAGGTAAGAAGTACAACAGAGACTTTCAGTAAATTCTAAAATTTCTGTCGTGCATTCAGGCTGGTGCCTCAACTGTGATTAATCTCTGTCACATCACCTTAGAACATCCAGGAAATGATTGTTTTATTTTTATGGTGATTTATGAAAGATGAAACCTTGCTTGGGTTTTAGAGAATAAAAATTCTTACTGGTGAGTAAATGCTTGTTTCTCCAGGGCTGGTCTCATCTTCTATCGTAAAGGTGTCCGCTCTGTGGACAAGAAGGGGAAGGAAATCATGTACGACCTTGAGGACAAGGTCAACTTCTCTGTCTTCCCCTCCCTGCAGGGTGGACCTCATAATCATGCCATCGCTGGTGTAGCTGTGGCACTCAGACAGGTCAGCAAAATAAACATCTCATTTAATTGCAAAAATTGCCTACCTCATTTCTATTGTTGTAACGCTTTATTACCCACGTCTGCAGTTTCCTAATAAGAAGTTGATTACTAGTTTGTCTGATTTTGCAGTGAAACAAAATCTTACTGCTGAGATGCTTTTGTGAAATTTGACTCAGGACCCTGTTCACTAACCAACTACAAGCATCTGCTCCTTCTCTCACTCTCAGGTGCTCTGCCAGATAGCTACTGAAATCTAATCAGAGAAAGAGGATAGATGTCCCTTTTTTGCTTCTCACTTGCACCATAGATGAGAAATTTCTTTAGCACGGGTTCTCAAATTGTTAATCTTTTGACCACTGACATTAAGTCCCGTCTACCTGCATGTTCAACAGTTGACCAAAGACTTTTTTCAGGTTATTTCATCAATTATCAGGAAAGTTTTCACAACACAAGATAAAAAAAACTGACTTTTGAATTAAAAACTATAGAGCAGTTGATGAATCAATTATTTGATTGACAGAAAATTAATCAGCAACTATTTTGATAATCGAGCATAATAGGTTCCCTTTAATGCTTTTCTTTGTCATACATGACAGTAAATGGAATATATTTGTTGGTCGAACAAAACAAGACATCTGAAGAAAATTCAGATGTAACAGGAAAATTATAATGGTCATTTTTCTTTTCTGACATTTTAGAGACCAATGATTAATCAATTGATGGAGAAAATAATCAGCAGATTAATCGATTGGTTAGTTGCAACCCTAAAAAACTATTCCTTACATGATAAATGCATGTAATACAAAATTGTTTTCTTAACATCTCATGACTTATTTCTTGCCCCCCCCCCCCCCCCCCCCAACACTGAAATAGAACCAATCTTCTGTCCCACTCAGTCTTTTCTATTATCTTTTTTGTGTCCAGGCACAGTCTCCCATGTTCAAGGAGTATATCAGCCAGGTACTAAAGAACGCCAAGTCCATGGCTACAGCTCTTCTCAGCAAAGGCTACACCCTGGTATCAGGTAATCTAACTTGTATTTAAACATGCTTTTTCTTTTAATTCCCAAGGAGACACTGGCTCAGCAAACAGCAGAGAGAAATATCGGAAACACACGTCAATAAAGAATAATGTCCTGTCACAGAATGCAAATTACAAGGTAAAAAAAAAACAAAAAAAAACGGAACTGCATTTAAATTCATGATGTGCAAATAGGCTAATGTCAGTGTAGCAGCCTTGTCAGTCAAGAGAATAAAACCAGATGAAAGTGGTCACTTTCTGGTTGTGAGCAAATGCTTGAATCTTGTACTGCATTTAATACGCTGGCCTCAGCTGTTTTTTGATGTATAGCCTTCAATTGAATCCCTAAAAAAATTCAGACTTGTCCTGTGCTTACATTGTGCTTTGCATTGTGTGCAGACACTCTGTGGAAAAAGGGTGTTGTTTACTTTTACAGTGAATAAGAAACTTGTAAATAGGAGTGAATTCTTGCTCAAGTGAGCTGCTAAAGGAAAATATTTTTATAAGAGGCACTCATCTATCTAAATGTTATGAGTAATAATGTATTTTTGGTGCTTATATTAAGCATATATGATTATGACGACAATCAATTTTGCTGTCAGGATTAGTGATAGTATTGCTTCCTAAAGAGTTTTAATGGTGGTGTCCATTTGTCACCTTTTTAGAGAGCTCATCAAGCAAAAAAAAAAAAGCTTAATTCTCTTTTGCTCGTTTTATCCAAGAATAAAGTAAAACTTATAAATACAGTGCAGAAATTTACATAAAGCAGATGGAAAAATGCATGAGAAAGCATGTGCATAAAGCATGTGAAGCATAGGAGGCCTGACAACATACTACCCAACAGTAATTTTGTGCCATCATTAACTGCATTCAGTGTCACATCCTAAAACCTAACAAACTGAGTAACATTACGATATCCATGTTAAACTTAAAGATGAGGTGATCTGATCAAAGAAGAAGAATTGAAGCATGTGTCTACAAAGCCTCGGACTTTCCCTCTTTTCAAAAGTTTTTATGAAGAATGCTACATATTTCAGGCGGGACCGACAACCACTTGGTCCTGGTGGATCTGCGGCCTAAGGGTATCGACGGGGCTCGGGCCGAAAGGGTGCTGGAGCTTGTGTCAATCACTGCCAATAAGAACACCTGCCCCGGGGACAAGAGTGCCCTGACTCCTGGTGGCCTCAGGCTAGGTAAGGACCAGCTTCACATTACACTGCATTTAGCTGGACTTGGACAAGGTCAACTGTCATACTCATTAAGGATATGATCAAGAACTCTCAAAGCAAAACTCTCAAAAAAGCTCACCTCATAGTTAAATGAGTTGTTTTTTTGTTTGTTTTTTTTGTGAAATTTACTTTGCACCTAACATCCTCTTCACTTAATGTTTAACTTACTTTTTCAAAATGTGAAAATGTATTTCTGCGTATGGAAATTAGTCAGCCACCAATTAAGCCACAAGCGCTGAGCAGATCATGATTAATTAAGCATGTTTGGGTTTTTAATCATCTTCCAGGAAGCTCATGAGCTCCACATTTACACTGCCACATTTTCTTAAGGCGAGATATTTTACCTACAGTACAATGCTCTGCACTTCTTACCTTCTCATTTGTTTATTTTATTGAGATTTGAGTGCACTGAAGTGACCCATTGTCCATGGGCATCAGTGTAGGTTTGACAAATCTGTAGTTTGTGTGGATTCATTACTAAAATGTCAAGAAGCTTCAGGGTTCTGCTTTTTTACCCTAAAGACTCCATGGTTCCTATGTTTTTTTTTTTAAAAAAAGTAATAAAATGGATTGGAGACAGCTGAACATGTAAAAGCAAGAGGAAGAAATTACCAGTCATAACTTTGTATTTCAAGCTGCAGATTTTGTGTTCCTCTCTGTCCCAGGTGCTCCAGCACTGACCTCCAGGCAGTTCAAAGAAGCTGACTTTGTGCAAGTTGTCGAATTCATGGATGAGGGCTTCAAGATTGCCTTGGATGTGAAGAAAAAGACAGGTAAGCCAGTACAGTACAGTGAGCATGGAGATGGATTACAATGTTGCCTAATGGCTAGCAAGAACATTTCCTTATTAAAAGCACAGTTCAAAACTTTGCAACAAAATTACAATATTGTATGTTACATTAAAAACAACAGGCCCAGTGATGATAAAACAAAGGAAGCCTAAAGTGGAACCCTTTTTTCTCTCTTTTCTGTTTTCTCATGCAGGAAAGCTCCAGGACTTCAAGAACTTCCTGCTTCAAGACCCTGAGACCATGGCTCGCATCGCTGACCTGCGCCACCGTGTCGAAGTCTTCGCCAGGCCTTTCCCCATGCCAGGCTTCCATGACCATTAGGCTAGTTGATATGGAGTCGGGGGCCATAACATCCAGGTGCCAGAAAGCTGGCTGGGAGGAGATGTGCACAGGGAAGAAGAGGTGTCATGCTAGTGAAATGTGGTTGGTGGCTGTGAATTGGGATGACTCTTGGGTTCCCTTTTTCCAATAAGTTCTGGGAGACCACATTGTTTTGGGTTTTTTTTTTTTTTTTTTTACACTTTTTGCAGTTTCCATCAATCTATTCTTGTAAAAACGTCGAGGTAAAGTAAAGAAACAATAAAATTTGACAGAGATTTTGTAGAGCCGAAGAATCTATTTTCTATTGTATATGTAAAGATCTTTCTCAGTTGTCTTCACACCATTTCTTTAATGTGGGTGTGTGGGAGGAAAAATAACATGTCAAATCAAGCAACGACCAACAGTCATTGATGTCACACACTCTGTGACTTGATTAGTGTTAAATTAGTTAGAAAATAGAGGTACACTGATGAGTCTTAATGCTGTAAAGCATCTTAACCAATGTGACTAATATAGACGATTATATTCACATGGAGATGTGTGCATGTTTGCCTTGTACTGTCATCTTCTGTTTATGAAACCAGGTGCAGGAGGAGGCTTCATGAAGTGGAGGGGTGTTCTGCCAAACCATGTTGTGCTGGCCTTTTCACTTTTTCCGGGGGGAAATTTGTTGAAAATCAGAAATGAATCCAAAATGTAGTCAGTAAGTTTTCCCTTTAATTTCCCCTTAGGAGAGATTTGTACAATTTGTCTCCAAAGTGGAAAGGTCCATGTGAAATTGTACAGGAAGGGGACTAAATATTTTTATCATTTAATATACTGAGGTCCAATAAAACAACACTACAAACTGTGGTCACAATAATTGTTTAAAAAAACACATTTCATATATAATGTAGACTATTATAAGCTGCAAAAAATAGAATTCACTAGGCTGTAGTATTAGATTGCATTACAATAAATCCACCTCTTGCGTGAAAATCTTATAGAGGATGCTATTTTCTATTGCTGCTGTTGTGATTATCATCTTCCTTTCTTCAGTATATTGCAGATGTCAGATTTTAATTGCTATATATAATGTCATGACAGATAAATAACCAAATGGAATAACAGTATGTCATCCTGGATTATTTTCTACTTTCCTTTTAAGTGTGTTTACAAAGAGTATATACTTTTCTATATATTATTTAAAAAGAATTAACTATGTAACTACCATAATTTCACATGTATCTTAAGGTTTCCAATACCAGCTGAGTTGTTGTACTGGAAGAAGATGATTTGTACTGTAATGCAGTCTGCCTGATTTAACAGTCGTTTATTTCTCTATGGTGTTCAACAATGGGAACTGTGAAGCAGCTTGATTTGATATAACATTTTCAGAGTGTTTTGTTGTCTATCTGGTTCACAGATTGGAACTGTTGTCATTATCACTGCATCAGTGAAGAAGCATGATTTCTGTTTGTGAAATGGTCTTACAGCACAATTGAGAAAAGGGCGTTGGAAATAATGTGGTACTCTCTTCCTTTGCATAGCTTCTAAGGTGAACCAAATCATATGAATTATCCTTATGACAAGTTTTCGACAGCCAGTTGAATAGACTTTGCCAAAATATACCAGTGAGTGTTTTACTACAGTATTCATGTGTCTACTGTTCGTCTGTTATCATCTCTGATATGTTGCCAGTCATTGTACATCAACACAAATTTGAACTAACTTTCTTTTACAGAACATTTTTTATTCATTTTAGCTGAGTCCTAATAAAAGCCAATAATTCAAATATTCTTGTGTTGTTTCATTGATATACATCACTAGCCGCACACTTTTTTTCACAACCACGAGTTGGGAAAAACATCTATTGTGTGGAAACGTATGATTCTGTTGAGATGTGTTTTTTTGGACTGTGATTGTGCAGATGTCAGAGTGGGAGCATAGATTTATTTTTGTGTGTGTGCGCGTGGAGAAAATGTGAGTGGAATAACAAATATTTAACTTGTTTATTGGTATCAGACGATTAGTGGTTGGGTTATCCATGATAGATTTTTTCCCCCTCACCTCATCTTTACTGTTTTAACTACCCAACAGTATATAAAATTGTTTAAATTGGCTCTGCTCCTAACTACAACAGTGAAATGCTACAATACGCCAGGAGGAACAATTCAGCGTGTAACTGAGTATTTTCACAATGTAGTGTTATTACTTTTTCTTGCAGGACATGAAAATGCAATGAATACCTCAACCGCTGCTGTTGAGAGCCAACAATATTGATGAGGAGTTAAACAGAAATTAGAGGTTTAGCTAATTAGCATAATTAGCATTATCTTTTCCAGGAATGTATGCTCTTATACTGTATCCTTGCAGACGATTATAAATGCAAAAACACTTTAATTTAACCTGCGTACTACTTCACATAAGTCTTGTTGGCGGTGCATCACTCACATGACATACTCTACCTGTTGTAACACAATTCCAACGCACCTTCTCTGATAGGGCGGGATATTAAAACCGTTGGCCTGCTGCGCCACAGCTCGTTAACGGTTGTAACACCGCCAGAAACACTTTCAGCTACCATAACCGCTGCTTCTTCCACTCAAAAAGCATTTCTTAACCTACCAGAGCCTGTGGCACCATGAAGGCTTTGTGCAGGAAATAATTATCAATTTTAGTCGGCCGTTAGTCAAACTAACCAACAAACAAACTAACCCAGGGACACTTGTTTCGCTGTGGACTGCGTCAGACCTGGACCCAAAGCATTCAGCGCTTAACTTCATCACTACTTCACCGGGTAAGTGTTTCCTGGTTGTGCTATCTCCTTATTGATGTCTTGGCTCTGTTTTTTGTCTTTCTATGCTTAGTTATTGACAGTAAACCCTATCTTGGTGTTTTATTGGTTGGTTGGTTGTTTGGCACCTGGTGCTGTCAGTCTTTCTACTAGTTTAACTAGTGGAATAAATTTTTAATCTCCGCCAGGCAGCTAATCTCACTTAGCCTACTACTGGGCACATCAGCCTCATATTATTTGTGCCCATTTTTGGCTGTATGGTGAAGGACCTCTTGTGGTTGAGGAAAAAATATTTAATATCTTGAAAACAGGAATATTTGATGTTGAGAACAAGTTAAGCATAAGACTCCTGTTTTGTCTCCATTAAAAATACATAGAGGTTATATGACTTGTCTATAATAGGCTACAGGCATGTGCACTTCCTTGAACAGTCGACCACATTACATTTTCAGGACAGCTGATATTCTGGATCAGAAGGCCATTGTTTTTGACCTATATGAGTAGCCTATATACAGGCTAACCCCATTAAAAGCAAATACTTTTGAATCAATAAATTGGTAAGAATTGAGAGAGAGAGAGAGAGAGAGTAAATTGTCGAGCCATGTGAAATACTTTCAACTTGCTCAAAAAAAAGTCAATTTCATTTTGTAATTATAGCTATAGAATGTGGTGTCGTGGAATAAGAAAGGTAGGCTATTGGTTTGCGTTTGTTTAAGGATTTTGTGTTGAGAAGAACATCCGTTTACTGAACATCAGTTATTTACACTCTTTAAAACTCGTCTCAAGTGTAGATAACTGATCTTCTCTTCTATTCCCTTCACAAAGAATTAAAATGCGAGATAGTTTTCCCCCTTCGATTGGTTGTGATGTTAAGGTTGAATTGCTTCACTTTTTGAACCTAGTGAGCAAGGGGTGCATTTCACAGCAGGGGTGCATAAAATGAGGCTTACCTAGTCTGTTGCAAGCCATATTTTGGCATTTAACGTGGCTCAAAAACTGACATCCATAGAAAAGTTTGATCTCATCTTGAACCAGAGCATCTGAAGATTAATTCCATAACCAATATGTTATGATCCACTTAAGTTAGGCACAGATGAATAAACCCCCATTTTTGTTAACTTCACTGCCATCTTGACTGTACACACCTGGCAGAGATCTGCACTCTATTGAGTGTACTCTTCTAGTTTAGAATTAGGAGTGTGAATGGGTTGAGTTGTGGCGTATTGCCTGGCCATTGCCGCACATAATATAGGTTACACTATTGTGGTTTACATTTTTACATATTTGGCTAAACTTTGGTGAAAATATTTAAACTCAAAGCAACAATGGGGTCGGAGCCTGGATGTCACATATCAATTCTGAAAATACTCATTGTTGGAGCAGTTTGTTAGGGCCATGGCTGGAGCATTCACACATGTAGCAGGGCCCATATAAAGCAACTTATTTAAAGTGACTACTGGTAACTGGGTTTAGATGGTGCAAACAGTTTGCATACATACTTGCCATTTATTGGTTCTTTTTAAGTGTATGAACAGAATATTCAAAACTTAAGTCATTGAAGAACTGTAAAATTGTTGCTGTACTCTGTATGCTCATAAAAAAGGTCATATTTATTGTTATTAATATTATAACTGTGAAAGATACAGTATGTAATTATTTTAATCAGAGATTAATCTGTCAGGTTTTTTCTTTTTTGAGCAATCGATCAATCTTTGGTCTATGTGTTTTCAGAAAAAAGCCACAAGTCTTCACAATTTCCCAAATTTGGTGTCATCAAATGTCTTTTTGACCAACAGACCAACTCAAAGATAGTCAGTTTACAGTGATATGAAGAAAGCAGCCAATTACATTGTAGAAGTTGACACTAGTGAATCTTGTGCAATAAGTAGATTATCAAAATATTTGATTAATTATCAGCTGTTTGACTAATCACCTAATTGTTTCAGCACTATATTTAAGTGCTCACTGTATCTTTCTTGCCAGATTTGGTAATAACCAGACCAATTGTGTGTGTGTGTGTGTGTGTGTGTGTGTTTGTGATCCTTTAAAAAAACAACTCACTTCAAGTGAGCATTCCCCTATAGAAACATGACTTCCATGGATATTTTTTTCATCACTTTTGAAGAAACACAGCTGAGTGATAATTTTTAGCAGTGGAACGGATTGTTAAATCACTCTGTAAAATGAATAGGTCTATAAGCAAGAAAAAGTGCTCTTCAGTTGTAATTGTCATAATTGTACACAGTATTACCCATCTGGTACATTTCTTCATAATGTTGGTCATATATCAAAGCCTTAAAACTCCCCTCTGATCTGCCCTCTGCTGTTGTAGAAACACACACACTGAAATGAAATGAAAAGATGATAAAATTCAGTTCCCTTGGTGGCTGATCTGGCAATAAATCATGTCCGTTTAATGAGGAGAGGGATAAATGACAATGTCGGCAATTAATTAGAAATGTATCTTCAGTCTGTCATATCTTTGTGTGTGTAGTTACAGAATGCATGAATGTACCTCTGTCACTTCAATACCGTCATAATTAAACCTGGCAGAAGTTGATATGATAGTAAAAATATCTAAATATAGACGGGGGGAGGAGCTGTCAGTCTGGATGTAATGACGCTCCAAGTCATATTTAGACATCCAAGCCACACTAATGCGCTGTAATGATCTCATAATGAAACATGAGTGTTTCTCATGGTGTAAGAGGCTTCACTTCAGTGTGTGCGGGTGTGACGTCTGTCTGTACAATAATCCTAATCCCCATCCTCATCCTTCCATACTATACTGCACCTGCTGCTACTACTACTGCTGCTAATAACAATATTAACTGATTAACACTTAACTTTATTTATTGTGAAAACAGTTAAATAAATTCAGCACAATGACGCACACCCAGAATAAAATAATGGATACAATTTAAAACAGGGTGGAGAAGATTTTAACATTAAACATTAATAAAACACAATAACCAATTAATATTAAATATCTTGCACACGAACACAGGAGTTTTCGCTTATTCTGGGATTACGTGATGTCACTGAACTCCATGTGCTAATAAGAATGATAAAGGTGCAACAAAGCTAACTGGAGAATCAGAAAAATACCAATCAACCATTTCTGTCTGTACAAGCCCACATAATCCTGAGAAAAGGTCTCATCAGTCAAAATTAAACTCACCTGTGTTGGTTTACAATGGTTGCGCAGGGTCTTTTAAACATGAGTGAAAATCAAACCCAGTCAAAGTGCATTTGCACAGGTGATATTAAGTTAACACTTAGTTAGAAAATAGCATGTTGCAATCTGACTGTGATACATTACATATAATAGGTAGATGTTGGACAACTTTGGAAGCATTACAATAAGTGCAATTATACTCTATAGGAACAAGAGCTATATGATATCAGAAACTGGAAGTGCCTCCTTAACCATTAACTAAAAGGGTGCTGGTACTGCAGTAAAGGGACTTTGAGGGCTTAGAGTTTTTTTTGGTTTTTTTTGGTTAAATATCATGCTTGGTTAAATATCGTGCTTTTAATCTTGAAAAATTCTCTCCTTAAATTTCATCCTGCCTTTGGACATTTAAAGTTTTCACTTCAGTTATATTGTTCTTACCACAAAATGGTTTTGGATCTCACCAAAAAACCAGTTAGCAAAGATGGTAAGTGCTAAATAGTTGGCGTCTGCTTGTAAAATGTATTTTACAAGCAGACGATGAGGTGCTTTTTATTTCAGGTGATGCACCCCAATTATAAAACACTTTATGAGTCTTTTGTCAAAAATTCATCTTCATCAAGCAAAAGACAGGGCCATTCCCTTTTAGTTCCTAAAACACTACAAAGTTTTTACTTGACAAAAAGTCAAATAAAAGAGAGGGGAAAAAAAGTGTAGATACAAGGAAAGAGACTATCAGCTGGATTAATGACACTCAGATGATACTCAGGAGGATGAGGAAATCTTTCCCTCATCAATTAATTGTTGAACAGTGTCCCAGATCTGGGAGAGAAAAGCAGATCTGACACTCACTACTGTGTGCGTTTGTATGTGTGTGTGTGTGTGTGTGTGAGAGAGAGAGAGAGAAAGAGAGAGAGAGAGAGATATATCTTTGTGAGGATCACCATGAGTTAGACCTTGGGACATTTTTTCAAAGTGAGGACATATTGACTTGTCCTCACTTGGGTCTTCAAAGGATTGTTTGAGGGTTAAGGCCAGAATTAGGTTTAGGTTCAGTTTAGGGGCAACGGTTGGAATTAGGCATGTATCTCTGATTAAGGTTAGTTAGGGACAAGGGAATGAATTATGGTTATGTATAGAAGTGCAGAAGGTGTGTGTGTGTGTAGGCAGTGGGATGGTGCATATGTGTCTGAAAGTGCCAGTTATACCCATTTTATACGCATAAAATTATTTCTTCTTTCACCTGTACCTTGAATAAAGTAACATTTCTTTCACACATGCAGTAAACCTGCAGCAAGGAGCCAATAATCGAAACCCTTTTTTCACCTCCTCTAACTTAATGGAGACTCTCCTCACTCCTGAAGCAATGAGGGATTTTAGGACTGCCAATGCAGCACAATTCTTTGTCCTGCTTTCCACACAGTGCAGGCTATTCTCATGCTGTATATTATAAACATGCCGCTGGCATATTTAGGAATTCAGGATGTTACCTTGCACATTGTTATATCTTTAGTGGGATGTGCTGTTGTCTGTTTTCTTTCTGCAGCTGTGTTCACAAGTGGCTCGCTTGTGTTATGGTTAAGCAATGTGTATTGGTCAGCTCAGCATATTGTGTAGCCATGCTGCTACAGCTGCTGAAATGTTTCTGTTCACTGATGTGTTCCCATCTATTAATTTCAGTGTGTTTAATATTTTATTCCATCTTTAATTGATTTAAAAGTTAGTTTGTGTTTTTAACCTATATCAACACTAAAAGTCGGCTGTTAAACTAGCAGATGCTGTACATCAAAGATGCAGTAAGATGAATTTCTTGGAAGAAATTTCAGTATGAATTCTCCCTAGACTGACCCGAAAAAATCATTTCCAAAACATCTGCAATGGGACAAAATAAACATAAATCACTGTTGGGACATCTGTCCCTGTCTGTGAAACGTTAGAAATCAAGTTCTGTATTTGCCTTGTGAGCAGAAAACTTTTGAAAGAACCTGCCTGTAAAAAATAAACAATAATCACTGTTACATTAATTAATTAATTTACAGATTATTTAGAAAGATGATAATAGAGGATCCTCTTGCCATTGTTTAGTGCAATTGATAGATAAAACTTACTGTTTACTCCATCTAGAGAGGGCCAGATCATTTATAAATATTATATACTGGGTATTTACATTGTGTGGGCAGGTGTAGTGATCAGGTTGACACACAAGAAGCACCTAAACCTGAGTCAAATATGTATTTTTTTTTTTTTAAAGCATTTTCAAGATCTTTAAGCATTATCAAGTGAGCGAAGTTTACAACATCACATTTGATTCAATGTCAGTAAAGCTGTCAATAACAGAAAGGTGTAGAAGTGCAGTGTATTCGTAAAAAACAACAACAACGACAAAACAACCCTTGTTTCAGATTTATTGAAGACCAAGTGTGTAATACACGAATATACTGTAGCTTCTCACTGACATAAGGGTGAGCCACATACCACAATAAACAACACATGTGCGTATTAAGACATGGTTGTCATTCCTGCCGGTTGAACCAGGAAGTAGCTCTGCAGCGAAATTCTAAAGTTTAACTTTAAAAATTTATTTCACTTTCAAACTACTGGACCTGGTTACATCCTGCCTGGTTGTTCTGCTGCACAGCCCCAGTAGCCATCACTGTAACTCTCCGTTTATTGGTGTCTGAGTCCAAGAATATCCATCATAAAGTCTGCGATTAATGCTATCAAACTTTTACCTCCAAATGTTCCAGTTATTTTCATTTTCCAGCAACACACTAGCAGCACATTGTGACACATCTGGTCACCTTGACAATTGTTCTCTAAAAAGTCTGACAGCATCTGATGTTCTGTTTCTGTTTTAATGGCGCATAGATGACTTTTGTTGTGAACATGGACAGAATCAACATAAAATGTCAGTTTGCAAACAGACATGGCTTTTGGCCATGGTGGTTGTTAAGTATTGAAGAGGACATAACACGCACATTTCCAGATCTGTATTTTATTTTTGGGACATCTTTGCATAATTTACAGTTCAAAAAACTCCTTATTTATCTTACACTGGCTCTTTGTGCAGCCCCTCAGTTCAGCCTCTGTCTGAAACAGGCTGTTTTAGTTCCTGTCTCTTCAAGGTCCCCCTCTCAATGAGCGCACTCTGTTCTGATTGGTCAACTTCCAGAGGCTGCTCCTTGGCCTTGACTTCTGCTAACTCCAGAGGCCACTTAAACAAACAGTAGTAGTCAGATTTTGCTCTTTTCTTTTTCTTGCTCTTTACTCAAAATATAAACTTCTCAAATACATCCATACATGTTTGAGCCCCGAACTGTTCAAAAATATGTGAGTTGACCACACCAACAGCCTGTGGAATAACCTCAGCAATAAAGGCTACCAAATAGACTACTGTTTGTGGGCATGTGCAAATGATCTGATGTCAGTTTGGGGGGTGGGCGTGGGGGTGGGGGGGGAGTAGAGGTAACATTACAAACAGAGTTTTCAGAGCAGGCTGAGGCCCTGGCTTTTGGCTTGAAGGCGGCATTTTTACATACATTCATCTCAAGTTTTGGAGCTTTTTTGATGTTTTTGATTTGTTCCATGTCTTAATGTTTCACATAGGCATCCAGCATTATAACAGTATATACATGACAGAAAATCACATTATATCTACCTTTAAGACAAAAATGATAATGAGCCAGATTTGACAATATTAGGTTTTTAAAAATTCAGATTGTAGAATATTGTGGAAATAAAGTCAGGACTCCAATGAGATGACCTCTCGACAGTTTGGTTGTATTGTCTGTCGTTATGCGTTACATTGCACATACATTCATGGAAATATCAGAAGAAACGATTCAATATGATCCAGGTCAAATTAACTCGTAAAGCTCTGCAACCTTAAAATATACAAAAAACACAGGTATGGTCCTTTTTAAGAACTGTTACTACTCATAGCAACTTTTTATAACTTTGATCTGC
Source organism: Thunnus thynnus (assembly GCF_963924715.1). NCBI lineage: Eukaryota > Metazoa > Chordata > Actinopteri > Scombriformes > Scombridae > Thunnus > Thunnus thynnus. Next base: position 14,509,662 of record NC_089520.1, on the reverse strand, counting down.
AGTTATTACAAATAGAATTTAAGATTTTCGTCTCCCAAAAGATGGTTTTGTGAATGTATCTTCAGCAGATCCTTGCGTGAACCTACTGAAGACACTAATACAAATGGGGGAGAAAAAAGCAACATCTAACCTAAATAACCTCTTCCTTACGAAAGGTCGCTCCATTTGGAGTTATGGACAAACACTGGGTTGCTCTTTGATTTTGATGTTCCAGCTCTGGGAGAAAACAGTACAGGATGAAAGGCCTCACTATCTGCACTGGATCAGTGGATCTGCCCAGGGCCTCGCAACAACAGCCACACTACCCCAGTGCTGCCACCGCTGCCTCCTGTTTTGCGGCATGTCCTATTTACTTATTTATTCGTCCCTCCTCCACCCACGACTCACATCTTATCTCACCCATTAAAATTAATCCTCATCTAAAAATATCCACTCTTGCTCGTCAGAGAGGATGTAATCGAGGAGGAGATGGTCTCTCTCTCTCTCTCTCTGACAAGAGCTTAAGTCTCTGCATGTTGTTGGGGAAAGTGTGTCAACTTCTGAGGTAGAAAAATGACAAACACAACCTGTTTGTAAAACTGAGATCTTAATCTCATATTGCCATACTTCTTTGCCAACTGAGACCTGAATGGGATTGCATGTCTGTCTTAGTGTTTGCTGTTTTTTAAAAGAACTGCAAGAGTTTGTTGACACAGTCACTAACTGTTGAAGACATATAAATGTAGTAATTTAGCTCAGTCCTCAGTCAGTCACTCTATAGTCCTATTTTACAAGCAGCATGAGTTGGAAAAATGACTAAAAGCAGGCAGGGGAGACAAACTACTGGATAAAGAACAGATATTTGAGACGGAGCAATGTGTTGAGGTGACGATTGTAAAGAATTAGCCAGAGTGTACAGTAAATGGTGTAAAAAAAAAAAATAGATGAGAAGATATGACATAAGAAATAAAATCTCAGCATTTTCTACTGGCTCTTATCTTAATTGGTAAGTTATTTGATGGCGAGCCACTGGTGCGCATTTCCCTCCGCCTCAAAGTTTTATACTGATACTAACACATTGAGGCAATGCAATCACGACCTGTGAAGCTGTTCGGGTTGGATAATAACTCTGTATTTGTGTGTGTGTGTGTGTGTGTGTGTGTGTGTGTGACCTTGTGATTATGCCCCTGTGTGATGCTTTGGCCTGGCTGATTACCTGTCAGCAGGTTTTGTGCATCTGACACAAACATGCACACACAAATCACAACCCAGCAACAGACAATACCCACTGGGCAGGTCACCACACTGTTGCTGGAAGCATATTGCTATTTAACGGGAGCAGACGCACGCACACACACATAAATGGGCGCATGCAGGGTCTGAAACATAGATTGTGTATTAGTAGAACCTAGGGGTCCGACATTGAGACAGTTTGTGTGCCATTAGAGTGGGATTTTATGTTGTTGTCTGGTGTACAGTGATACTGAGTGAGACCAGATCTGCACACAAGCACACACACGTGTACCTACCTAGACGCAAACACTCATCACTCAATGAACTCTCCAACATGGGAGAATTACGCCAGCAGGAGGCATATTTGGTGAAACTACTGATTCTGAGTCTTGTCATTTTCCTGCTCCACACCTATGTGAAAATAATGTTTTGGTCTTAACAGACACACAGTGATCAAACAGTGATTTGTCTCATTGGACTGCATCTTTCTGGGACTGAAAACAGGTTTAAAAGAGCTCTGTGACCCACACAAATATTCATCTCTCATGATTGATTTCTATTTTGGTCCTCTTCATCTGCAACTTCATATCTCAGCATGTGTGCATGTGTGACTTACTTGTGACAGCACTGCATTCTTGAAGTGATGAGCTCAGTAAATAATGTTTTTTCCCCTTGGAAATTTAAAGCAAGATTTTGATTTTGGAGAGGATTAATGAGTTCATTAACACAGTCAATCACAAATATTGGCTGCTCATGCGTATCCATAGCAATGTCACACACTTATTAGTTTGGCAGCAGGGGGGCGTAGTGAGGAGGGAGATCGTCCTCATCCTAGAGAATCTGGACGAAGTGTCGACTATCTGTTCTGTTTCCACTACTGGAACTTAAAACACATGTGACCTGAGACTTTCTGTTACCTAATGCATTGACACTTAAAAGTACCGTTTTCCATGCAGTGCATTGTGGTGAAGTGCACAATGCTGACTTATCACCTTTTATAAAAATATGTCAGCAAACAGTTGCCTATCCGACTAACATTAACAATAGTTGTTTTCTCTGTTTAGATTCGTTTTTGTTTTCACCAACGCCTGAGTGAACTAACTTTTTTTTTTCTGAAAACAACTGCTTGCTGAAACTGGAAAAGAGGCTTGTGAGAGCGGCAAGACTGAATCAACAGAGCATAGTTGCCAGCGGCGAAAGCAAAAAGATGAGCTAAATCGTTTCATAGGGCTGAGGGGGACTGCAAAGTCGGGTAACACGTTTCACATTATACAGTCATTTGATCAATTGTTAATATAAAGATATTGATTAGTGCAGCTTTAAATGTATAATGTCAGAGGTGTCGATTGTGGTGATGAACCAAGACAGAATCATCACCAGACTGCGGCTCTCCTTCGCTTTACAGATATTTATAACAAGTGTCAGCTCATTGTTTTGCTGTCAGGCTTCAACTTTACTGTCTTGGTTCACTCTCACCGCTCTCCACAGCCACAGGACTCGAATTCAACAATCAACTGTCCCAGACTTAACAACCGTTGTCCCAAATTGAAGCTCTTTTTTTTTTCATTCTACATAGGCCTAATAAATATAGTTTCATAACTTTTGTTTCAGTAACTCGCATCACTTTATCGACTCACTCTGCTCCGCCATAGAAGTTCTGAACCCTTAATTTTATTTTAAACACTGTGCAGCTTCATAGTGTAACATGACATTCAGTCATTATCTCCTTACTGCTGCCCCCCCCCTTTTAAAGGAGAGGTGTTTTTAACAGGAGGAAATTACTGTAATGTTTTAAAATAAAATGCTCTGTAGGTTGTCAGTTTTTTTTTTGTTCACATCTCCTGGTGTCAGTTTTTTTTTGTGTTATTGTTCTTGCAGCCTCCACTGCTTTCTGGTAAAATGGTGCATTTATAAACTTCTAAATTATTTGAGTGATGAATTTTTATCACTCTCTCTTTATTTACACTTGAGTCATTATTTCTTCATATCAATAATCTTTCCATTTTATTCTAAATTGTGAAGCTGTTAAAAAAGTCTGTTTCAATATGAGCGCTTTAAAATCATTGATCATTCTTCTGACGTTTAATAATGATGACTGAGATATCTCTGCGATGAAGGTTTACTTCATCTTCAAGTTGGGTTATTGGGCTGTTTTTAAATGTGCAGCCGTGCGTAATGGTTGCACGTAACAATAATGACAGCTGTTCCCATGCTGTTAGAGAAAATCAGCGAAATAAATTGCACTTCTTCTTTGACGTTCTCCTGTTCTTATAGCTCATGTCATTATTACACATAATAATTATGATGATAGTAATAATAATAATTTTTGGCTGTCACTTTGGCGTTCTTTGGGGGGCTTACTTGCTTTACTGCTGGTGTTTTTCAGCCACTTCAGCATTTTTTGAGCCCTACATCAGGAGCTGACTATGTATCCCAGAATGCATTTGCAACAACAGCTGATACAGAGTATTTGGTGACCCATTAGAATCTTTGACCTGCAGTGTTTGTTAGGTTGGTTTAGGCATGAGGAGTGAGATGAATATCAGGGCAGGTCACAGAATGTGATGGGTCACCAAATATGGTGTAACACCTGCAGCACTGACATCATGGCAGAGATTAAATTGTACCAGGCTAAAAGCTGTTGTATTTTCGCTGTAAACATGTCATTTTAGTAAGTCTTTAAAAAAAATTTCAGGCAAGAAAGTAACCATTTAGATTCCCATATGGGGTCAGTTTATCCAAATATCACCTATATCTGTCCCAGAATTGTTCCAGACACATATCATTGTGTCCTGGATGCTATTTTTACTGTCCCTGGGACAACAGGACATCCTTAGGTTCAAGTGCTGCGCAGCAGGCAGCTGTTTTCAAAGAAAGCTACCGGCTCAGCACCAAATGACAAACTGACACAGTTAGTGACTAGCTGGTGAATATGGTGGAGCATTTAGCAGCTGAAGAGCCAGATGTTTTCTTCAGGAGTTGATACAGACCAAAAACAAAGGTAAAGGACAGTGAATGACTTATAGTTATCAGGTGACTAGAAACACGAGTAAATGAATGATAATGTTGCTCTGTAACTGCTGAATGTGTAAATAAGCAACTGTTTGTTCAGCATATCAACTTAAAAGGTGATGATATGTCAGTGCTGTGTGCACAACTTGTTTCCAATACCCCTAAGTGGCCAAAAAGCAGTTAAGGCAGGCTTAAAGGCAGACACTTTTAATCCAGTTCTACCAGTTTTAGAATTAGGCTTAATCCAAATGTCCACCTTCTTGACTTGTGGACTGAGCCCTCGGGGATTTCAGTTGTATGTACCCTGACGTGTTCAATTTCCCTTTAGGCCTACAGGAACTGTTAATTTAGCAGATTATAATAAACAAATCCATGTTATTAAGCCTGTAGGCCCTGTGAATATTCTGTGTGTGCATTATCAAACCTCACTACAGCAAACTTATACAACAAAACTGAAAAAAGCTAATGTCATCAAAAGTAAATATGGTACATATCATTATGATGATGATGATTCTTTTTTTTAAATTATTGATAAAACATCATCACTTCCACATTGGATTATGGGCAAGTGCAGTGAAGTTGGGACATTTAGATTCAGCCTTACTTTTCTGTAACAGACTACGACCTTTGACCTCCCAGTTTAGGGGCTCATACAAGAGAACTAACAGCATAACACATATAAACATTGTTTATTTGCATAGGACATATATATATGATCATGCACTGAAGAAACAGCCTTTGGACTCCTGTGATCTTTAATAGACTTTTGTCCACAAGGTTACAGTGTTAAATAAGAGGAGCATGAAGTGAGACTGAGGAAACGTAAAGGAAGACGTTTCACATCATTGAGGCGACAGCAGGAGGTCCTGCCAAACTTGGTGCCCCTGGAGTTGCTGGAGGACCTTTAGAAGTCAGGGCCCTCTTTCTTCAGGCTCTTGTAGTCGGCGTTGACGGCCACAAACTGCAGAGGGCAGGAGGAATACATTTAAATCTGTTTTGCTTAAATTAAATTCATCAGTGCTGTCTTTAGGAGAACGTGTGGAGGAAAAAAAAAAAAAAGAAGTGGGAGTGAACTGATTTTTTTTTTTTTTTTTTTTTCCCCTCATAGATCCAATATAGACATACACTTATATGCACATGTTTGCTCTCACACAAACACGTTAATTTTCCATGATTCTTTGTTGCTCATTTATTCACCAGATTTATGTATTGCTGATGCTTTTAGTTTGCATATGTCATGGATAATATATTGTGCAACTGCATGCATGTGTTCAGCATATATCATAGCTCCCCAACCATGAAAAACACACATTTTTGCAGTGGCACAGATTATTTTCTACCCATGTATTTTTTCCTGATTGGTCTGCCATTAAAATCCTCAGCTCCCCGCCTTCTCCCTCTTCTCTTTCCTGCTTCCCCCCTCCTCATTACGATCATTGTTTGGACTTCAGTGGAATTTCGATTTGAGACCTTTGCCTTGCTATCGAGAATTAAACATGCCGTGTCCTGACCTTTTGTCTGCAGCGACTTTCATTCCACTGGCAAGCAACGCAGCCTTGAAACCCTCAGAAAAACCGTTCTGTTCTCTGAAAAACACATCATCCAGATCTCTTCTTCTGGGACCCATCAGTTGGTTGTTTTTCTGCTTTATTTTGGGTCAGCGTTGTTAATATTTTCATTAGTTTGTCTGGGGCTCTGGCCTTGTTCAAGAGGCACTGCAAATTATTACTGACCACTTAAAGCTCCAGTTTCATCTGAATTAATTTGTTTTTGAAAGACATTTTGTTTTTCTTAGTTTGAACAGATCTGAAAAAGCCAGAAGGCAGCCATGTTGGTCTGACATTACTTTGCCAGCATTGGTTTGTCTAAATCTATTTTGAGGGGTTTTGAGATTTTCAGTGATATGAACTGGTTGATCAGTGAAAAGATGCCATTCTTGTCTAGATAATTTTTTATATAATATAATTTTCGTGACCAGGCAAGCAGTTGTACAGTGTGTGACTGGGGAATAGTCACCTTGTACTGGTAGGTTGGGTCGAGCTTATTCCAGGGCTCTGGATTGTTCTTCTTGTCCCAGAAGCTGCAAATGTGCAAAGATTCAGGGTGTGGAGAACAGAGAGCAAGGGGGAAAAAAAAGACACAACATGAGAATGAGAGAGGCATGCATGATGGAGGGAAGAACAACATAAAGAGCAGATGCAAAGAAAAAGAGAAACAGACCAAGAAGTAAACAAAAAGGAGGAAAAAGAAGACACAGAGGAACAGAAGGACAGAGACAAAAAGAGATAAATATGTCGATACTAGATGGAGAGACAAGTTGGAGAAAGAGAGAGGTGATTATGAGATGAGGTGAAATCAGCCCAGTGACTTGGCAGCACTCCTCTGTTCATTAACCAAAGTCTGGATTTCACAGTGCTCCACCGCAACTGTCCATCCCTCCTCCCTCCCTCCCTCCCTCCGTCAGCACGTCACGCCGCCAAAGCACAAACAAAGAGACAGAAAGACTGATGGCAGAGCGAGTATGTCTCCCTCTCTCCCTCCATTACCACAAACACTGTCTGAGAGAGAGTCAGCCACTGACCACAGCACTCATCACCAGCTGGTGATGAGGTCAGGCTTTATGGCTGACCCTCAGAACAAGTGGCTCTGTGTGGCCCAAAATAGGACACGAACAGTGCACATTTACTGTATGTGAGTAGTCACTGAGTTCAGCAGGGTTGGTCAGTTTTTTTGGTACTGAATGAATTACAGCTTCACAATTTATTACAGCCAGCTGCTTTTGTTGTAAATTTTAATTTAAGATGATTTTTATGTGGTTATAAAAAAAATCAGTGCTGCGTGGGTGGCTGTTTGGGTTGGTGTTCCATGAAATTTCATCAAATCTAAATCCAGTGTCAAATTCACTTATATTGAATCCAAATCTTTTTAAACATTTGTAAGCAATTCAAATTATAAATAACATGAAAGGGGGGAAAAACACTTTTTTCAGTCTTAATCTGACACTCAGGTGTCAGATTAAGGTATGGCCTATATTTTCAATTTTTCCAAAACTGGTCATCCCAATTCAGAACTGTTAAGCTGATCAGATCCTTCTTAACAACAAAATCGCAGTCCACTTGCGAGCTTGAATTTTTTGAGTTGAAATATGTCTTACGTCTAGTCTTTGTGTCAATTTGTGCTGCCCCGGTCAAATTTGCATGTACAGCACTTGTGCTATCGCTTTCGTTTTGTCTGAATACATAGTTACAAATGATTTTTGGCTGAGTACAGATAATGGTTTTCAAAGCACATTAATTAGACAATAGACTGACTTTTTTATGGTTTTGGCCTGTGGGCAAGTCACTTACAAAATGTACGTTACTAAGATATAGTCAAAAGAAGTTGCTGCTGGTGACGCTAGTTATTTCTTACAGTGAAAGAGACAGTGCTAGATAAAAATGAGGAGCCTGCTACCTTAATGTTTTGTACATTGGTCTTTGCCAATAAGAAAGAGAGAGATCAGAGATCAGTTCCTCCAGGAAATTGGGATTTTGCGATCCGAATAATTGATGCAAATTCATGAAATCTCCAAAATATTTGCAAAAGCTTGCAATTTTGCTAAATTACCGCAATGTTTCCACATGAAATGGCCAAATGAAGCGACTACTTGTGATTTAGACCAATTGTCACGTTTCGTGTAGTGGTAATTTACGTCATTGCAGCACGCATACAGGCGCACATTCAGGTGGAAGATGGACAAATCTCACCTGCCAACAAAAATGATGCCATAGACTGAGCAAAACAACTACCAGATGTTCCCAAATGCGGTTTGCATTCAGTTAGAAGAATACAAGTTGATGCATTGTTCAGACAGCAAAGATGGACATAATTGACCTCAAACATAAAAATGGGCACTTTGGAAATGAAACTATATATTTATGTCAATGGATTTATTTTAATGGCATTATTCACTGATTTTATTTGGTGCTAATGTTGAGGTGAAAGTTTATTTAATAAAGGCTTATAAATGGAACTCTTTTTTATATAATTTTGAGCCCATGGTTCTCATGTTCAGAAAATAAATTTTAAAAATTAGCACTGAAATATAGTTGTTTCTGTGATATGCAGTATGCTTTTTATCGAAGGAAGTGATAACGTATGACTCCTCATCGGTAGTATTTTTTAAAAAATGGCATTTATCACTTTGCTTGCAATTTTTCCCAATCCCCATAATAAGAGCACATAAAACTGCATTGCAATTTTTGAGAAAAGCCGCTGCAAAATCAAACATCTTTGGCTGCAATAATCACAAAAAAGCTGCAAAATCCTGGAGGGACTGAGAGATAAGATTCTATAAGAGATTTATTTGTCTCCAAGCCTAGCTGTGTGTCTGTGTCTGTATATTATTGCCAACCTGGGCCCAGATCCAAAATGGAGCCTGATATCGCAACCAAACTCTAGTGGCAGTTTGAAAAATTTCAAATCATACTCAAGCTTTCAGAATCAGAAAAACTTTATTGTCCATCCCAAGGTAATGGAAAATTGTGTTTGACGTGGCTCATACATTACGCATAGAATAAAAACATAAAACTTACACATAGTGTTAAAGATTTATACTTACAAAGGGGGGACCCAAAAGTTCCCAGAAGCCAATGATAGCAGAGGAGTAGGGTGTAGTTATCAGATTTGCTGCTAGGTAGTGTATGCCTACAGCTTGGTGAGACTAAAATTGGTAGAAGCTTTGCCACCATGGAAGAAAACCAGGAGAAAAACACAGGAGGCTCTGGGTGCAGTGACAAAAACTGACAAATGACAGAAAATGTTTCCAGGAACAGGAGAAGTACTGAGATAAGTGCATCACAAGGAGAATACTTTGAAGGGGATTAGAAAGGTGCTTCTAAAAGATTTATAATGATTTGATATTGTCTTGTAATTTAACAATTCCAGGAATTTTGGATCCCCCCTCGTATACACATAGTTTGGCTGTAAAGTGCATTTTGAATAAATGATTTTTGGGTCCTATGTGAACCACAAAAAGCACCACAAACATGAAAAACAACAGAGCTGCACTTGTGTACCCAAGGTTTGGATTCAGCTGACAATAATGGGAAAACACTGTAAAATCACACAGTATCAAAAACAAGGTGTAGGTTGCTACAATGGTTAACAGTCTAGACAAACAGACAAACTTACGTGACATGAGGCCCTCTTGCCAGACGGATCAGGTAGCAGGCGGCCCCTGTCATGCCCACAGTCAAGAAGACAAACTGAGGGATTAACTGAGAGAGGAGAGAGGAGGAATGTGTTAGTCCCAGACCTTAGAGGCGTACAAAGGTAAACAAACATATTCTATCAAGTGGTTGGCTTTGATATGTACTGTGAACATACACCTGTGTGAAATACACAGACACACACACACACACACACATGCACACACATACACAGGTAGTTGTTATTCCTGTTTTTCCTCTTCCTGCCCTCCTCCATATGCATGAGGCCCAGGCCATGTGTGAGGCAGCTCACTGTCAGCCTGGGTTGAACGGGCAAGGACGCGCTGGAAGAGAGCGGGCGCATCTCTGTGTGTGCCAGCCTCTCCACCTCAACACTATACCTGTCAGACTGAGCGACAGCATCACGCACACACACACGCATATACACGCACATGTATGCATGTAATTGAGCTAAGTCTGCACACTCAAACACAGTGAAAGGAGTATTTGCACACACAGACACACTTATTTGATGTTCTGAGCGGTGACGATGACAGGAATTAAAATAGAAAAGCGCATTAGGGGGACAGGGGAATAATGTGATATGTCATCTTAAACATGCAAAGCTTAGGGGCGACAGTCTTCTCACCACGCAGCATCTATTCATCAACACTGCACCGCCATACATTTCCTGTCTATTTTGTTAGGTGATAGTCTACATATTAGACAGAGAGAGAGTCACACCACTGGCGAACAGCTGTTCTTAGCCCACTCAGATCTAGTCAAGCTGTAGAGAGATGACAGTTTGATCGGGTTGAACTGACGGATGTCTCTATTCAGCTGTATCTAGACATCTGTCTTCTGTCTGATTGCATTGCCACTTGCCTTGTTGTTGATTAGGAGACTGGTTATAAAACGTTGATATTCACTACCCTAAAGCTATGGTAGAGAAATAAAGAATAGATCCACCCCCAGACTACTCAGTACACAACTGTTTAACAACTCAGAGTCAGAGTTGCACAGTAGTATTATATCAATATTGTAAAGATTTTTAAATGTTGTCATCAGGACTGCAACTAATGATTACTGTCATTGTTGTGAGGGATTTTTTTTTTTCGAGGACGCTTTGAGAGCTGACTTGTGTGAACTTGGGGTGGACATGTAAGTATCCCAGCATGCATTTCACATCAACCAGCAGCATGACGGAGGATATTAGCCAGACTCGCAACTTTTACGATTTTAGTTCTACAACTGTCACCATTTAAGTTTTGAGATATTTTCGGGTGAGAAAATAATAATTCAGATTTAATAACTTTTGTAAGATAAATTGAGGTTTTAGCAACAAAATATAATGCTTGTTGCTTCCAAATTGGCTTGGCTGAAGGTAAATTTTGGGTTTGTGTTTTTTTTATTAGGTAGTTGTACAATAATGTTCCCACTGTGTCCTTTTGGCTACAAATATATGTTCAGATCATGCCACACTTCAGTAAAAAGTGTATACAATAAATATATGTGAATAAAAACAAACAGAGGCAGTGTAGTGTATCATATTGAACGTCACTTTGTTGTACATGTACAATTTATTGAGGATGACCGGTATATCTGTTGACTTAACTCCAGGACAGCACAGTTCAACGCTACAAAAAACCTTTCAGATGAGATTATCTTGTAGCTTTGTTGAAGTGTAATCAGCAGAGCCCACATGAGCTAGTGATGTCAGCAAGAACACTGTTGTTCCACTTTCAAGTTGAGCATACTACATCCTACCGTCATCGGGAGTTTTGGACTCCTGAGTTCAACATGTCAAGTTAAATTTCCCAAGAATACAAGTTCGAACTTGTCGTGCTCTGTATTGAGAAAGGCCTCTTGTTTTGTTCGACCAGCCGTCCAAAACCTCAAGATATTACATTTGAAAAAAGAGCAGTTAATGCTCACATTTGAGAAGCTAGAACTAATGACTAGTGTTTTTGCTTCATAAAATTAACCAACTAGCTGAATTGTTTTCAGTTAATTTCATCAACTAATCAATTAGCCAGCTAACTATTTCAGCACTAGTTATCTATGTGTGTGCTCTTCCAGGATGGATTTTATGTTTGCTGAATTCTTCTCCAAGTATGTTCGAAGTTCATAGTGCACACTAAATTTGTACTGGCACGCCCACACAGACACACACGAGTGCAGATGCTCAGCTTCGATTACTCAAGCAAACACGTAGAGCCGTGTGCACACAAACACAGAGAAGCAGGTCAGCTTTGATCACACACACAAGCACACACACCAAGCGAGTGATGAAGATAGGCCTGTGAATAGGGAGCTGTCCTCTCCCCAGTGCTGATATCTTTATTTTGTGCCCTGCAAGTGAGTGTTTCACCTTTTACCATTCAGCCTGACCGATATAGGAAGTGTTTTATACTCGCTTGGGTTCGATACTGTTGCTGCCCTTATTACTTTTTTGGTGCACTGCCAAGCCAACCCCGTCAATCCACAAATTTGGGTCACCCACAGCATAACTCTCAGGCAACAGGAAAAAAACAAGCACAGACAGCTTCTGTGTGTTTCTTTTTCTTTCTTTCTTCATTTTATGATGATAGTTGCAAAGGAAAATATAGGAAATTAATATTCCACTAGTACAAAATAATTATGTGCGGTCACAGTGATTATTGTAAACAACTGAGATGATGTAATATATTTCTTTGAAAATTTGCTTTTTGGAGGCACTTGTAGAATTATGCATAATTCATGTCTACTACTGTATGTCCATGTGTGTATACTGCACATGTGAACCTTCTGGGCATATACTGTACAGTGTACAGTAAATTTATTTTAATTGGTAGTGAAGTCTTCCTCGTCATTTAGTGAATTCAGTGAATTGATGATCTACAATTTAATAAACCAATACCCAACTTCCCAGAAAACGTATTCACAAACGTGAACATTAACAAAAAACAGAATAAATTAGGCCTTGTGTATACATCACTATATGGAAATTAAAGCTTGATATTAAACATAAAAATAATCGCAAATCTCAGTAGTTATGAAAATAATGCAACCTACCCCGGGATGTTTCTTCGCGTGTTGAAACATGATCTTAATCATCTTTACTGATCTTCCAAGAAGGAAGCTAAAACATCCACCAAACAAAAATGTGACGAAAACAAAGTGGAAAGCTAAAGTTTGATGAAAATGTCCATTTGAATGTCTCGGATTTATAGAAAGAGCTGTTTGTGTGCTGAAGTACAGTATGTTGGCCAGCACAGTGAAAACTGTTGCCAATCCCCCCCCCCTCCCTCTGTCCCTCTCCCTCCCTCCCATTGGACGAATGAGAGGGTCAGGGGAAAGAGGGAGAGAGAGACTGTCCTAATCCTGATAATCACATCTGTTGAGGACACTGTATTATTCCACTGAGGCTCATTGAGTACTCGGTGTCCTAAAGTGTTTTGTTATACAACAACAAAACTACCAGATTTTTACTGACACAACAAATAGAAAAGACATTTTTCCAAACAATTCCTTCTGGAGGTTGTGCAGCGGTAGTGCAGCCTGCTCCTGTAATAGCTTCATGTGTAGACCTCACTCCCACAGGGCAGCCATTGTGTTGGACTGTTTTATGTTATATTGGCATTTATCAAGCGGGTAGCCCTGTATGAAAAGTGAAGCCAGTGTGGAAGTGCCTTAAACCTGAATACTTTCTAATGGCCAGCAGGAGGCGACTCTCCTGGTTGCAAAAAGAAGTCCAATTGTATGGAAGTCTATGAGAAAATGACCCTACTTCTGACTTGATGTATTACCTCAGTAGACAGTTTCTTTTATGGGCTTATGGGCTCAATCCCTAGTTTCAAGTCTTCTTCAATACAGCATGATATTCATTTGGTATATTATGGTCCCATTTTAAGTAAAATAGACGATAAAGCAGGGGCATGGCTACCTTGTGATTTGACAAGTCGCTACCACGGCAATGATGTTGATTATGTAACGTAACCATGGCGTAAGTAACCCAGATTCACAGAGTATAGGCATAGCTGCAACTATTTCACAGTGTGTTTTCAGTTTGTGAAAGTTAATTGTAACATTTTGGTTTGGTTCTACTGAAAGACCCTTTAGGGAGTCGGCTGTTCAATTTTTACATTGAGTACATTTGTTTTAATGGTTTTAAGCCGTTTTTTTGCTAGCATTAGCATTATCACACTTGGACTGTAAATGCACTGTGCTAACTGGTGTTGACCAAGTTAGCAGCTAGCGCTAGGGTTAGCTCTACCCTCTCATCCAAATGTGGTCACTTCTGGCTCCAAAAATCAAAGATGGTGATGGTCAAATTGCCAAACTCAAGGCTTAAGAATGGCAGTCCACAAAGCAATGGATGACGTCACAGTGACTACATCCATATTTTTTTTCAACGTCTGTCATTTATAAAATTACAAGCCACTGTTTTCATGGATAGTCATCACCTTAAAACTTGAAAAGCTGCCTTCAGTGGTCATTAAACAGTGCTGCTTATGCAGCGCAACTTGTTCTGTGTAAAGATGTGATAAGTAATGGCAGCATCCAACGTGTCCCTGGGGTCAAGACCTTCCCAGGCATAATAATGGCAATTGATTGGTCAGTGATGCAGCGCCTGCAGACCTTTCAGGTTCTTTGTGCAGCACTTTGTGACCTAATGTAATTAACACTATAATGCTATGCCAGGAAAATGCACAGGTCATTACTATTCCTTACTTAAGATACCTGTTGTGTTCTCACTATTTATCATGCTTAAGTGGATGAGTGAAGCCAAGTGGTTGTTGGTTTTTAAACCACAACTTAAACTTTGTTCACATTTGCCTGTCATCTTTTGACAAGAATAAGGAAATGTTGCCCACAAGGTGATTGAGGAAGTAGAGAAATAAAACGATTCCCCTTAATAAGTTTAGTCTGTTAAACTATCTTACTGACCAAATACTAAACACACTGGGCCTCATGCAAGAGACGGTTGTACGAACAGATGAGGCACATACTACACAATGATTTAAGAATACAGACAAACTTTTTGAGTGGTCCAGACCTCTGGACACTTACAATAATTTATGTAATTTATTTTTGGGAAATGATGCTGCCAATTATGAAATCTCAAACGTGTATCTACTCATGAACAGGTGGCATTCATCAGGTTGAAACAAGCGATTCGTAACAAGGTTTTGCAGTTGAGAGAGTTTGGTGAATCTTACTTGGAAAACTTGTAGGAGCAAACCACACTTAAAAAAGTAAGAGAGGTTTGTGATGAGTATACAAAAGTCTTACTTCATAAGACCAAACGTTATCTGCAGCAGCCTTTGAGATAAATATTTATCTTAGAGTACAATGAGGATAATAAATCCTTCACCCATGTGAAGAGGCTCAGTTTGTACAACCTGCCTTATCCGGCATGTGCATGCATTTCCCCAACTTTTTAACTTCTGTTTACTGTATGAAAGTTGTCCAATGTTTAGGGGTGATTTATGCCACAGTGCCTTCATCCTGCAGTCTTGTGAGTCACCATAAGTTGTTTTACCTGACGTTTGTCAGTGGAAAGAATGCTATTTCTGTATACCACATGACAAAGGTAATGGGTGCAATTTGTCACCCAGCAAGGATAGAGAGATTGATGAAGGCTGATGGGGAAGGAAAGGTGTTCAACAAAAGAGGATGGGGGGGAATGAGATGCATTAAGACGAAAGAGGAGAGAGAAAAAGTCAATACGCGCTCCCCCTTCCTCATCAGTCTCGTCCATTGTTCCCCCTAACAGATTGTCAGCCAAGTGTTTAAAAGAAGCAGAGTGCAATATCCAAATCTGTTTGGATATTGCACCTAAGAGGAAGAATTGCTTTAATAAGACTTTCTCTGTGAGAATGAATAGAGTAGGATGGGCCTACAGGGACACACACACACACACACACACATACACACACGGGCTGTGTCCAAAATCCATCCCTTGTTTGCTCATTCACAACTCCTCATGTAGTAGAGTACTCCATAGTGAGCTGCAAATTGAGATTTTGGGCACATACAAATCATCGTCATTTTGTGTCGTCACTGTCAGCTGTAGAGTTTCACAACTGTAATTTTTGCATCTAAAAAATGAAAATTCCTTCTACTTGCATACTGCATATACACAAACAACATGTAACTTTACATCTTTGTTTCATACTTAGAGCAAATACAATCAGTATTTTTATAATGTATGTTTTTGTCTTATTTTATAATAATTCTGTCTGTGTTTTCCTTTTGTGATTCCCTTTTAAATGAATCTCATAATCCCTGCTTTGTAGCTGGATAATCTTTTTTTAAAGGTGCACTGATCAATATTTTGATATTAACAATGGATCCAATGACCACATCTTCCAGCTCATTGTTTTGGTTTTCCGGCCTGAAACTTTACTGTTTTGTTTCGCTCTCACTGCCCTAATACCTCATTTTTGGGCGTAATATGCAGCTGTCCAGATGGACAAAATTAGTGACTAGCTGCTGAACTATGTGGAGCATTTAGCAGCTTAAGGCATTTTCACACCCATAGTTCAGTTGCTTTGGTCCGAATCAGTGGATGAGTCGCTACTTTGTTGCATTTTCTCTTTGGTTCACTTTGGTTTCACACAGCAAAATTTCAAGCAGACCAGAATGTATCAACAAAAGCCATGTGGAAGAAAAGAGAGTTTGCTTCTCTTCCAGGATAGCTATCCAAAATGGACCATCAGCAGAATTGGCATTTCTTCATAATTACGGTCATCATTTGCACCATATACCAAGCCAAAATATGTGAGCAGAATGGCACATTTAAACACACTTCAAGGCAACATCTAGAGAACAATGTGTTGGGTTTCCCATTAATGTATTAAACTATGGCAGGCTGCCACAGTTTATTTGCCCCGCTACAGTTTCACATCGGCACCCCCCCACATATAACCAACACTTGTGATACCGGTGTGTCTGTGTGTGTGCACATGTAACCTGATGTATCCCAGATAACCACCGCATAAGCCGACACACCCACTCAGAACTATACATTTTCAACAAGCTTTTCTTTCATTCCTCAGAGAGTGGTAAGTAGTCATGCGTCCCCCTCAGCAACACAAGTCTGACACATTCAGGGAATGCAGGAGCCTTATCCAAACTCTGAGGCTGTTTGCCTCCCTGTACAAATGAGTGGTGACCTCAACATGTGATCCCACCAGGATAGCTTCCAAATAATAGATGGCTGTGTTACTGATTTTTCTCTCTGTATTTGTGGCTTATGATCGTACAGAGATTGACTGTGACAGTATTTATTTTGAATCTTGACCTCTATTTCCACCTCAGTTATTGGACAGAGGACCAGGGGTGCCGCTATTAAATTGTAGGCCACACAGCACATAAAAATATTACCATCAGCAATGAAGTCCGTCATGAACACACTTTTTTTTCTGCAGAATTTGAACCATTTGGGTTATTTCCAATGAGCGATTTCTGCCTGTTCTGTTTTTGTCTATGCTCCTCTTGCTGGTTTGAAGTGGGTGAGCTGGAAAATGTGATGTCATGTGTACCACTCAGGACTTTGCAATATTTGAATTAAAATGTGATGACCATTGTTGGATTTTAGTTTTTTGTTAATGTTAAAGCTGGAGTGCGGGACTTTTGTCTCTCCCTTCTGGCCGTGAGAGTAATTACAAAAACACTGTAAACACGTACTTACGTCACAATCTACGCCATAGCTTTCTCCGTCGCTACCCATTTAACTATCAGAATTTGATCCATTTGGTCTGAAAACATTTCGAAAGTGTAGAAGAGTCACAGGATTCAATTATTTATTATCAAGTTAGCAGAGGGCTAACCAGAGGTTAGCTAGCTTGGGCGGCAGAAGTCTCTGAGTGTGCATTCAAAGAGCCGATGTGGGAATGTCCCTTCCGACATGAGATTTAAAAACTCTGTATACTGTGACATACAGAGAGATTTATCTGGCCGTCATAGGTGTAATCAGCAATGTTTGAACTCGTTTGGCAAGGGCTTGAATGTGATGGACATTCATTTATATGTCAAAGTTCCACACTGCAGGTTTAAGGCCACTGTCATTTCATATATTGAGCAATATATAATGTGTTTCCAGTCTTTGTGCTGAGTTAAGCTAACTGGCTGCTTACTGTTTCCCAAAATGTTGAACTGTTCCTCAAGTTGCAACTTCTTTGTCTCAAAGCTCGTATTTAAAACTCCTTTGTGTGTAAATGTTCGTAATTTTCTGTGTATTCAGTGTTGTGGTGTCACCTTCCTGCAAGGACCCCAAAGGCGTACTTCTTCCCTTTTCCTCTCACTGCAGGAACACAATCTATCTGGAGAAATGTACTCTGAGGTGTTTTTTATTTCACTTATAACATCAGGTGCTGCATGTGATAAAGCTGCAGTCAATTTCTGTGTCAAGTAACAAAGTTTAGCTGTGAAGATCTTGCAACTGTCAGTCTCCCCAATGATAGACAAAGTGGAGAAACATATATGGGTGTGTGTGTATATATACGTTATATTAAGGTTTACAGTATATAATCTTTGGGGAAAAAAACTATAACTGAACACATTTCCCAAATGCAAAACTTGTTCTTTGGAATGAACACTGTTGTATCTCACTTTTCATGTTTTATTCAAGTTTAGTATGAAGTCAATAACCTTGCACTGAGCGTGATAGCTACAGACCCGTTTTTACATCTTTCCATGACTACGTGACTGTATTGGATACAGAATATACATGTGGCAATGGACATGTATAGGAGAGGGATATGGATATGTACAACGCCTTATGGCAGCTTGTTTGAATTACTTTATGGAACAGTAACATAACAAATAAAACAAAGGAAGCATTTCAAAATCCCTCAGTCGGTTTACCATAGAAACAAAGACTGCAGGACTTATAGGAACAAAGCAGAGCAGTATGGCTTCATCAACAGCAGCAGGAGTTACAGCAGTGAGTGTAGAGGGCAAATGTGAGCATGAAGACCTTTTAAATAGACCACCAGACCAGGTTAGTGAGATGTGATGGTCTGAGGAGTATGATATGACTTAGTGTCCAGCAAGAACCTGTTTGTTATAATTTGAGCCCTACTGATGCATCAGCATGGCTGATATTATGTACTGATTTTAGCTTATTTCAGATAGATCAGTTTTGGCGTAGATGTCAGCCAGTAATAACAAATAGTTGCTGTACAGGAATGCCAAAGATAAAATGAAAATTTGTTGATTCATCAATTATTTTACTGACAGAATATGAATCACCTATTTTGATGATCGATTGATCATTTGTCCATTTCCGAGCAAAATTGCCAAACATTTACTGGATGCTTCTTTGTTAGTTGGACAAGACAAGCAATTTGACACACGGAGTTCTGGGAAACCTTATTTTCTTTTTTATTAGTCTTTGGTTTTTATTTGTCATTTTTTTAAAAAGAAAAACACTTGATTGTTTGAGAAAATATTCACCATATTAATCTATAATGAAAATAGTCATTAGTTGCAGCCCTAAGGAATATCGCTGAGATATCATTATGGGATCAAATATCAATATTGGTTTCTACCTTTAAAAAGTCCTCATTATAATCACCTTAAAATGGGATTTGTCTTCACAGGGAACATTGTATGTTGGTCCACAAGAAACAGAGTAAAAGTACTAGTAGTAGCTGTTGTCGTATAACAGCATGAGCATTGCTTCTTTAACCACACAGAGAGATTAACTTCTTTTTCTTTTTATAAGAGTCTTGGCCAAGAATTATAAAGCAGAAGAAGAGTGGAGGGTACGACATCTGTGGGGAATTATCCATCTGTGAGTGATCTCATTTCAATTCCTTACACTCAGTGCACATGCAAGAAAGTCATAGTTAGACTGTGGCCATCGTTATTTACGATTTCTACAAGCAGAAGGTGGAGGAGAGAGCTGTTCTTAAAGCAGAAGGCATTTCATCTAATAGCCATGTGTGAATCTAAGCATAAAAAACAACACAATCTGTTTCCAAGTTTTTCAAGAGGCATGAAAAATACCAGCCGCCGCCACTTACAAATTGTTTCTATACACAGTAGCACGGCAAGCACATGCATACACACATTTTACATCTAAACAGGCACATCCACAGAAATTACAGGAATCTGTGTTACCATGGTCTGGCAGGGCGCTTGTTTTTTATTATTAAGTGGCACAGTAGCACATTTCAAACACTCCACTATAATCAGCAGCTCCCCTCCATCCTCACCACTGAGGTTTGGATGATGGTCACGACTTTGTGTGCCCAAACCCAGTCCCATGAGTTCTGCAATTGCTTTGATGCATTTTTCAAAAGGGCTGTGACATGAATGCCAAAAACACATAGCTTCCAATTCCTCCAGACAGCACACAGTATCCTCACCATTCCTCCTTTGTCACATTTTCTTTGCCGTACTGGAATTTTTGTAATAATAATATAACTTCTGTAGAGACCCCGATACTGTACCTCTGCACTGCCAGCTGACAGGATGGTGGCAATGCTGAGGTTCTGTTTTTGGTACACTTTGTAATAAAACTCTCTTTCCCCACCTTTCCTCTTTCTCTTTTTCTCTTTGTCCCACTCTCTATATAATGTTTTGTAGGTTAGACCTGATTTTCTGTAGGTTTATGTTTATCCAGGCCTCAGCAAAAATATAACTGGAATATCTGAATATTGTCTCATCACAGTAATATTAAATTATTATGTGTGTTTCCTGTGTGAGTTACTTTTCTTTTCAATTCATAGCCCAATAACTGCTTTGTATTTGTGTGAATTTGTTTAAAGCTGCACCAATCAATATTTTATTATTAACAGTGGATCAAATGTGTATAATGTGAAAGATGTCGCTTGTAGTCACAAACCCACTGTTAATTATTAATAAACCCACTGTGTATTACCTGCAACAAACTGTCCATATTCCAGACCTTTGAATCTCTGTCTGTATCACAGATTTTTGTGGTAGTAGTAGTAGTAGTAGTAATAATAAAAGTTTATCTGTATAGCACTTACCAAAATCAGCAATTACAAGGGGCTTTACAAGTGCAGGCATAAAAGGAACAAAGGACTGAATAAAATGCCAAATACACATACATGACCACATATATAACATTAAAAACAAATATAAATAAATCAATAAATAAAGGTTACAAGAAAGCCTTAGGTGTAGTGAGTTTTCAGAAGCGAGGTTGGTTTATAGATGTAAAATCTCATAAAGTGGACCTATTTTCCTTATTTTCAGTCAAATATATATATATAATGTTACAATGTCGGATGTTCATGTTAAACATGGCCAAAGTGTCAAATAATGAGGTAAACATATATAGAAGTAATCCCTGTGAGCAAAAAGCACAGGCCTCAGACTGCTCTGAACACTTGGTTTCCAACATTTTTTTTTACTTTCAGCCCGAGCCGATGTCGGCTTGTGATGGATTTTTTTTATATGGTCATCTGCTCACTGCTCCTCTCTGCTAACATTATGGCAGTTTTCCATTGTTTTGGGGGTAGTCACACTGAGCCATGACTCAGGTCCGGCTGGCACGCTGTGAGTGTTTTTCCATTACACAGCACTGCAAAGTAAAATAAGTTGTTTACCTGTTGGAGGTGTGCTGGTTGTCTGCAGCTCTTCATCAAACATCATCATCACTGTGGCTGTTTCTGCTTGTACTAGTCCTCCCTGCATTATTTCTAACTGATCCACAGCACAAATAGCTCAAAATTTCTCCATATCTTGTTGTGTCGACCAGTTATTAGCACCACTAACGAAGCTCTGCTGATTCGGTGAGGCACACGTTTCATATCCTGTAAATTCCTCACAATAAAAGTCTGGCATTATTTAGTCATTTAAAAGCTTTTATTATGAAGCAGTAATGCTTTACTGGAAATGTTTGGTTTGTTTTGGCAGTAACTTAATTTGGTTTGCTTGAATTTATTGCTGCATGACAAGAAACATAACAAAATATAGGTTTGACAATGCCCTAACTTCCATTTCACTGTGACTTTAAGTCAAATATTTACTCATCTTTTGACTTTTACTCAGCTTCCATATCAACTGAAAATTATGTTGTCAGGACAGATTCCTCACTTTTTACTTACTGGTTAGGGCAAAATAACATCCCTTCCAAACAGAAAACAGCTGGCAGATTAGTCTGATTATTATTATTAGCTAAAGAGACTTTTTTTTTGGTTGGTAGGGACCAAAACAGAGCTAAAATGCAGAGATGCACTGATCTATCAAAAACATCCGATTTTCAGCTGGTCGGCCATGACTGGTAACCGGCCCTGATCAGTCTCATACAGTTGTGTTCAAAATAATAGCAGTCCCACATCACTAGCAAGATAAATCACCGTTTTTGTTAGAATTTCAACTGCAAGTAAGTTTCTAGAAGGTTTAGTAAAGGTATAGAAAACCAACAGACCCAACAGGCATGACGTGCATGCTGCTGATTCTGTGAAACTGAATCATTTACTGAAAGGGGCGTGTTCAAAAAAATAGCAGTACCGAGTTCAATTAGTGAGGTCATTGATTATGTGAAAAAAATAGGTGTTAAACAGGTGGCCCTTATTTAAGGATCAAGGCAACTGACGCTGCATATGCTGGCTGCGCATTTGTCTTTGAAAAACAGAACTGTTCAGAAGAAGAGCTTTCTTTGATTAAGAAATTAATAAAAGAGGGGAAAACCTATAAAGAAGTGTAGAAAATGATAGGCTGTTCGGCTAAAATGATATCAAACGCTTTAAAATGGCAGCCAAAACCAGAAAGGCGAGGAAGAAAAAGAAAAACGACTATTCTAATGGATCGGAGAATAACCAACATGGCAAAGGCTCAGCCAATGATCAGCTCCAGGAGGATCAAAGAAGATCTAAGATTGCCTGTGAGTACTGTAACAATCAGACGACGTCTATGTGAAGCCAAGCTACCAGCAAGAAGCCCCCGCAAAGTCCCATTGTTAAAAAAAAATACATGTGCTGAAGCAGTTACAATTTGCCGAAGAACACATTGACTGGCCTAAAAAGAAATGGCGTAATATTTTGTGGACTGATGAGAGTAAGATTGTTCTTTTTGGGTCTAAGGGCCACAGACAGTTTGTCAGACGTCCTGCAAACACTGAATTCAAGCCACAGTACACCGTGAAGACAGTGAAGCATGGTGGTGCAAGCATCATGATATGGCGATGTTTCTCGTACTATGGTGTTGGTCCTATTTATTGCATACCAGGGATCATGGATCAGTTTGAGTACATCAGAATACTGGAAGAAGTCATGTTGCGTATGCTGAAGAGGAAATACCCTTGAAATGGGCGTTTCAACAAGACAATGACCCCAAACACACCAGCAAGTGAGCACAATCATGGTTCCAGACAAACAGAATTCAAGTAATGGAGTGGCCAGCACAATCCCCGGACCTTAATCCCATAGAAAACTTGTGGGCTGACATAAAAAATGCTGTTCATGAGGCAAAACCAAGAAATGCAGAGGAACTGTGGAATGTAGTACAATTGTCCTGGGCTGCAATACCTGTTGACTGGTGCCAGAAGTTGGTCGACTCCATGTACCACAGATGTGAAGCAGTTATCAGAAACCGTGGTTATGCAACTAAATATTAGTTTATGATTCTCAGGAAAGTTGAATCTTCAAGCATTTCTTAGTTTATACAGTACATTTTTGAGTTTGCAAAGAAAGATGTCAACACTGCTATTTTTTTGAACATTATATTTCTTGACTTTCTGTAAAATTTTATCAAATTCAATTGCTTTTTCCAATTTTCTTGCTTTGAAATAGAATGTGTCGTGTCCCCAATGCATTTCTGTTCATTAAAATACAATTTATTTGAAGCATTTTAAGGTTTACTCACCTTTTTAAACACACTGCTATTATTATGAACATTACTGTACATCCGATTTTTCGCCAGTCAAATTTACACACGTGCTGCACGATGATTCACGTCACACACACAGCGGCACAGACAGTAACGTCACAGCCACTCACACACACACGAAAACAAAATGATATGAACTGCAGCAGAGACTCACCATCGACTGGTAACGTTACAGCACGTCTTTTGTAGTTTTTAACTTGTTTAAACATTAATTTACCTGTTTTATTTACCAGCAACATGTCGCACACCGTCATCACGACCACTAACAGGCAGGGCTCAGACAGCGGCCTGAACACAGGCCACACCTGGACCATCCTGGGTCCGCCTAAGATGAGACAGATGGTGAATTGGTCCAGCCCAAAATAGCTTTATATATAACAGAGTTTACACACTTGGACACGTTCAGCTGTTTACACACAGTTTACCGGAAACCAGGTGATTTTACCTTTTTAAGGTAAAGTCTGAAATCAATGCTTTATTGAAAATCAACTGAGATGAGGCTCTGCTTCTAATACTGCTGATGTTTTTGTATATATTATATTTAATTTAACCTCTTTCTCATTATCTGACACACTGACATGAATCCTGCTGTGTGTTTCAATCTGTAGGGAAAAATATAAAATAGTAAATTTGAATTAATACAGCTGATAAATATTATTAATCTAGATATGGTGACCAGAGCAGAGTGAAAAAACTGTACACCCGTTGAGTGCTACAAATCACTATTAAAATTACATGAATGGATATTTGCTATATAATTTAATTTAATTTGACGACACTAAAAAAAAGATAATAATTAGGAAATTACAAAATGTAGGTGAAAATAGGGTGGGAAACTACTTTCTGGTGCCCATCAAGGTTTATCTGTACCACTGACAAATATTTGATCAGTATTTTTACTTTGAATTGACTTCAATGAACTTAAAAATTCCTAATGTAGTTAGAAAACCAAATACTGTGTTCATGTTTTATATGATCAATGTTTAATCATGAACATACAATTGCGTTTTCCATTAAAGAAAAGTTACAAAAATGTTTGTGTATGTTGTCAATTATAGTTCTTAGAATGAAAGAAAATCGGAATTCGGAGGTTAGACTTAAAAAAAAATGGAAATTGGAATCGGTCAAGAAAATTGCAGTCTCTACTAAAATGAGATACTGGGCTTGTTCCAGTAAAAATTAATTGTAGTGGTGCTCTGTCTCTGCTGGATGTGTAAATAAGCAAGTGCTTGCTAACATGTTTGCCACAACAGCTTTCTAAGGTGATAATATGTTAATGTTGTTTTCAGCTTATTCTGCTCATCAAAAGTGGCAAAAGAATTTAAATGAAACTTCAACTTATGAAAATGTAATAAAGCACTGAAAAATGAATTCATACTTGTAAAGAGAAGCGCTTTACACCTCTTTAGTTTTACAGGTGCTGCATTTGTTTGCAAATTCAGCAACGGGATGCGTTTAACACCTGCTGTAGGTGTATTAAGGCGAGGCAAAAACAGGTGAAAAGTGATGGAGGTGGAGAACAGAAGAAACCAAACAAACTGATCAGATTGTTTTCTTTTCTCTCCACCCAGCATTATAATTTGAAAACCTTTTTCTTGCAGTAATATTAGGTACCAACAAATACTGTTCTTTATTTTGTGTGATTTCAGACACCACAAATACCCCCCCCCCCCACACACAGGTTCAGTATGAGGCACATTAAAAATGTGTGGTTTTGTCAGTGGGGAAACTCTTTACAAGCATTATGGATTGACTTGAGTGTCATAAATTCTGCCAAATAGCCTAATATCATAATATTAGAGGAAACGTCATATCTGAATGTGAGAGGAATAATAGCTTTTCCTCCGTCTGTCTGCGGGTCTTGATGAAAACCTCATTTTATTGCCACGATCATAATGGAATTATCTCCAGGTGTGATGAGGGCCTTTAATGAAATCATTACAAAGGATTACTTGCTCTTTTTCATGGGCTTATTAAAAGGGCTTTTGTGATAGGAGAAGCTGTGTTTTTTTTTTTTGTTGTTTTTTTTTTTCCTCTTCACTCTGAGTGATTGCGTGTTTGTCAGTCTGGCAGTCACACCATTTGTGGCTGGCTTAAAAGCCTGCAGGGAGCCACAAGATCTGATTGGGAATCTTGGGGAAAAGAAGAGGAAGAGAAAAAAAAAGTAAAAAAAAAAAATACATTGGCTGCTGCAGTGCTGTATTGATGTGTTTGAACATTCTCATTTTCATGCCCTCAAAGCACACATAAAAATGGTTTTTCAATAAACGCTACGCTTTGATGCATAGTTTATCTGTTCAGGCTATAATAATGGAGTTTCTCTTTCGCTCTCCCCCTCCGTCTCTCCATTTGTGTACATCCTCCTTTCCTTTTCCCTTCTCCTCCCTTCCACTTCCTCTTCCTCTCTCCTCCCTCTTCCTTTTTATTTTTTATTTTTTACCCCACATTCTATCCGACTACCTCTTGTAGCTCACCCACCTTTATTAACCATCATGTGACTTCACCTCTCAAGTATTGAACTGTATTTAACCTACCCCTGTAAATCTTATTCCTACATTGCCAGAGGGGGAGACGTACACTGTGGATGTTAAGTTTAATGAGCAGCACAGGCAAATCACAGTGCTATTGCCATCCATAATTCTCTTTGATTGAGTCCTGAATTGTAAAATCAATGTCTTCTTGCCCCCCGTTCACTTGTAGTTAATATTTCTCTGTATGACAAAGCAACTTTGTTTCTTCCCTCATCAACCAGCGGTGGCCTGAGGATCTCCCATACATCAGCATTTGATGGCAAATATACCTCAAATTATTCATCTTTATTGTTATTATTGGCATTGCTGTTATGTCCGTTCTTTGCAAAGAAAAGAATGGCATCCACCAGTATTTTTTTTTTCTTAATGTTTATTTCATCTCACTTGAAAATAATGAGTACATTTGCTCAAGTACTGCATTTTTGAGGAACTTCACTTGAGTTTTCAAATTTCAGGCTACATACTTATACATTTTCACTACAACTGCAGATACTAGTTTATTTTAAGATAATGATTTTACATACAAAACCTGTAATCATCTTTAAAAATATATTTGTTGTAAACATAATAGATACATAATTACAACAACTACAACAGTGAAATGTTACTTACACATGAATGCATCAATAATAATAATATAATGTTTAATAATATAACACTTGTGGGCCATTTTTTGCACAGTGCGTACTTTTATTTTTGATACTCAAACTACATTCTTATACTAATACTTCTACTAATGTAGTAGTATTTTACAGTGTGTTATTGTTACTTTTATGAGTAAAGGATCTGAATACTTCTTCCACCACTTAACAGTGACACAGAAAAATAGGGCTCTTAAGAATATTTAACTACTCACCTGCCCTTTTTGAACAACCCCAACAAAAAAATCAGTTTTAATTATAGCTCTGAATTCCCATAAAAAACACAGTATATTCAAAAAAAAAAACAAAAAAAAACTGAAGCTAACTCAGGAGGCAGTCGAGTGGCTGAGTCTTACTCTGCGGGCCGTCACTTCAGCTGACACCGAGGGTGAACGATGGTTGCGTTCACAGCTGTTGTCAAGCTGTGATGAATAGCTCCGCCTAACTACTCAGGAATAATGCTTAAAACAGAAAATGAATCCAAGTCGTGAATAAATGTATTAAACATGTTGTGCCTGGTCAGCACTGATTCCAGTTAGCTCAAGGAAGGAGGGAAGGCGATGGGGGAGAAATGGGGGGGAAAAAAAAGAGCGGGCGAGTGGCAGTGGTATAGTGGCACAAAATCAAGCACTCAGCAGCTCCACAATACCCCATTAGTCTTCATTTTCAGCAGGACATGCTACAGGGCCCTTACGTCTTGAGGAACAAACTAAAATTTATTGGGCCGGCCAGTTTGGGCTAATTGAAAGAAATTGTCTGTCTGTTTGCTTTCCATTAGGTTTGTAGAGGTTGGTGGTTTGGGGCGGGGTGATGATCTGGGGCCTGAGCTTGTTGCCCTCCGCTCTTCACCCCGGCCTAGTTTCCTGTTAATGGTTTGATCCATGAGCGCCCTCCACTGAGCAGACAGTCAGAGCTGTGGGAATCATTTAAGGAGGAATCGTTTAGGGAGGATTTATGAGATGCATTCATTATGAAGTGTGTACAGGCAAACAGACTTCGATCGGTAATGGCGGCTCAGTAATGGTTTACTACACTGTTTCTGCACTTGCTGTAGTTTTGGTTCACTCCTCTCCCACAGTGCAACATACTGATCATGACTGATTACCTCAGCCTTGTGGTTTTGAAATATATTGTTTTAGATGCATAACAGAAGCTTCCATAAATGTTGATTTGGGATTATAGCTGGTTTTACTGCAGGTCATTGAGTACCTGGCATGTTGCTTATCATTATTATAGTGTCCAAGCAATTGAAGGTGATTTATGAACAGTTTTTGTCTTGCAATTTGAGGGTCACATTCAGGTTCTATTGTTGTGAAAGACCCCATTTATGTGGACAGCACTAAATACAAGTATAAATGACCACCAAGATGCATTGTGATCCAATCACTCAAACCAATTGCTGAGGTGGTCTGGGTCTGGGACGCATTTACCACATATCTTTTGTAGTGTAAACGCTAATGCGTCCTGATGCGTCCCCGACAAGGACATAACGGGAAAATACGTCATCGATGCAGGACATGGTAGTTGTTTTGGTGACAGCGCGCCCACTTGACTTTGCCCTGCCAATCTCAACAGTTGGAATAGCCTGGACATGTATATTAGTTCTTTAAACATTTTTGTTTTCCTAGCTAGCCCATGTAAAACAGATCTGGCGCCTGTGGCAACAGACTGACATAACTGTGCGCGGGGCCCCTTGACCATCTAGTGGAAGTGACGTAGGCAGTAACAGAATCTGAACACAAGTGGTCAGCTGAACACCTTGGAGACACATGATAGACACAGGTGTGAATGGCAATGTCTGTCAGCTGTCCACTTCTATTCGGATCACCGAAACGCATTTTAAAACTAAGAGTAAACAGCCTCAAAGAGTCCTTGAGCAAGGGGACATTATAAACTCACCTGTTCCAGCATTCAGTTCAAATGTCCTTCAACCTCATCTTTATGGCTAGATGTATTGTGTCCCTCTGTAAAAGAGGAACAGAAAATTTTATTTGTTGAAAAGTTGGGCCTTATTTCATATTTTTTGCCATTGTTTTTTTTTTGGTCATTAAAATTAAAGATCTACAAAGTGACTCTGCACTGCAATGGCATGCACTTCTGTGAAATCTTACAGAGCTGCTTCCTAATTTAAATTTGACCTAACATACCTGCCATAGCTGTAAATGTTAAGTGTAAATGAACAAAAATGCATTCACTTTTTCTTTTTTTACTTATAAATATATAGATTAGATAATTGGGTTAATCTGTCTGTCTTTTTGGGCTCAACCTGGTACTCCTTTACCAGGTTGTCAAAACACTGAATTTACTGAAAAGTATGTAATATGGCAATTTATCACTCAGTTTAGCTCATCCCAAAAACATATTGCTAAATGATCCCATTATTAGGAAAGAAACATTTGAGCTCCCTGACACTCTAGAGATGATTTGAGAGGGAATGAGTGAGATGATTAGCCAAACACTTTCCAACAACAATTTGTGCTTGAATAAATGCATCCTCATTGGTAGCAAGTTTTATGGAATGAAAAAAAAAATTCTATTGCTAAATTTCAATGTCACGCAACATGTATAGTAAATGTAAGGAGACAGAATAGATAAACTAGTAAGAAAGGCACTGAGAATGATCATTGAAAATAATACTAAATAGTAAAGTGACTGCATTTATATGCGCTTTTCCTGTCTACCAACCACTCAAAGTGCTTTACAACACATGCCAACATTCACCCATTCACACACACATTCATACATCGATGGCAGAGGCTGCCATGCAAGGTGCCTTCTCATCAGAAGCGATATATCGCTTTACAATGTTTCTAATGCTCATTCACCCATTTATACACACACTCACCAATGGCACAGCCATCGGGAGCAATATGGGGTTCAGTATCTTTCCCAAGGACACTTAGACATGCGGACTGGAGGAGCCGGGGATCAAATCGTCAACCTTCTAATTAGTGGACAACCTGCTCTACCTCCTGAGCCATAGCTGAAAGCTAATCACAGGTGAACAAAGAAATCTACAAGAACTAGATGTTTTGTCATCAAAATCTTATTTACTTTGATGAACTTAACCATAGGATATCACCAGATGTAGGAGAGCTGGTTGAAATGCATTAGCTTTCATTTTCCATTCAATTCAGCATCTAATGCTGTATATGTTTTATATTGAATTTGAGTACATTTTCACAAGATATCTTTTGTGTAAAAGGGAAAAAAAGGACAGTTTGTTCATGTACGTTTTTTTAAAAACATTGTGAATCCATTATACACAAAATGGAGTCCACAGTTTAACTGAAATAGGGAGCTGTGGCGTTAGCTGGACAGAGAATCTCAGTATCAATAAGGTGTTGCAGTATACTGCCTCTAGTATTCAGAAGTATTGCGTTAACAAAGCACAGACTGAATGACCCAGCTGCCAGTTAGACATGTGACAGGTATTGAACTAAGTTACAGTAACAGTCAGTCAAAAACATAATCCACAACTGCCAAAAACACTTTGACAACTTATGCCTACTGCCTCCTCTCCCTCCTCTTCTCTGTCACAGGGTAGATAAACTCTGCCTCTCTTTCTCCAACCTTCGCCTCCCTCTCTGCTCGATTATAATTGCTCACATTTAACAGCTGAGCTTCTGAATCCTGAGGAGCAATGAGTATGAAGAGGAGGCAGCATGCACCAAAAATAAATAAATAAATGCACGCATCTCTGGTGGAAATTGACTGGCACTGGTGTTTAAGATAATAAGATGCAGCTGTTGATAGTAGCGACTGTCTTCAGGTTTACTTCCCCGTGGCCCCTGTGGCAGCAGAGGAGCCGTGATGAAGGCAGACAGCTGACAGGTGCTCCAGGATGATGCTGCCATCAGCTGCATCTGCTAAACTTAACTCAGAGACAGGAGAGGAGAGACAGGGAGAGGGAGAGGGAGGAAAAGAGAGCGAAAGAAAAGGATGCTCAAGTGAGAGTGAGTGGGGGGGGGACAAAGGGAGGAGTGGCCAAAAAATATGAGAAGAGGGTTAAAGCAACAAAAAAAAAAAGAGGAAGAGTAGAGCAGACGACAGAGTGAGAGAGAATAAGTGAGTGTGTGTTTGTGAACGCAGTGTGTATGATTACGTGCTCCTTGGAACTTTATGCCAACCCTTCCTATAAAGAAATTCTCAGTATGTCTTTGAACCTGCGAGTTTGACGGAATAGGTTCCTCTCCATCTAGACACTGACACTTTGGAGGCCTAACAAGTTTACCGAGCAGGTCAGGAGATGGGGAGACAGTGGGGAAAGGTAATAAGGGAGGATAATGAGCAGGTGCAGAAAATGATGGACAGGAAATGGTAAGAAATAATAAGAATGAAGAAATGAAATAAAAGAAGGTGCGAGGGGGGGGAAAAAAAGGCAGCTTGTCAAGAAGTGAGTTTGTGTTCACGGTGTGTGTATGTGTGTGTGTGTGTGTGTGTGTGTGAGTGAGAGGGTATATGCTGTTGCCATATGTTTATACATCACTGCAAGCATCAGCACTTTGCAACTACTCTAAACACACGTCTTCCAACTCTTGTGTCAGAAATGCAGCCGGGGTCTGAATATACACCCGTAATGGATTCACTCTGTGCGCCGCTCTGACAGTGGTGACGCCAACGGTGTATCTGACTTTTTAATAAGAGGTGCGGCCAACAGAAGTCTGGAGCTGAGGCAGGGATTTGAACCCCCTTGAACCCTTCGTGCTGAAGGAGGGGCACCTCATCAAACACGAGGCCAACCAGATGAAGTGTTCACTTGTATCACGACTCAGTTCTGGGCCGAGCAAAAAAGGTGAAGGGGAGTGCGACCAAGGAGTTGATCTGCCCTCTCTTTCTTTTTCTTTGTCTCCGGTGTGTATGCACGCGCGTATGTGCGTATAGCTTTCTCTCCACACACTCAAATACGCAAATGCACAGCGGTGAGGAAGGAGAGGAGCCTGACAGAGCCCAGTGCATCGCAGGTAGCCCAACAGAGTGGCTGGGAGCGCTGTCACCAATTTGTTCCTAGCCATGGGCGACATGCAGGGGATGGAGAGGCGATGGCAGCTCCCTGTCCTCATCATGACTAATGAGGCCCAGGCTTCTGCCTCTTCCTGTGTGTGTGTGTATGTGTGTGTGTGAGTGTGAGAGAGAGACTGTGTTTGTGAGATCGTTTTTTATCAGTTTGTGTCACAGTACTGAAAACCGGAGTTGATATCTGGCACAGACCAACATGGACTCTTAGTTCTCCTTATACATCTCTCCTGGCTGAATTATTTACCGAGCCAAGAAACACACACACACAAACCGAGACAGAGAGAGGAGATCAGGTCTTGTTCAAGGCAACTACCATTCAATATACTGTAGATCTTCAGGGACACCACACCAGCTGAGGCTTGCTCACTGTGCAGGCTGACCTATCAAACCTTCAACGAAGGAGAGAGGGAGGACAGGAGAAAAGAGATGGCACCAGACCTGCTGTGATAAAATACAGCCTGGAATAATGAATTGTTATGAAGAGTAAAACTGGTCAGTGTTCGATGACCCAACCCATTAGGAAACATATAATAGAAAATATCACAACAGCACAGTATTCAAGCCTCAAATGTTTATTTTTCTGGGAAGTGTTTCAAGTCAAAGTATCATCCAGTTATCGTGTGTCTGTGACAAAGAATTCGATTCCTTTGTTTCATGTTTTGAGTAATGTCACAGAATTTGCACTGTAACATTATCTGATCCGTCATATCCAACAACACTTGAGAAGTTTACAAATTATTTTTACACAATAAACTGTGGGATGTATGAGGAGTGATACCGCTTCTTGTGATGTAATGCCAGTATCTATCTTACAGACGTTAGAATACAAAGGCATTCAATCTCATGAGTGATGAGAATTTGTGTTGTACCAGAGGCATGGAGGAAAAAAAACAGCACTGCATTTGTAGTTCAGGAGCTCCCCAGTGTGGATAAAAACAGGAAGTGCAACCAGGTGACATTTCAAACAGCCTTTTTGCAGACCTTTCCATCCTTTTTTAAAAGTAAGGCAATAATTTGATAACTCAAGTTAAAAAACCTGGAAAATGTACATTGGATGTTATCTTTACTTTTCTCTCAGTGTTCTGGGACCTCCTGCACAAAAGAGAGTACAAAGTAGCCTTGATCCTGGATAAAAATGTGTTCTTGTGAAATCTGCATTGTCCAAATAGAAGGAAACTGGTCCTAGTAGATCTTCTGTATTGAGAAAAAACAATTATCCAATGAATAACTACTTCAAAACATCTGAAAGCTTCAAATACCAGTTTGCTTCTCCTAAGTGGGGCAAAATTACCTTTTTTAAGTTGATATGGCAAACATGTTGCCATTTTTTACACATCTCCCAGATCTGGAGCAACATTAGTATTCATTTTGAGTCATGTTCATGTTCATTTGATTCTTCTTGTAGCTCTTTTTTGGTCTCCCAACGTCCGAGAGAAATATCTGGCTCTTTAGCTACTAAATGCTCCACTTTGTTCACCTGCTAGTTGCTGACATTGTCTGCTGGCTAGAGCTGAGCAGGTAGTGTAGAGTGAGTTTATCAGAGCTTTTTATGTTGAAAACAGCTGCTTGCTGTGAGTGGAAACAACACTGATGAGAGCAGTGAGACTGAATTAAAACAGTTGCGCTCCATAAAACCAAAACAATGAGCTGAAAGCTACTAAAATGCTCTGTAGAGCTGAGGGGAAGTGCAGAGTCGGGTGATAATTCTCAGCAGCTTTGTCACTACGAGCAACCCCTTTCACACAGTCATTTGATCCATTGTTATAAAAAAATATATATCAATTACAACAGCAAATGTGATCAAAAGTAATCTAACTGACTTATTGTATGAGAGGTATTTTGTAACAAAAACACACCAAATATAAAAGAGAATGCCCCTTTTTAATAGTTAAATACAGTTCCATTCAATCAGGAAAAAAAACACAAAACAAACTCTGACCAATATTCTTCATCCAAAGCTTTGCAATAAACTACAATCAGCTTCACTCAAAGATTAATGTACAAGCAATTACAGCTTGGGCAGTGACATTTGGAAAATTATAGGAGAGGAAGGAGGAAAGAAAGGAGAAAAAAGGGGAGGAGAGGAAGAGCAAGAAGAGGGTAGAAGAAAATAGATACCAGGAGAGACACTGGGAAGAGAAATTGGTAGAGGCAAAACAGAAGAAAATAAAGAGAGAGTGTGAAAGAGAATAAGTCAAGTAAAGAGAGAGAAAAGGAGAGAGGTAGGAGACAGAGACAACCTGAATTATTCTGCTGATTCACACAACACCAGAATATAGCCTAGTCAGCTTATAGGGAACAGTGGAGATCTCAGCTTTTTCCACTCGTCCCCATGGGAAACCTTCACAGCATTGAGACAAACCTGCTTACTAAAATAGCTTAGGACTCAAACTTAAAATCCCTGATCATACCTCTGATTGTAAATAAATATTTGAGCTTTTCCAGCCTTTAATTCAGGTTTTTGGAATGCACATGTATTAAGATATGACCCCAAATACACTTGTGTTTAGAGAGCTGTCACACTTCTTTTTTTTTTATCCTACAGTAAAACAATTCAACACATTTGATTGTTACAACTGGAACTCATGTAGGTGCAAGATCAGAGATGTTTCACCTGAATTCACAACTGAGAGGAGAGGTTTCTAGTTGAATGCAAATGAGTAAAGGATATATACAGGCATTTTAATTACAATCATTAACAGTCAGGATGTTTGTTGCTTAATGAGGCAGCAGAGGAGTAGAGAGGGGTCATCAGGGTGCAGGTGTCGGCGGTTTAAAGAGTCCAGTCTTCCTGAAGTAGCGAACGATGAGAGGCACAGACACAAGAGTGATGCTGATGCGAACCGGAGCGAAGAGTTTATGGATGGCGTACGCCAAGACGAACGTGCTGGTCCCTGCTGCCATTTTAGACTGAACAATGTCCTCGCTGAAGCCCACTTTGCACAGCAGGGCCGCCATATCGATCCCACTGGAGAGACAAATGACAGAAAGAAACCGGTTAGAAATGCAATTTGCATTTAACTCCACCAGAGGGAGCTGTGTTCAATAACAAATGTTTCATAATAGTTCATTTCACAGCTGTTTGGCCCACTTTAAACTGATGACATTACCATCAGAAGCATCCCAAATCAAAGGTTATGAAGGGTCTAACAGCCTACATGTATCACCGCCTTTATGAGACAGACTATTGTCGGTTTTATACACTTGTGGCATTTTCATCAGGGAAATAAATAGAAGAATGTGTCAACACAAGGCTTAGAGCTGCTTCAATCAATACAGCATCTCTCTCTCTCTCTCTCTCAAATTAACAGCTCTGTTGCACTGAGCAAACTTTAGTCAGCTAAATATGAGCATCCACCTGCACCCCAACAACTGTTTACCCAGCACACAGCACCGCATTAGCGGGTCACATGCCTGGGCTCTGTGGCCGCGCAGTGATAATGCTCAATGGTAGCTGGCTACAGAGTCAGCTTTCAGTTCAAGGGTCATTATCGGCTATATGAGGAAATCTCCAAGCTGTCAGATAATCTCTGCCAACTCTCTGGTATTCAAACTCCTGGCATATTGCCTGACAGACAGACAAGGGCCTGAAAATGATCTGGACTGGATAGTCTTGCCAAAACTGTACCGCTTTAGTTTTTGGTCTGTCACCACCAAAACAGGTTACAAAATGCAAAAAAATAGATGAATATAGTGTCACAGATTTTACATTCTGTATGTCTTGTTGTAAAGTTCAAACACTAAAACACTTGATGAGAGGATGAACTTGGTTTTATTCATGAGCTCAATACAATTTTAGTATCTGTGTCTGATTCAGCTAGCAGAAGTGTGTGTGTGTGTATATACACACACACATACATATATATATCTATATATTAGTGTGGCTGACTAGGTGGAAATTTTCAAGAGCCTGTACTTTGCTTTCTCTTGTATAAACATGTCTCATTTGCTACCAATTTGCACCAGACATTTTGCGTTCCTCTGTGTAGTGAAAGCAGCCCACGGGTCAGTAATTTCCTGTGAACCATCTCAGGTTTAAGGGAAATTTTACCCTCGGACGCTCTTACACACTGCTAGATAATGTCAGTAAGTGATGTTTGATGCATTTCAGAGTTATTTTCTAACTGTCTAATATGTTGGGTGTGTTGTGGTCTTTTATGTAGTGTCCCTTCAGCCTGCTTTATCTACTTTCCCAAAATACTTTTAAAATACTTAGGGAGGATTTTAGAATATGTTGCATCGAGGTGATTTGTAGGTCTATAGATCTATATGGATTTTTATGCTCAATAGAGAAATGCATCTCTCCTCCTCTTATACAAATCATTTTTCCATAAAACTTCTAAAGCATCAGTATATCATCTTAATCTTTGATTCTCAGCACATCATCTATGTTTTAACACTTAACAGGAATCAGAAAAACACTAGAATTCAACCAGAAATCAACAGCATTAGGCATTACAGGGAGTTTTTCTTCTTTAAAGATGCAGTATGAG
This sequence comes from Thunnus thynnus, assembly GCF_963924715.1. Taxonomy (NCBI): domain Eukaryota; kingdom Metazoa; phylum Chordata; class Actinopteri; order Scombriformes; family Scombridae; genus Thunnus; species Thunnus thynnus. The sequence goes on along the minus strand of NC_089520.1, from coordinate 14,473,711 downwards.
GTGATTTAGTTCCTGAAGCAGCATATTTCTTGGATTTATGGACCGATTTCAATTGGTTATTGATCACATTTTTGAAAAAGGCTGTGTAGAAATACACAATAATATTTTGTTACCTAGATACAAGGAGGTAGAACATTCCCAGGGACATGAGGGACATCCCGATGTGAAAGGAAACTCCCACAGCCCCATACTCCTTAAAGACTTTTTTTAGCTGTTGGGTCTTGTTGAGCTTTCCTCCCTCTGGCTCGGGCTCCCCTGAGGCCTTCACAGTTGATGAGGAAGCGGTGGTAGAGGCCTCCTTTAAATTCTGCTCGTCCTGGACAAAGAGAGAGGGAGAAAAAAAAAAAAAAGGAGGGAGTGAGCAGGGTGAAATGAAATGGGAGGATGAATCGAGAATCAATTCCTGGTGCTACAGGAAGCAGAGGTAGAGAGCGTGTCTGTAAGAAGACAGACCTTTAGATTGATGGAGGGGGGGGGGGAGACAGAGGATATGAATGGCAAAGAGGAAATGGATTAAATTTGCGGGGATAGTTTCCACTCAGCATACAAAATCATGACACTTCACATTAGTATTCCAGGGGCTGAGACAAACTACAAAACTGATAAGCTGCAAGATGGAGACTTCACTCCTGCTCCAACTGATTTAACTGAGGCCACAGTTCTTGACCATATTTTGGATTTAAACACACAAGGCAGGGCTACAACTAATAATTATTTTCTTTATCTATTAATCTATTATTTCCTGGATTATTCAATTAGTTGTTTGGTCTATAAAATGTCAGAAAATGGTGAAAAATGTCGATCATTGTTTCCCAAAGTCCAAGGATGACATCCTCAAATGCCTTGTTTTGTCCACAACCCAAAGATATTCAGTTTACTATCATAGAGGACAAAAGAAACCAGAAAAAAAGTCACATTTTTAGAAGCTGGAATCAGAATTTTAGCATTAACAAAGAAGACAAAAACAATTAATCGATTATCAATATAGTTGGCGATTAATTTAATAGTTGGCAACTAATTGACTAATTGTTGTAGCTCTAGAACCAACCAATTATTTTGCTTTTCTTATGTCCACTTGATGTGAGTTGACAATGTTTATTAATGAAAGACTTGTGGGTGGATGTCTTACAGTAATTAATAGCATTTACAGACCTTTACGTAAGTAAAAATTCTTGTCATGAACTTTGTCCTTTTAAAAATGTCAAATGGGTTACTGCTGTTTGCCTTTGCAGGGTATTACTGACTCACTGAACCGCTCAGAGTGCTAAAATAAAATCTCATTACAAAATATGTCAAAATAAAAACCTAAATTGCTCTGCAGATTCCCTGAATCAGCAAATGTGCATGTTTAAGGCATTTTGTTCAAACTGAGCTACAACAAGCATCCTTTTTTATTTTCAGGTCAGACAGAGAAATGCATGTGTTGTCATAACCATCATAGTAATTTATTTTAAACTTGAGGTCATCGAAGTGGGTCAAACAAAGCCTGAACCTCTTTATGTGCTTCCTCTATTCATAGTGCAGCCGAGTCAGCTGATTTAAGTATAGACTGCTGCTGTGTAGTTTAGGTAATTCTTTGGCACACACATGTTATCACTCACCCTTTCTCACACACACACATACATACACACACTCACTCAACAGTCACGCTGTCTTGCAAACACACACACACACACACGCACAAAGAGCCTCTCATAAGCACACAAACACACATTACTGTGTCTGTGACCTCCAGACACACCACTCTCCTAGATGAACAAGCCCCAGACACAATTCAGCTGTCTGACATGTAGCACGGAGCAGGCAGGTCACTCCAGTGTGTGCTGGCAACAAAACAGATTAGTGAACTACAACACATAACAACAACAACATCAACAATAAGACCACCACAGCAGAAGACAGAGCTGCAACAGTATTGATGGTGTGGACATGTGACTCGCAGAGCAGCTAGGAAAGCAGAGAGTAAACCTACAGTCTGTTTACAGTACAGCATGCAAATTAACTTAATTCTCACTCTGGCTCCCTCAAGCTTCAAGGGATCTGTTTTATAACTAACCATCAGAAGCTGTACAGGTATTATAGTCTACAAAATATTGTTAAAAAAGATCAAGAGTCAAGATCACAATTAGGGCTACAGGGCTGAAGAAACACTGACCCTTCAACAGCTTTTGAATTGTAAGAGCACACACTTTAATCTTGGGTAAAATTAAACTGAGGGCTGAATGTGCTCGATACTGAATTGACAAAACAAGGATTTGTCGTGTTTTATAGTCTAGAGCTGCAATGATTGGTCACTTAATCAATTAGTTTGTCGACAGAAAATTCAATTAACCGTTTCAGTCATAGTTTTTAAACAAAAATGCCAAAAATTAGCTGGTTTCAGCTCCTCAAATGTGATGATGTCATGCTTTCTGCGCCACACATGATGGTAAACTGAATATCTTCTGGTTTTGGACTGTTGGTCGGACAGAGCCAGACATCTGAAGACGTCACTTTTGACTCTGTAATCATAGACAGTCATTTTTCACTGTTTTCTGATGTTTTACAAACCAAAGGATTAATTGTTTTAATCAGGGAAATAATCGGCAGATTAATTGATGATGAAAATAATCGTTAGTTGCAGCCCTTCTACGGTCATTGTCATATGACAACATTTTCCATCATATCCCTCACTCAAAATCAAATTCTTTGGAAATTATTTTGATGCATTACAATACTAGTTTCTCAGTACTCATTTAGTCAGTGTTGTGAGATTGTGTTTGGTAAACGTGAATCGAATGTGAAACTGCCAGTTTTACACACAGTCTACACTTTCCAAAACTATGAGCTCCACCCATACTGACAGCATACGGATACAAAACCTCTCATTTCAAATAATATCTGGTAGTGCACTCCTTTTGAGAATTTAGGGTCATAATTAGTATATTAAAGAATATTAGATCAAGACAACGGGAGTTTAAGAATAAATCAATACTGAATCACATAGAATTGTCCAACCTGTGTAACTCATTGTGGAATCATAAGTATTACTTCAATCAGGAAACATCTGGCTGAAAGCTGAGAAAACAAGAGCAGGAAGCAGACCAAACATTTGGAGCTGAAATTCTGTACTTCAAAGTTTTTGAAGACACAAATCAGTTGGTGCTCAGAAAAAACTGAGGTTTCAAACCCAGAACCAGCCCTGTAGTTAGAAACTCTGACTGTTGCAGGGTGCACATATGACACCTCTATCACAGACCGGTCTGTCTAGAAAGAAGACCACCCGTTTAACCTGATCACCCTGCTGGAGTAATGATATTATAGCCAAATATCTTTTACGGAGCCCTTTTGGGTTAATTAAGGGTTTCAATTATTATTAAGTATACTGGGCGAAAATAATTACAATTTCAGCATTATTGCCCATTTTCAACCTTTTTTTCTTTATGATTAAAGTTGTTAAAGTGAAATGGGACAGTAAAAAGCTGACAGGGGGCATTGTGTCCAGTGGTTCTATTTAAGTCAAGTTATTTAAATATCTCTTTTGCCAAGATGAAACACAATCCTCTGAGAAAACAGGAAGTAGCTCAGGCCAGTGACTCTAATTTTAGACAAAATATTAACATAGTATCTACAGAACTGAGACAACTTACTCAGCAAAAACAAATATGGCCTACTTTGACCTCTTTAAAGGTGCTACATGTAACAATAGCCTTGGCCCATCCTGTCCCGTAATACCACTTTGTACTTCGAGGTGATAGTGTGTCACTGTAGCATCCAGTCTGTCCTCACTAACATGAGAGAATGAAGAAGCCAACTGTTCACAGTGAATCTGTACTATGGCGTCGTCAAGATATCAAAATGATACGGAGACATTAGAGCCAGCAGTAAATTACCAAAGAGCTGCACAGATCAGTTCATGGAACCATGTTCTCCCCGGTGTGACGACGGACGTGGACTGGACAATCATCTCAGGAGCATTAATCAGATTAACTGACCACATATTGGGAATCTAAATGTTACTTTCTCACCTGAAAAAGTATTTAAACTTTATAAAGTGACATAATAATAATGATAATAAAAGCTTTTAGCCAGGCTCCAAATCTCCACCATTCCTGCCAGTTGCTCAGGGCAGTGCTTTTTCCTCTCACGTTAGACTGAGGACAGACTGGACACTACAGTGACTCACTATCGCCTATTGAGGCACAAAGTGGAATTACAAGACAGGACAGGCTGGGGCTATTAGTACATATAGCACCTTTTAATGGGAAATGTATTATTACAGTAGCCTATCAAGTCAAGGTCAGCTTGAACAGTGAGGACAAAATGTCAGCTGATGGGAAATGTGTGCATGAGCATACCATCCCTGTTAATATCACTGAAATGAGCAGACCAGAAAATCCAATACATAATAGATATGAATAGATATGATGGATGCATTCAACTAATCTGTCTGTTTCTGGGGGGGAAAAAAGACTTTTATAAAGGCAGATGTTGCACAAGGCAGTGAATGGACAGCAGGCAACATGTCTTACATACAGTAACTTTCATTCATACCCTTTTACACCTTTTCTGCTCACTTCAGACTGTCTTCCTTTGTGGGCCTGAGTCAGGCAATTAATCAAGAAGGCAGAAACAATGAAGAAGGAGGAGAAGAAGAAAAAAAACAAGAGAAGAACAAGCTGATTTGTTCTCGTATCTGCAATTTGTCTTGCTAAAATTTTGGCCCGAGCCTCCTGGTTGAAGCCACAGCTTGGTGACGTATTCACTGGCTTGTCAACAATGGACAATAGAAAGGCCGTAGCGGGCGAGGGAACTGGCCTTTGCTTTTCAGAGTCGAGTCAGGCCAAGCTAAAACCAAAGGCAGCCAGCAGCATAGGAGGGTCATGTGAGTTGTGCTATGGGGGGTGTATAGAAGGGGAACAGTGGGACTGCTGTGTCTGATAACAGCTTTTCAGTGGCATGAAAACACATGCAGACATGCAAAGTCACAGTAGCACGCATACACAGACAAAGACACACTCACAGGCACACACACAGAGTGGAAGTGGTTATGTGGTGGACCCTGTCCTGTCAAAGTGGTTTATACTTGAGATTTACAAAAAACAATAACACATAACAATGTGCATAAACACTTTAGATAATGATGATGATCCCTCAAGTGTGTTTTTGCTAAGGAATTGTGACTAATATGTGCTGAGCAGGACATTTTAAAGAGAACTGGCTCATGCTTCCCAAATGTGAATATTTCTGGTTTTCACAGCCCTCTGTGATAATGAACTGATTATCTTTGAGTTTTGGGCTATGGTTTGTAAAAACAAAATATTTTGAAGGCTAATCATGGGCTCTGGGAACTTGAGATGGACATTTTTCATAATTTTGTGACATTTTACAAAACATACAAAAAATTGTTTATCGAGAAAAGAATCGGTAGATAAATCAATCTTGAGAGGAATGGTATTTGCAGCCGTAAACATATCGGCAAACATATACAAACCCCTGATACATCTGCAATACGCTGATTTTCCAGTCTACCTCAAAATACAATGTTCACTTTATGCAAGCAAATACCTTCTTTTTTATATTTGGTTTAGGGTTTTTGACCAAACATTAATCTAGGTCAGGTTTTTATTTGTCTAAGAAAATACTTCATAAGCTTCATATCTTACACAAACCTAAGGAAATTACAGAAATACACCAATGCAGTAGTGTTTATAGTGCATTCTAACACCAACTCATTTAAAGGCCCCCTCCAATCAAATGTGTGCTTTTCTTATTGTCATCTGACTTTGATGTTTGATCTTCACTGTGCAAAATGAAGAGTTTGACACTGAAAAAGCTGTTTTCAAATTAATCTGCAGATGCAGGAAAGTTTGTCTGTGCTCATCAAAAAAACCTGAGTTTAAAAGGCGTGTATCTACGAGCATGATTCGTGAAATCGCATCTAATTTGGAGCCAATCGTGATCCAGTATGCAACTTAAACACGTGTGATGTGGAAACTTGAAGCCTCCAGTGCACATCCGCTGAAAATAGACTTTTCAGTGAAGTCTGAGACATCTTGTTTTCCAGCCAGCAGTTCAACTTTTGAAATGAAAAATACTCATAGTATCTGGAGTTATAAATGAGGAACCAAGTTCACTAAACTATACTGTGGAAATCCCATATCAGCCAAGCAGAGTATTTTTATAAATCTCAAAACATGTCTGGAGATCTTTTTCATAATTCACCAACAATTTGATACACTGCTCTTTTACACCGCTGGTGTGAACACGTCATTGAGAAGACCACAGGAGAAAGCGTTAAACTGAATTTACATACTATTTAAATCAGGTGGATTTGGATGAAATGACTCATTCTCAGTATGACTCTATGTGTGTGTGTGTGTGTTTGAGTGATCAGAGTCAGGTGCCTGTGAGCCTGTTGTCAGTGTAGCAATGAGAGTGTCAGAGTCAACATGTGCTTTCTCGGCTCAGTAAATGACACCTCTGCTGATTCACGTTCAACTTGTGAGAAGCAGCTCAATAATGCATGGTCTACTGACAATGCAGGCAGCCCGCATAGCTGTGCGCGTCACGCCGTGTTATATAACAAGCCTGCCTGCCTGCCTGCCTACATGATGGCAGCTGCTGTAGATGGCCAGGCAGGCAGGCAGGCAGGCAGGCAGGCAGGCAGGCAGGCAGGCAGGCAGGCAGGCAGGCAGGCAGGCAGGCTAGAAGCTTCTTGCATATTTCATGGTTTTCAGTTATCTCCTGGCGCCACCGGGACAGAGACCCAGACTGTGTGTTCACCACCAGTTGAACACGGCCCGCTGTGTGGACTCTCGCATTAACTGCTCGCTGAGGTTAGACAAACACTTGAGTTGAATAGCTTAATTTACCCTTTTGTTGTTGCTGTCAGCCGTCTGTTCCTCTGCGGCGTCGTCGCGCTTCTTCGCGTCCGTGGATGAAGCTCTGCTCTGTGTCATGGTCCCGGTGGAGCAGCGTGGACTAAAAACCCTCCAGTTACCTGTGAACGAAACGTTACTGTGGCGCCTGTTTGCATGAATGAGCGCCAGCCTGATGATATCTGCATGAGCGCCTTCACTTTGCAGACTTCTGGAGAGATTCGCCGCTCGGTCCAAGTTCCTCCAGTCCGTGATTATGAAACCAGAGGACGGGTCCCAGGTCTGCACCGGGCCCGGTTGTTGCTTCCCCAGGTGCGCAAGCGTTGAATTCACATGGAGAAACCGGTATCTCTGTAAAGTGTGGCCCTTGCGTAATGTCAAAGTGACGTCTGTCAGTCTGTTTGCTTTGACTTGCAGTAGAAATGCGCCCGGTGACTTTAAAGCTTGATCCAGAGCCGCTGCAGACCGCCGAGCCGCACCACGCAGAAACATTGTCGTCGACGACCCCGAAACGAGCTTCGTGGATCCGACACAAAATCAAACAAGGCGAGTCAATCGTTTAGAGCTAATTATGACTGTAAGTGGCTGTAAACATGCTGTCCTGCGCCTTCTGTGTCCCTCCTGCTCTTGTTGACCGATTATCTCAAACAGCCAATGAGAGCTGACGCGCGCGCAATCGCAGATAGTAGCGCGTGGAGTGGAGGGAGGGGGTATTTAAAGGTGTAACCGTGTAAACTGTCATAATTGAGTTAGGTGTATCAGTGGTTCTCAAAATCGGTTTTGGGGATCCCCAGGGGTCCTTGACGGACTTCTAGGGAGTCCCCAGAAAAAAATGGTGAATATTTTAATTTCACTATTATTTCATAGACTAGAAGTTTCACACTCTTCACTGTTGTCTGCCCACTTACAGCGTAGACCAGTGGTTCTCAAAGTGGGGTCTTTGAGGGGGTTCAAGGGGGTCCCCAGCAAAAAGGGGAATAATTTATGTTCACTGTAATTCTATCCATTAAGTAACACAATGACAGAATGTATTACTGTTCTGGCCACAGGTTTCATGCACTTTCAGTAATAAAATATCTAAAAGCAAAAATCTTATCAGATGGGGGACCCTGAGACAAAATCTTATCAAATGGGGGTCTGTGGTCTAATTTGTGCCAGTTTAGGGGTTCTTGATGTGAGTTTGAAAACCACTGAGCTATATTAAGAAACGTCTGTCTCTGGGGTGTTTGTTACTAAGTCGTGTGATTAAAATCCACACTGTACATTCATATTATTCTAAAGGTCCAGTGCTGCTGACTCACTTGTTAAAATGTGTAAAGTCAAGCACAAATTTGGTCTGTCTGTTATTTTCCTGCATGTTTTCTCTAAGAACATCCTCCAATTCAGCACAACTGAGAACAAGAGCAGCTCTTGAATATCACTCTAGATATCAGCTGACTCATTATGGACTCTCTCTGAATTTATTGATTAACTTTATTTAACCAGGTGGGTTAGAGTGCATGTTGATTTCTGCAGTTATGACATGCTGACAAGGAAGTAAGTCAATGTTATAAGGCGCAACATAAGGCGCAAAATAATAAAAGTAATTCAACTAGATTGAATCATGTCATGAACAGACCGGGGGAAAAAAACACTCCGTAATAGATGTATGAGCATGAGGACACCGCTGAAAGTATGACAAAGATATTAACAAGGTAATTAAAATATTAAATTCAACAATATAGAATGTAGTTAGACAATATCAATACAATTCTGCACCATTGTAACATAAATTTTATATCCAATCACATTTTCTTTGGAAATTCAAATACAGAATATGCGAATTTTTAAAAGTTGACTCTTATCTATTTTGGGATGTTATGTTAAGGGGAGATAAGGCTGTTTCAACCCAAAGAAAGAAAAAATAGAGACGATATCAAACTGTCAACTGTAACCGTTAACATGCTGGATTGTAGCTGAGTTAAGTTTAAGCAGTTTCCATCTGTTCCTTAGATTAAACCAACAGCATTTTCTACCTTGCTTGTCTCTTCTTTCGTGTTTCTCATGTAAATTTGCATGCCTATGCAAAACCAGATAGAATTTTTTAACAAGACCATAGCTTTAAAAGGAAGTGGTAAGAAAGCACGAGATTAGAAATCTAACATTTAGCTTAATGTGAGGAAACTGTAGCATAGTTCCTAAAATAGTTCAGTGTGATATATCAAAGAATGTCGATCCGCGTGTGTGTCACATGATAAACATGATCTTTGAATGTAAAAGTGTATGTCTTTCCTGTGACATTTACACCTTTTTTTTTTCTTACAAACACCTTGCAGGAAGGAACATGCATACATATACTGGGTAAAAAGCTATGAGAGAGATTGAAAGGAATGAAAGTGAGTGGGAGTTGAGATAAAGAAGAGGGTGGATGTTGGCAGGAAGCCATGAAAAACAGTCTACAGTCATTGCAATAACAGAGGTTCTGACCTCTGCTCAGCAAAGCCACAAGATCGGCATGTGGGCTAATTTAAAATAGAAAATGTAACTAAATTAAGTGCTATCCGTTGTTGGGTGAAATAGCTTTTTATTTGTGAGAACTAAACATTACTGAGTCCATAGGGGAAAGCACCAACTGTGATAAAAAGTGACATTTCCATATCTTAGTGGTAATGTGCTGTAAAGAAGTACACCCCTGTTCTTTATCCGTGTGAAAGGATAACAGCTGAAGACAGTACATGAGGTCCCGCATAGAGAATGAAATGGCAAAGGTAACTGTGCCTGTAGCTCAGAATTCATATCCTTATACACTAATGAAGGTCACATGGGTGTTAAGTTTCAGACAGGCCTCTGTGCAGTATTGATTGAGTGATTTTCAAGTCAGAAGATGCTCAGACATCCAGGTTAAACTGGGCTAAATTTGGTCCAAAAATGCACATTTTCTAGATTATCGTTGTTTCAACAGTATTTCAGTGACTATATTTCAATGTGTACCTGCTTCACATTAAAATGTAGTCACTGAAATGCTGTTGAAGCAACGGTTATGCTACTGTTTGTAACCTACACTCTCATTTTGAACTATATTTAGCTGCATGCTACTGTAATTAGGTGGTTTCTTGTTTGGGGGGTATGAGCAGTTTATTCAGCCTCAGGATGATTCTGCTGTTTTAAACTCAGAGTAACACGTGTCGCTTCATTTCAAATACAAAACATGCTTGAATTATACAATCTATTCAGAGCTGTAGTTAATTATACAGGCACATTTTAGTTGTGACTGTAAAAGTGTTTTTGAGTATTTTGTCCACTTTCCATAGATCGTGTCCCTCTTTAAACAATACTATATCAGCACAGTGTGTTCCTTGCTTCATAAAGTGACAAATCAGCCCTGTGCACTCAGTTGATGTAACTTCCACTTAAACGCTCTGAATGGTTTGACGTGGTCAGCCTTTTTCCTGATTATTTTCATAATCACTTAGTAATAAATACATCAGACTGATGAAAAAAAGTCACATTTTATGACTAATATTCCTGTAATTCAAAATTATTTTTGAATCTCTGTTTCGCCATATTACCAATAAATCATTTCCCAACAGTTTTGACGGCACATCACTGAGTGAGTCAAAAATGCCAAACAATTAATAGATTATAAAATAGTTTAATAATAATAAGATTCATTTTCTTTCGATTGAATAATTAATTAATGCAGCTCTATTACCTAAACTGTAGTATAAAGAAAGGCTGCCAGTTACTGTTATTTTCATTGTTCATTAACTTGACTATTATTTCCTCGATTCATTGAGAAATCATTTGGACTATAAAATATCAGAAAATGGTGAAAAATGTCCATCACAAGTCTCCAAAGTCTAAAGTGACATCTTCAAATGTCTATACAGTATATCAATGTAAAGAAAATATTCTTAATATTGCCTCAATGATTAACAGTATCACCCAGCCCTAGTGTCAAGTGTTGAACTGAAATACTGTCTCACATCTGAGAGTGAGTGACTAGCTTCGATCTGAGTGTAAATCCGTCAGTCGATACGCTTTTATCACCGGTCAGACGGACAGACATTGACTCGCTCTACTCAGACATCTTAAATTCAGGCCTAATAAGACACTGAAGCCCTGTTAAACCCAGCAGATCCTGGGAACGGGAAAGACGTTCTGACCCACTGAGCCATCCATTCCTTCTTTTTCTGTGCAGCTCTTCTATCCATCTTCTAACAAACTGGCAGGATGGGCAATAGCTGTGGCCTCTTCCCAAGCGAAGGCCCACTTTCCTCCTCAGTGAATCCTTCAGGCCTGCTCTTTGCCCTTCATTTGCATGCCTTTTATCCTCTATCAATGACTTGTCCTTTTTTTTTTTTTTTTTTTTCCACCCATTTTTTTCATAAGGTGGTCAGTGTCTAAGCAACTCCTGGCATTGACTCATTTTCTTAATTTATCCTCCGCACTAACGACGATTCCTCAGCACCTTCCTTCAGCTTCCCTCCATGTATGTATCCAGCAGAGAGGTCAGTGTCTGTATTCTCTTTCTGGCACCGATCCACTTCGCCCTCCACTGAAGAGGACTGAAGGACTGGGATCGGAGCCAGCTGGCCTGGACTCAGAATTGCTCAGGCACAATAGTAAAGCCATTGTCCTCCTCTCTGTATATATGTTTTGGACATACTGACTGTGCCCAGAGGGAGCTCAGGATGAAAGGCTGATTTCTTCTAATATTTGCTCAAGACACATCGAGCACTGTAACCTGACATACATGTTTGACAAATTAGTGTGTGTTTGCACTGCTAGTTTGTCTTACAAGTCCCTGAACTCACATATTATCCAGTAGATGCTGATGTTATGTAAATACTGATAACTTTCTCTATGAACAAGATGACTTTATCTATGCCAGTAGGTTACTCCCTTAAAATCAACAGCAACAAAACAGAGACTGATTGAACAAGCACTAGAGAAAGTATAGTATACTACATGACAGGAATCCCAAACTGGCTTCAAACAAACTTTCACAAACTTTAAATATACTATTACCAGACATATTCTATCACATTTCCTTCACTATCTTCTTTCTAACCCAACTGCTATGTGCCTGAGCAATAGCTGCTGGGTGCAGCTAGTAGAAATACTGACCCCGCTGACCCCAGAGCCAGTGAATGAGAGGAAGTTGAGAAAGAGGGAGAAAACAACAGAAAATCATTGAAGGAAGCTGTTGAAGCTGGGCCAAGACCCTGACAGCTGTGCGGCGAAGGACAGTCCAGCTTCTGCCTGTGTCAGAACAGAGAGCTGTACAGAAAGGACAGAGAGAGCAGACATCTCGGGGTGAAATAAATGGCTCGTAACCTTCATACAGCATGCAAATGTGAACTAAATAAAGTGTATTTATCAGACTTCAGCAGCAAAGTGTCTGGATACATTTAGAAAAAAATAATGGTGCACATGTACTAAAATATAGAAAGCTTGAAATATGCAAAACAAAAGACATTAAGAGTAGTTTTTTTTCAACATGCAAGTGATGCATCGACTGTTTTGACCAAAATACACTTTGCATACTTTATTTAGTTCAAATAATTAGATAAATTTAACCTTCGTAGGCCTACAGGACATGTTTTAATTAAAAATATGAGAAATCCAAAAATCTTTTTTTCACTGCAAACACAAAAGGAGCATTACTCATTGAGAGGAGACCATGTAAAATTCTCAAAATATACAATTTATTCAAAACAATGTTAATGCAACCATCAATATATTCCAGTAATTACAAAATCAGTAGTTTTTCTTCTTTATAATCTTATCCTTCTAGACAACAAGGCTGGCTGTCAAACATGAGCCTTGATCTGTAAACCATGAGAGGACAGGTTACTTTTCAACAGGTGACAGTCCCTTTCTGGCTAATACTGACAAGTTCAAAATTACAATTGTAGTTTGATTACATTTCATTAATAAGGAAGCAGAACTGAAAATTTGAATTGAACTGACGGCAGCAACCAGAGCAAGGGTAACCAGGAGTGACTTCAGCTAATTTTAACTCACTATAAGATGATGTCACTGCCTGCGACATTCATGAAGGGGAAAAAAAAGAAGGAACCAAAAAATAGGGGAAATAGAAATTTCTTTGACTGACTTAATTTGTACTTCCTCAAATGGGGTTAAAAAACAAACTGCTTCCTATCAGAGCACAACATTAAAAACTGACCTTTGCAAAGAGAGAGAAAAAAGAAAAAAAACAAAAAAACAACTGCAGACACTGGTCACTAAACAGCAGGGAGAAAACATTAAGTGTGACAATGACACCCAGATGCACTGGACTTTCCAGACAGATTATAGAGCTGGACTACTGAGGAGGGGGGTCTACATAGACTCACAGTCCGCCCCCCCACCCCCTTCCTTTGATGACCAAAGGTCTGCAAACACTGTTCACCAATGTGGGTAATTGTGTTTTCCTAAATGTTCCTCAGTCATGTTCCTTTAAGAGCATTATGTCACAAGTAACAACACAGACTTGTAAATGCAGTTCATGGGAACAGATAAAGGGCTACTAATACAAACATATTTACAAAACTCATCTGTACATATATTTGACACTGTACAGTTGATGCTGTGGGGAATAAAGTGGTAGTGGCATTGAGGGTAATCACGTTAAAAGGGGTTGGCCATCAGAAGCATAGATTTTGTTTTTTTCTCCATAGGTTTTTTTAATTATGGAAGACTCTTTGGCACTCATGAGGAGAAAAAGGAGGGAAATATTCGCTTTCTTGCCAAGAGTTAGATGAGACAATCGATACCACTCTCACTCTGTAACAAAGTGTAACAAAACAACAATTTGCAAGCCAGTAAGCGTAGCTCAAATGCTAAGCTAAGCTAACTGGCTCCTGTGTTACTTATATTTACAGTGCAGACATGAGTGGTATTGATCTTCTTGTCCAACACTCAGAAAAACAACAAATAACTACATTTCTAAAAATGTCTAACTGTTCCTTTTATTGGGTTAAAAAAAAAACACACCAACTTCTAGTACTTGTTTTAGGGCTGGCAAGTTTATATTTTGAACCCACAATGCATTAAAGGACACCTGACATAATCATGTGGGCTTGTTACATATCAAATCCATGTGTGGATTAATGTTTTAAAAGAAACAAGAGGCAAGCATCAAGTCCACATGTATCTTCAGAAAACTCATACTATACTTACAGTAATTCATTACATAACATTTACAATTTCTGTTAATGAGACAAGTAAAGTGATGGGGAGAAGATAAAGCCACACAATGGCCACCAGAGGAAAAACCCAAACATTAACAAATAACATTGTTATTTGTAGTGACACAATCAATTCTGTAATCCATCCCAATAGGATGGCTTGTTTGAGTTTTTAATAATGTGTACATAAAGCAGACAGTAACCCTTCGCTTCACTTTATCAGCTGAACATTTGAATTTCCACATCAGAAGGTGCTTTGCTGGAGGATTCACCAGCTCATCTTATATTGCATTCACACTCTCCACACACCATCCAAAAAATAAATACACTCAACTTTAGGAACCATGTTTTTTTGGGGTTTTTTTGTTTTTTTTTTACATATTACATTAATTTCATAAATAAAGAAATGTACAGTTATTTTCAACATTTGCTTAAATTATCTATACGAGCGAGCACAAAGTGGATTATGCATAAAACAGAGCGTGACCTGTCAGTTTAGGTTTGACATGAAAGGACGGTGAGGTGGAGTATAGTTGACAGAAGATAGTTTCAAACACTAGTGCAGCACTATACCCCCTCCTGTTATCTTTCATTGTAGAAGTACACTTCCTGAATATTTTAACACTGTTTTATGGCATTCCTTCCCTTTACGTATGCAGGCAGCATTTCAATGAATGAATGAAGCATACTTCAGAAGAGATTTCAGAGACCTCTTTTTTGCTACGTTTTGCTGTTTCTGATATGTTGCAGTACAACACGATGTAATACAAAACATCTTGACCGCTCTACGATGGCCTTCCTGGACATTTAAAAAATGACATGGTGAAAAAAGCAAAACAATGTGTTTTGACAGTGCGATTTTGTCCTGAAGAAAATGTTTGATTACATGAGAACCATCCATTTGTAGGATAAAATAAAATGCTCTTTTCCATATCCGTCTATGAGGGCAGAACATGCAGTACCTTGAGATCTTATCTACTTTCCAAATTCAAAATTTTGAATTCTGATTTTTCCAGGTGAAAAGTTTAGAAAAAAAAAACTGTCCACACTTTGATTCTTAAAAGGTGCACAGAGCCAGAGAAACTGCTTCTTGTTTCTAACCATTTGTTATGTCTTGTAGAGAGACTCCATATATGAAAAGGAATTTTAATCCGAGTGATCTCTGGGGGAACAAAGTGGCACAGTTCAGTTCCTTTCTTCTTCTTTGCTGCACTGAAAACATGCCTGCATTTGGGGAAAGTGTCTCCAATTTGAGCAGAAGTCAAGGAAAAGTTTCTAGACCGTCTTTAGGCCGGCCATCTTCTGTGGAAGAAGTTTCAAAGTCCCTCCAACTGCACGTTCCTTGCTTCCTTCTTCTATGCACAAACACTCCTGTTCCATCAACAGTCACACGACTACTGGGCTATGACACGCAGCAGCAGGTCCGCGTCTTCGGCTGCTCTTCCTCTATTGGCTGTTTCAGTTTGAGGAGGGGCGGGTCGCCACTGGCTGGTGTATAGTAAACTGCGTTGCCGTTGGAGGACACCAGCGGCATTCGGGGGTCTTCTGAGTTGCTTTTGGCATCAGTGAAGGAGTCTGTGGACCCGTTACCTAGGTGACCGTTAAACAAGGGGTGATTCAACAATTTGGCAGCGGCCCTCTGTTTCTTCAACTCCGACAGAGTCTGAGCACGCTCTCTCGGCCAGGCTTCGTCCTGGGTGGGCTGAGTGGTGATGACGCCGCCCTTATCAGACAATGACGTGTTACCGTTGGAGGGCGGTTGCGGTGGTGTCGACGTCGACGTGGAGATGAGGCCGTTCTGTTTGTTGTTGCCATCTTTGAGGATGGTGGGCAGCTTGGGCTTGTCTGGCAGCTCCACAGCAACGACTGGCCTGACCTGCAAGACATCAATACGGATTACTTTAATCCCTCTTTTAGATGATTAAATACATGAAGGCCAGACTCAGTACATGGTGGATCAAATATCTTTGATCTGGTGCCCAAACTATTAAGCTCAAATAAAATGAGATGTAAAGCCAATCTATTTGCTACTTAAACCTAACTTACTTTCACAACCTGCCTCAAATTACCTCCATTTCAGTTAGTGATTTGCTACATTTCCCTAAATGCCTTTTGATAATCTGTAGATAAGGTGCCTCAACATGTTGCAGTCAGCATTTTCCAGTAGAGAAAAAAGTGTAGAACTTTTTACTACTAAAATGTGTCTATGTTGCATTCTTTTGTATTGACTCTGTTTGTTGAGGATTGTATTGCAGCTTTTTTCCATTGTGGGTTTCTTCATATGTGGCTGTTTAAACATCAGGTGACTTTTGCTCACTTAAATCAATTGAATTTTGACAAACCTACAACGAAATCTGACATTTAGATTGGATTATGTTTCTGCTATTAAACACCTTTATAGCTGTGCTGAAAGGCAACACTGTAAAAATGTCATGTAGTTCTACCTAATTCTAAACAACAAACATAAATAAAACACGACAATCTGAAGACTCACATTAACCACCTGGTTATTCTCCTGATCGGACTCCTTCTCTTTCTCCACCTCCTCCTCCCTCCCTCCCCTCCACACGATGGCCTCCGTCTCATACTCTTTACGACACAAGTTGTGTCTGTCTGAGAGGCTGGCTCGCCGCACCACTTTTCTGTGGACACAGGAGTTCCCGGTGAGATAAAGCAAATATAAATAAAGTATTTTCAATGCTTAATCACAACAACTCTACAGCAGCTCTTTTAATGTTACATGTCAGAAGATTAAGAGAGGCTGAAGTGGTCAACTCTCATGTCTCTTCAGAATATAGAAATAAACAACAACAAATACCATCTGTGGTAGCAGCAGTAACACCAGCAGATGTCAGCACTTACCCACGGCTGCCTGCACTGGACGTTCGCCTGCACAGTGAGGTCTTGTGTTTGAGCTGTGACTTCATGATAATGTCATGTTTGTGTTTCAGGTCCAGCAGGATGGCTCTGAACTCCTCATCCTCACACAGGTCTTAAAAGGAAGGACAGGATGAAGGACAGTTTATGTCAGTATATGCCCTTCGAATGAAACGTGCTTTGATATTCTTTCAAATAAAAGAAAAAAGACAGGATTATAAAATTAATGTGTCTAGATTACTATTCTTAGTGATGCTACTAATCTCTCATACTGACTGTTAAGCTGTTGTAACTTGTTGACATTTCACAATTTGTCAATTAAAATGTAAAAGCTGATGCAACCGGTGGTAAAAATAGCTAGAAGAAAAGGTTTTGACTAAATCAGTTTTAAGTGGGAAAACCTGCAATGTAAAACAAGTGAATAAGATGGAAATGAGACCCTGCTGAGATGAGACATTTGTTTTCTTAACCCCCCCATTGGGGGCTTTATATTTATAAGAGTGTTGAGGTGTAAATATACCAATGGGAGTCTCCTCGAGGAAAGTCTTGGCATTGAGACTGGCTCCATGAGAAACCAACAGCTCTGCCATATGCATCTGAAACAACAGCGGCAGCAAATTACGTTAATGCCGTCAGAAATCTTTATATGCTTTATATATATATATCTGTTGTGTTTACCTTACCTGACCCCAGCAGGCTGCAGCGTGAAGAGGCTGCCATCCATCTGAATCTCTCAAGTCCATGCGAGCTCCCCCCTCCAGCAGCAGCTCTGCAGCCTGCACGTAGCCATTTGCTGCTGTGATGTGGAGCTGCAAGGGCACAGGAGGAACAATGATTAGATTTTTGCAGTGCACAGGATTTGCTGTTAAAATGCTCTTTGCCTTAATCCAGAGTGGGATTTCACAAAAAAAAGCCCTGAAATTAAATGCCAAACAATGATGTCCCACTAATGTACTGTGCAAGCGCTGACCCTGTAAGACATCACTCTACAGGATCTGATATTCACTTGCTTCTGAGTTTGGAGATGTAGGTAATGTCGCTGGCTACCTTCAATCATGATGTTATTGTAAAATTAAATTCACCGCTCTAAACTGAACTGCACTTCAAGCTAAAAACTGACCCTGCTGGCTTAAGACTGCCTACTCTGCATTTCAGAGATTCACTTCTATCAGAAAATAATTATATCAAGAGCTCAGAAAACTAAATTACTGCACTTTATTTTCCTCATATCTATAATATCAGGATATTAACTCTAGTCTTAATCCCTTAACTTTTCTGACACAGCAGTAGGTCAGTGCAACCTCATGTTGTACAGCCAAACACTCTTCAAAACACACAGATGTTGTCTTTAAATTCTAGTAAAGATTCCAAAGTTTCCAAAAGGTACCAAGTATGTCAGGCTGGATTCTAGTGAACTATCTTGAACATCATTTTATACACGTCTCGAATGCTTTGATTTGATGGGTTGTCCTCAGTGTAAACATAGTGCCTGCAATTAATCTGCCAATTATTTCATTGTTTGGTCTATAAAATGTTAGAACATAATGAAAAATGCACAAAGTTGCCAGAGCCCGAGGCTACATCTTCAAATTGCTTGTTTTGACTAAGCAGCAGTAAAAAATCCAAAGATATTCAATTTAGACAGAGAAACCCACCAAATATTCACACTTAAGAAGCCAGAACTAGTGAAGTTTTGTCGTTTTTTCTTGAAACACTGGACATAGAAGTAATGGATTAGTTTACTAATTGTTTCAACTCTGCATCATAGATTTGATGAAGAGCTGCACAAGCTGATACAAAACGTGTATATGTGATCCTGTCAGAGAAAGCGGAATGAGATGATCTTAACAACCTTAAAAGGAGGAACCACAAGGAGAAGACTTGGGAGGTTAATTCTAAGATTGGGTATTTTCTTTCTAGACTTTCTTTTCCCTAGCCTACAAATCACTGTGAATCTGTCTGAGAAACGTACACGCTGATTATATAAAAGGCACTGCCAGCCTTCATTTCATCTGTGTCAGGGGTGAAGTCTGATGATTTCTCAGGCGGGGTTATTTAGTTGCTATGTAAACAACCTTAGACCCCTCTCAAACTCTGACTAGTGAGGAGGAATAACATCTTGGTGTTAAAATTACTGGCCTGAAATAACAAGGTTTTAATATTTGCATCACCAGAGGAGACCGAGGTGGAGCGACTGGTGATGCTTATCTCTGGATGTGACTGGATGTTACTGATAATAAGAAGGATTATACACACTGGAGAGTTACTGATGAGAGAGAAAATGCACACAGCCTAAGGTCCAACATTATTGATCCTCATGCGGAAATTAGGATGTACTGTAACCGGCAGAGGAAAATCACATCCTTGTGCTCTGCAGGGGTACAGACACATGCTGTCGGTTCTTACTGTATCAAGTATATAAAGTATATCATTTTCTAACGATTCACTGAAATAAATCAAACAGAACAGCAGGAGTCATGCACAAGGTTGAGAGGAACCGAGACATAAGAGAGAAAAACAAAAGTGACACATATTGACTTGACTATAGCAACTCCTTCCTTTCTGGTCCAACTAGTTCAGAACGCAGCAGCTCGGCTTCTTACTGGTTTTAACAGACGACATCACATCACCCGAATCCTGGCTTCTCTCCATTGGCTCCCTGACTGATTTAGAATTGATTTTAAGATTTATACTCATCACTTTTAAAGCACGTCTCAGCCTGGCCCCAAGCTACATAACAGAAATGTTGACCCCATATGAGCCAGTTCACGGCCTTTGATCCTCAGGTGGGGCCCTTTTCTGGACGATCGCCATCAGGGCCCCTCAGGTTTGGAACGACCCGCCTGAGGACATAAAGCTCGCAGAATCTGTGACTTCTTTTATATCACTTCTCATCTTTTCATTGCTTTTATTTGTATTTATTTATATTTACATTTTTAACGTTTTTATGTTGTCTTTTATTTCTTTTACTGTCTTTATCTTTCTTCATTCTTCTGTCTTCTCTCTACTGTGTTTTTGTCTCTTTTGTCTCAACTTTACCTTAATTTTGTCTCGCTTTTGTTTGGCTTTCTGTTATATTGCCTTCTGAGTATCCTGCTTTTGCTTTGTCTGCCAAAGCACTTTGTAAATTGAAGTTATTATTATTATTACATAATTTCAGGCAGTCATTTTTTTTTTAACAAAATACAGTATTTTTAGTACAAACATTCTGTATCTGTTTCCTCATAAGCAGGAAAGAGAGCTACATGTACTGTATGTAAAGACAAAAACACAAAAAAAAATTGCAGCAGTTTGAATGTATCTCAGCATCTTTTATCTATTTTCATCTGTTTCTGTGACAGGTTACAATGTTTACAAGCCACACTAAATGCATCTACAGCAGAACATCCAAAATATTTAAGATCTAAGTGTGGAGGCTGATTTCATCCTTCAAAGCACATCAGTTATGTCTGTGGCTCCCTGATCTTTGAGTACCCATCGTGTTTAAGTGGATGTTTATCTGAGGTGCCACAATAAGAGAGCATCTTTGAAGCATCTGAGGAATGTTAAGGTCTAATAGTTCCTGCAGTGATCAGATGTGTCTGGTTTTATGCCTTTCGGCTGCTGCTGAGGATGACTGGAATGTGATTCTCTGATGGGATTTTTGTTTTCAAAAGCAAATATTTTTCAGGGTTCTGCATTACTTAACAACATTCTGCAATTTTAAAAAAAATCAAAGCTTTCTCACACCAGTGAGGAGCGTTAGAACCACTGCAGAAGGGCTGTGGATGACCGGTGGAGAGAAAATGTTGAGTTGAACTCAAGTTCAATACATATGATTCATATTCAATGAAATTCAACTTGAATCATTTTATTAGTACTTTCTCCTCCACTCAAAAATGATTTTCTTCTTTTACCTACGATTGAATGTTTGAGCTTCACTGTACAGAATATGTATATGATGTATATGCAGAGTTTGATACTGGAAGCATGTTTTCACATTCACATCTGCTCAAAGTGGAAAGTTTCTCTGTGCTCGTTTAAAATCTGATTTTAAGAGGCAGGCTTGTGATTTGTGACATCACAACTAGTTCGGAAGCCAATCCTGGTCCAATATTGAGATGTAGAAACTTGAAGCCTCCAGTGCACATAACACTGAGAATATACTTAACATTGAAGCAGGAGACATTACTTCAGTGTAACATTTTTCAAATTAAATATATTTGCATAATAATAGATACTGGAATTTTTTATGAGGGAGTAGCTGCTATTTGATGGATTTTAACTACAAAAAACAGTCTAATAAAGCAGCATTTTTCTTGATGCGGTTCAATTTTCTCTCTTAATATCACTGACAACCTGTCCAGCTGTACCCTGACTCTAATGCACCCTAAGTCATTTATGTTATCTGTTATTATACAGTTCTGACTTTTACTGTGTTTTTTATGTAATTTGATGATTTGGTTAGTAGTAGAGTGTCTGTCACATTGACATACATAAAGTTGTATTTTCCTACTTCCCCTCCTCTTCTTGAGGTATTTTATCATTAGTTTGCATCAGTTAAGTTCAACTAATATTTCATAAGAATTACCAAACACATTATTTTGCCTTTCACAGTTCGATCAACCCATTTTCAACTACAAGAGATGAAAATCATTGTTCCTCAACATCAAAACAAGGACATAAAATGTATTACAATGTACAAAAGATTAACCTTACATAACTTCCTACCAGTTCCTGGTCCCTTCCTCTCTTCTTTGCCGGACATTTTAATAAAGCACGCTCTAGTTTGCTTCATCATGGTCGAATGAAGATTAACAGGGCGCATAAAACAAGGGGACAAGCAGCTCAATCAGACAATTTGTGGTAAGACTTTACAGCTTAGCAGGGTTATTTTGGGCTACTACCATGTAATGTCCCCTAGCTATTTTCATCCAGTGATCTGTCACTGTGTTTTCCTCAGTGTAGCTTAATCCCTGATACATAATAAAGACTTCATTAAAACATCTGACATTACACGCTAGATTCAGGAAATTACACCCTACCCATTTTTTTCTGGCCTTCCTTACTTTTTTAAATGTGTCAGGGCATTAAACGTCTAAACAAAGCAAATTGAGTGATCGAATTCTCATGCTCGCTTCTGCTCTCTCTACAGCATTTGACATTACATGGAAGAACAAAAAGCACAATTTCAAAACAGAAGGACGCAATGGACACATTAATAATAAATAACCCTGCTTGCCAATAACTGATGTATCGAATGGTGACTGCCAAAGTAAAGGCCCCATGAGTGATGTATCACGTCCAAACAGTGATTTGTTACCGTGGTACAGAACAGCCTGAGTAATGCAGATATAACAGAAGCGTGTCCATGTCGAAACCATTAGGATGTTTCTCATGAACTTATTTTGTCTAGATGCAGCTCACTGCACATTTGCTAGACTTTAGTTGCTTGTTGCTCATTATAATACAGACATCTTCACATTCTTTGATTCTTTTTCTTTTTTTTTTTGGAGCTGTATTTGTTATTGCGTAAATCATCATGTTTGAAGCTTTTATCTTTTGTGTATTTGAAATCCATCATTAATACACATCTTCTTGTAATTGCAAGCTGTTTGCTTATTCATTAGGCTCATGGTGAATTTGTGTTTCATCTCAAATTGCTATGATTGTCTCACTCATCAGTCAGAGTGATGCAGTTTATTTGGATTTTGAGTACATTTCAGATCTAACCTCGCATCAGTTTATGCATTCGGTGGTGAAATTTGCCATTTATGACTCTCTAATAATGTATTACTGTTTTTCCTTAATGCATACATATTTAATTTATTGTCATATTTTATTCCAGGTTTGCCCTGATCTACTGTTACAAGGCTGAATTACTATTATGGATGTATTCAGTGCTCCTGAACAGAGAACTCGTATCAGCAGAGCATTTTAAAATCATACAGCTGATTAAATGCCTGATTAGCTCTGATGGTTTTATAGCCTCGTGAGTTAGTGTTGCAGAGTGTGTAATCTTTTAAAGGTGAATCCAAGATGGCCTTGTGAATATTTACACACAGTTTCTTTTTGCCATCGGTAATCGACCTGTGATTCCTGATAATCTGATTTGAGTGGGTCTCTGCCGCACTTGTGTCAAGGAAAACACACCCAGAACAGCTTGCATTCATTTAGTGACACAGTCTGCAGCTGCAGGAATGAGTGTTATTAACTGCATACCAACATCCCACTCAAACGTTTGCTTCTCTCTTCATTACCAGCAATTCGTCATTGTGATGCGTGTTATCCCCAAACACATACAGATATATAGTATATAATGATAGTTTTGTATATTTTTTCTTTTACATGTGCACTTTTTTTTTGAACAAATTCAGATCTCAGGTTTGTGATGCACCTTAGATGTTTTTGTGTTTTGTATGTTTTTTTTTTCCCCCTCTGCTTCCGAGGGAATTGAAATGTAATACCAACTGTTTTTTTTTTTAAATAGTTAAAATGACAAACTTGAAATCAAGCTTTTTTTTTTTTTTTAAATTGAGATTGGTAGAGAAAACACAGAGAGCGCAGTGTCTTACCAGTGTGGCTCCCTGAGAGTCCTGATGGTTGACCTCCTCTCCCTGTCTCAGCAGTTCCTGAATATCTCCCAGCAACCTCCTCTCCGTTGCCGCTCGTGTCTCGTTGATCATCTCCTGGGTGATGCCTGTCAATCAAACACGCCGGCAGAACCAGAGCGTTAATCGCAGGGGGGGGACCGTTTTTCATGACCGCCTTAATATACAACTGCAGCACGCTGATGGGGCAAGTTTATGATCTGATTAACATGGAGGGACGGAGAGGAAGGTCAGACTTTACAGAGCAGGACTGCAGATAAAACAAACTTCAGAAGGTGAACTTTTCAGAGATTCCTGATTGACAGCCACAGCCTTTTCAGATCACACTGGAAGTTTTCTATATGGATCCCTGTCATGTGACAGTAGCAGTCACTGATTTTGACTGTTGATCTTTCATGGGCATAGCAAGGGCCAAATGTAAACACGACTAGTTTATAACATAAAAGTAAGAATAGTGTTAATTATTGGAAATTAATTCACCTCTAGACAATTATTTTCATTTGTGTCCAACTTATCCTGGAAATTATTCCCTGAAAAATGGGCACTACATTTGCAAAATCAATACAGAGCTGCTTATGTACATATATTTGGATTTTTAAAATTCAAAGCAGATATTCAATGGCTATTTTCTGCGGGTGGAAAACACGCTTCCTTTTCTCTACCATATTTTGGCAGGAGAAGACTTTTGTGATATTTGGCACCCAGTTGATGCTCAGGTGGAAGCTGTCTGTCACAGCTGCTCTAAATTCCACCTTTAATCCGAAGTCCTGCTGCCAGGTCGGACTCAATACGGTGACTGATACACTTCAGTGAAGAACTTATCCTCCCACAGCTCAGCAGTAACGTCCGGCAAATTTGAAGAGATGTCAGATTAATAATGAAAAACAACCTGTCAGTCAGAGCTGTGACTCTTATATTTTTACTCTGTGTGACTGACTGAATATGTGAGTTACTTTAAGGATGAAAGGAGTGCTTTACATCTAAAAATTACAACAGATTAAAACTAATTAGTGTTACGGAAAGGGCCTGACTATTCCATTTTGTATCACTTAAAAAGGTTAAATGTCCATTAAATAAAATCCAATAAAAAATGTTGAAAATGAAAAAAGTCAGGAATTTAAAGATCAACACGACACGCACAACAACATCTTAATGGAGCATGAAGGATCTGGAGCAAACCGGCATTCCTTAAATTAAATAAAAAGGTGAAGTCGACAGGCATCACCTGACTGTGCAGTATTTTGTTGTCAGTATTTCAGCCCCGTGACCTTTCTCCTGACACTGACTTATAAATTGAACCTGGTCGAGTGATGCTGAAGGCAAATCTATCACTTATCCTACACGCCGGCATCCAGCCTGCAACCTGCGATTTTAAATTCAAACCCCTGTTTCGATGTCACACTCTCGTTTCGCCTGTAGACCACACTGACTTTCACACCGCACTCAAAATCAGAATAACAGTCGGAGGGTGTTTAAAGGAGCAGGAATCAGGACAATGACAGTCCCCTCTGTCGACTGACATGACAACCCTCAGGCTACTATCTCTCCTGTTTGCTGTTGTTTCTCTTGCTGGAAACAGTCTCAGTGGCACCGATGTCAAACATTTACTTGCCTTGTTTCTTTCACATCACCTACAGCTTGACGATGCGCCTAAGGTTTTAAAAATACAAACCACAACAAACTTTTCTCATACTGTCATACCACAACAAATAGTAGCAGCCGTAAACAACTACAAGTTGAAAGCCCAGGATTCAGTTACCTCTACTTCCCCATCAAACTGACAACAGATCATTCGTACATGCCCACAAACCACCACCCGTTCTGTAACCTTTGTTGCTAAGGTAACAGGCTGTTGGGGACGTCCACTCGTATATTTCAGCAGGCTCATGTGATGTCAGTCAAATTTTTGGTATTTTTGCTTGAAAAATGACAGAAATAATTACTTGATTATCAAAATAGTTGCATATTCATTTTATTTAAATTGATTAATTGCCTAATAGTTGCAGCTGTAAATCAATTATTTTTCTAAATTATTAATATTCTGTCACTTTGCTGATTGTTCTAGCACTACATCAAATCTTCCAAAACATCCTTCAGAAATCTATGAGTGACTGCATAAACATGTTCAGCAGACCATGAGCTAAACTGTCGTTCCTCATCACTCCATCAGTGCCGGGCTGGATTTGACTGGGATGCAAAATGGCGTTAGCTGTGTCAGCTGTGCAGCCATTTGACTAGTCTGCATTCCCCACTCTATTTCACCAGGTAGACATTCCCCCCCCCCTTATCACTGCAGTTCATCAGAGATGTACTGGGCTCTACAGGGGGGGATCAAGGAAGAGTCAGATCAGTCGATGCTGCATATCAAGTGCTGTGTGTACGTGTGTGTGTGTGTGTGTGTGTGTGTGAGGGAGTGAATGAGAGAGAGAGAGAGAGAGAGAGAGGGGTGAGAGGAGAGTGAGAGAGAGTGCTTGTGTACCCATCCCTGCGGCGTCTCTGGAGAGAGAAGTCTTATCCAGCAGCATAGTGCTGAGAACATTACCGGAGCAATTAGCAGCGCCGCGCTCCCTTTGATCGGCTTAATAATCATTCTTCTCACCTACTGTACCGCTATCTGCATTCTGCGGCTCGAGAGATCCTATTGTAAGCTGAGAACCTAATTTTCATCTGTCTGCTGTCTCTGTCCTCCCTCTCTAAGCCCCCCCACCTCCCCTCCCCATTTTTTCTGTCTATGTGGGTTTCCAATACTGTCTCACATCCAGGATACAACCCACGACTGTTGCCATGTTCCCTATTTGCACTGTTAAAGCTATCAAAATCACCACCACTGCACTTGTTTACAATACAGTACTTATCATAACTGAGTTTTTCTGACCTTTAATTATCCTGGGAAATATGACTGAGCACACATGATGCTCTCCAGCACCACCCTGCCTCCATACAGTCGACTTCTGTTTACCACAGAGCAGCTCCACTGAAGCGTTGGGGGATTTAGCGTTATACTGAAGGGCACCTTGACTACTGTTCACTACTGTACTCGAACCAACTTCATTTCCAAGCCAGCCTGGGCATTCATACTACAGTATTTCTCTAAACTCAAAGCTAATAAGGCCACAGATTGTGCTGCTTTGTTGCCAACTGTGTGCACACGCGCCTGTGTGTAGTTGTTTACTAGAAAACAAAACAGTGTCAAGAGCTTATGTAAAACAGTCTGTCAGCTCGACTCTCTTTGTGTCAGTCTTTCTATGTATCACACACACAGACAGATCTGCACACACATCTAAAAAACAGAGTGCGGATTCCCTCACTTCCTCATTGATGTGCATTTATCCGTATGTCAGAGCTGATCTCCTTGAACTGTCTCAGTAATGTCACACACACACACACACACAAACTGTGCCAAATGTGGCTGTTTACAGTGACACAGCATGAATATACAGTATTCTAATCTGCATCCCGTCAGGGGGTGATAGAACAGTGAATATCTCAGAGCTCCCTGAGGCATCAATCCTGAATCTGTGCAGGACAGTAAGTGCTTTCCGAGGTCATGACCTCACTGTCATCTTCCTCAGCAATCTGTTCCCGTGGGTGGCATATTTTCAGACTGCCAGGAGCTGCAAACACCCACTTATCTCGCTGCAAAGGTTGAGTCACCTTCGGATGTTCCATGTGAGAAAAGGGTTTTCCCATTAGAAAGTGAACTGTTGAATTAAGTAGATTGTGTGCAAGTAGTTGTTCTAGATGTGCATGTAGTTCTATGAGACAGGACTGAGTGATGTAACCTGCAAGCAATATCCCCATTAATTGGCCAATTTACCTTGAAAAGGGAAGGCATCTGTTCTCTTTTTTAATACACCGGTGCACAAGGATTCTTGATTCTTGCAGTGAGCCTGGTATTGAAGATGACATATCATGTTTTTTGTGATTTTCTGTTATTTTTATACTGTTATAATGTCAGGTGTCTGTTAAACATGGCCAAAGTTCCAAAACTTGAGGTGAACGTATGTAAAAATGCTGCCTTCAAGTCCAAAGCGCAGGTTTAAGCTCTGCTCTGAATGCTTCCTTTACAAAGTTACCACTACATCTCCATCGAACTGACGTCAGATCATTCACGCATGCCCGCAAACAGCTGTTGCCGTCGTCCACTGGTATATTTCTAATCAGATTCGGGCTCAAAATTGTACGGATGTACTGTATTCGAGACGCTGACATTTCACGTAAAGAACGAGAAAAAGAAGCAAAATCCAACTACTATCGTTTGTTTACGTAGCCTCCGGAGCTGTCGGAAGTCTCCTGGGAGCTAACCAATCAGAAAAGAGTGGGCTCATCAGTAGGGGGGCCTTAAAGAGACAGGAGCTAAAATAACCTGTTTCAGACAGAGGCTGAACTGAAGGACCAGTATAAGATAAAAAAGGATTTTTTGAACTGTAAATCATGCAGAGATATTCCAGTATAAATATAAACCTGGAAATTTGCATGATACGCCCTCTTAAATGATTTGTACTGAACTATAAACAGAAAATGATGGATTATAAATCTGATTACTGATGTTAACTTTATTTCATATGATATATATTTAGTAGTTAAGAATACTTTAATGCACTTGTTTGCTAAGACAGAAAATAAAAATAAAGATGGGCTCTGTTTCACGTCTCTTGTGTAATAAGTAATAAATATTAGTATAATTTATTTAAGTATTAGTGCAATAATTGGATAATTTGGATAACACATATATGGCTTCCCTCCATCTAAGGTTTAAGAGAAGGAGTAGCAAACACTGGTGTAGTAGACGTGTCTGAAACGTGCTGCTGGTCAGTTGTGTGATTTTTGTTGGTGACTTTTCTTCTTGGCCACATGCTCATCATTTTGTACAACATGGTTGTGTTTCAGGTGATTGAGGAAAGTGCTTATGATTCCTCTTGTAGCTGCTATTATTTTGTGACAGAACTTACATTTAGCTTTATATTGTTCTGTATTGTGTTTACTCAATTCAAGCGTAACTCAGTGTTTTGTCTATTCAAGTTAGATCACACACTCATAGTTAATTACATTGCTTAAGACCAACTGGAATGAGCAGTGATTGGATATTAGTTAGATGTGATTCATTGTTGTAGTTTTCCCTACATTTACTGAAGGGGTACGCTAAAAATGCCAGCCAGTCTGAAAGAATTGATTTTCTGAACAAGTCTTCAATCAGGTCGGTGACAGATTCATAATATTAAGCAAACTATCAGTTTATTGGGTCCAGCACTGAATCTGTCTTAAACCTGCATGACTCAGCTCCATAGAAACATGCTGTTAAAAAGCCTTTAATGGTTAAATGGTAGTGGTACAAGTGAGACTGAACTGGCATAATAATGAAGTAACCAGACACAGTGCAATCTTCACAATGGCATCATGAGAGCACACGGAGAAGCAGCGCTATCTCATTAATTTAATCTGTCTGCAAACACTGTGTGACTGTTAAAGATGAGTTCCCAAACTTCTCCAAGAAAACACAACAACTACACTCATCAACCGAGAGCTGCAGCCTGAAAATGTATATGCAATATAAAATGAAACATTAATACTCTACCTCTGTTGGCCATAGCCGTCTCGATGATGTCCAGCGTTGGATCGTCTTCACACAGGTCGTAGGGCATGTTCCCATCAGAGTTAACCGCCAGCAGATCTGCACCGCTGTTGGAAACGAGTAAATGATTAATAAGACTGGAGTGTAGATTTTTCAAAGACTTATAAACATTGTATGGAAATGTACAATATCCTTGCTAATATGTGGATTATACCAGAACAATGTATGTGTATTGTTGTTTAATATATTACATTTAAAGGCACCATCTGTGATGGTAAATATACACAAATGTGTAACCCCTCCAATGCAAAAATACAAAACACAGCATCAAGTTTCTCAAACTGATTTACTGGCTTTTAAGAGAAAGCAGCTAAATCTAATTTTGTAAGATTTTCTGGTTCTGTAAAAGGTTTGTTTACATCAGGAATGTTTGTAGACGTATTTTAAACTCTGGTCAGTTGGGAAACCCCCCAAAAAATGCTTTAGAGTGCTGATCTATAACTCAAAGTCTTAGACAGGAATGACAAAATAAATCTGAGTTAAAGTACGAGCTGATGATGCTAATTAAATTCTTTCAGTCCAGAGCAAGTCAGACGGTGGTTGTACTGGACAGCTTCCAGGTGTGAATGTGTGTGAATGTGATCAGGGTGTTCATGAAAAAGAGGGCATTGCTCTCAGTGAATAAATAAAGGTTTAAAAAAAAAAAAAAAAAAAAAGTTGGCCTGCATTATTCAGCGGTTTTTAATCAGTAATTTCACTGAGGATAATGAGTCCAAGTGACATCATGAGTGGCTCGACAAGTCCTGCATGTCAACAGATGGTGGCAGTGTGTCTGTAGTTATGCTGTGTGTGTGTGTGTGTGTGTGTGTGTGTGTGTGTGTGTGTGTGTGTCTTGCATGTCCACAGGCAGCAGTAATATGAGTGTGTACACATACGGTGTTTTCACTTGTCTGCAGCTGTTAATGTCTCTTTGTGTGTGTATGTTTATATCAGAGGATCAAATTAAACACTAATTGAAACTGTCTAATTAAATCCTAATAGAGCACGCTCATGATGTGTGATTTCATGACTCTACTCATTCCATATGTGCAGGTGTGTACGTGTCGGAGCGAAGAAAAGACATTTTTTTGAATAATGAATACATTTGCATAACAATGATGGCTGATAACAACTCAATCTCTGCCGTTTGTAAATCATTACACGTTCTCGGGCTGGGAGATCAATCAATATTATCCTTTATTGACTTTATTGAACTGCAAAATGATGATTTGATCTAATTATATTATTGTATTACCAAATTCTGCTCTTCAAATCTACCACTCAGAGCAAATTGTAATTAACAAAATGAGTGAAGTTTGTCAAAAGGAAATACATAAAAGTAAATTTGATTGCTTTGTATTCATATTAATCCATAAATAATTAATAATATGCCTAAATCATAATAATTTCAACCGTATCTCCAAACCCTAACATTTCCTTATGTGCTTATTTCTCACTGCTGGAAATATTGGAGTAAAAATTCATTTCCCCACCATGGCTATAATCCATTTTCCAACCTTGGTTTTTGTAATTTTTTTTTTTTTTACTACAATATTGTTTTGTTTTTCTTCCTACTGCTATTAGTGCAAGTTTGGCATTTCCTCTACTGCTAGGTATATAACCATCAATTTCTGCTACTCCAGGTTGCATGCTGTCATTTCTGGATCAGAGACACCTCATTTCTCTTGGCCAGAACTCAATTTAAAAAAAAACACAAAAAACAATTCATAAGTTCATACAAATTGCCTACTGTGGCTCACTGGGGACAGTGGTTGCATTTATAATGGAATATTTGACAGCACAACAAAATACTCTATATGCCCCGTTAATTTCAGAGCGGTGTATGCGTGCAGAGTTTCCCTCAGGAAATTGGTTAGCGGATGCGATAACTGCTGCCAGGCCTCATATGATGACAGCCATTAATGGTCAAGCTGGTCAATAACAACTTTAAAACTAACCTCAATTCGACGCACACTCTATTGGGTCAAACGTGTATCCAGCTGGTTATTATGAAATTAACTTCAGCCTCATGTGGCAGTGAGTTTTTTCCTCACACATCAGCATCTGATCTGGATTTTTATCTCTATCTATCTATAAAAATGTGAAAGTTTTCTTTCTTCTCACACTGTGACATGCTTTTGTGACTCATTACTGTAAAGCCAGCATATGATGATCGATGAAATACCTGCTGAGCTGAATCAAACAGATCCTGATGCATCTCGTCTCTCAATGTAGTTACTAGATGAGGTTTTAAACAGCTGTCTGACTGATAAGCAACATTCGCTGAATGATGTAGTGCCCAATGCTTGTGTTCCCTGAGGAAACCTAATAATATATTTCACAAAAATGTTTTTTAAAAAATGTAAAGCATATATAACCCTTTGATAAATCCTGGTTTGGAATATCTGCATGTCTTACTGTGCAATGAGTATCTTGACAAGCCCTGCATGGCCACAGGTAGCAGCAGCGTGCAGCGGCGTCCACAGCTCGTTGTCCTGAGCGTTGACGGTGGCTCCTCGGTCCAACAGGATCTTCACCATCTCCTCATAGTTATCTATACAACACTGTGTGGAGACAAAGGGGGAGAAGGCAAAATGAGAGGAGGGGAGAGATACATTTTGATACTATTCTTGCTGCTGTGATATCTCAAAAACCCGAAACAGAGACAGAAAAACAGAGAGAGGAGAGAGACTTGAAGGACTTAGATTAAGGAGAGAAGTATGACAAAGTGAGAGGAAAGGAGGGATGGAGAAAAGGGAAGTGATAGGAGGTGAACAGGAAGCAAGAGGGCAGGAAGGCAAAGGAAATAAAGAGAGAAAAAAGAAAAAAGGAAGGACAGCAAGAGGTAGAGAAGGAAAGGGGGACAACCGAAAGAAAAAAATGGACAGAAAACATAAAAGAAAGAGTGACAAACAGATCCACTGTTTCCTCTTGTTTGGAGAAAAATCAAATGCTAAAAAGCTGAAGAGGAGTTTTACATTTTAATATTTTCAGTCTGACATAGCATATAATTCATACAGTGAGTACTCAGCTGTGCTGCATTGAAGCTGCACGCTTCAGCACCTTAATCATTGCAAGAAAAGGATGAAAAGAGACTCATTTGTCACCAACCGCACAGACGAACATGAAGTCCATAAAGAAGTCGAACTGTACCTCTCCGAAAAGTCCTTTAATAGCATATTGCACGGTGCAAAACTGAGAACACAGGAAGCCACTTTGGACAAAGTCATTCTGACATCTCAGCCATTGTGTGGGTTGTTGTTTGGATTCAAGACAAAACTGGAAATACACCCATAACTCACACCCATCAACAGAGACAGATAGAGACAGACAGAGCGGGACGGAGAGTGTTTTCCTTGTTAAACTGGGTGTGATTACAGGGTGGGGAGGAAGGAGACTTTTCCATAAAAAGCATCCTCCAATCTAGCTGCAGACTGTCAGCAGTGGCAGTTTTCCCCATCAGAGCTAATTGGTGTGAGTGTGGCCGTGCAATGCGGTGCTGAATAAATACGAAACCAACAGAGAAGACAAAAGAGGAAAAACAACATGCTGCAATGAGATGACATGATGCTAAAACACTAAATTACTTTGTCACGGAAGGTAATCCTTGTTGCTAAATATGAGAGGGGCATCGCAGCATCTCGAGAGACTTTGTTATTATTTATGCTGGTAAAGTTGTAGGTTTGAATCTAATTCATGGCATCTGCTGCATGTTATCAAGCCTCCCATCTTACCCATCACTCCACAGTATATGCAGCATATTAAAAGGGAAGAAATATTGAGATCAGAAAGTCACAAAAAAAATTCCTTTTTTGTACCAAGAAACAGCTGCATATTTTTACAAAAGAGCATCTTCACTTTGGTGAGAAACCACCGGAGTGTTGTCACTTCTCTGCTCTGCTTTGAAATGAAAATGAGGCATCTGTCATGATTAAATGTAAAATCTCTGATGACAAAATGACTGTTGTTAATCCCATTATGAAGTCCACTGATTGAATGTCCTCTATTGAAGATTAAACAATGAGAGGGGAAAGAAAGATGGAGAGATTGGTAATAAATGGTAAATAGAGATAAGGAATTTAAAAAAATAAATAAATTAGTCCACTTTGTAAGCCACTTGTCTTGCTCAGGGTTGCAGGAACTGGCAGATTTTCCCAGCATGCAATGTGCAAGAGGTGAGGTGCACCCTATTACAGGGCTTATACACATTCATTTCACCTATTCACCTAGTCTTTGGACTGTGCGATTGAGTGCTACACATTTCCAAATTATTCTGACAAGTATTCTGAACGCTCTCTACATGTGTTATTATTCACTTACTGTTTACAAAGAAACTGTCGACATACCTGAGCCTTGACCTGAAGTCTGAGTCTAATATGAAGGAGATGAATAAAAAAAAACAACATGAATGGATGAACGCATAGATTCACTGAGATGTACAGAGCAGTATTTTCCAGTGTAGCTCCTGTACTGTGGGTTTCTCTTGCAGTTGTAGATCTCACCAAAAGTCTTGCCCTTTTCAAATGTGGGACACACGACGTCGCTGGGTTCGTCTGCCGTTGCCTTTATGTTAATCTGACAACATAAGATTCAGACTTGTGTGGAAAGTGTTACAGAAATGTCACTGGATGCGACCTAGTAGATTTGCTGTCATGACTTTTGCATAAAAAGTGACTTAACTGCTTATTCACACATGGGATCAAAAAGTAAAACTTGTGCATGTTTGAAAAGGACTCCTGACTGCTTTTCTCTCCCGCCAGGTAGTTAGTTAGTAAGTAGTTAGGTAGTTATCTTGAGGCTGATGTACAAATTAAGTGTCTGACTAGATGGCTGAAACAAAAACTATCAGGGCTCTGTGAGCCTCCTGAGGATCAGGAGTAAAAGTCATTGATTTAGAGTTGCTGTTATTGTATTGGGTGATAATGATTTGCTTTCCCCTAAAAAACAACTCCATATGGTAGATGCTCACCATATAAACCTAGAGAAGTTGATGTGTGGAGAGCATTGGGGTTTTTGTTTTTTTTTGATGGATTTACATAGAGGATGAGCTGAAATGCACTCTCTAGAGGTTTCTAGTATCTGTGAGTAGGAGCGAGAGCAAAGCAGGCTAATACAGAGGAGAGACACAATGAATATAAACCCAGATGGAAACGCTAAGAAAAAGAAGGGAGGCAGATCAGACAACAGTTACTTTGGAAAATACAAAGAACTACAGACTCTTCTTCATCGTCTTAGTATCATCTTTTAGATATAGGTTGCATTTTAAGGTGATTTTAGAACAATTAAGAACAACAGACTGCAAAGAATAGAAACTAACCCTATTTTTAACACAAGAGAACAGAAAAACAATTAAACATAGTGGCAAATAAATGTTATTTCTCAACAAATATCCTTATAGCGATGCATACTTCAAATTTTATCAGTGCCGAGAGTATTCCAGCTAGCAAGAGCTGAACACAGGCACTGTTGTTTTGTGACAAGGCTCTGAAATTATTTAATGGTTGAGACGTAACCTTTGGTACCACATACATCTCTGCCGACCTTAAAGGAAAACCTCAATTTCTCTTCTCAGTCACCTGCACTCTGTCTCTGACTTCCTGCAGTCTGAAAAAACCTGAATGCTTTAACAACAATAAAAAAAACTTTTAAACCACACTGACGTAGTGTGCATTCTCTGGAATTTTATAGCTTCGACTGCCAATGCTACTCAGATAAGGAAGGTCTGACTGAGGAGTGTGGAGGGGGGAGTACATAAAATTAATATACAACACAAGAGAGGAAATGAAATTACTGCACAGATGCAAAAGACAGATAGCAGGAAGACCGATTAGCGGTGATATAGATGCACAGAAAGAACACAAGTAGCTGACAAACATCCTCTGAGGTATTCACACCACCTTAGTCGTGGTGAAGCATACGTACATTCATCAGATACACCGTGTTTAACAGGCTTACATGAGAATTGTTATACATGTTTAGGATAGAGAAAGAGAGAAGAGTATGACATGCAACAAAGGCGACTGGAATTAAACCGGGAACACTGCGTTTTATGCAGTGTGCATCTTAACCACTCGTCCACTGGACGCCCCGTCCTAACTTTTTTTTTTTTTGGTGGCGGAGGTTAAGAGATTGAGGAGAGATCCTTTTGATATGTATATGAGAGGAAAAAGAGCTATATGATACTTAAAGCAGGCACACAGCATGAATAGAGGTCCTAGTCACAAAGCACAGAAGGAGGTACGCTTAGAGGTTTCTTGTTTTTTTTTTTTCTGATGCAAATCTTTTCTGAGGAACTCTGCACAGACTTAGTGTGAAAAGATTATGTATGATGCTCAAATGAGGAAGGTAAGATAGACATAATGAACAAGACAGAACAAAGTGTCTGTCGCCTTCTTCACAGGATGCCAAAAGCAGAAGTAGCACTCTGTGGAGGCTGGTTGTTCGTGTCAACTACGTCCGGTTTCGTGATGTCTAAAGAAGAGCAATGGAAATAAATTCACAAGAAAAAGACAAAAGGAGCGCAAGTGACATTTCCTTGTTATACTGTGTGTGTGAGGGTATTAAATCGGCAAATTGAACATCTTGTTACATGGATATGGTACTGTAATTCACAGAGCAAGTTATGGATTTCATTTCCTCTCTGAGTCTGATAATTGGCAAGCTTGAAGTTATTATTTAATAAAAATGAGCAGCCTCATAAAACTGACAAGAACAAGGCTCTTAAGAGACATACCAGCTTGTCAAAGACATCGGATACCCTGATGGATTAGCTAACATCTAAAGCTCCAGCCTGCAGCAGTGGCATGACAGATGTCTTCAGAAAAACCCGAGAGACTGCAACCTACACACTAACAACTAGGCTAATCTCCTAACCTCCTTCTGAATAAACCCACACACTTCAGCCCACCTGCTAGCTGACTGCTAGGCTAATCTCTTTTTCTCTGGAAACAAAAAACCCCCCCAAAAAACCAAATATACATTTGCACCCACATCCTAACTCGACACTAAACTAAGCTCCTAGGCTTGCCCTATAGACCCCTTGTATACCACCTCCACCCCTCTTGTCTTGGCAACAAGACAATGAAGCAAGCAAGGAAATAATGTGTCTTTCATGAAAACTATTCACACAGGGACAGTAGTGTGGCTCTGACAAAGGCCCAGATTATCCCATGTTACTGGAACACAACAACAACAACAGTCTTGCTGGGATCTGTGAGTGGGCTGAGAGGACTGTGGTTCGAGGTTGAGGAGCAAAATGACAAGGAAATAAGGCTGAGACTTTGACTGAATGGCTAGCCTGAAATTTGATCAGGGCGAGTGCCAGGAGGGCTGTTGGTGACAGCGCTGGCACTGAAACTGAAATACTGAGAAGTTAAGCGACCAAGACCGGAACCAGGAGAGTAGAGCTTTAAATTTTACCAGCGCTGAAAGGACTAATGCAAATCAATTAGACAAGACTGGATTGGGCATAAAGATGTCAGTGTCTGAGTGAAGAAACTCAAGAGGCCAAGTTCAGCTGTAGAGAATTAGTCCTAAAAGGCTAAATGAATTGAATCGAGGCTGTGACAAGCAGCTGGGACATCAGAGGAAAACGGTGTGCAACATGTGCTGAGGATTTCTGGGCTCAGGTAAAATTTTAACCACTGTTGCATGTTATTTCCTCCCCTTTCCTCTTGTGCGTCAGTATTAAATCATATCCCTGAAGAATAAATGAAAGCACATTAATAAGAAACAGGTTCTATGCAAGACTAGAATGGTAATACCAGGGTTATTTCTAAATCGTGGGAGCTGAGTGTAAGAACATGGTAAGCGCTGAGATGCTGTCAGGTCTGAGTTTAAGGGCCTCAAAGGCTGAAATAATGAAGAGCTGACTGACTGATGAAAAGTCTGGAACCACGCAGGAATGTCGTCTCATAACTTCACAGCTCGACATGATCAAATCCTGCAGATGATCATTACAGCACGGCGAGTTAAAAGCCGGCCTCTGTCATCTCTGCATAAATATTTGAGTGGTTCGAATCGTTGAAGTAAATGTTTTTAAATGTGACTCCAGCAGTCTTGTTGATGTTCTGGTGCCATTGTGTCCACTCAGTCACAGCTGGGTCCTGCAGCAAAGTCCAAGAACTCAGAGCGAGATAACAGCTGCAATTCGCCCAAGTATGGGTCAACACGAGGCAGGTGTGTTTGGAATCGTTCGCTGGCAAGGATATTGTTTTCCTCTGTGTTAGACGGCGTTCAGTCCAAAATGACGTCTGTGTTTCACTTCAGGTTCCGGTAGGTTTTCCACAGGTCCGTTTTGGATCGGGTCTGAGATTTTGGACCCGTGGAGACCTCTAATTTGAAGGCTTATCAGCTCGAAACATTCAACAGCGGTTAATTATGAGTTTTGTTTGCTTGAAACTAACCAGGAAATGTTGTCTGACTACGTGTAAAGATAAAATTGTTTATACCTGTGGCCATTTGGATTTGTTGCCATAGAGAGGGACAAGACGTGATAAATCGCCACAAATGGGATTAACAGAAAACACTTTGGGACAGTCTCTCCTGGAAGGCATTCATGGTGTTGCACTCGCTTGTAGACATGAAAATTGACAGAAGAAATTGTGTGAAGAATGAAAAAAGGAAGCTTTAGAGAGAAGTTTCACACCTCAGTACCTAAAGTTGGCGTTTATTGTCAAACGCAGTCTCCCCCGATTCCAACATCGGGAAAGTGTGGGAGAGGAGGGTTTCAGAAGCTGTTTGATGATCAGAGAAGCATATCGAGGCCATAATACTATGAGGGAGGATTTCTATAACTGAGAGGTAAACAGTAGAATGACTTCATTCTGATTACAAAGGAAGCTACTTTGAATGCGTGTGTGTCGAATGCACGTATCTGACTGGCCGATGCAGCATCTTGCCGGATGATGTTGGGTAGCTCTGTGGAAAAAGTTGAACTAGATTCAACCTTTTTGTGTTGGAGAACAGTGCATTTTTTGCCTGAGTCCTCTGTGTTTAGACCCCAACGTTTCCAACACAGTGGTCTCGGTTGCATATTTTGACGCAGTGCTAACGATGGTCCCGACAAAACCTTACACACATTTAAACACAGTCTTGTTATTGAACAAAAAGACTTTATTTATCCATCGCATCACCCCGATATGAACTAGCCAACTAACTATAGAAAATTATACATTCTCTATCAGAACTGAAGCTATCAAGGTGCTTTCACGACACATTAACTTCTTTTCAAAGACTGATAGTAAATATTGAAGTGTGTGTAGGTGTGTGAGTGTGTGTGCATGCTCTGGTTCACACTCACACACACACACACAGAGCCCCTTCAAGCCATCTATTGATGAATGACTCATATCGGTGAGGCGAGACTAACCTTAGATAGGTATGACATCTCATTTAGAGAAATATCAGCACTGCTTTCTTTCATTTATCTCAGCCTCTGCTATATGGTGTGTGTGTGTGTTCTGTAGGTATGTTCTCTTTCTATGTCTATATTCTAGTTTCTATGTCTGTCCTTAATCTAGCTTCTGGCACACAGGACAAATAATACACTACGAGCACAAGTGTGTGCGTGTGTGTGTGTGTGCGCACAAGTATGAATTCCTCATGTGTGTTTCCATACTGTGTCCCCATCTTCCTGTGTATGTGTGTGGTGGTATTTGTCAAGTCATAGCACAAGTGAAAAGGTCTCGAAGACACGGTGCACGCTGACCGATCCAAATAGCAGATTAGCAGGTGTACACACACACACACACACACACACACACACACACACACACACACACACACACACAGAAAGCCGAAAGGTCAATCTGATCTTTGGCAACCGACGGCCCGCAGCTTTTAAAACACCAGCCACACCGGTGGTGACTGATAGACTTCAATTTTCTCTTCCCCTGTTCATTTCACTGCCTCCCAGCAGGAGCCTGAATATTAGGCTTTAAGAAGCCGAGAGGGAAAGAGAGACGGCCGTGTTAGCTGAGGCAGAGCGAAAAGAGGCGAGACACACAGGAAGAGAAGGAGAGAGTACATGAAGTATTGGAGGTATAGTGAAACTGTAGAAAGAGATAAATGAGAAGAAGAGGCAGCAGGGAGGATGAGAGACGAAAAGCAGAGCAGGAACTGATACAAGAAATGAGCATCAAATCCATTTGGAATGTTTTAAGATGGAGTGCCATCCTTCATGAAGTCTCATTTGTTTTCATTTTACTTTAAAATGCGACTCCACTTCAGGGGTTATGCAAACTTGGTATCTTTTTCACTGTCAACATCTCTTTCTCTGCCAATAAAGATGCCATCCAGATCTCGATGTGGGTTTTTGGACTGCAATAAAATTCTGAGTTTACTCTTTGAGCTACTCCAGCAATTGACATTTTAGTGTAGTAGAGACAAACAAAATGGTTTAATGGTTGTTTTCTTCAGCGTCTCCCACCTGTAACAGGTGAACCTGCACTGTCAGCAACTGCAGCAGCTTTGTGCGGTCTGCTTGAGTAGTCAACCGTTACCTGAAATATACAAATCTGTCACTGCCGAATCCCCCTGAGGAATGTGCTTAGTTCAGCTCAAAGATCAGATCAGTTTGAGAATGATTTGATGGTTATACTTGAGAAACTTTGTCTGTTTAGGTTACCTGGAGTCTAAACAGATGTTTGTACACTGAAAAGTGGGCATTTTCAAACCTATAGTTTGTTTACTCTGGTTCAATCAGGGGATGAGTTGGTAAACTTGGAGCATTTTTCCCTTGGTTCGGTTTCTTTTCACATAGAGAAAAATCAAAGCGAACCAAGATGTGTCACTACAAGCCACGCAAGAACGTTCACTCTGCTTATTGGTCAGCTGTGTCGTGGGCAGGAATAAGAACATGAACACTGGAAGAGAAGGTCCTGAAGAAGGTCCTCTGGCCAAATACAACGTTCTTTGCTCCGCTCGTCTTGGTCGGACCTCAATTTATTCTCTAGCTGGTTGCTAGCATGGTCTGAAAATGCCCGTAGTCACTTCATGCAGTTTGGGTGGACGGAATAACTATCCGATCTGAAAAAAGCTAGCTGTACAGTAAATGCATCCAAGAAGCATTCGAGATGGAGTGAAATTTAATTGGTCAAACCCATTCAAGCCAGATGTTGAAAAGGTGTAGATGCATCTGTCTGGTGAAGACACGTACGTACAGCTTGTTACGGAAGGCGTAGCGAGTTGTTATATCATTTATTTGACCCTTGATCAGTTTGACCATTGAATGATCTGTATGATGTGTTTGTGTGAGTTTATGGATAGTTGGTCGCAAGCTAGCTGTTATTACTAACTGTTCATTGTTGCAACTAAGCTGCAGAAGTGAACGAGCCATTATTCTTTTGGCAATTTTGGTGGTTACAAAACAGTTTCAGGCGCATTGAAATGCTCCACTGAGCTGGAGAGATGCCATCATTCATTTGTAGCCCAGGAAAACCAAAACATATTGCAATCAGATTTGTGATCTGTCCAACAGCGAAGCATCAGTGGGAATGAAAGTGTCATAAATCTGATCTGGATTTTATTCATATACTGTATGAGACAGACTAAATGAAAGTGTAAATGGAGCTAGGATATAGTGGCAAGAACTGGATGTAATCCAAAAGACTGAAGGAAAAAATATTAAATCAAGGTTGGTTGATTTGTGATGAAATGAGACATGTAATGATCCATTATTTACACAGACAACTGAGCAGTTTTGAGAGCAAAAACATCTCAAGGCATTGATTTGGATGAGGTGGAAAGCTTTGATTATCATGCCAGTAATGTATCCAATTAGCAAGTGAAAATAGGCCTGATCTCCTCTATCAATTTCCTTCATCAAAATGGACAAATATCCCCAATACTGAACTCATTTCCTCCCTATTAAAAATCATTTTTCAGTCTCACAAAACGTCAAGATTGTATTCTGCACAAGGCCTTTAATTCCAACCCCTGCAAACTAATCACACAGGGAAATGATTTAATTATATTTCAACGACAGAGACAGTGGTGGTAAGGCTGGATTTGATTAATAAAAGTTTTAAAAGAATAGAGTCCTGAAGTTTTACTGCCTGACCAAAGATCCATTGAGGCAAAACAAGGAGATTTTGTCCTTATCAGCTTCAGGAAAGACAGAGGCTCATCAGTGCTCCAGTTTCAGACGAAAATACTGCCATGAATGTTTTGAATGACCCATAAATACTACAACTTTAGATACATTTTCTTTGTCTGTGAGAGAGACAGATCATAGTAAAAGACAAAAGGTGGAAACTGACAAAACACAGTCAGTTAATCTCACCTGATGCAGAGCGGTGAGACCATCTTCGTTGCAGAGGTCTGGACCCACGTTGTTCTTCAGCAGGTAGCGTACTGGTGGAAAGAAAGATGGAGAAACACTTTAATGAAGGTGGAAGTCTGGGAAATAGTTGTATTTATACACAGTATTTCTTTCAGCTGGCTTGAATAACTGCATTTCCTTTTACAAATTAAACTAGATTTAGAGGTCTCACTTATCTGCATGCTTCACTCGCACGAATAAAATACTGCCACCAGTTGCAGGTTAAGAGGCACGCACATGTTGCAGTTATAATCAATATTGCAGAAAGAATAGGATGTTCTGCCTACTGAAAACAAAACGGACGTAGGATAAAAGCATGATAAGCTTCCAAACTATCCCATTCCTCTTAATTGCTCACACAGCCTGCAGGTGCACCTCAATTAACCTTTTGTTACTCTGTGACATCACCAATCAATTTGCGATCCATTAATCAAACGGCATCACCGTGATGCATCCCTGCAGGAACCTCAATCTCTCAAAACATCAGCCCTGCCAGGATGTTACCCAACTGACCTTGGGAAAATATGGATGAACGGTGAGTGACGGTAAGGGAGGTGGGGGAGGGGAAGGGAGGTGGGGATTGCTCATAGAGGATGATGTAATGATGCTTTGGATTACACTGTTTGTCTGCCTCATAGTACAAAACAGATAAACCCCTCCTGAACCCTGATTCATTAAATATCAGCTATCACAATCTGCACTCAGGACAGCTGCCCCAACGCTAAAACTGCTAAACCTGCCGGCCTGAGCAGGAAGTGCTGGTGGCACGTAGGGCTCCTCTCCAAGTCATTATTATCCCCTGTTTTTGGCTCCGTCGCCATCTGCCTTTATTTCACAGAGACAAAAAAACTCCCCCACACAGAACCAGCAGATAAATCAGGTTATGAAGACTGAAAGAGATGAGATTTGGGATGATAATTATCACATCTGTCCCTTACACTGACTGAAAAACAATCATGTACACACGAACTAGATACACCAACATGTATGCGCACAGATACAAACACACCTGCAAGTCCAGACAGCTGGAAAAACAGCACAGACATTGATCTATGTATAAAATTGAACAGTAAATGCTGTATTTTCTGCATTTCTATACATTTATCCATGTAGCTAATCAGATACGATAAAACTGGTTATTGTGCTTATAATGGTAAAATCATGTTTAGGTTCCTCTATAGAGACCTGATACTTTATGACTGATGTCTTATTTATACCTTTACTAAAAGTGTCTTTGATTTAAGTTCAATTCTAGCATGTTTTTAGGAGAATATTAAGTGTAAATAAAAACATAGATTAAAAATATGCAGAGGACATGGCAGCCCCGAGTGGTATGTGCAGGCTGCTTAGGGCCACAACAACCTCAATTAATAAGATACGACAGCCTCTTTGCCTGAGAGGTGAACTGCTAGTAAAGTTCAATTGCTGTGAGCACATGGTAAGGCCCACCCAGATGAGTGTATCAACATTTTCACCTCTTTTCCTGCATCTGGATTTTGTCGGCTGGACAGTCAGACAACTTTGTTTAGAGATATTTTAGTCAATAAATCAAACTGAGATTGTAAAAGTGCATGTTCCCCCCATCCTCAGTGGAAATTACACTTTGTATAAAACACATAAATTGGTGCTGATCCATACAGACACACATATATTATGATGCTATCATAATCCTTTATTGTTCATGTATATGGCTCTTTGTTTCCAGTACATGCAGCTTTGGGCTCCTTGGCACGCCATGTTCGCACCATTTTCAAAATTCAAGCACCCATTGTGTGAGAAAGTAAATGGCGTATGGAAAGCAAGAGCTGCACCTGGTGTCCTTTTTTCAGAACTCTTTCTCAAGTTAAGAACAGTTCGAGCTCCTCGAGGAGTGCACGTGCTATGAACTGCATTTTTATGTGACAGCTAATAAAGACAAGTATGCTAGAGAGGCAGGTCATGACAGCAAGAGGAAGGTTAGTATTTATGCACAGCATAGGAGTTTTGTCCAAGTGAGGGTTAGATGGAGGTTTGTGCATTGTGCAATCCTCAAAATGTGGCAGAGAGAGTGATTCTTCTATAATAGCACAGAAGCCATCACCAGCCTAATTCTATCATCCCACTTCCTGAATCATGCATCTA
This sequence comes from Thunnus thynnus, assembly GCF_963924715.1. Lineage (NCBI taxonomy): Eukaryota > Metazoa > Chordata > Actinopteri > Scombriformes > Scombridae > Thunnus > Thunnus thynnus. Next base: position 14,430,155 of record NC_089520.1, on the reverse strand, counting down.
TTAGATCTCTATTAGGCCTATGATAAGCATCACTGTCATCAACATCTAACTGTGATATTTCACTTTGCCTGAACATTTTCAGTTTTATCATGACCATCTACAACACAGCAGATCAGCGACAGTAACGTCACCAACATCAGCTGCCTTTATTCCAAATTCCAAAGCCAGCAAACCAAACAAAATGAGCTGCTGCAGCCGCCCGGAGCAGCCAAAACTGATGGTTTACTGCATAAACGGTAAACCATCCAGTAAGAGTTAAGCGAGGGAAGCGGTGAAATATTACAGTGAGCGCAGAGAGAAATGGACCCAGGTTACACAGTGCAAGCTCAGACTCACTGCATCATCACACACCATCTCTGCTTTCCTCTGTGTATTTGGGGTGTTGATATACATGAACAGTATAAAAGCTGGACTGTAAACAACACATCTTAATGGAACCACTAAGACCATTTTTGCAGCTGATGAAAGCTGTATCCTCCACCATTTACCATTTTCTTGTATTTACATTAGGGCTGAGCAATATATCGATATTGATATCAGGATATGAGACTAGATATCATCTTCAATTTTAGATATTGTAATATTGTGAAATGGAAAATGTTGTCTTTTGCTGGTTTTAAAGGCTGCATTACAGTAAAGTGATGTAATTTTCTGAACTTATCAGACTGTTCTGTATCCATTTAGTCATTATATCCACATTACTGATGATTATTATCAAAAATCTCATTGCATAAATATTTTGTGAACGCTCCAATAGTCATTCCTACAATATTGTTGCTATATATATATATATATATATATATATATATATATATATATATATTGATATTGAGGTATTTGGTCAAAAAATATTGTGATATTTGATTTTGTCCATATTGCACAGCCCTAATTTACATACAAATGTTTTTCTGTACTGTGGTATCTAAATGTCATGTTTAGCTACATAAGTGGATTATAACTGAATTTAAAATGCCTTGAAAACTGCATTTAATAAAAATCCATTTCGGAGGATGTGACAAGCACAAGGTTTCCTGAAAATAATTGATTGCATTTTTTTTTTTAATATCTTTTTGCCCACAGGAAGCCAGTGCATGTTCCAGTCACTTTGTAACACTCAATAAATGGCTATGGTATTTATTTCTAATACAAGTACATGAAAAGCCTGAATTAACAACCATAAGTAACAGTACTAAAAGGAATGTGATACATTTTTCAGTCCTACTTATCTAACTGATGTTAGATACAGTCCACTCTCTTACGGTCCACACGACAGACAGTCTGCTCTTCTGAGAAATATCTGATTTAAAGCCAAAGAATGCCTCTATCACACCACAGTTTTATGTACAGCAAGGAAGTAAACAAGCCATTGCAGGACCAATAGGCTTAGGAATTCTTTTGTTCCAGCTGCCATTGGCCTTTTAAACAACACACTGTAATTATCACATTGTATGTTATGTTGTATTTATTGCCTTTCATACTTAATGTGTTTTGTTGTATTTATTGTTTGGTGTGATGTTTGTGTGGTACTGCTGGCTGTACAACAAATTGCCCCTCAGGGATAATAAAGATTTTCTTGAACCTTGAAACTTGTCTGTGAAATAATGAGATAAGGATAAAGGAGGTTTAAGTGCTGATGTTGGCTGCGATGACAAAGCCAGAACAGCTGTGTACTGTAGGCACCGTCTCCTCCTTTTTTAATTAAGAAAAAACCCTTGAACAGAGTGAACAATTGATAATTCAGATGTAAATGCACTTAGGATGTAATGAAGATGAAAAGAAGAAGATGCACTTATCACGCATTGAGCCTCTAATATATTCAATCCACTGTTGCATCTACAGAAAACAAACAGATTGAACTATTTTCATTTGTGCTTTCCTTTTTGTTGCTGCTTCTTAAAATTTACTGGAGGAAATTAATTACTACAGCAGTGAGTCGCAGATTTCAGGAGGTCATGATAGAATTTTACTGATTTTTCAAAGTATTACATTCACCTTTTTCTCGCCCCCCGTACACGAGGATGTCAAAGTTCAGCAGCTGTTGAGCAACACTTCAACTGATGGGGATTCTGTGTTTTGCACAAAAATGCTTCAGTAACAAAGACACTTACTATAACAGGAGCTTGAATCATGCTTTTTGGTTGAATATGGTCACATGTTAAATAAAGAAAATATCTCAGAATAATCAGAATCTGCTGATTAGTCAAGTATGCAAGCATACAAAGAACGTGTCTTGGCATTTGCTTTCACAAACGCAACATATAAAAATAAAAATAAAACAAGCGTGAGGTAATAATAATAATAATAATAATGAAATAAAGAAAGTAGGACTAAAATTAAATGAAAAAATGTAAATTTAAAATCTATTTACAGAATGGAATAATAATAGTTTTGAAATGGGATATAAAACTTGAAATCAACCTCTATGATTCATACTGGATATTTTCAGTTTTCAATGCCATTTTTTATATTTTTGATCAAATGTCGTAAGGTATAAATAAATAAATGTGGCCACATCAAGTGCTGGAAGAAGGCCTCCGTTTTTCCATCCACAAGATGATTTATTACAGTCATGTCATCAGCCACCTGTCTGTCAACGAGCACTACAGCTGCTGGAGCTTCACTCTCAATAGAAGACGCAGAGACAGGCTGAAGGACCTCCATTATATGCACACACATGCTACTGATGTCCTCATGTCTGTGATCAGACAAACACATACACACACACAAGTAAAAGACACATATCATAAAGTAGCACAGAACCTGTCAAATGTCCATACAAACAGATTCATCACTGCCCCAGGTTCATTCTGCTAACACTGCCAATGCTTCTACTGAGGATCAATGGCTAAATTAGTTATGAGGTATGAAATAAATACTGCATCTGTCTTGACATAACTCCTTTATTTAGAAAGACAGCGTTAAACAGATTGTCTCTGTACTTTCTATAGGATGCGACAACAACATATGACAAGTAATATCCTGACACTGTTCCTTCTGACCAGTTATTACAGGGACTCCTTTAGTTTAGATGGACATCATGATACACAGAAATCTATGAGGCTTTGAGAATCTGAAATGGATGCAACAGCAAAGCTCTTTAGCAGTTGATGTCTTGCATTTGATAAATTACATGTTGCAGCTTAACACACTACATGATGCACCCAGCCGTTCCTGTCATTCTTCGTATTTTAGAAAGAAAATGGACATTAAAGACAATGATCATCTGTCCAAAACATCAGCAAATGTCAAGTTTTGATCCTACAATTTGTCTCAAAACCTGTCTTTATAAACTCCTATCATTGACAATCTTTATCAGAGGCAAAGTAAACCACAATCCTTCAGCACAAAAGTATATAAAAAAGGATGTAACAAAGAAAATAACGCAAAATAGTGGACAAACACATTAGGGAAATAAATCACAAAACATAAAATGTTAAAAATATAAAGCAAACTAAACAACCTCATCTAGTCAAAGCCACCAACATAAAGAACATCTCTACAAGTATTTACATTATTATTGTCATTGTTGTCTGAAGTGCCAAAAAAGTTGAACCCTTCTGACACTTCCTAACACAGAACTAAATATAAAATGCACAAATACTCTCTAGTCCTGGTCTGGAAAAAAATGAATGTAACTAAAGCAGAAATTCAATTTTCCAGCAGCTCTGCTGCTCTGATCAGATAACAGATCTAATTTCTGTTGCATTCAGCTGGAACAAAACTCTATATTTTATCATGTCTGAAAACAATCCAGAGGCTGGCAGTTCCATAATAAAAAAATAAAAATGAGTGACAGACCCTGAGTCAACACCAGCACTAGATAAACACTACCCTGTCACTGCCCAGTTCCCCCGCTGCAACACCCTGCTATTTGTCTCCATTAAATACTGATTGGTTTTACATACACAGAGCTCTGCTGCAGAAGGGGCATGTAAGTGTGTGTATGTCAAGACACAATTACACCTGAATGAAGGTATGTGGATAGAAATTGTTGTTTTTATGTTATTTCTTATTCACGTGGTGGCCACTGGTGTGTGTGTAAATCTTCGTCTGCATGAGTTCATGCACACAGTGTTGTAAAAGCACATTCTGTTCACCATTGTTTGACTCCAGGAAAGCAATCAGAAGGTGACAATTGTCTAATGTTGTTGGATGGAGGCAGAAGTCAGATAGCTCTGCCTGCTCTTCAGGCTGGAAATTATGCATTTTTGAAATATGTACAAGGAACCAGAGGCACGGACAGAGAGTGAGATTAACAGAAGCACATGCAGCACAGACACACTCGCCACCAAACTGCTGTGATATTTGATTGGTTTTTGGCAGGCCTGCGCCAAAATATATGTATTGGTGCTGAATTGCTCTCAGATGCATTAGTCAAGATGAAATGGATTTGAGTTATGATGTGCGATGTATCTAAAGGTGAGGGTGATGTGAGGGAAAGACTGAGAGGGATGGGTAAACAGCTCGAGGAGAAAGACAGAGATGGCTCAATTTGAAAAACACACTTTCAAATACTTGTTTTCTCATTTAATATTTATGAATGTTTTGTTGCTCTGTTTTGTTTCTATTCTTTTTTTAAATGCACTTTTATGTTAGGTTTTGTTGTTAGATATTTTTTTTCCCCCCATGTCTGGAATATTCGTTTTCAATCTTTGGTCTGTCAGACTCAATTTGTATAAACAACAGTCAATGAAGTGCTTATAAAATTTGAATTCTCTACCTTTTATGTAAACTAACACACTTAAAATATTGAGTTAGTGTGTGTACATGAGCCTGGGTGTAAGGTGTGTGTATGACAGCGTGAGTGTGTGTGCAGTGATGTTAGACTCCTTTATCATCTCAGAACCCGTCAAAACAAATCAAGAGATCTGCAAAGATATACTAAGTTACATACAAATAAATCAATACTGAAGCAAGTTCAGAATATATCAAAACCTGAAATATTCTTTTTTATTTGTTATTCTTTTAAAATAGTAAAGGAGAGAGCAGACTTTACAACCAAACAGCAACAAACTACATTTTCTTAGAAAATCTAACCACTGGTGTTTCTGCACAGTTTAGATGTGTTTTTTCTTTCAGTAAATGCAAATCCTTGTGTTTGTCATGTTATTCAGTATATTTAATGTATTTGTAGGTACTGTATGCATGTATGTGGGTTGTATGTGTGCTGGGCTGACAGAACTCCTCTCATATCAAAACCTGTCATAAGTATTTCCAAGGGCAAACCGCTAAGAGGTGATTTGTCACACACATACAGTACAAACCCCAATCCTTTTCACAGTCTTTTAATGTTATTGCTGACAGACATGCCCCTCATAACACACATAGAATTTAAAAAACAGATACAGTCCTTGGTTCTCCCCCACAACTCTCCAATGCCATCTACAACAGAGACAAAGCCTGGTCCAAAGCCTGATCCAGTGGCAGCCCTGAGGACTGGTTAACCTTTAAGGAACAAAGAAACATCTGTACCAGCATGATTAGGAAGGCTAAATCAAATTATTACCAGTCAGCTCTCTTTGTCTGTGATAGTTCCACTAAATCTTGAAACGCCATAGCATCTTTAAAGATTTTGTCACGGTCACATCTCCCACCACAAATCAAACAAGTACTGCATCTGGTCAAATTTACGATAGATCATCCACGGTTGAAGCTTTTAATCACTATTTCCTCTACTCTGGTCTTTTATGTAATAATATGTCTGCAGCTTCAACTGTTCATCTGTTGCTAATCAATACTTCAATGTTCATTTTTTTGCAGATGACAGAGTTTTATATACCCCAGGCTCCACCGCAGCCCAGGCCCTGACTCGTCCTCAGCCTGCCTTTGACGCTTTCCAATTATCACTCCTTAATCACAGACTAGTTTTAAGGAGTTTAAAAGACCAAGTAGATGGTATTTTCCTCCTCCACCAGTGACTCTGACTATCCTGCCATTAAAACTTTAAATGGCACCCATAATACTCTTGCTGAGTCATACAAATACATTAGAATTTGGCAGCGGACTATCATTCAAGATTAATATTCAACATTTGACTCGAAAATTAATAATCAAACCAGGCTTCTTGTATAGAATTAAAGGTTGTCTATCTTCTTTCAACCATAAAACTACTATGCAGTCAACCTTCATGTCTGTCCTTGACTATGGAGATATTCTGTACAGTCATGCTGACCCATCAACACATCAGCGGTTGTGCATCATTGTGCATTACGCTTTATCACAAATGACAAATTTCACACTTATTGTTCTCTGTATCAACAGGTTGGTTGGACTTCCTTACAGACAAGAGGAAATAGCCATCTCATGTATAAAGCTCTACTGTTGAAGCTTCTAACTAACTCACATCTCTTCTCTCAATTAAATCAAGTAACTACAGTAACTACTTCACCTTAGATACCCCTCAGGTATGCACTAATGTTAGCAGAACTGGTGTTTTTTATGATTCTTTTAACTGTTTCTATTAATTCCTTGTTCATTGTGTAGTTGTGTTGTTCTGTTTGCTGATTGTGTTCTTATCTTATGAATGGTTTTTGTTCTCAGGTCTTTCTTGGAAAAAAGATCTTAATCTGAATGAGACTGCCTGATTAAATAAAGATTTAAACACAGTAAGAAAGCTCATAAACATTCCCTCCCTGCTGCAAGATTGATGGCAGAAACATTCTGTCTTTTAAAATGAAAAGAGGATAACGCATTCACATTCACAATAACAACAAACAGACAAATCCCTTTTGGAGGTTTTCACTAATTAACATACTGCAATTACCAGTTAACTTTCTGGACACATTAGCTTACACATGGGAGAGACAAAATAATGTCAAAACCTCATAAAGCAGGACTTTATCTCCATAATCACAATCACAAACACAGCTGAATGCTAATTAGAGCCTTTTGTCAAATAAATGTAGAAAAATAATCTGGCAATTAGCACTTTGATGTGTGAGTTTACAAAGCAATATGAGACACCTAACAGGGCTCCACAGAAATCATCTGTGCCCAAACTGCATGAGGGCTGCAATTGCTATTATCGTTATCGATGTCCACTCAATTAGTTTTTTAATTAACAAAGTAATCCTCAAGTTAAGTTAAAAAAAATTGTGAAATGTGTCCATCAAAATCTCCAAGAGCTCAAGATGACATCTTCAAATTGATTGCTTTGTCCGGCCAGCAGTCCAAATTCCAAAAGATAATCAATTAACAAAGATAAACAGGACTATCAGTCTACAGTCATGCTAGCAGCTACAGTATGAGGCTATACTGTACTTTGGCACAACAGTCCTTTAAGCTAAATGCTAACATCAGCATGCTAACACATACTCTCAATGATAATGTTAACATGCTGATGTTAAGCAGGTTTGTTTACAATGTTCACCATCTTAATTTAGTGTGTTAGCATGCTAATATTTGATAATTAGTACCAAACACAACAAACAGCTGAGCATGAGTCATTAGTTTTGCAGGTTTTTGCTCATAAACTAACTTGTTTGACAAATTAAAATTCTGGCCTGATGATCAGCAGCACATAAAAATGTGAAACGTCTGTACTTTTATCTCAACCATGGCATATGAGGTTTATGCTAAAAAAAATAAATGAGAATTTTAGAAGATACATAATATAAACCCTAAAAGGGGAGAGAGGAAGATAAAATGTTGTTCTGCATTAGACAGGCAGACACTATGCAGAGAAAAAGAGGGGAGAAAGTCAAATTGAGTTGGCGACACAAACCATGAGTCTGATTCCCATCTGTCTGTACCACCACCCTATGGGACCAAGAACACACACATGCACAAACACCAAAATCTTTAAAAAGCAATCCATTATATCGAAGGGTCACCATGGTGATTATCTACCGCTCCACAAGCCAGCAGCACGACGCTGCAGAAATCTCGTGCATGTCTTCCTGGGCAGATCCCATAAATTCCCGTCAAGGGAGGAGAGGGAGCTGGACTAGATGCTTCCCAAATGATAAAACATACATCAACAAACAGCACAGGAAGAGATACCCACCCTTCCTTCCTGTTATCTTACTGTGCCTCAACAATACCATGTGTAATTGTGATTGAGCGTGGGCGTGCGTGCAAGTGTTGTAGATGGAAACGTCCCGAGTGAATGACTTGGACTACACAGGAGTTATTTAGATCATAACTTTGATGAAGATGATTACTGATAAGACATTAGTCCAAATCAATGATGTGGGCTCCAGAGTCTGAACACTAATATAATGTTTTTATAGTTTTCCAAGTCTGCTCTTATTAAAACTATAAATCCTCTTAACTGTAACGTAGATATGAACAAAGTTTTATGAAGTAAAAGTGAAAGTTGGAGGAAGTATTTTACAGCTGAGATCATGATTTCCGGATAATTATAGTCCATTTTTTGTCACCAGCAGAGATTTTCAGCAGACTTATTACATTTAGAGATGGAACAAATAAGTGTATCTGACCATTTCATTTACAGTATATTTGTGGCAAGTCATGCCTGAATGTTCAGCAGTACTACAGTAATCCCCAGTGCGTTATATTTTGCTTTAACGTACTTGTATGTATTTGTGCAAAAGAAATTTTCTACACGAGTAACTGTGCGTGAAACATGTATTAGACAAGGCAGGTGCGATGGTGTCTCTGCCCTCAGGTTAGGATATTGTAAAAATGCAGCTGAGGCTAAAGTGCTGTTCTGCACCACATGTTTCTAAAAGCCTCTGTTTGAGGCAAACTTCACACTTCCCCCCCCCCAATACAGTCGTGAATTATAAAGAGTCACTGGTCCTGGAAGTATTTTTCCCCAGAATTACCATTTTCAAAGATTTCTTTAAGTTTTTACTCAATATTGCTAAACATAGAAATGTGAGGCTCCAAAATAATGACCCTAGAGGTTTATATTCATGTCACCAGTTTTAATTATTTCAGCTTTGTTTCTGAGAAATCCTGTTTCTTCCGTCAGTTTGATATGGCAAATGGCTCTAAATACAACAATACCCATGAGCCTCTGCAGGGTTGCTATGGAGAAGAAGCCAGTCAGAGGTGTGAAACAGCTTCAGTGAATTTTAAACGCTCATCATTGCATTTTGTGAGTAAAACACAGAGCCAGATTTCTGAATTCATCCAAAAATTGATCCAGAATCTGAAAGTGAACTGATTTAAGCTGCAGATTGTAAAATCAGTTTTCTCAACACTGTAGGGGTGGCTGTGGCTCAGGAGTAAGAGCAGGTTGTCCACTAATCAAAAGACAGGCGGTTCGATCCCTGGCTCCTCCAGTCCTCATGTCAAAGTGTCCTTGGGCAAGATATTGAACCCCAAATTGCTCCCATCGGTGTGTGAGTGTGTGTGAATTCATTAGATTCTCCTCCCAGCCATCAGTGCCATCAATGTATGAATGTGTGTGTGTGAATGGGTGAATGTTGGCATGCAGTGTAAAGCGCTTTGAGTTGTCAGAAGACTAGAAAGGCGCTATATATAAGTGCAGTTCATTTAGTTTTTTTTTTTTTTGCCTGCCATTAGCGGAGCACGTGACAGAATTTCAAGATCTATGATTGGATGTTTCTTTCAGAAATGCACCTCACTCGTATTTTCATGAATTTGAATGTACCTTTTAATCAAAAGAACTAGATATTTTGGATCTTTTGCACTGTTGATTCAACCAGGAGAGTTTCATGTCAATTAAGTCATAGAAGTGTTTCAACCATCAATTATGTAACATTGTCTGTGGGACTTTTACTCATGGAGCCAGAGGTGCCCCGAAAACCCCTTTCCACTTTGCAACTCATTATTAAACACTCATTGCAAAGGGGATGCCAGTGTCTGCTCCATGATAATTTCTAAATGGACATTTTGTTTTTCAGTCACTATCTTGTTGTTTGACAATTATTGCCTTGAAATCAGGATCCTTTAACTGGACCAGAAATGTATATAATGCTTTTTCGGTGCTTAAAAGGTGACAGATAATCACCACCACACCTGAGTGTGTATGATGATGCATGGAAAAGATGACAACTACAAGCTACATCATCTGTGATTAAAGAGCAGTAATTAGTCAAGATTATTAGTTGTTAATATGGACCTATGTTGTATTTAACACATTTATTGACAATGAAGAGTCACAGCATTTATATTATCCCAACATAAATGTCTTTAAACTTCCATTCAAAGTCTGGTTTGAACCGGGGACAAAACATTTAATCACAGTGACAACTTGAGATTGAAATTTAAATACTTGTCCTTTTACAAGCCTGGTTTGTGCAACCATCAACCATCAAGCTTTATATAAAGAGTTCTCATAGATCATATCAGGTCACATTGTGAAACTGAGTCTCTTGTACAAGCGCTATAACCTTCTAACTCTACCGTTACACAGATTAGGATCTTTCAGAGAGTTCATTTTAAGATTCATTTTTATGAGCCGACCTATTCCTGTTCAGGAAATCCCTGTCAGATAATTGAAGAGGGCGCCTCACATCACAGCATATTGCATGCACGAATGCTCTGATCTGCGAGATCAGCTGAGGGTTTTAAACTCTCAAGCTGACGCAAGAAACAAGGTACACAACACCTGCATGTCTCATGTCATGAAAAAGGAACATTTTGTTTGTGAGCTGACTGTATAGTACAGTTAATAGCATGGATGTTCTTATTGTTCGGGTTTAGCTCAGGATGCTGACTCATAATGATTCCCCTGTAGGCTCATATCTCACAGGCAATGATCACCGATAAGGGTGGAATCTCCAGTGAAGTGAGGATCAAGTAAGGATTGTGATATGAGGGGCTGTGTGAGTTCAGAAGCAGGAGTGTCCAAGGGGAGAATTGATTTTCTTTCCTTGCAATATTGAGGAGGTAAATATTTGTTGTGCAGCAATAATGGCTGCCACAGAATCCCTTAAATCACCAAGACTAGCTGATACCTATGAGAGAATGATTTATGTAATATACCTAAAATGTCACAGCGGTTTATAATCCCTCTGAAACAGTGATTTGCTGGTGAGAGGGCAGATTCTAATACACAGTAAATAACATAAAGCCAATGTTTCATAGACCTAAGTGCACTGTAAAACATTTTGCTGTTCAGTTTGTATTCCACATGGACGGTGACAGCTAGTTAGCCAAGCTTGCTAATGTTAGCACTGATTCCAATTCGGTGTTGCTGTGCATGCATGTTTTCATGAGCATAGTCAGTCGGTACCAAAAACGTACGCCCCTGGAGAACACACATTAAAGTGGTGCTGCTTCTGTTGAAAAATAAATAACGTTTTCTTTCTTGTTTTTGGTACTTAAAATTGACCAATTTGATCAAAAACACAAATCAAACTAGCACCAAACTAGATTACTTCAATAGATTAAGTAATCTAAAGGCCACTCTGCTCTCTGAATGTTTCTAGTTTAGCTCGCAATACTGAGGTATTTGACTGATTCATTTCAGTCATCATTTAGATTTGGCACGCCCCCTTTCATTCATGTTTTCACAGACCAGCCTTATAACCCCGAATGTCTGTCCATCACTGACTGACTGAGTGATGAAGTTGCACCATTGGTCAGCTGGCTGAGTGATGGAGTTTCCCCATTGGCTGCTGCTCTTTCAAAATAAATTGGGGTGAACAGTTTCTATTACGTCTATTACGTTACGTTCACAGCTATTCCATAGTCATGTCCGCAGGCACTCAGCCTCTCAGCGGGACTGAGTGCAGTCCCAAAATAAGTTTTAAAAAACACACATTTACCGACTGAAGCCTCTCACACAGAGGCTCAAACACTGAGAGCACCAACCCGCAGAAGGTCCACGGACACAGTCGCGTTTCACATGTGCACACTAGTAAACAGGGTGCTGTAGGACTGTTAATGTCTCTTTATTGAGATTTAATACTTTTTCCAGGTGAGAAAGTAGCTATTTAGATTCCCAATATGTGGTGAGTTTATCCAAATAAAGCCTATTTGTGTTGTGACATTTACGTGAGAAGATCTGTGTGCCGTCTTACTGTCAATGTCCGCATGTTACATGGGTCTAGTGTCTTTTTAAAATAAAGTACTTCCATGTTCATAGTAAAAAAAATAAAAGCGATATAACATGAAACACACTGTACTAGGGTCATTTACATTTAATTCAACCCTTCTTACAACAGCACCATATAGTCTACATCCAACTATCATCTAGTACAATGTACAGCACCTTGAGTTACAACTACTCTATGAAAACTGCTGTACAAATAAATTAACTTAAACATGCATTAAGGCAAACATCTTACAAATGCTGACAATGTCCATGTCTGATGTAACCAGGCGACATACAAATTAAAAACCCTCTAGCGTTTCATTCACAGTCCAGCCATATACCAGTTTTGACTTCATCTTGCTCACAAATTTACTGCAAATGAAAAAAGGCTGATGTAGCACACATACTCATGGGTGTGCATTAGATCCCACAAATGAGCTACTTTAACATTAGCACAACAAAATAGCCCTAAACATTTTGACAGTGCAGCAGTTTTCAGATAATAATGTGAATATGTTCCAAACACTCTTCAGGCGAGGTAGCCTTCTCTGCCTTCCTGTCGACTGTGCAGAAAGTAGGCCACTTGGCACGTCCATAAGTAGCAGCTAAATGACATTGGTTTTAGTAGGACGTTAGGAGAGAAGATCATTGATATAATTAGCATTCCACTGTGTGTTATAATTATCCTCCACATGATGAGCTTTTAAGGGACTTTAATTGTATGTTACGCTGCTTTAACAGATGTAGTTAAATAGCACAGCAGCGAAGGCAATTGGAAGACACAACAAACTGTGGATTGGGATACAGCCGGTGTTCTCTGGGTCACCGTCATCAGATTAACACTGAAGGAATACGTCACATACCTCAATGATCTCACATTTCGATTGGAAAAGATGATTGGAATTGACTCCAAAAGTCTGATAATGTAATTAACAGAGAAATCCTTCAGTTAGCCCATTGACATTCATGGACACACTGACAATTCCCAGTTGTTTTGTTCAAAAATGTTTGCTGGCACTATTAGAAAATACACTTAAAGAAGAAAACACTTTATCAGATTAACTCCAAATGCCTTAAACCCATCTCAAATAATGGAGCCTTTTCACAGATTATTTCCATATGACACTGCCAACAGTGTCTGGGTTCCTTTTTGGCTGGACCGTAACGGCGGGGCCAGCCAATGTCACTGACTGAGTGACTGAGATTACGCCATTCATTGCCCAAAGGTGGCTGAAGCTAAGTATCCCAGAATGCATTTTGCACCAACTGGCAGCGATGGCGATTAAGCTGTTGTATATTTGGTCACTTCATTAAGTTTTAATATTTTTTCCAGGTGAGAGAGTAACCATTCAGATTCCCAATATGTGGTCAGTTTATCCAAATAACACCTGTTTGGAAAGTTGCTGCGACGTTTTCAGAGATGTGAAAGGGCCACTGGCCAGGTGAGACCAGATGTTGTAAATGATGTCATGTGATGCAGTCACTTGATTCAGTCACATGACTGTCTTGCTTGAGTATACTTTAGTGTGAACAGTCTGTTGGTATTGGCGTACTTAATTGTTCATTCAGTAGGTAGTATGCAGTACATACTGATTGAGTACGCAGTAGGCAGTAGGTTAGTATGAGATTCCAAACACAACCCATTGGCTTCAGTGAAAGCGTGGTGCACTTTCTGGGGGCTTAGTTGCCACTTCCTGTGTTTCTTTTCAGCCATATACAGGTTTTGACCGAGTCTTGTTAGCTTTAAGATTGAGCTGCTAATGTATATTCAAACTAATTAGGATCACACTACCAGGATTCCTAATGTTATAATGTAGATATTTTCTTTTTTAATAAACGTAACAAAATAAGTTACAAAATAATTTCTTGACCATTTACTGTAAGAGACCTTATATGATGTACTCAGACCAGGAACTAAAGCAGGCCTAATAATCAGTCACATCAGGTACAGAGACAGATGAAGAGAGGCATAACCATTTAAAAAAACATCCCATTTACAAAACATTTCAATCAGAACTCTTCTCCTCTCAAGCAATCTTCCAACCCTGAAGACAAGTTACCTTAAACTACCACATTGACTCTTATAGTTGAGTTTCAACTACTTTTTGAAGGATTTATTTCACTTTATAGATAAAGGTATATTGACATAATCAAGAAAGTTTGTGCCACAATTGCAATTTTTTAAAAGTAGTGTTGAAGACCAGGCTTTTTTTATCTACAGAAGAAGAGAGCTACATTAAGTTATGGAGACAAACATCAGTATTGTTTGTCTCAGTAACATAGTAATAATAGAGGATGCAGCAGTGCCCCATCCAATTAGCTCCAGCATGCTTACTAAAAGGCATCAAGATAACCAGCTTCCACTGATTATTGCGAAAGAGACTGTCAGGGAGTAACTGCAGGACAGACTGCAGCGATGGTTAATGACAAATCAAACAAAGAGCTAAAATCCATCTGTAAGACCTGAGTGGCATGTGGCCTGACATGTCTGAGCCCAGCAGCGACCACCATTCAGTGATAAAGATGCCCTCCACACATGTTTTAATAGAGAAAAACCTCTGCTCAGAATAATAATTTGTGTCTAGACATTTTTTTTATTTTATTTTTAACACAAAAAAAGGTCAGTTACCTTGTTAATAATCTTTAAAATGACATCCACTCCTTCAACATCAACAGAAAATTCTGAATCTATGAATATGTAAATATTGTTCATCTCAAAACTTCAACTGCTAGATACAAGATGTCCCGACTTCACTGTAAAGTTCATTCTCAGTGTATAAGAATGTATATGTATGTATATCACACTTGTGTAAGTTGTGTAAGTGTAAGTACTGGCCCTCGATTGGCTCCAAACTATTGTGATGTCACAAATCGTGCTCATAGGTACAGCCCTTTAACTCAGATTTTCAGAGAAACTTTCAGCAGATGAACATGAAAACTATTGTCAAACTCTGCACATATAACAACTTAAGGAACAAGAAGAAAGACACATTTTTGAGTGGAGGGAGGCTTTTACTGTGTTAAGATGCAGTTCCTTTAATGACCACTATATGCTGGTAAAAAAAAAAACTTGACTTTAAAACTGCCAACTGTTCTTTAAGAAAAACAAAATTAATCAATTATCAAAAGCCAATTTCACTTTGTCTGCTGTGGTGGCAATTTTGAAAATTACCTTCTGTGGTTAAAGACGGTTATATTTTAGGGCTTATTGTTTGGGATTGACAGGCTGTAACCAGCTGTAGCGGCTCCCATTTGTTCATCCCAGCTCAGCTCCACTCCATTGCCAACATTTGGATTTTCTGGCTTTAATAACAACTGATAAGGGTAGCAATGAGTAAGGCTGGGTTATTTTGGGTGTTTTATCAAGTCTGAATCTAGTGTCTAATCTGTTTTCTGACTTCAAATTCTTGCAAATCCCAAATATATTTAGCTTTAGTTATCAAGAAGCAAAAGTAATGCACATTTTCACCTCCCAATCACAATTTACATGCTCATTCATCTTCATGATGTTTGTCAGATATGAACTGAATGTAACACTTCAGTTCAAGATCTGAATGCTGTAATTTTGAGGCTTTCCTTCGGGGCAGTTTTACTTCAAACATGAAATTGTGTCTCATCAGGTTAATCAAAACGCTTTAAACTTTACTTTCAGACTCTGCATTGAATAAATCATCTCAGTCCACAGGTATTTCTGGGGTCACTCACTGTACCTCTAGGGTTTGACATTATCACTCTGTGTTGTTGTGTTGTAAATGAGACACGCTGCCCTTGTTTGGTTTGGTGAGGTCTAATCCTTGTTGGATAATCCAGAATCCTATTGCAGGATTTGTGGTGGAGGGCTGTTCATTCACTATTAGGGGGGGAGGTAGGTGGGCAGGTGGAGAAACGCTGGAAGATGTTATGAGCTGGTTTAGAAAACGTGTGGGGGGGCGGTGGGTGAATGGGAGCGGCAGGGTGCTGAACATGCATTTGGGAGATTGGCAGTTGTGGATCAAGGCCGACTCGCTGCTATTTAATAGCCTTCAGCAGGCCAGCAAGCAGGCAGGTGGGCTTCAATCACAGTCGCTGATAAGGACGTGGGAGGGCTGATGGGCTGCTTGAGATGTTGACTTGTTTCAAAGCAAGCGGCGCAAATTTCAAAGGACCTGATTAGTGACAGCATGTTTTGTCACAGTAAGCAAATCTGTTCCCCTGTCTGCATAATAAGACGGTTCTAACTGAGCGTTTGCCAGTTGGATACACAGAACAATTGTACCAGTTTTGGTTATTTCTCCAGATCAACTTCCTCAAATAAAAGACTGCTGAAAATGATTGATAATATAAAGTCAGTAAATGCTTATAACCATGTTGGTTACATTCATAGAACTATAACTATACCCATGACAGTTTTACTTGATGACAGGGCAACTTAGCCCAGCAGCCACAACCACATCCGTTTGTCACCCACATACTATCCCATGCAGCAGCAGCAGCAGCAGCAGCAGCAATGATGATGCACAATTTGTGCCTTTGCAGCTTAGTAGCTCTGGGCCATGGCTGCCTGGACCTCTCTGTCTGCCTCAGTTACCATGGAAATAGGAGTTAACTTGAGAGTCGGGGCTCTCCCAGGAGATTTGACTGATGTGGAAGGGAGGAGAGGGAGAAGGGAGATCTCAGCAAGCTTGTTGGTAGACTACCGCTTAGTGCAGTACAGTTTACTAAAGACCAGGTCTAAACCAGCAATGAATAATAATAATAATTATAATAATGTGGTTTTTATGAGAGCAAATGCACCTATGAAAAGAGGTAAATGAGTGTTGTAGTGCAAGTAGAGGACATAGCGAAGCAGATATACTGTAGTCAGTGAGCTGGTCAAGTACAACAAATGACCCATTGTTGTTGTGTGACAGTTACACAGCCAAGAAACATGTTCAATTATAAAACTGAATAAGCCAAAATCCTAATAATTCTACGGTCCATTGCTTCCTGTTCTTTCAACTGACAGCACCAACTCCTGATACGCTATCACAAACATTTACACTCCACACAACATTATCGATACTAGCTCAACCAATCAGGTTGCTTCCACTTTTGTATTTTTACTTTTTTCCCCCTGCATTGTTTAATCCTAAATGATGTTACATGACCAGGATGAGTCAGGCCCCATTCGCCCAGGCTGAAGCACGTGAACGAGCATGGCAGGGAAGAGACAGCAGTGCCAGTGTGTGCCGGGCAGAGCAGCAACGCCGGGAGGAGATGAGTCTGACGAGCCTACGGAGGAATGTTAATTTAGAGAGACAAAGCAAAAAGAGAATCGTTTTGTTGACCTAGAGGCTGCCTGAGAATCCACAAAAAACAGCCCCAATCACAGAGGGATGACATGAAAAAAATAAAAATAAAAAAGGGAAAATATGTCCAAAAACCTCAAAATCTAGCAGTAGTGTGATGGGGAGGATGACAGGCTGTTATAAAAACACAGTTTCTCAAATCCACTGATGTCAGGAGTGTAAGACTAGCACTCCTAATCACAGACTTATTCGATAGATGCCACAAATGCAAGGATACATTTTATCTGTAGCTCTCAACCCTGTCATTGTCAAGGCACTGCTTAGGGCATGAAATGGCAAATCCCACTTAAGTAATCAACTGCTCAGAAATGTCAGATAAAAATCAGCGATGATCACGCTAGAAGAAAAAGCAAAGAGCCGGCAGTGAAGGAGCCTTGATTTGGCTTTAAGTGAAGTGGCTTAATTCTGTCGACAGGAAAGATGCAGGGATACTAACAACGATCGCACTCATCCTCAGGCCTCATGATTGAGTGAATAATGCAGCCACAAAGAGCCATATGATATTATCAAATGTCAGTAGGTAGTCAGTAGTAGATGCAATAAATGCAGGTTTTTATTGCTTTATAGATTTAATTGAGATCTGAGTAATTTAAAGTCTGAGTGGACAGCTGAGCTCTCGGCAGAGCATGTCTTTGTATCATGGTGTCCAGTTTTTTAATTAGGTCCTTTTGGTCAGTCAATCTTCTTTATTTTTAATAATCTGCATATCATATGTATTGATTAACTTATTATTAATCATATACATAGTGAAAAATGTCTATTGCAAATCCCCAAAGCTCAAGTTGACATATTCAAATTGCATGTTTTGTCAAAAAGATACTCACTTTACCATCATAAAAAGAAAATCAGATAAGCAGCTAGAGACAATAAATTTTTGGTGTTTTTTCTTAAGAAATTACTTTAAAATGATTAATAGATCAAACTTGTTGCCAATTCATTTTCAACTAATCAACTAATTGATGAATCTACCGATTGTTTCAGCTCTATTTTAATCTTTCACACATAAGGTGACAGGAATCCTCACAAAGCTACTTTATCTAATAGAAAATAGGGATGATTCAGGATTTTGCAACTTCTTTTAAGAGTGAAAAAATGCAAAGACATACTTCAACATCTAAAAAGTATAATATTAGATTTTGTATAATGAGAGATGTACAGACAGAGCCATAATTCTTCTATTCTAGGGGTCTACACACACACACACACACACACTCTTTACAAACTGCTCACACCTTTAGTGATTTGTTTACAACACATGATGCACCAGAGAATATGGGCAGTTTACAGTTGTCGAAGGTGAGAGGTCGCATCAGCTTAGCTGAACATGTGAGTAAACAACCTCCTGCCACAGATCACTAGTTAGTGCTCCGCAAAAAGAAAAAAAAATCTCTTAGTCAATATCTTTAACAACTTTTACAACTTTTTAAAAACTTTTTAAAAGCCTTTGGGTATGACAAATGTTGAAAACATTTAGGCTCATTTAAAAAAAATGATTTCATTATGACAGAAGGCTTCATTAGTGACTATGTTTCATAATCATTATTAAACAGAAGGACAAAGGACCCAGTGCATATTTAGTGTTTCATGCCTGAAATTTGCCCTTGAATCACTCTTCATATCACTCTCTTTGTACCAGATCCAGTGTGCTCCAGTATATGAAAGTATTTTGAGAGACAGGATAGATAACAAGCTTCAGGCAGCTTTTATTAGCTGGTAAATCTGGTTCAAAAGTGTGTCCTTTTATGTCTGCAAGTGCAAATCGTTTGAAGTTTACCAACTCTCTTTTGTCTTGGCCCGACTTCCATCGTTCCAACACAGAGCAGCACTGATCCTGTTGCAGAGCGACGTACATCATCACTGAACAGCTCTGTTTATTTCTAATATTGTGACCTGTGATTAATTGTCTCATTTCATGTGCTCAGCTCATTACTCTTTCTAGTTGATGATAAAAAAGAAAATGAATTTGTTAATGACGGCATCTGATGAGCATGACTGCAGAATCGGATCCTCTATCACAATGAGACCAGTCTGACTGGTTGGGTAAAGGGGGATCTTTTATCACATCACATTATATTACATTCATTTTCTAGACATTTTTGTCCAAACATTGCATTCAACATCTGCAGAAACCAGAGCTACTATAGGTGCCATTTAAAATTGCATCCTGGTCAAACTTGAGCATCTTTTTTTTTTTTTAAGAAATGAGACATTGTTTAATTTCCAGATGTACCCAGAACAGAGAGGAGCCATATTTTTGTAACAAATTTACTTTATATCAGCTTTTTACATCAAAAGGTTACACCGATGTTTATTTGGTTCCAGTGCTCCCCATCCAGCTTTAATTAAACAGGCTGTTTGTGGCATTATTAAATGCTGGCAGTATTACTTGCCTTCACACCTGTGATGTAATTTCGTCACATCAAAAAGATTAAGAAGCAGTAAACAACATTTCAAATGTCAAAATTCACCACAAGTTTGGATGCTGTGGTTCTTGTTTTTCATAATACTGTATCTGCCTAAAAACATGAGTAGGAGTGAAATATCTCGACAATTATTGGAAATGTGGTCGTGAAATTTGTTACTGACGTTCAATTGTTATCATTTTGGTGATCTTTTTTCACTGAGAAGCATCATCAGGTCAAAAACTGAAGAGTTCATTTGCAAAAACTGATAAACGCCATCCTTTAAAAAAAACATGATTTAACTGTCATGAGTTTTTCTTAACACACAGCACATTCTAAACACGAAATATTTTGTCACAGAAATGTTACTGTCCATTGTCCAGAGTTAAACTGAATACTAAATAGTGAATACTGTAAAATAGTTGTTTTTCCAGGTTGGTGCAGTTCCCAAAGAATTGATTGTAGACAAAAAACTGTGGCAAACTTTGGGCTTAATGAGTCAGTTGTGCAATGAGCTTGTCTGGTCATCACTGTGGTAGCTCTTTAAAAAATAACAGCTGTGGTGTTTAATGACTCTGCAGGTTAAAACATTTGGCACGTTCAGAGCTCAGGGGTTTTGTAGTCTGGCTGGGATTTTTCAAGGTGTGACCTTGTAAATGTGTAATATTGCCTATTAATGGGCTGTTTTTGTTGCAATTTTTACTTGTTTTATGTTAAAAAAAGTAAAAATTTTGCACTTAGAAGACGCCTTTAACAATTACATGCATTGTTTGACTCTGAAACATGAAATGTGGAGGTATCCATTTTTTGCAAAAAAAAAAATATATATTGTTGGATTTATCTGCTAGGCTGAACATGGTAAACATTATAGCTGCACATCATCAGCATGTTAGCTTTGTTAGTGTAAGCATCTTGGCATGCTGACGTCAGCTCAAAGCAGCACTACACAGAATCTTACAGAGCCACGAGCACGGATCTAACCTCAGTAGACTTAATTTGTTTACCACAGATCTCACACATATTTAAAACCTCAATATGCAGTCTGATAGTGCAGATGTGGGTGTTAGACTGATTTTTTGCATTCAAAGCTGTATGATTCTGAAAGTCCCCCGACAAAGCCACCTTTAATCATCAAAAAAAGGCCTCCTAATCACTGAGAAGGTCACGACTGTAAAAATTAAACACAAAAGGTCTTACTGACTGATTTGGCTTCTCATCTTCCTTCAAACTCCATGAGAGGAGATGAAATCTCCCCAGTGGCATCAGCCAAGAGTAAAAAGTAAGCAACATCCAGTATCTTAATGTGTTTCTTCCTGTAGATTAAAATCTGAAAGCTGGCGTCAGTAAGAAGTGAGGAATGTTCAAGAACGAGAGATGGAGGCATCACTGTTGAAGGTCAGCGTATTGTCGGACACCAGTTGCATCCGATATGACGTATTTTTTTTATTTGTGTTGCACTTCTTTTTTCTTTTCACTCTGCTCTTGTGTGTCTTTTTAATGCCACGCTGTTGCTGCCATATGCCTGGGAGCAGCTAAGCCTATCTAAGGCCTCAGAGGAGAAGGCCTTACCACTCTAATAAGACAGTAGAAGAAGACAAAAGCTCCTCTGAGAGCTAATTTGCACACAAATAACTAGAAAGAGAAAAAAAAAAAAAAAAAGAGACAAAACCGCACGCAAATTCTCCCTCCAAGAGGAATCACTCGCTGCTGTTGTGTTTTTTCTATCCTGAAATCTGGAGTTATTCCTCCTCTGTATTTTAATGGTGATGATATGGTGGGAGAAAAAAAAGGTGGTGAACCAGAGGCAAAAGCCACATGGCTAAAAACGGACTGTGGATTTTAAGTGTGGCCTCTCTGACATCAAGTTAAGTTATGATTTTCAGTGGGGAATAAGTGGTAATTAGTGTGCTGGGTGTTGCCACGTGAGTGGGTGAATAAATAGAGCCCAGGGTGGGAAAAGCACAGAGCTGTAAAACACAAAATGGAAGAGGAAAAAAAAATTACAACTGGCTTTGTCATCGCTGCCTTTCATATAATCATATTATTTTGTAATTAATGGATAGACAACTTTGAACAAAATCTTGTAGATCTTAACCATCTTTTTTTTTTAATGATGAGAACAACATTCACTGGTCCCTACAGACACTGGAGATCTTTTTTTCTTTTAGGAAGAAAGACTTGACTTAGTTTTGCAATGAATTTTAGATATTCTACAATGTATTTCTAATTATTTCTGTTAGATTCACAAAGCCAACTGCTACACTTATAACTTACACAAAGAACAGCTAATAACTGCAGCAAAAAGGAATCAATACAGAATGAGTTCAGAGCTCCAACAATTAATCGATTAATTGATCGGTAGAAAATTAAAAGCCAACTATTTTGATAATTCACTAATCAATTTGAGTCATTTTTTTCAAGAAAACAAAGCAAATTCTCTGGTTCCAGCTTCTCAAATATGAAGAATTTCTGGTTTATTTAGTTTTCTATGATAGTATTAGATGTCACCTTGAGCTTTGGGAAACAGCTGTAAACACTTTTCACCATCTTCTGACATTTTAAAGACCAAGAGACTTATTGATTAATCAAGAAAATAGATTAATCTAATAATAAATGAGTTGCAAGGCGCTGATCTGCTCACCTGGAGCAGTTCGAGGTTCAGTGTCTTGCTGAAGGGCGTTTTGACGAGCAGTTAAACTGGGTTTATAGTTGATGCAAGGGATTAACAGCAGTCCCGTTAGGTTTTGATTTATAGTTCAGAGTCAGATTTCGCCCACTGACATCACCATATCTTAACTAGACGGACATATTGATCAATCTGGATACTGTTTCTTATATTCCCTGTGCTCATATTCTTTCATCCACTTTGTGACATAGAGGGACAATGACGAGGTTGACCTTGTCTCATTACTGAAAAAAGGAGACTATCACCGTGCAACTGAGGTGTATATGATCTTTCATCCACTGTGATAGAGAGCGGACAATCGCTATAAATCCTGCTTTAGGATTACTGAACGACCCTTTTACCCAACGTTTCTGTGGCCCACTTATGGCCGACTAATCAGTGGGATAATTTGATTGCCACCAAATGTTTACTTTGACTTGACCTGTTGGCATTGACTTAATCCTAAATAATGAACAGCTTTCCAAGTCAACCTGGATGAAAATATCTGACTTTCAGGTATGCACTTCAGTTCCCCCCCCCCCCCCCCCCCTTTTCAACTGAGATTCTTGACTCCTTTAATCATATACAAGCTGGTCGACGACTTCATCAGGTAACACAGCAGTGTTAAGAGGAAATGTCAGCTCAGCCCATACTGTGTATGTGTGTGTGTGTGTGTGTGTGTGTGTGTGTGTGTGTGTATATACTGTCCTTTCTGACCCTGCTGGTTGCTCGTCTGCTGGATGGCGGCTCTCTGGAGAGGAGAAAACCTATCAGGCTCAATAGCCAGAGAGCTGCACACAGAGACACTGAGGTGCTTCACTGTAATTTCACAGCCATCAGCCCTCATCACTGTGTGAGGGCGGAGGGTTCAGGGGTGGTGGCAGCCGGAGGGTGAAGAAATGGGCTCAGACTCAGGATGCATCCCTTCCCATCCAATCCTCTCCTATCTCCTATTCTCTGCTATCTTTCCCCCCCCCCCTTATTTTCCAGCCCATTCAGTGTTTCTCTGGAAACGAGCACACAGCTGGAAACACACACTTGAAGAGTTTATTTACATTCATGCAAACTCACTTATGAACGCTTCACCTCTGCCTCTCAAGGCCACACAAACACACGAAGACGCGCACGACCTTCAGCTCGACTACACATTGCGTCTTCTTCGGCTTTCGTGCATCTGCATCTCCTCACAGCCAAGTGAGTCTGTCCCCAGAGCTTCCACGGAGGAAGTTATAATGACAGCGACACTGCAGATCAGAGAGGAAACACGCACATGCACACACACATTTACACACTAGAACACAA
Source organism: Thunnus thynnus (assembly GCF_963924715.1). Lineage (NCBI taxonomy): Eukaryota > Metazoa > Chordata > Actinopteri > Scombriformes > Scombridae > Thunnus > Thunnus thynnus. The sequence goes on along the minus strand of NC_089520.1, from coordinate 14,406,485 downwards.
GCATATAAACATGCACACCTGCAAGTGCAAAGATTGTAGCTGCACACCATCTACATTAACACCATCTACTGTTCAATATACAAAAAACAGCAACTAGCCCTATCATGTATCTATGAAACATAAATACCAATAAACACACACACACACACACACATACCCTCCAGTCAACTCAATGGAGCTCTGACTGCAACCGCAGAGAACAGAGAGCAGGAAAAGAATGACAGGAAGGGTCTCGCCCGCTCCAACCAATCAGGGATTAAACAGGAGTCAGTCCAGCCAATCCGAGAGCTCTCATCTTATTATGGCCTCGAGACCGACAGAGTCAGCCTCAGGTCAAAGTCAATCCCAAATCTCACTGTTGTTGTTTTTACCTCTCGCCCTTCCTTTCTCCTCATGAAAAAGGAGGTGATGGGTGGCTTCTGTCATTTCCGACCTCATCAGTAACTTTCCACTGCTGTTGTCATTGTTTTTGTAGATTATGGGTCTAATTAGTAGTGTGTTGTATCTCTATGCACAACTTTGTTTTGATTCTGTTAATGTAAAAAGTCAGCATTGACCGTTGATTGATTGATTTCAACTTATTTTGATTTTCTATTTTTACATAACCTCCTTTAAAAATGACTGTATAAGGCAATCTGTGACACTGTCAAGATATATTTTTATAAAGGAAGCCCAGGGCCTGTGAATAGTGTGTCAGAGCAGCATAGCGTGTGGAGTCATGACGCCTGATCGAGCATTTGGGGACCAGAGGGAACTAGAGAGGAGATTATCAGGATCCTGAGCTAGCCAGCTGCCACTGGAGCTGTGCAGGCAACACTACATCCTGTCTCCCTTTCTCTTTATCTCTCTGCCTCTTTCATGGTCACCCTAATTAAACAGCGCTGATAGCAAACGGTTCTGTGCCCAGGCACCGTCAGCAGTAAGGAGAACTGACAAAGCTCCTGCGCATCAGTTATGCCAAAACCGAAGCAGGAAATCTCCTCTCAGGTGTCCAGTGTTGCATATGAGGATACACAGGCTGGTGCGTTTATTCAGATGTGTGAGAATTTCATATAATGTGAACACAATTATGCTAAAAATAGTCAATATTCAATTTATAATAGTCAAGTTATATGCATTGCAACCAATACAGGTTTCATAAACTGACTTATTGCTCTATAAATATGAAATATAAACCATACAGCATGTATATATTGAAATATACTGTATGATATGGCATATATTAAATGTAGCTACATGAAAAATGTTAGTTTAAAATAAAATATATAATAACTGCACATCTACAGAGACAGTGTAGTGTTCATCTTACAATTATTCAGCCTGCTGGTTTACCTCCTACACAATCCTGCCCTCCTACTAAAATATAACCTGTTGTCAACCAAGACTACATGCTAATTGCTGCTTCTTCTTCTTCTTCTTCTTTTGGCTGTTCACGTTAGGGGTCATCACAGCAGATCATCTGTTTCCATCTCTTCCTGTCCTCTGCATCTTCCTCTATCACGTCAACAACCTGTATATCTTCCCTCAACATATCCATAAACATATACTCATTCCTTAATCCCGTCCATCCTCATCGCTCCCAACGAAAATCTCAGCATCTTCAACTCTGCCACCTCCAGCTCCACTGCCTGTCTCTTCATCAGTGCCACCGCCTCCAAATCACACAACATAGCTGGTCTCACTAGTTGAGGTAATTTCTTACCTCATGAAATTGATTTTCATTTTCATTTAAGTCGCCAAATATATAATAAACGCAAGGCCAGATGGCCTTCAAAACATGTGCAAGAGATTTTTGTTTTGCTGCCTGTGTTTTGTCGGCACTCTCAAAATGTATTAAACCATAATCTTTTAATTTCCTTGAACATGTAACAATACTGTGCTGACCTTAAATATTGGAGACGTTTCTCCTTGAATGAAAGCAAGCAATGTTGATAAATGCAGATGTCTCCAGACTGAAAACAAATGAGTAGATGTTGCCTGTTCCTGGCAACCTCCTGTGTTGTTGTTTTTTTTTTTTTTAAAAGCAATTTAAAAGACTTGCATGATCACCAACAGCCACAACATTGTGGTTCAAGGTCTAAATGGCTCTGCAGACTTTCTGGGAATTTGCACACAGCAAAAAAAAAGAATTTAATGCTGTTCAAACTATTTTCAAAAACATTCACACTATCTGTGTGTAATGAAGCAGCAACATAACTGATGAAAGGTGTTTTTGGGGGGGTGTTTTTGTTTGGTAAAGCTATTCCTTTTTATCCTATTGTGTGATAATCTGCTCCTTTTATCCTCTGCTGCTTTTATCAAATCTTTTACATTTCACATCATTTTAAAATTCCAATAGGGCATCCAAACAACATAACTCCATACTTGCAGTGACTCTCACTCCAGCTGGAGTTTAAGCATGCCAGTTCACAGTCCATGTGCAAGTACATATGGGTACATGTGAATGCGTGTTTGTGCAGTCCAGAGCTGCTTTTTCAATTTATGTGAAAACACATCAGCCTTGTGGCTGTTTCTCTATCTTGAAAGACAGCTTGCAGAAGCAAAGAATGTACAGTAGAACAGCCACAGGCAGTATTTGTTATGATTAAAAAGAGTTCAGTCTAGTTTTGAGTTAGAGTGAAGTTAAATTAGATGCCATATCTAAAACATAGCAGCCTGTTATCATTTTCATACTCTTGCATCACTGACGCACTGTTAGCACTGAAACAGCACCGTGGGACTGTTTGTACTGGAGGAAAACAATTATTATCTCCAAATAGGAGGGCACCATCCATAGAAATTTTAATTAAAAGACTGGCAGAGTTTCATCTCAGTGTGACAACTCCATTATTTGCCAATGATAAAACAGTCTCCTAGCAGAATACATTCAGTTTGAATGGAGTGAGTTTCACTGGCAGTTTAAGTAGTCCGGCCCAGCTAATTGTTTTCCTGACCTTGGCATTTTGATATCCAGCTGAAGTAGAGAGGAGAGGCTGAAATTAGAGTAATTATTCAAATGTGGCGTCACTGAGCTTTGTGTTCGCTTTGACTCTGAGCTTATGAAGGGAACCTTTAGGACATATTTTAGTGTGTTGCCTTGTTACAACCAGAATAAATCTACAGAGGCTGTGTTTTGTGTGTTAAGTGCACTTGTGTCATCATTACAGGAGCAAAATTTTCCCATGAATCTCTACTTGTATTTTTTTTTAATTTGCACATATCATAAATATCCTTTACTGCCCCTACCTTCATCTGGGTCATTCCTAGCCGACGCCTCCAGAAGCGCTACGCTGGCGGCAAACGACACGTGCCTCTTGGACTCCGACTGCTGGAGGTTGTTGGCGTTGCGTCCCTTCTTGTCCGCCTTACGCTTCTTGTTTTGCATCTCCTTCTCGTATACGGCCCATCTCTTCAGCTGCTGGGTACGGCGCTTCTGGGCTGCCCGCAGCCTCTCCAGACTGGGCACCTTATCCAGCTGCTGCAGCTCTTGGATCAGCTCCAGGTGGTTGGCCATGGCGCCGGGAGGAGGGGGTGGCAGTAGTGGGCGATGCGTGGAGGGGTGAAGTTGGAAGGGGAGAAGTATGATTCTAGCGAGGGCTGCACCTTCGGCGGTAGCCTCCTCCCACCATCGTCATCATCATGCTTTCAGCAGCAGTAAACTTTCTGAGAGGGGAGACAGAGAGAGAGAGAGAGAAGTTGATGCACTGTTCATAAAAATGTACCCAGATGCACTGGGGGAACATTGACAGTTTAAAGTGAGCATTGGTCTGATGCACCAGAGCAAAGTGCACAGAAAAGCACTTTGATGGCCTAGTTAGAGAGACCTAAGTTCGAGCTGCCAAGCACTCCTCTGAAGTGTCCTTGAGCTGGGAACTGAAAGCTGAATAAACTTCTTTCTCAATATTTCCATTTTCTGTGTCTTGCAACTGTCTTGTTTCCACTGTCTGATTCACATCAAGGTGAAACAAAATACTGAAAGCAATGTTTCATTCTAATAAGCGCTCCGTTTTCTTCCATTTATTTGCATGATACACAGATCGAGATGACACCTTTAAGAAGAAAGGGGACAAATGTACTTCTAATAATAGAGGCCAATTTCTCCATTTTATCTAAACGACTGAGCATGGGTTGTAATCTCAATTTTCCATTTGCTTCGTGAGCTGTTGTAGACATCTGTCTACACTTCTCCATCAAGGTTAACCACTTCCTGAACGCTTCAAGTAGACGCCAGTGTGATGATAAACTGATAAGGGGAAAAAAAAAAAAAAGTACTGGGCCACTGAGCTGAATCTGTGGTTTTTACATGTCATTGTTACCTTGATGTACCCCAGACGACTGTAAAACATGACCAAAAGTCAGTCTGTTCTTTTTTTTGAGATAATGGAGAGCTACGCTGTCAGAGAAGCAACAAAAACCAACTTCAGCTTCTTATTGATTTTCAGGGATCAACAAAAGAAGCAGCATACTGTACTGTATGTACAGGATGACTGTATGTCAGTGAGTCTATGAAAATCTCTACAAAAAGTCTTGTAGAAGTTGAATATATAACTTTTATCAATAGGACAGGTCAATAGCAAAACACATTAAAAAAGACCTTACATGCAGCCTTATAACCTTACATGCAGTAACCTGACATACAGTAGAAAACTATCAAATCTGCAGTGACTGAGTTTAATCAGACCACTTCCTGTGAACAGCACTCTCAACAATGTACGGACGTTTTAACACACTGCAGCCAAAAGACCTCCTGATAAAAGCTCAGCCCTTCCCAATCACTTAGCACGCAAACACAAACATACAAAATCAAGTATTTTTCAAAAACAAATGATACTTTATATGATTTCTTTAACTCTAAAAACACATACATGCATGTTTTACATATGAAACATGTTCTTACTTATTATTTCTCGAATGCTGATAAATATTAACTCATACCTGCAGCCCTTCACCAAAGAAACCCTGTAGTCCAGCAGTACTGCCTGATGAAACACTCCATAATGCAATGTGCTCCTATATCTACTCAGTCTGCCACCAACCTCATATATTTCCTTTGCAGCAGCAACAGAACACATAAACTACTTCAGTGCTAAAAACATAATCAGGAAACAAGCAGTGTGATCACTTCCTACAGCATCACTTTCAGTCCCCAGTATACCGGCACTGCGTGTGTGTGTTCGCATATAAGTGAACAAGAGTGCATCCGTTGCATTTTCAACTGGCAGTCAAATGAACTCATAAGATGTCCTGACACACAAATGAAACTCAAAACTAAAACCTCAGCACACTTTTGATTCAACCTTTCAGATGCGTAAAAAAAAACTTTCCAGCACAAAGAGGTCAGGTCGTTCTGTATTTTTGATTTTTTTTTCCTCTACAACAAAAGCTATTTAACAAAAACGACAAGAGGAGATCAAGACTATAAGACCTTATGTGAAAAGAGCATGAGCTGAAAACGCCTTTTAGCACGCCAAATTGGTTTACAGCAAATGATTTCTAAAGACTGGGTCAGAATCCAAAGGTCGATCACAAGAGGATTAGCAGCAGGGTCTCAAATTATTCTGGAGGAATTACAAACTAAAGCTGTCAGCAATTTTTTTTTTTCCCCTACCCGCAATCTTTTTCAAGGAGGGCAGACAGAAGATGTAGAAGTACTAAATATTACATTAATATGTTGGTTTGCATGATAGCCATTACAAATTACATATCTTTATGTTTCAGAAAAACAAGTGTGCCAGTACAGCATCTGGTTTACTAGGTAAGTACCAGTCTGCAATGTGCAGTTAAACAGTTTTACAAAGTTACTAACCAAGATTTTTTAAAGCTTTCCCAGAGAATTCAACATTTTGTCCGTTTTAAATGTCTATCATAAACGTAGCTTGCTCGACATCTGAGGTCTGACTTTCTTTTACACAACATTCATTTTTTCTTAAATTGTGTTCTTTTTGTTCATAAGTTTTCTTTTTTATGTGTATTTGATGTGATTATTTTCCTTTTTTATGGCAATCAAATCACTTTTTTGGTTATTTTATCTGTGTAATTGTTTATTTGATTTTAGCAATATAAGGAAGGATTTCTTACACAATCCACATGACTTTGCTTTCTATTAATATTATATCTGAGATTATGATCAGAAGCACAATTTTTTTTTTAACTTTTAACACTGTTTGAGTTAAACAAATAATGAATCTACCTGTTTGGCCACCATACCCCAGTTTGTAAATTATTCTAAACCTTCATGCGTGTAAATATATTCTGGAAGAAAACACCATTTATCTCAAGAATAGTGTGCTATTACCAACTGAGAATTTTATTCTGTCAGTCCTATATACGGTTCCTACTGATAGGGCACACATTCATTCAAGTAATGACATGAAATAGATCGCCTCAGCTCATCTTAATGCAGTGTTAAAACACACTGGGTAAAAAGAAGACTGCTTGGATGGTGTGATCAATAAAACTGTCACACAGCTCCTGTGCATGTACCCATCCATGATGTCTTCTTTAATTCTAAATTTTTTAAAAACAAACTACAAACCTCATTTTCTGGTCACTATTCTTTACAACTTCTCTTGAATAATGTATGCTTAGGTGTAAAGTTTTTATGGCCTTATTTCATCTGTGAAATTAAGGTTTGCTCAGCTGAGCTGCAGACAGAAAGTCAGCTGCCCTTCTCCGGCCTGCAGGAGATCATTTTAGCAACAGAACTGATGAAATAATAAACGCTCACAGAATCAACACCGTTCACAGAATTCACAGTTACAAAATAAAAAAAAAAGGTCATGTAAAAATATGTTTTTTAAAACAGTTTAACCAACAGTCTAAATTAGTGTAAGTGGTCGTGGTATACGTGGAGTAAAACACTCCAAGTTCTCCTAATAAATAATCATATAAAAAAGGACTTTATACAGCTGAGTGTGTCATCACATGATCTGAGTTGCCCTTAGATTAATAAATGTTGTACTGCGCGCCCTGAGGGAAGAGCATCAGTAAATAAAAAAGACAGATTTTCCTACTGAGATCAATGAAGTTTAAACTAGTGTCACAGTAGGAGCCATAAGTGCAACACACAGCGGAGCCGATCCAGGAAAAAGGGTTCCACTACGACCCCAAACCGTTGACATCCATAAAACATTTTACATGAACTGCTTTCTTTTACAACTATGCTGGATTTTACAAGCTAAAGGTTTCCTCTGATGCACCGTGAATGAGCCCACGCACAGCGAACCTGACTCTGTCTCTTGACAAGACAAGAGCACAGCAGGCAAAGTGAATTAACTTCAGACATGATGTGTGACAAACAAGGAACGTCCAGTGTTTTCTTTAGCCGTCTTTGATGGTCAATGGCATTAGCGCTGAGAATATGAAACCCAGGAGCTACTGTTGATCAAATCAGGAGAATCAGAGCAGAAGTAATGATATTACTCATACACACACACACACACACACACACAAACACACAGGCGCGTGCACACTAAAGTAAAAGTACAGCCGAGACAAAAAGGCAACCAGTGACAAAAACAGACCTACGACACCCACAAACAATTTCTCCATTAATCAGTAACTGATAGCTGTAATCCTTTTTATCGCCCAGCTTCGACGGCGCTAACTGTGCTTCATTTTGTTACACTTAGATAATGAGCAGGGGTGTAATTTCCTGTGGGTATGTTAGAACATGTCCCCGTCACTTTTCAAAATGCCACTGTTGTCCTCCAAGCCCCTCAACTACTTTTACAGTTCCTGTTTGATTTACTGATTACATCTCTCATAATGGTGTCCTCTGACTGTCCAGCTGTCATAACTGAGTTGACAAAAACGTTAATACACTCATCTGGGTCTCTCTCGGATACAGCTGTGCCTTAGACCTGAAACAGTTAATCATTTAATGGATTAGTCGATAAACAGAAAAGTTGATCTGCAACTATGTTGACAATTCATTAATCATTAAGTCATTTTTTTCTGGCAAAAAATGCTAAAAATGCATTAGTTCCACTTCTCAATGAGGATTTTAGTGCTTTTCTATGTTTCCTATCATTGTAAAAGTGAATATCTGTGAGGTTTTCATTGTTGGTCAGACAAAACAAGCAATTTGAAGACCTCATCTTGGGCTTTAAAATAGAAAACAACAATAATAAATAGTCAGTAGTCAATAGTTGATAATCATTAAATAAGCTGTACCGTGTGTTAATAAACTTCTAGTAGCAGCGAGTGGACTTTGTGGATTTTTTCGCCTGGGTTTTGCCTCTCAGGCTATTTACAGGTCGTCTTATGGTGGATCATGTTGTAAGGAGGAAGATCTGAACTTCTATACTAAGGACTGAAAAAACATTTTGAACCTCCTCTGCATGTTTTATAGGTTAATATTGTCCCTGACAGGATGCTAAAAGACCAGTGTTCTATATAAATACAGCCTACATTATCTGTCATAAAGTATAAGATCTCCATCAAGGAAACTATTTGATTTTAAGTAGGTTAGGTGCATATATAATCCAGAAATCTACATAGCATTTCTAATTGTTCCGTTTCCCCCTCCGATTCTGAAACCAATCCCTTGATAACGAGTACTGTCATGTACCTACAACAGTCCAGGCCCCTCTTGTTGCTGAGCTTTATTTGCTCTCTAACTTTATTTTTTACATTCTAGTTTACAACTTGATTACTGCCCATTTATGGAAAATAAAATAAAAAAATCACTGGGAGGAAGAGATTCTGCCAAACTAGCATGAATTTTTCCAAGCATACCACAGATATTAAGACTGATAACCATTTTCCTACCCTCCCAAAAGCCCCCGATGACATCAAAACAACATGAGTGAAAAAAGGGTGACGAGCTGCTGGGCGACTTCACTGTCTTGATAGGAAACCGGCTCCTGTAATCGCACAGCAGTTTCACTGCTCATCATGTGTTGGCAGCTTAAGCTTTTATCACCCTTCTGTGGGCGACGGCACAGGAGGTAAAAAGTAGTTTCCATCTGACGGTTCGACTGATGGTTCAACTAGAGGCTCTCTGGCAGACGAAGCGGGTCATGAAATTCAAAAGGGCAGGTCTCATGCTGATGTGTAGTCTTGTTTCTGTAACATTAACAACAGGTGAGAGACGTTAGCACAGTTTTTGGCTTTTTTTTTTTTTTTTTTAAACAGCTGACGGTAGAAGAGAATAGATCATTTTTAGCCTCGGGGGAGATTGTCTTGCACATTAAGAGCTTCCGCAGCGCATGAAAAACAGCAGACAATGCATACACTCATTGTAGTTACAATGTCCTAACAGGAGACAAAGACAAACTGTTTGAAGATATGTAAAACACGGGGAGCTGTGGGTAACGGTAAGCCCTCTGGTGATATCACAGGCAGCCCAGGGCCAAGGCAGCAAATCACAGATTGACCTCAATCAGTTCCCTGGCTGCAGATAAGAATGTTACAGTGCACTCACACTTTGTATTTCACATTTTTTATGGAAAAGGCACAGTCTAAATTTTATGCCGCTCATTTGAAAAAGCAGGTCAGACAATATAAATATTCTTGCTCACATCAAGCTGCAGCAGCTATCCGTAAACAGTATTTATGCTCAGAGTAAACCACCGACACAGAGTAACAGTTACTAACAATCTTTCTCTTTGTTTCTGTTTTCAGGTTGTTGTTTTCACAAATTGTCAAGCTTCCTACGCATCACAAAACCCCTGCTTTGTTGTGATGACAAGATCACAAAAATTCAAACCATGCCATTCTATCCCCTGGATAAAATTGACGTAGGTAACACTTTGGGAAAATTCTCTTTCTTTGCCCAGAAACACATCAGACACGGCATCTTTCTGAGGCAGACGGTCCATTAAGGCTGCACAGTTAATCAAAATAAGATCCCAACTAGTTTCAGGCTTCTATACAATATCATTTTTTAATGTGACAATGTGATGTAACAATTCTGCTGTGTTTGCATCAGCGGGGAGATCTGTCACATCAAAAACAAACGTTCCTAACTTCTTCCTAATCTGCACAGAGCTTTTCATCCGGCTGCCGGCCAGACGGCTACTTCATTATATTAATGTTTGATTCGAATAAAATAGTTTTGAGTGACAAGTTATGATTCGCTATGCCTGTACATTTATGACCACAAGCCTCCGATTCAAAACAATGCAAGCATGACGATAGAGAAACACACCTGTCTGTCTGTATCAGTCTCGCCTCCACACACTCTATATGAACGTCTGTGTGCGTTCAGCTGAGAGGTTGTGTCATGTCCAAAAATGTAGCAAAATAATTGATGACATTAAAAACGCATTGATTGCACAGACAGGGGTCATCCTCATTAGACGGGCTACTTCAGAAAACACCGGTGGCAGCAACTTGACAGTTGTAAACTAACTATTAAAAAGTTCCATATACACTACACAGATGTTTATGGGCTTAATGAATGAATGAATGAATGAATTATATTTATTTACATTGGTCTTTTTACAGCAGAGCCGTCTCTGAGACGCATTGCAAACACACACGAAAACAGGCCTCTGTCATATGAGGAAAATGTAGGCTATGCCTCAGCCTCACACTCAGGATGACAGTGAAGATGACGGATGAAGATGAAGATGAGTAGGAGTTGAGTTGATTCAGTAGAGTCACAAGAATTAAGTCAAGTGATTCACATGTTTTGTTATTTTAGAGTTACTGTATTTTTGGAATTGGTTTATTTTATAAAGAATTTAATTACATCAATACAATATATAGGCTAGATAAGACATGGGATAAAAAAAACATGTTCCTCCTTAAAATAATTTATTTTCGTTGAATAAGAGTACATTTATGTTTCTACCTTGTGGCATATTTTGATAAACTGTACAGTGAAAGTGTCAATAAATAATTAAATTCTCCATTACAATAATTCACTACATGATAACTATCTGGTGGGAAAACTCAGTAAATTATGCAATAATCAAGATATGGATGATGGAATAGTGGCATTAGAATGTGCCAGAGGCCACCAAATTTGGGCTTTTACAGAGAAGTTTTCTCCGGGGGGAACATGCCCGCCCCCGGGACCCCTCTAGCTGGCTACTTTTTCCCACTGGCTGTTTACTCCATATCCTTGTGGAAAAGCCCTGCTGCATCAAGTGTGCATTGCTCCACGTGACAAAATGTGCACAGGAAAAGGGAGACAGGATATCAATTTAAAGTGAGACTAACGTTAGGTGTCAAGCGGCAGTCAAGGCGGAAACGTGATACAGTACGCGCATCGGTTTGAGGCCACAGCAGATTTATGATGAAGCTGAACTATGGCACCATACATGAGTCTGACAGTCTGTTTTTATCATGAACCGTCTACAGACTGTGAGGATCTTTAAGAGGCTCTTACATGCTAGAGTTCGGAGGTGGAGAACGTTGAGGAGGCAGTCTCTCTCTCTCTCTCTCTCTCTCTCTCTCTCTTTATAATTGGACTAGGCCTCAGTGTTTTTGGGGGGGGGGGCAGACTACATCCAGCTACAGGTGAGCTGTGTTTAAGTTACAAACTCAAAACAGGAAGACACTTGTTCCAAAGTGTTCTAAAGAGTAGACAACACACTAGCCTCAAACCATAATTGACTATTTTGTAAAACATTTATCTGTTGCTGACCTGCCAGACAGAAACATTAATATAAATACATTATGAACCACACAGACATAACTTTACAAACACAATATGCTTTAAAAACAGTGTTTAAGTGTCAAGGTCCCTTGGCTAACTGCATTGAGATGCTAGAGAAAACGGGGTACTCAAGACATTTTGTCCGTCATGGCCGCCCAACACTTCAGTACAAAAGGCCCTGTCTCTGTGCATTCAGGTCCTTTTCATCACTGACAACTATAATGTTGAGGTGTATGTTCATCATTTTCCACACTTATGAGCAACCAAATGCCCTCTAAAGGACAGAGGACAAAAAAGAAAACTCAAACCGAGGAAGTTTTACCAATCCTAACTCAATTAAAAAAAGGAGCTGTTCGAACAGAAAAAAACTACATTTAAATTGGTCATGAAGTAGTCTTAAAAATGCTCAGGTTAGGAAATGAATGGTTCCAATGAAGGCCTGAAAAGTGTGTGTGTGTGTGTGTGTGTGTGTGTGTGTGTGTGTGTGTGTGTGTGTGTGTGTGTGTTGAGCAGTGCTGACATCAGCTTTGATTCACTAATATCTCCACACGGCAGCTGGATTGAGGTCATTCTGGACCTTTCATCATCATTATGGAGGTGATTTGGCACAGAGGGCAATACACTATAGATGTATAGATAATAGCAGCACAGGCAGGATTTAATCTAAACCTTTTTTTTTTTTTTTTATAAACCGTCCTGCTGGAACAGGAACAGCTTCCTTTTCGCTGCATCGGTACAAACTTTTAGATTTTTTTTCCCCTCACATCTTTCTTGCTTATTTCCCACATTCACCTCAACCTACACGTACATGTTTGTCAGCAGCAGGGAGAAAATAAACAGTCATTCAACTACACAATTCCAACTTTCCCTATGCTTTCAACTATATCACATTGTCTTCATCGGCAAATACAATTTGCTCTAGGGCAGAATCAAAATGACTCTGCACACTGACCTGCGCTCTCGGTTTGCGTTTGTTGACGAGGCACCGTCTCTGGTTATGAGAGTTTAAGCGCTGGGAGTCGACTGAACAGTTTCTAGATTTTACATTGTACAGTTTGTCTCCACCTGCCGGGTCGCTAACGCTAGCTAGAAGCAGTCTGCACATATCGGCTGGATGTTTTGTAAATTGTCAATTCAATCTTTCAATTTTATTCATAAAAACGTCAATAACATCATAACAAAAAGTGATCTACTAGTGGCAGCGGTAAGGAGAAACTCTCCTGTAAAGAAACTCAAACAGCAGCAGATCAATTAGTGAGCTGACCTTTCTGCACTGTCTGTGCTGAAACTAATTATTAAACTGGATGACTGTGATCTACTTAGCTGAAGCATCTGGTACCGACAGTCTGTATAGGATAACCTGTATTTTATACGTCACGATGACAGTCTTATTATTCTTGCTCAACTGTCTTAAAAAAATATGATGTTTCAATCAAAAAAATCAAGATTTGATTTTTTTTTGGTCATATCGCCCATCCCTAATTTGGTCAGTTGTCATAGAGATGGATCTGTCGACATGCGACAATGCAACAGATCGACACTTCTATCTCTATGACAAACTCCATTCGCTGATGAATACCATGTCATACGGCTGAAAGCTACAGACAAAGCCAGTAAATGGACCTTGAGTTGGGATTGTTTAGTCAAACAACTGTTTTCAATTTGAGGAGTGAACTTTGATGTTTAAGTCATTCAGGTTTTAAAATAAGTTCCATCATTTGAGGAACCTGTGTGACATTTCTGAACATTCTTCTTCTGTGGTGTCCTTACTTTTCAAAATCAGCTCTGGTCTCTGGGACGGCCACGCGACGGAACAAACTTCACAGGAACACTTTTGACCTACGTATGAACGACAGAAAACCAGTGTTGCCAGGTTCTATGTGACAAAGAGGCTTTGATATGTACTTAATGAATGAGCTGCTTCATCACCTTTTGCACATTTACTGCATTAAAAAGGTAAAGATACTGATACTGCATCAGTACTAGGAAACTATTTAAAAAGTGGCAAAGATATCAGAAATCTCCACATAGCAAACAACCCGGACTGGAGCCAACTTTCTGTTTCTCTGTAATCCAAAGACAGCATGTTCATTAGTTTGAAGTAAATCTCTCCACCATCCACAAACAGTCTGTGCAGTCATTGAGTTCATGATGAGTTGAGCAAGTCAACACAAAGTTAATTTCCTCTGCATGAAGGCAGTGCAAGGTAAGGTCTTATCTATTCATTTCTTAGAGTCAAAAATGCATTTGATTCTATCTGAATAGATTTGTGTTGAACGCTTTTGTCTGAGTATCGGCAGAATCAGCGCCTTGACGCGGATTCTTTCAGAGAGAGAACACGTTTAAACTAACATACTTGACACTCACAATGAAGTCTGGAGGTCTCACAACAAAATGTTCACCGATGTTTACCTCATCAAAAACATTTTGAAGGAGAAGGCCAAACATAACTCTTCACTTCATTTAATCCAAATCATCTCACTAGACAGGGACATCACAGGAAGAATGATTGTTGCAATTCAGCTTGAATGGATGCTGCCTGACTTTAAAAAGAGTAAATGTTGAGTGGAATTGAGGTCAAAATGTTTCCGGTGAAAAGTTTTATTATTGAGATTTTGCTCAAATGCCAAACACGCACATCTCATTCGGTATCAAACAAAAGATTTTAATAACTTAAATGAAGACTATATCTTTTTAAAGACTTCCCCTCTACTCACTCTCATCCCATTATGATTATATAACATATTTATGTCTCCACAATACATTACAGATATGCTTTTCACAGCAGGTTTTTACAATCAATGACGTCACCTGTTTAACTCCTAAATATAACAAAGAGCAGGACAAAGCGGTGCAAAGGTTCATACTTGCTCTCTCAGCTGGAATGGACAGTAAGAACGGAGCAAGTTGCCAAAATAAGGAAACTCCGGCCAGTAAGGCCATGGACGAGGCCATGCACTGGACCACAAAGAGTGAACATGTTTTGCTCATGAGCTGCTGTACTTAACGCAGTCCTCTCTCCTCCTCACAGTTCTTCATCTTCTGTTATGAAGAGACAAGCTAAGGCTGTTATCAGTCTCTGACTGGCACGAGCAGATACGATGACAAAAATGTAGACAGGCAAAGAAACACACTCAACCAGGCAGCAAGAGGCAAACACATCTGAGAAAAGAGAGGAAACAGACTACATATGAAAGTATTATTCAAACAACAGAAAATTACAAAAGTACAGTCGTATAAAACAAGTACTTTGAAGATGTCATCTTGGCGTCTGATGTCTATTATCTGAGATTTAATAGGCTATATGATTAATTAAGAAAACAATTGTTAGATTAATCAGTCATGAAAGTAATCGTAAGTTCCAGCTCTTAAAAGATGTGGCTGCCGATTTTCTATATTTATGCAGCAGCTGTAGACTTCCGCTGTTGTCCAAAAACTGTTGAAAACACGCCGTTGCACTGGATGACGTGTTCCTTCACCACAAAGACTACAGTAACAGTAGTTTGCTTAGAAACAGCTCCTAATAATACTAATAATACTAATAACAGTGATCACATTTTCAGTCTCTGGAGAGTAGTTCCTTGTCGAGCAGACGCTACTTATTCTATTTACAGAGCTTTGCTAGCTTACTGTGCTACACATCACAACAATTGTAAATTTGTAAAGATCTTTAGTATAAAGACATGACGTTGTGATATGTAGCACAACAGTTATTTATCGAGCAAAAGGATAGAAGAAATTACACAATTAATCAGCAACTGTTGCTTAATCATTTATGTCATTTTAAAACAAATATACCAAAATTTCTCTGGATCCAGCTCCTCAAATTTGAAGATTCTGCTGCTTTTCCTTTGTTTTATGTGATAGCTAACAGAAAATCTTTGGGTTTTGGTGTGCTGGTTGGACAAAACAAGACACCTAAAGGCTTCATCTGGAGTTCTGGGATATTGTGATGGGCATATTTTTTCTATTTTTTGATATTTTACGGACCAAATGTTTAAACGATTTAAGATTTTTAAAATAATTGTTAGTTGCAGCCAGTAACAAGTAATACACAACTTCTTACACAGAAAAAAACACACACGCACACACAAACAAACACATACACACTTGCTACACGTCTTTGCATCACTAATAATGTCGGTAACAGTGCATGACATTTAGCAGTGAGGAGGCGCGTGCTGTGTCAGGACGCTCTGCACGGAGAGACACAGTGGAGGCAGTGTCACACACAATGGCCCAGTGTTTGCGTGACAGAGTGTGTGTGTGTTTGTCCGTATGTGTCTCTGCATTTTATCTACATGTCTGTATATTCATGTGAGTTGTACAAACGCCTCTATGTTACGAGACATATGTATGTACACTGTGTGTGCATGCCTGCTTGTAAAACTGTGGCCTCAGCAGAAGAACAGGGGGCTGTGTCCCTCCAGTCACCCGACCAGACCAACCGTGGCCCCCCCCGAGTCCTTGAGACCTCATGTTCCAGGCCGGTGCTTATGTCTCCAGGTCCTGCTAATTCATTTAATCATTTACTAATACCAACGGCCATACCATTCGGGGCAGACAGTAGCAGAAGTCGCACAAGTAACGCAGTCCATCATTCACCTCATTTCCTGCAGAATCCTTGTATCACTTAGAGGTCCTTAATCAACTGACTGACTCACTGACTTGGTTTCGGGGTTGCTAAGCATAGGAGACAATTTCACTGTTAATTACAAAAAAAAAGAAGAGAAAATTACTCTGTGATTTCTTCAAGGCACTGATGCGAAATGAAGGACTGAATGTTGTGCAGCTTTGCAAAGCCTCTGATTCAATCTATATTAACTTTTTACACTATTTGGAAAAGTACAAAGGGATTAAAGGGAGCATTTTATTGAGAAGATATTTGCAATAAAAAAAAAAGCTCGATCCAATTTCACGTTTAAAATGAGCAATATAGTCTCTTGGAGTGGGATGAAATGACTTCTTCTGATTTCATAATTCAACTGAACCATAAAAGCTTTTGGAAAGTCTGCTCTGCCTTTACCAATGTGTTAAGAGACTAAAACCACTTCCATAATATGAGACTGTGGGGTAACCATCATGACACTTTGTCTGGTGTCACTGGTGCAGGTGAAGAGCCTCGGCCAACATATTACGACTCAAAATTAAAGCATTGTCCACTCTTTGCATACCAGAAAAGGCTCAACAATGTGGGGCATTTATCACATGCTAATTGGTGCTTAAATCATGCTGCACAGAGAAATAACTTGTTCAAATGTTCAAATACTCATAAACAAGGCTCATTAGGACTCAATCAATTTCCAAGCCAGTGAATTTCAGACAGGTTGTAAACAAGCCAACAGTTCAGCGACATTATCCAAAAACCGGTGATTACGAACCAGGTGCCAATCCTAAACATGACATGCTGCGATTGAGAATTCATTAAAATTACTTAGCATGCAGAGAGAGAGGGTGAAATGAATCACTAAAAGTAGTGGAAACATTGCTGAAATGTGCGGACTTCACCAAATCTAATTTAAAAAAGGGGAGAAAAAAAAGAGACCGAAGCTCATTATAGACAATTCAAGGATCCCTTATTCGTTTACTTCTCAATAAAGGCAAGAAATCAGTCCTTGGTCAGGGGAATGCTGAAGGTGTGGAACAAGGTCAGATTTCTATTTGCTTGGTGATCAAATGTCAGCCTGTATAACTGTGTGCAATTATTTTTCCGGGTAGGTGGTGGGCTATGTATATCTCATGTCAAAGATTTCAGTAAGATGTGTGACTTTTGTGGCCATTGTTTGTAGTGTTTTTGTACATTTATGAAAAAATCATAATAAAAATATTATTTAAAAAAAAAAAGGATCCCTTCTTGCTGATTTCATGTCAATCATTCATAGAACATTGCAAAAATATCCTATTTTATATAATGAACAGTATAAAATAACACCCAGTTTTGGAACATTTGAACTTGATAAAAGGGTACTTGAGCTCATCTGACTGGACTATTGGGGGTACCTCTGGCATTCACCGATCTAAACCACTTCATTTGGGAGGTAAAACCCAGTTAGCACATCTGAAATGCTGCTTATAATCTCTCATTGATTCCACACAAGTTTGACTACTACTTTAAATAAACCTCAGAGTTTATTTAAAACTTGAATGACTACTCATTTCTACCTCTATTAGACTTCTGCTAAGAAGATCTCAGCAATTAACTTGGTGGGTGCAGTGTGATCATTACAGATGAGAATAATGAGCCAAAACTATGAAAAAAAAAGACCCAAGTTGTAATAAACATGAATTATCCTTTCAGTTTAGAGCCTCAGTTTAACCCCAAAGTCCTCATTATCATACACCAGTGATTATTTTGGGCCCTGAGCCAGTGTTTCTGAAACACTGCACAAAAAGGCTAATGACACAGCACATGGCCATTAAAAAAAAGGGGAAGCAGTTGGTTTTGACTGTTACGCTGAGATTTGACATCTGACCTTCATGACAACTGAGGCCATTAGCCGGAACACGACCCCCGGCCGTGTCAAACTGAAGTCTCTAAAGTCAAAGTGACAGAACGCAGGTCTGTGTTCGGAGAGCCAGAAATACACTGTGAAGGAAATTACAAATACTACTGCACACGTCTCACGTCTGAATACAGTTACTGCGCATTGGAACCACATTTTAATTACTGCATATGTAATCGTTTTTAATTTCTACTATGTTTAATTATGAAGGATCTTACCATGTAACTTTTCACTGAGAGAACTTCAGCCCGATTATATACTAAAGTACTATAAACGTAACAGAGGGGTTCATGGAGCGTGAGCAGACAGAGATGTCTTAGTCTTTGGAAGTGCGAGCGGGGAGTTTGAAAGGCGAAGGCTAAAGGGACGTGTCAGGGGATGGCAAGATTGTCACAGAAAGAACAAGACCAGATAAGGAAGTATGAGAAAGTGTTCACTCGCTCGCAGTTCTCAGCAGGTGAGCGGAGGCAGAAGCGCCTCCAGGAAAGAAACACTGATAAGTAACAAAGAGCTGGCTGTTGCACCGACCGATTGCTTGTAAGAGTGACAGAAAGCTCTGTAGCTTTCATGACTATATATTGTGTGTTTGACTTCGCCTTTTTCGCTCTTTGTCTAACACAGACACTGTGTGAACGTGTAATGCTCTGAGCTTTAGTAAAGTGTGACAATATTGTAAGAGATTTGTGTCTCGTTCCTCTTTGTCACAGCGGAGTTGCAAAATTGCCACCACACACACACACACACACACACACACTACATAACACCGTAAACACACTGGTATTGACTGCATAGAACTTCACCGACTGATTATCCATTCAGTTCTCTCCAGTGAATTAAATACTGACTTTTTTATTCTGTTCTAAGCTTCATTTCATATTCTTTGCATTGCGTATTCAGATCCACACAGAAATTTCAGTCTTCTGTTCTCTAATATCTGTAGAAAATGATTTACATCACGTGTTAATGCCATATATACACGCACACGTTGTTTTTGCTAATTATGTATTCTTTGTGTAATCTTTTAATCATGCATCGTCTTCATTTGCATTTCTTTCATGTTCTGATTTAAAAAGCATGTTTTCTTTTTGTTTATTATCTCATTTGTGAAAATAAACATGTAAGACAACACCAACTCCATCATTTTGCACCCCACTCAATCACTTTTACACAACAGGGTACACATTTAATTGGAATAACATTACCTTTTCTGAAATTTTGAAATCTCATATTAAATGTAGCTTTTATTTGATTTTCTCTGATTGTATGAACCAATCTGTTAGTGTTTTATTTACTATTATGGACATCCATCTCAGCTCCCTCAGCGGCGACGGAAGCAGCTTCCTCCCCCCCCCCCCCCAACAGAAAGAGAATAAAAACCGTCTTACTCAGTAACAGAAGAGAGCAGAGGAGTGGAAAGAAAAAGCAGAGTAGCAGCTGCTGCTGTATGTAAACAGATAAACAGAAAACAGACCAGGCTTCACTGAGCCGTGGAGCTCCACACTCACTCACACACACACACACACACACACACACATACACACACACACACACTTGGTGAAAGACTCAGATCTTAAGCTTTAAAGACGAAGCCTCAATGGATGTCTAGAGTCCAGTGAGGCACCAGGCAGCCTCTTGGTTATAGTAGCTCTCCTGAGCCAGAAGCTGGAACAAAACAAATGGCCGACACTATGCTATGACACCTTTAGTGAAATTTATCAGAGAAACGTGTGGAGGCACAAACGCGTCACATCAGATTAGTAGGACTGGGTATCATTCAAACATTTTGGATACTACTGCCCATGCCATATGACACCGAAATGATACCTTTTTTGACACCTTACCTTTGAAAAATATAAACATGAATTTCTTCAAAACAAAAAAAGCCAAATGCTAAATCTTTTGGATTAAAAGGCAGCTGTACACGAACTTTGAAAACTGGTGACATTTTGAGTTTGACAGTTCATTCTTGACCTTTGCAACAGCAGTTGACATGAATAATCTTTTTCCTTTAAGGTCTCCTTAACTTGAAAAGGGAACATTGCCCTCATTAAATACAGTCTAAATTTATTATTCTTTGCTTCCAGCCTCTCAAATGTGTAGATTTTCTGGCTTCTTTATTCTTCTATGACAGTAAACTGAATATCTGGGTTGTGGACTGTTGGTCGAGACAAAAGAAGACATCTGAGGTCAACTTGGGTTTTGGGAAACAGTGATTGACATTTTTCACCATTTTTTCACATTTTATAGACCAAATGACTGATCGATTAATCAACAAAATAATCAACAGATTAATTCACAAATAGAAAAATAATTGTTGCAGCCGTAATCTGATAGAAGAAAAAGTAAACACTATTAATCTGGCCAGAAATTCATCAGCATGTTTTGTACTTAACAGTTTTCGATAATCTGTGTAACAGGCACATTTAGGTCAGTACAAAAAATAAGTATTGAGGTTTGATACCCAGCCTTAAATATTAGGATGATTCCAATCATCTGGTGGCACGTCAGCAAGAACATCAGTGCTCAGATTCATCAACAGGGAAAAAAAACAACTACAAAATGCATAAAAAATAGAATAACATAATGAAAACATTTAACTTTCCAAACATGCTTTATCTGCCCAACAAAACAATACAAGTTAGCTTACAGCAGTTAGCTTCAGGAATCCAGAGTCAGAGCAGTCGCAGACAGAATGTCTCTACGAGATAGAAGTGTCTGTGAATTACAGCAGCTTTGTTCAGCTATGGTTATTTTAGACGCGACGGCCACTCCAGCTGTAGCACTGCTAATGTTAGCACTAGTGTAGACTCATCACCAGATGCAGTGGAGTTTGTCCCTCTTCGGCAGTCTGGGTTCACTGTTTACCTGGAGACAGACTCTGACATAGAGGCTAATATGAGAGTGCTGCGGTATCATCATATCACTTTCATGCTCCTCGGTTCCACTTGTTTTTTTCCTCTTTTCCAGAGGACATCTACTTTCTTTCTACACCAGTAGCTTAAACAATGCTTTGCGGTAGGAAATGGGCATGTACTTTGACATGCAAGACAAAAACTGCAGACTGACTGGCTGTTGACACGTTTATTTCTGCTGTGTCAGATCTATCCATCGGGTAAAAAAATTTGCAAGTTTATCATCATAATCGACATAACTTTTATTGTGATCCCGTATCAAGATCGTTTTATTGCCCGGCCCTAAAAGAAGGCAATCTAAGTTGTTGCAGCAATGCACCACCTCTCCATCTATCAAATCAACAATCCAGCTCCCCTCTCTCTCTCTCTCTCTTTCTTTCTTTCTTCCTGTCTTAGCCTATCATGTCTTCACTCCTCCATCCCTCTCTCCCTCAGTGTCCTCTAAGAGGACGTTTTTATTCTGTCTGGATTACTTGTCCTAGTTGGCGCTGGGTTTGCTAGTGGGGAGAGAATTTATTTCCTCCGGTGGAGCCTTGATTTAAAGCACTCAGGTCAACTTGATTCTGGGTCATCCTCTCCCCTGTCGTAATGAACCAGGGCAGTGTTAGACAGCAGACAGCGTATCGACAAAAACAAGGTGTTGAGGTGCTACAGGATGCCACAGCTGGCCAGCTGTGTTCAGAGCTGAGCCAAAACACATCAACACATATTTGGTGGCCCAAAAGTAATTCAATATTCCACGGTGTAAAACATGAAGCAATATGCTGAACTCAACTGAACTCATAAGCACTCAACTTACATTAGCTTATGTCCATATAAGCCATTTACATGCCATTTGATGCTTGTAAATAGCAAGCAAGCAATCTTGCAGTAAATCTGTGTTTCTCGGGCGGGACTGATCCTGCAGGGCCTACTGACCAACATATTAATCATTGCAACACAATCACACTATGAACTGCTAAAACTAAACACTATCACAACTGTGTGGTCAACAGTTGTGATAGGTCAGATCACCAACAATGATAAGAAGCCCTACCTGGAAGAGTTGGTTGTGGATTTTGGAAGGAAGCAGCAGAAAAGCTACACATCCCTGAGAATCAACAACACTTGTGTCACTTCTGTATTTCCCTTCACTGAAAATATGAGTATGTGACAAATAAATGTTTGTATCTTGGAAAAAATACAACACTTCTGGACTTAGAATCATGCAATGTCCACATTATAATCCCTGTTAACCTAATTCACAGCTGTACTTCGCCCTGCCTGACACGGCCAGGTCAACACTGCACCAACAGTCCCACCATTGTGCTGTCTTCAATCCAGTATTTAGCCAATCCGGACAAAACCAGAACTCACTGCATGCAGGATCTACTACAGGTCAAGACAGACCGAGACCTCAGATCACCCAAAAGGAAAAGTGTATGATGGCCAATGACTTGAACCAATATTTAATTTCCAAATATGTCTTATGTGCAAAACATGTCTTGATGCCTTAATTAGACTGCAAAAACCAAAGACATTCTGCTGTTTAGACACATTTTCTACAGAATCATCAATCATGATAATTTATTAGTTTCACAGAAAAATAAACAACTTAACTTTTGTCATTTGAAATATATTTTCATTTTCTCCTATTTTAAAAGCGCAGTATGCTATCTCTAAGTTGCAGCATTTAGTCTTTTCTTGTGTTTTTACATTTTCACTACCAGATACTACTCTACTATTTTAAGAACTTGCTATGGCACTAAAAGAAATAGGTCTGTTATTTGTATGACATAATTGTACATATTTACGTTTTACTGCATTGCTTGTTGCAGCCTTTTTCAATAGAATATCTATTCTATCTAAAGTTTCTCTTTTTCTCTTGCTTCTCCATCTTGTTTTTGTTGTTTTATTGAGAGGAGGGAGGGCCACAGACAAATAACGCCAAATATATTTCATACAGTCATACAGCTACAAAAGCCTGACTGAGCCAAAGCATTTTGTCATTCTGCTTTCATCAAGTCCAATAATGCCTGAGTGTTTGACACATGCAGGTGTCACCAATCATTACTTGGAAATGCATCCACTACTGCACCTAAACTGGCACTAAAACAACAGTAAAAATGACCTGACAACTTCACTTAATGGACCTTGTGGTCATACGTCAGTGCCAGCTGAATAATGGAGGAACAAAACTGGGATATTCAATCAAAAAGCAGTTAAATGAGCAAATTAGACTAGAACGAAAATACTCTAAAATGTGAATCAAATGAAAAATTAAAGTTTTTATGAGCAATAACATCTACTTGGACAAACAAACTAACGAGCAACCTGCTCTGACTCAAATGTTAAGACAGACTGAGATATGCTGTCAATCAGCTACAATGTTCTTGGTGCAGTTTGAATGAAAATGAAGCTGTACAATGTGGTAGAAGAAAATAACAAACACTTTGAATGATCTCAAAAAGGTTCTTGAGCATTCATAGATTGGACTCAGAGGATGATTTTTTTTTTTCTCCAATTCCCACCTCAAACTGATTCATCTTCATCTCACAATCGTCTGTCTGCCAAAGATGGAAATAAGATTTAGAAGGATGCAAATAAACAACAGGTAGACTGAAAGCATGCAGTGGCATGTTAAGTGCAGCAATAGGCAGGACAAACATTTTGATGAGTTTTGACAGTAAAAGCCTGCAAAACTGCAGCAATTGAAGCCCGATGCAGTCACAAACCAATGCCTATTTTGTTTGAGTCTCTTAAAATTAGAGCCAAAAAACCCAACAAATTGTTTTATATCTATATTAAACAAAGACAAGCATGCAAATCTTAACTCTTCTGTTAAATGAAAAGCAATTTCAGCTCTAGATCTGCTGCTTGTAACTATAAAGATATAGACAGATTTTCCATCTGTGCACAGATGCACAACAGAGCTAGCAGCAGGTCAGAGGGAGGCCAGATTAACCAGCAGACACTGTGCAACCTGAAGGATTTACAGCACTCTTACTGCTCACCTTGTAAGCTTCTTGTTTATCTTTGTTCGTGTAAACTGAGGTTTCTTGTAGGCAAAGCCGGATCTGCCATGGAGGCCTAAAAACTAAAAATCAACTATGATAAGGTACTTGTACTTTCAGCAGTGCCTGTATTTCATCACGTAACATACCGAAAGGAAATATTCTTCAAATAGGTCATGAGGTCAGAATCAGGTCTATTAACACAGTGGATTAAATCTTATCAGAGAGAGGCAGAAACAAGACAGCGAGTAAAACAGACTTGCCGATAAACATCATCGCTGTTACTGCACCATTTAGAGGCAATCCTTTCAAGTGTTTGCAACCCCTTTCCTACATGCACCTTAAACTTGTGAATGTTTTATTTCCATGTTAGCTTCTTCAGGAAACAGGAACTGTGATTACAGAAATCTTCTTCCACAGCTCTAGTGAGAACAAAAGCCATGGATTTCCATGAGAAAGCATGTGAAAAGTCATTTTTATTGCATGATGGTTTTACATAAAGCCAGCAAGCCAATGAGAAGATTAAAAGGTGCCCTGTGGAGTTTAAATTCACTTTTTAATTGCCAAAATGTATTGTGTGTATCGATGAGGTCTGACTGCAACTTACATGAATTATTTTAATTACTGATGATCAAATTTTCTTGATTAATGGTTTAGTCTATGAAATGTTGAGAACTAGTGAAAAAACTTCTCAGAATTAAAAGGTGTTTTTGTTTTGCAACTGTATGTTTGGTTTGACCAAACCCAAAACCCAAAGATATTCAATCTATAACGATATAAAACAGAGAAAAAAAAAGAAAAAAACTTCACATTTGAGAAGCTGGAACCACAGACTATTTGGCAACTATTTGTTTTGATTGTTTACACGTAGGTTTGCTAGCTTGTCGTGTTTGTCTCCGCTACCTTTGCAGGTTAATTGCTACACTTCTTTGTATGTTACCAACACCAACAGTCGATCGGCAGAATATCATGAAAATACCAGCAGGAATCTGCTGTTTGAGGTTTGCGCGATACAAACAAACCTGAGACCCACTCGTGTAAAGTTGCTCCATAGCACCACTAGTGGTCATAAACTCCACAGGCTACCTTTAACATTGTGAATTACCAAGTCTCACGAGCCAAACGCCATGTCTTGCACAAGCACTGCATATTCAACAAAGATAAGTTATTTTTCCATATACAGTAGAAGACCTGTGTGTGAACCGCTGAACTATCGTGAACTTTTCCAGAAAATTGAACCTAAAATGTTGTAAGTTCTGTGTGTTTAAGAGGCTTGAGTCTTTTCTTGTAGACCTAGCCATCTGCATTCCTGTCTTACAGTCCATTAGGCTAACTTTGAAGAAATATAATTCACCTCTTCTCTCCAGCAAACACTTTTAAGTAAAGATTCAGGTCCTTCCATGCCCAAATAATATTTTATTTACTTTTCTTCCTCTGCTTTGTTGTCATTTGGGTATCCATTAGCTTGTCATCTTCGTTATTGTGTGATGGCTCCTATTTATTCCTTGAGATGCTTTTTTTGTGAATGTACGGGCTTTTATTTCAACCGCACATCATGAGCCTATTTCTTTCTGTTACATCAGCAAGAGTCTGAGGTAGCAGCGACCAAACTAGGTTTACAGCTTTCAAAGGGATATCCAGAGCCTCCAGCCAGGGTTCCCGGCCTTTCCTGAGAGGACTCCGCACTGATCCTCGTTCTCCAACTCAATTTTGAAAAGGATAAATGGTCTCTGAATGGCTGTTTTCTAGCAGGACCCAATTTTCTTGTGTGGGTGGCTTTACAAAAGGCCTTAACCTCAAAGCAGGGAGAACCTGGCCTGCAGCCTTTCTGCACGACAGCAGTAGTTCATGTTTAGGGCCTGTTGTCCCGGTTCTGGGTGGGGTTATTCGTCCATCTGCTCCGCACTGACATGAGTGATTTGTGTTTATTTTAGACGAATCTGTCTGTTTATTTATAAAAGGGTTTGACCACAGCACGCCCTGGCCTCCAGGTTCTGACTGCCCCTCCTGCTACGGTCATCCGGTTCACTCTATCTCCAGGCAGATTCAGGAATATCCTTTTCATGTTTCTCTTTATTTTCTAAATTGTTCCTCCTACTCTTTTTCCCCTCTTTAGTGTCCTCTCTCTCTCTCTCTCTCTCCCCCTGTCTGGAGCTCTATCCCACTGTTGAGTCATTTCACTGCCTAATGATGGTTTGAGTCCCCGGCTAAGACCCAGCCAGAGTAAACAAGGCTTAGACTCAGCCAGCCTGCAGTAAGTGTCACTTCTAATCTAATGCTAAACCAAGATGGGTGCGCAGTGGGCCTGTACTGTCCCAGTAACTGCAGGCATGGGCAGCGTAAGAGCTGTGCATACTGATTTCTCATTTCACTATGCTAAAAAACAAAGATCTGCCTCCCTGCATTTGTTAGATTCAGAAAAGCAGAGACAGAAAAAAAAAAAGAATGAAAGTACAATTGATCATCACAATCTGTTTTTTTCCTGCTAGACAGTTTGGTGCTCCTCAGAGAGCGAAACGCTGCTGCTGAGTGAGCTCAGGTGTCACTTGAGGTTTTGTTCACATAAAGAAAATGAAGGTCAAATAAAAATCATCATCAATCACAATGACACAGTAGTATTCCTAGTTATAGCACTGTTAGCAAGAAAATGCCTCTATGAGCCTAAAACAACATGAAAGCTCATCTCAGGGTTTCCCCCCATACATTCATTTATTTGCGGCGGCCCGCCACAATATCAACAATGACCCGCCACATATTGATTTTCTATTTTTGAAGCTGCTCAACGTATATATGGTTGTTTGGCTTTTCCCCGCAGAGAGGACAGCTGGCTGAATCAATACAGAAGTTACACGTGGTATCATGTATCATGAACACTTCTGCACAACTTTGTCTTAAACTGATGCATTCAAGTGAACTGAGAAGTAAGTCTGTCTATGTTCTTAGCACGATCTCGGAGACCCAACTCTTCAGATAAGTTATTAGCAAGTATGCGGGACTCGAGCGGACCTCTCGACGTGCCGGGGAGCATGTAACATTAAATTAATTTATTTGTCACAAAGTACTTGGTAATTAAAATATTTGCAGTGGAGCTTATATGGAGGTATTATAAAACAATTAATTCTTTTTTTCACACCTACATCCTCAAGTAGGGGTCTCAAATTCTGCAGGACCAGGCAGGTTAAATCGGGTCAGGTCTGAAAGGCGTGGGTGGGTTTGGGCCTTGGTTTTAGGCCCGTGCAGAATTCTGTCCATATGAATGATCGGCCTCACTTCAGTCATGCTGACATCACTCCCCTCACCTGTACACTGTTGTCCATTTTCCCTATGTATGCCTAAACAACACCATTTCTTGGCCGGCTTTACACAAACATAGCACAGATTGAAACAACAGAAAACAAATATCTATGCCATCCTTACATGTGATTTTGTTATGTGACATTTTCAAATTATCTCCAGTTTTGGGTGTTTTGTTAGTATCTAAAAGGTGGAAGTATCATGAAGGCAACATTTTAAAAAGGCTGCAGACCGTTGGTTCCTCATCTTGATTTATTGGGAGCCTGCTGACTGCTGAACAGGAAGGTAAAACCCAGCCTGGGCAGTAGAGAATTGATCAGAGCTGTTGCAATAAAGGCCACAAACTGTTACCGTATCTCTGCCACAGCTCCACTGCCTGTCCCTGCAACTTCTTTAGACTAATGCCGCAACTGGCACTGATCAGTTAAGACAAGCTGGGGATCACCAGCATCATGTCTAGACACTAATAGACTTAAAACATGTTGCCTCTTCTGAGGTTTCCTAAAAGGAAGCTTTCAGGCAGAGTTATGCCAGTAATCAATATTTAAACAGATACAGCTGTTAACACATTAAAAAAGATCCTGCTCTTCAGAAATCTGTGCTGAACAGCACTGGTTATCCCTAGTTTATAAAACCTTAAAAACCTAATGGGCAAAACATTAGCGGTTAACAGTGTGGTATGTGAATGAGCAGGAATGTGTGTGTGTTTATATTGAGGGTTTTCTTGCAGAGTGAGCCATACTGAACTAAAAAATGGCATTTGCAGACACATCTATCTAACACACTCGCTCATACAGAAGGCCTACCTAAAAGGAACAACACCAAGGGCACAGACAACAAACAGTGACAAACACACACACACACACACACACACACGTACAAGAACACTCATACCAACCATAGCCTTGGTGATACCAGGCACAACCAAGCACCGAGAGCGTGCGGTCAATTTTAGACCAATGGGTGCAGAGCACAGACAGAAGACAGAGCAAACCAGACATTAAAGAGCCCATCTCAAACAGCAGAGGGAGAATTCATGAAAACAGCCTTCAAAAAGCATGCACACACACACACACACATACACACATACACACATACACACACAGGGACTGTTTCAACAACACTTTCAATGTTGGCAGAATTTTGCCTTTGAAGTTCAACAGCTGTGTTTCTATAATCTAAGAGGCATTTTGCTCATCATGAGAGCAGAATAAATGGACTCATAAGGCCTCATATGCACACTATAGACTATTGGAAAGCATTTTTTTTTTAGATATATACTGTATATCTAGAAAACATAACTTAAATACGACACTGAAAAACCAGAGAATTTCATGTTCGTATGAGTAACCATGTGCAAGATTCAAACTGGAGCAGAGAGGCTTGCTGTGTTTTCCACAACAATGTGAGGAAAAAACCTTTACAATGCACCCCTCGGTCAAACGCCTTCCTGAACACAGAGTGCAGGCCACAAGCTATGAGTTCACTTCCTGTTCACAATGCTTCCCTGAATCCGATTGGTGGGTGTGTTTCTCTGATGGGCTTTTTTACACAGAAACATGCAAAAGAGCTACAAATACAGGATCAGCTCAGAAGAGGATGTGAAAACACTGAGTCATAGGGGACACTCTATATGCATGAAAGACTATAAAGATGTGTTTTAATTTTGCTTTTAATGTCAACAACACGCTGTGCTTCATGAATGTCAGTATGCAGAAATGCAGATTTTTAAAAAAGTAGAGAATCGAGTGGCTCCACAATGTAAACTAAGAAAAACATCTTTGTTTTAAGCGTGCCGGCATTAGATTTTTTGAGATAATGCAATGGATTTTTAAAAGGATTGTTTGAATCTAAGTGCTTGGTCACATTAGAAAGTGGCATCAAAAAAATTCATTCTTGCATCCTTGGAAATACTACTTGCAGGTTGGGCAGTGGTTAGCATTGGTTGCAGGGGTGAATAAAACACAGTAAATATAATTTCATATCAAACTATCAATATAAATATATCATGATATGATACATTTTCTGCAAAATCTATAGAGGAATTGTTTATTGATAAACAAACAAAGGAATGTACTTCATTACATTGATGCAAAAATCCTATAAAAATATGATATTGCCTATTAAACAGTCATGATTATCAATTTGCAACATTTCCCACAATGGTCTCATAAATGTATTAAAAAAAAAAAACAGAGAGAGATGCCAAAGTACAAATAAGTGTATGAGTTAGTATAAGTTATTCATAACTTGTTTATCATGTTTATGGCTGTTGGAATGAAAGCAATTTCAAATATATTATCCCTGGATAGAGTTATAGCAGCGACCTGCTGCTTGGAATGAGTTGTGGAGGAGGTGTGAAGGGTCCTGTGTGTTACAGGTCGTTTTAGATCAATGGACTGGGTACAGAGCTTTGATAGTGGGGACGGAGTGTCGCCTGTTATTTTACTTGCATAGTTGATGATCCGAGAAAGTTTTGATTGTTTGCATGTTACTAGTCATTCTAGCAGAGGAACTGACTTTACAATTGGTCAGTGGTGCAAATTAGCATATTAAAGTCCACCAAAGTTTAACTTTTTATGCAAATGCATCACACATTTAATTCACCTACACCAGCGAATCCGCTAATTGCAGCACTGAAATTTCATCCTGAAATTATAGATTAGATAATCTATACATTTCAGATTAATGCTGGATGGAGCCCTGAGAGATAAGAAAAACACAGTCTTAAAGGGGAAACGTGATTTTCTGTTATTTATATACTGTTATGATGTCATATATCTATACTAAACATTAAGTTAACATGTGTAGAAATGCTCCCTGCGAGTCAAAAGCCCAGGCTTCAAAAACTTCAATTGTAACATTTTGTTCCATCTTGCCGACAAGGTTGCTAAGGTTGTTGCTAAGGCTTTTTCAATGGGTTGTTGTCCATTCTCATATTTCAGATCGGATTTCGGCTCAAACATGTACAGGTGTTTTTGAGAAGTTGACATTTCGAGGAAAGAACAAGAAAAAGAAGTGAAATCCTACTAACAGTTTGTTTCATGATTTGTTGACATAGCCTCCCGAGCGGCCAGAAGTCTGCTGTGATGCACCTTCCAATCAGAGCAGAGTATAAAAAAAAGGGCTTTTTAAAAACTGTAAATCATGCAAAAGATACTCCAGTAGAACCCCAGATTATAAACATAGACCTGGACATGTGACCCCTTTAAGTCATAAAGAGCCTTTTAACTTATCTGAAGCATTTGGAGATACATGGTTTTAACTGGACAGCGACCATTTGCAAATAAACTCACAACAGCAAACAAATCTGAGCATGAACACACACACACACACACACAGGGCCGATCAATTTAGACAGCAGGGTGCTAAAGCCCTTCTCTACAAAACAACGAGGTTTGTGGTTTTATCCGCTCAGCAAGCGGTCACACGAGGGGTTCAAATATCCCGTCAGCAGGGGATCCATCATGGTGTCCACTGATCACTTTAAGCATCTACGCAGCCAAAAACCACAGCTACTGGCACAATATGGAGTCCACTATAATTTACATGCCCAGCGGTTTTAATTTGGTCTCATTCTGTGTTGCATTAGAATCGAATACAAGTACTGTTTCATACCACTGCAGCACATTCATGAAGGGCTGAAAACGTACACGGGAGTAACACAAAAGAGGGAGTAACATCCTTTTTCTTGCCACCGGTTTTTAAAATGTTCTCTCTCTCCGTCTGACTCACATTTCTGAAAATGGGTGTGAAGTGAAATGTATCTAACCAACATTCCTTCCTTAATAATTTCACTTCAACCACTATGAAAAAAGTATTAACTCTCAAGACCAAAGCTAGACATTAAAATCAACATCAAGGGAACAAGTGTGTACTTGTTTCACAGAAATAGCCCAGAAATGGGGAGTTGAGGGCCTCTTAAGTAGCCTTGATAGCTACCTTGAGATTTGCCTGCCCGCAGTATTAACACTCCAGATTAGCAGGCAGTGCCCGGTTGCTAGCTGTAATCAGAACGCTGATCTAGTATAATCGCTTTTCGATATTAAGCAAGCACGCCGGTTTCAGGCACGGCTCAGAGAAGACATCTTAAGCAGCAGGAGGTCAAGGCACAGATTTCCAAATTCAAACGTTCAAAAAGGACTTCCTGTTAGCACTGGCAAAAGGAAATTGTATTTTTTTTTTAAAAAAGGACAGATGTCATTAAACAACTTATTCGGTGCTTGTGTGTCTGTGCCTACTCGCTTTGATGTCAGCGGATGTCGGTGCCCAAGCTCCATTCCAAGTCGTATTTAAGGATGAAGTAAAGCCTGTCTCCTTCAGCGTGCCTCCTGGGCCGCCTCTGTTTCAATATTTTATGAGCAACAGCCAAATCACCGTGTCGGAATAATTAAACATCAGTTAGGGTACAAAACTACAGAGAATATATTATGGAGGCAGCTCATCAGTGAAGAGGGAGTAGCGGAGGAGAGAGGCTCCTCAGAGATCAGAGACGGCTCATTCAGACACTCAGAGGAATCTAATTTTGCCATGACACTGTATACAGCCTAATGATTTATCATTTGAAATAGCAGACGAATTACTGGTTGTAACGTGGAGGAGTGCACTGATAATGTGCAGTGTGTGGATTAGGTCCGGAAAAAGAATGGCAAGAAGGTATTGAAATATTTTGGGGTTGTGTTTTTCAAAAAAAAACAACAAAAATACCCCTCAGTTATTGTAAAAAAGTTCAAATATGTGGCTTAGCTTCATCTAAAGAGACCGTATCATTCATGCAACAGTCAAGTTGATGTAAAATAAGCCGGTTGTTTATTTCTCCGCTTGACTCAACGTGACACTATTTCAGATAACACTCCTTTATCAATCAAGGCTTAAATCCATGATCAGCATATCATTAATGAACTTTTCTTACCATAAAAAGCAGGTGGTTCATCAAGGAATGTCAGAAACAAGGTTGGTGTCTTCAGTGGATCCAATTTAAGATTTTATGTTTCAATTACAGATCTAAAACATTTTTAGAGGTTCAATCGCATTTGATCAAATTTAATTCAAATACTACATATGGATTATTTTAAAACGTGTCTCAAATCTATTCAGGTTTCACTTTAAACTATTTGAAGTGACACAAGTTTACTCGATATTTAAGAACTAAAACATAAGTAGGTCTGCGACTATACTGATTATTTTCAATGTTGATTCATCCACTGATTATTTTCTTGATTGACACTTGGTCTGCAGTAAGAAGAGAAATACCCATCTCAGTTTTTTAAAGCCCAAGTTCATGTCGTGTAATCGCTTGTTTTGTCCGACCAACAGTCCAAAACCTAAAAGATACTGAGTTTACTATCACATGAGACTAAGAAAAGCAGCAAATCTTGACATTTGAGAGGCTGGGCCCAATGTTTTGCTTGAAAAATTTGCTAATCTAATTTTTTTTTTGCCAAATGACAATTAGATTTATTGATTAATTGTTTCAGCTATAAACTCACGCTTTGCCAGATACATTACATATGTTCTAATGAGGTAAAAGATCATCATATGTTTTGTGTTGCTGTTCATTCAACTCACACAACTTGTTGCTGTTTTCAAAATCCAATCAGTCATTACTTTGACCTTCTGCTAGGGTTACAGCTTCTTAAACATTCATATTTTCTAGTTTTTTTTAGTCTTCTATAACAGTAAACTGGATATCTTTGGGTTGTGGATTTTTGGGCAGGACAACACAAGACATCTTAGTTTGCAGCTTGGACTTTGGGAACCGGTGATCGACATTTTTCAACATTTTCTAGATCAAACAACTAATAAATTAAAATCGTAACCTACACTACACTTTGCCTCTGCACTGTGCTCTTATCCCCATCTTACAGCGAGCACAGCTCTGATCATGAGTAGAGAGCTTAGGAGACTTTATGCTGAGGTGACTGATGGGCCCAGTTTGCTTTACGCGTCTATTTTCAGAGTGAGAGCTCCACTTGTGAACATCACATGTCACAGCTGAAACAAAATATATACTGTCCACTTCGGCTTCGAGCTTTGTGCATACGACACAGATTTTACAATACGTAATTAAACATTATAGTGTCGATACATGGTGACGATGTTTGTGACCTGCATGTCATTTTCAGGAATGGTGTCTTAGTATGTTTGCATACACACCTCATCACTTGCATATTCATATAAGAGCAACCGAATGCGAGTTTGTTTGCATGTCCAGCGGGCGTGTACGCATGAAGGCAGACTGTACTTTCTCTAGCAGCCCATTTCTAACACAAGCTGACAGCCGGAGTAGATGCTGAGAGCAACAGCAGGAGAAAACCGCTCAGGACATCTCCACACATCAAACATTTAAAAAGGCCAACACAGCCAGACAGGGATACCACCCAACTACCTTAACAAAGTGTCCATCTGGCACAAAGTGAGACAAACACTAGCCAAAAGATGTTTTCCATTTTTGAGTGTGCGTGCGCTGAACATGAGAGTGCATTAGAGCATGAGAGCAAAAGCAGCGACAGCGAAAGAAAGAGCCTGTAAATGGTACAGTTCTGATGTCATCATGGTTCTGAGGATGTCATAGATTTTTAATGTGGCCTAGTCTGTCTATCTGTCTGTCTGTATTGTACTGATATGATTAGCTGCTCAACAGAAAATGTGTCTCCAACAATTTTGATAATCAACTGTTTATTTATCAAGACAGATTGCTGATCTCAGCTTCTAAAATGAGAAGATTTGCTGTTTTTATGTCATTGTAAGTTTTGGACTGTCGCTCAGTTAGTTGAGTGGTTAAAGTCATTTATTAAGGAAAAAATGCCAAATATCCACTGGTTCAAGCTACTCAAATGGAGCAGACATTGGAAAACTTCTCCTTGGGCTCTAGGGAAAATGTGATGTGCATGGGTAACAGTTCCTGACATTTTATAGACTAAGCAGCTACTCAATTAATGCGAAAGATGATCAATAATGGGAATAATCATGAGGTGCATCCTTTTTACTGTGTGAAAGATGAAATAAAAGTATAACTAACGCTCATTGTAGGGCCGGAACTAGCGCCATAACAGTCAGTCCATTAGGTGATTCATCAATTGACAAAAGCAAACAGTTTTGATAATCAATTAGCTGTCTGAGGCATTTTTAAGTGAAAATAAACATTCAGTTGGAACCATTGAATGTTTTTCAAATAGGCACATTTTCTAGTTTCCATTGGCTCTGTTGGATAGTAAACTAAATACCTTTGGATTTTGGATTGTTGCCAGACAAAACAAGCCATTTGAAGCCATTGCATTGGGCTTGTGATGGCGATATTTCACCATTTGCTGACTTTTGATGGCCCAGTCGATAAACTGAGAAAATAAATCATCAGGTTAATCAACAATCAAAATAATAGTTAGTTGCAGCCCTAGCTGTAATGATTAGTAGATCAACAGAGTCATTCATCAAGCAAGTTGGTCGTTCAAACCTCTCAAATAGTGAGAACTTGCTGAATATATAATTGTAAATTAGGTTTTGGTCTGTTGGTCAATTACAGTTAACCGCCAGAGAGTTGATCAACAACACTTTTACCAATCAATTAACCATTTGCTGGTTCCAGCTTCTCATTTGAGAGGATTTGCTACTTTTCTGTTTTATATGTGCTGTGAATTTATCTTTTTTTGGACTGTTGGTCAGATATAACAAGCAATTTGAAGACACCATCTTGGGCTCTGGATTTATTTTTCAGTATTTTCTGACATTTGCAAGACTAAATGATTAATTGATCAATCAATAATGAAAATAAGTAATGTAAAAAAAAAAATCAAAAAAGCCACCCAAACAACATATTTTGAATAACGGATTAGGAGAGGATGAGTAAACTTAAAAGCATCAGACATGCTGTAGATATTGGAAGGTGTGGACACGTTTTCCATTCAAAACTTCAGAAGACGACACTGCTCCTCCCCTGCAGACTTCAGTTTGCAAAACCCAGCTTCGGCTCCGCAGAGCTTTACTCATTGGTACTCGGGACTTTTTAAAAGTAAACGCAAAATAAATCCCTGCAGCTTTCAACCGTTTTCAAACTGAGTCCGAGTGTCCCAGCAGGCGAAGAAAGTAGCAGAGAAACGTTGTAGCGCTCGTAGGAAAAGCCATGTGTAACAGTGTGCAGCGGTGTAATGGCAACATCCCGGAGAGGATGTTGAAGCGGCTCTGCTAATCACAAACCGTGAAGCAGAATTTTACAGGCGCCAGCAGCGGAAACGACGCTTTTTCGCCGGTTTAAATGCAGGTTATCAAGGCGTTTGGTGACCCTCGGAGGCGGTAAAGTGAGCTGGCTAAAACTGCTCCAAGAAGAACAGGAGTCGGACATGCCTCTCCTCCTCTACCGCTTTTTCCTCCTCTGAGAAAAATCCCCTTCTCCCCCCCCCCCCCCCCCCCCCCTCGTTTAGTTACAAGCGTTTCACTCCCCCCCCAAACAAACTGGCAACATGTTTAAATTTCTGCACTCACCTCACTCCAGGTCGAGATGTTCACATGGGGGCGAGAGAAAAGCGCGGAGCCGACAGTGATATCCTGGAGGTTTAAACTTGTCCTGTTAGTAAAGACACGGCAGAGCTGGTAAGAAAAGCCTTAGTGTGTGTGACTCTGTGAGTGTGTGTATGAGTGTGTGTGTGTGTGTCTGCCTGCAGAGTCCCTCTCTCTCTTCTCTCCAACACTAAGTCACTCCTTGAGGGCGGGGCTGGCAGGGAGGAGGAGACTGAAGCGCGGATGCAGGCACAGTGAATGGCAGGGGTGTACAATGTGGGGCCCTCGGGAACCCCACCACCACCTCAGCAACAAATAAGTTTATTTTTATTAGATGGGATTTAAAGGTGCAGTGTGTATAATTTAGTGCATTTAGCGCAACAGACTTGGCAGAAATGGAATATAATATTCATGGGTATGTTTTAATTAGTGTATAATCATCTGAAAGTAAGTAGTTAGTTAGTTGTGTTTTCATTACTTTAGAGTGAGCCCTTTATATCTACACAGGGGGCGGGTCCTCTTCCATGGAGCCCACCATGTTGCACCGCCATGTTTCCCAGAACGGACAAAGCAAACGCTGGCTCTAGAGAGGGCCTTTTGCGTTTTTCGTGAGTTTTGCAGCCACTATAGGTTCTCCTACACACTTGGAAGGGGAGGAGGTATTTAGTTGGTTGCAATCTGCAACCTCACCACTAGATGCCACTTAATCTTACATACTGGTCCTTTAAAGACCCTTCCCTCCCTGACATGTTTTAAAATATATAAAAAATAATTTGCTTTGAGCAATAATTTGCATCTGATATGTTTTTTGCGCAAGAAAAAATTCAATTTAAGTGGACATATCATGCATATTACTAGGCCTACATTTATATTCTGGGGCTCTACTGGAATATCTTTACATTATTTACAGCTCAAAAAACTCCTTATTTAAATCACACTGACCAGAGACGTCTGACTTTCATTTCTGCCTTTCATATTTCCTTACAACATAAAGAATATATGCTTTCATAGCCCAGCGATGTGATTAAGTCTGTCTCCAGCTCAAAGCACTTCATACGTCTTTAACTACGTAAACAAATAGCCAGGCCAGTGCGGTTTGCATCATCGTGTTTAAAGAAGAGTAGCAGGAGATGGAATCAAATGTAGGACGCAGGAACAGGAGGAACTGAAGAATAACTTCTTTATTTTAGCTTGAATGCAGGCAAAAAAACTGAACTGATCAATGCAGAACAAACAGAGCAGACTGAACAATATAGAACAAAACAAAGGCTTCAACAAGAATGAACTGAAAACCAGAACTTAAATACAGCCTGAACTAATAAGGAGATGAAGTGCAGGTGGGGAGATGGGCGGAGAAACTCTGA
This sequence comes from Thunnus thynnus, assembly GCF_963924715.1. Lineage (NCBI taxonomy): Eukaryota > Metazoa > Chordata > Actinopteri > Scombriformes > Scombridae > Thunnus > Thunnus thynnus. Next base: position 14,369,336 of record NC_089520.1, on the reverse strand, counting down.
AAAGTGAGGGGAATGAGGAGATGAAACAGGAGAACGGTAAACAAGCTGATTGGCTGGGGAAAACACTAGGAAACGGGCAGGGCTAATGAGGATGATGCAGGGCAGGCGAGGAGGGAAGAGTGGAGGGAAAAGCAGGCTGGGAACACAGGAGGAAAAACAAAGGGCAAGCTGAAAACCAAAAATCCAGCAAACACATGAATAAAACTTAAATATGCAAGTCACACTGAGCAGAAACACACTGAGGGCATCTGGTGGACTGATAGAGCCAGACGGGGACAGAACCATGACATCTTGAGCCAAGAAGGGCTCCTTAGCAACCTAGCAAGAAAATTGTTGATCCATGTTAATAAAGTTTAATATGACATACGCTGTGGCCTATATGTGCATTCATAAAATACAAAATAATGAATGAAAATGTCTGCAGTCAGCAAATGGCACACAGTAACATAATGTGCACATGTGTGCAGTCTGACATAGTCACGTAGATGTATCGAACAGAGCAATGTTTGCATGTTAGAACTTTTGATGCATGCGCACATGTTGACCTGATTAGCTAGCAAGTGGTGTCAAATTAGGCTAGCGGTTCAAGGCAGTGTCACAAAAGTAGATCTTCAATTTCTTTTTAAAACCTCCCACAGAAATGACAGCTGACAGTAAAAGTACAGTTCTGAAAAGTGTCCAAATGTGTGAGTTCCCATGCACCAGCTGAGCTAAATGCAGGTACCTATTTTTCTATTTTCACCTATTTGCGTTTGGCCTCCTGTTCTCTTTCAGACTATATGAAATAGCCAACCTTTATTCAGAAGTGGTCTCTTATTCAATTAAGCTACAAATATTTGTACCTTCAAGGGCCTGAGGGTCTGATTTGCCTAATGACTTCTGATTTTACACTTTTTTATCAAATAGAGAACGAACACCAACACTGGCAGAAGCATGATTACGACACTAAATAATGAGCAAAAAATAAAGAGTAAAAGAAAGAAGTAATACATGTCATTTTCCCTGCACATTACAGTTCACACTCTTCATCTGGTCCCAATAGCACATTTTGCTCTTGCAATGGCTGAGCTGATAGTGAGTCTGCTTCGATCTCCTCGGGTTTTGGACATAAAACCCACAGCAAAAGAACGAGGAAATACCCAGATGTGAATAAATTGATTACTGTATAATTCAGACCCAGCGGCACTTATGATAAGCTTGGTGTATAATCCAACCACTCATTCTGATTAAAAAATACTTGTCCACAAACTTTACATTTAATTTATTTTTACTCATTTTAATGCTCATGAGATGTCAAAAAATACACTGAAGCTGAAAATAAAATTAGCACATTGTCTGTGTCGCTTCCTCCGGTGAGACAGTAGTTCTTGGAGGAACGTGTAACGCACATGAAAATTTAATGCAGTCTGAGAATTCTCTCCCACTCTTTGGGATTTCCTCCTTTCTTTTCGTATCTTTTGTCTCTGCCAACTTGAGTGTCTCCTTTCTTCCCCATTTTCTTTCCTTTCTTGTCTTCACTCCATTATCTCCTGTCTCACAGTGGTTATATATCTGGAGCCACCACCCACCTGCAGCATTAAGTGAATAAAATATCATTTTCTTGATCTGCCTCTTGTTTCAAGATAGTTGCGCTCTTTTCTAGAAAATTCCTGAAATGCAGGGAGCTGCACAGGCAAAAAGTGGGATCATTTTATCCCTTCAGGAGCCTTCATTAAGTTATGCAGAGTAGGGAAAGTAGATCTGATCTCTTTGGGGCTTTTTAGGCTGATTTCCAAAGCACCAGAGTAAAATTATTATTAATAATTAAAGGATAGGTTAGGCATATTAGGCATGTACAATAGGCATTTTTTAGGTTTGTCCTTTGTTTTTCTTGCTGTAACCATTCCTCCTTTTCATAATGGTCATTAAGAGATCCCTTCATGATGTACTTTCAATGTTAGTGAAGGGGGACAAATTCCACACCCCTACCTCCATACAAAAATATATTTAAAAGTTTATTTGAAGATAATATGAGGCTTCAGACATCCAAATTAGTCAAATCAAGTAGATATCCTTCAGTTACTGATTTTTAGTGCCAAATTCTCTCTTTTTATTACTGTACTCCCACTGCAGCTGAACAGGAAAACGCTGCCCGTCGAGACACAAAGAGGGAATTTTTAACTAAAAGGACTGTAACTGTAGAAGATATCCACTGTATCCACTAAGCCTCATATTATCTTCACATAAACTTTTAAATGCTTTTTTGCTGTAAATGAGGACTGTGGATTTTGCCACCCATCACTTTCACTGTAAGCACATTTGTACGGGATCTTCTAATGGTCAGTATGAGCAGGCTTCCATGTAGGCACTATACGGATTCCACAGTGATGGTGATGATATTTCCCAGCATTGTGTTTCATTACAAGGTCTTGAAGCATTATTGTATGCTTCATGACACTTTGATTCAGAGTAAAGTGATCTAAATATGAAAACATCAACGGACACAAATCTACAATACTTATAAATGTGCCTCATGGGAAACATAATGATCATTTTACTGCATCTGTGGCTCAAGAGGTACAGTATGTACTGAAATAAAATGATATCCAAACCTATAGGTATGCACATGCTGATAAAATGTGTGAATAAAACTATGATGTCCTAACATGCACCGTGATCTGCGAATCTGGGTCAGCAGTAATGGTTGATGGAGTAAAGTACTTGTTCATAACCCCCCCCTCCCTCCTCCTAACCCCAATCTTCCTGGTCCCATGGCAGCTGGAATGGTGGGCAGGCTTAAGATTTTACTCTTTACATATTTCATAGACTTGCGGCTGCACTTGCCCCACTTCTCCCAAGGAGCAGAAAGGGGTGGTTGTTTCATTGGGAGCGGCATGACTAAACAAAGCCCACAAGTAACAGTTAAGAATGAAGATTAGTGTAGGTCTTTGCTGTGTCTCTCAAGTTGGCACTCAGGTTTATTCTGTAGCCATTTAACATTGTCCAGGAGAAGCTGGAGACACTGACTGTGATATGCTTAAAAATGATGAATCTGACTGATAGTATGAGAAGATTTGGAAATGAGTTTTTAAGTTAGAAGCTTTCCATCATCAGTTTTTATAGCTTGAATACAAAGGCAGACAAAGACACACTGTTAGTGACAAATGAGACAAAAGTACAGACAGAAAACGTCCAGTGCTGCTGCAGCCGTCTTCCTGAAGGAGCGTTTTGGGAAAAACAATCTTTCTTTGTGTGATGCTATTAAAAACCGTATTATAAATCTGCTCCACGATACACAGCATGTCTTTCTGCCCTGCATTGATCCGCCCTCTCCTTTATGAATCTACTGACTCTTTGTCTCTCTCTTCTCCCTGTGGTGAAGACTGGATCGGTGCCAAGTAGCTGCCGTGAGAGATGAGTCCATGTTGTCAAATCCCCCATTAAGATGTTAGCACGTCAACGAGGATGGAATGTTCTCTTTGTTATCAACCACTTTAAACTTTTTTTGCAATCAATTGCAAATCAATCAGACTGTTATTTATTACAATGTTATTGAAGTATTCGTACATTGGCCTTTTTTTTTTTGTAGAGCAGAGCAGCTTATGGTATTGACCTGCCTCCTGTGGTTAACAGCACGGAGTGAATAGATGGGGTTGTCAATACCATAATGGACTTTATGCTGAGGATCCTTGAGTATTGAAGTGGATTTAATTTTTCAGTGGTTTCTATGGTTTCTCTACATCAAGACCATACAACATGCTTTCTATGTAGGGATGTGCAGAGAGCCCAGTATTTGTATTTGTATCTACATTTGTTGAGGCAGCAAAATTATTTGTATTTGTATTTTAATAAAAGTGGAAAGAGGCTTAAAAATCCTGTTTTTGTTTTTGTTTTTATTACACTTTTAATTTTAGAAAATTAAAGTGTTACAATAAGTGTTCATGAATAAACTACCTTATGAAGGAGGTCTCCACACGGGGTCTCGGACTGGAGTCCCCCAGATCATAGACGACTGCACTGACTACTGAACTAAAACTTTACTCATCACCTCATTACAGACAGACACAGAGACAGCACAGCATGTAAAGTGTAGGGAAGAACTTCAAAGGCGATTATTGCTTTGTACTTTTCATTTATTGCCTAACAACCCAACTTTCTGGAAAGGAGAAGGGGGACAACAGGGTACGGAGAGTCCCTTGGGACCACTTCATGTGTGTCAGTAGCTCAGCTTTATCTCTGGTGAACACTCCCAACTCCAGGAGCGATGTCCAAATTAGGAAATGTGCGTCATGTAGCAGGTGGATGTGACTCTCCTCGTTGAGACCTGCTGATAGACGTAACAGCAGAGCAGAGGAGAGAGACTGAGATCATGATGTAACCGATCTGAGCGCTGGTATTCAACATGGTTTTTTTTCTTCTCGAAAACAAATAATTCTTATATTTAAGATATTTGTATGAACAAATATTCATAAAAAAACACTATTTATGCTATTTATGCCAAATAACATATTTGTATTTGGGGACACTTCTATTTCTGTGTGAAATGGATATAAACCCAGACCATATGTGTATGAATGCTCATTTTTACAGTAAACTTTTTAAGTAAACTTAAAGCAGATCCAGGTCTTGGTTTGACATCAAGTCTGGATGCCCAGCAAAAAAGTGATATTGTCTGGCCTTTGTACATTTTCCTACAGAGTTCTACCTGTCTGTCTCAGTCTGCTAATAACTATTTTTGTGGAAAAAGCACATACAGGCACAAATTATTTCTCCAAGCAGAGTAATCTTCAAACTAGCTAGATCTCATTTTACAGCAGCAACAAAAAAGTCTCCTTCCTTTGACCCCTGCTGATACTGTGCTAATGTGTTTTTCTGAACGATAACAATTCTTTTATGGCTTGTATATCAGAGGTGAAATCTTTCAAAACAGGCAGAATCAGTCCATGATCCTGAAGTAATAATTTCTAATTTCACTAAAGAAAATAAAGGGTGCCTGGACTGTTTTAAGACATATAAACATACTCTGCTTTGAATTTCTGATATGATTTATCCACAAAAAAGTTCAATTACCAAGTTGAAACCTACCTGATATTTTACATTTCAAACTGGTGGATGCAAGATATCTCCCGCCTCACTGAAAAATTCATTTTCAGTGTATGTGCACTGGAGGCTTCAAGTTTACACATCACACTTTTGAAAGCTGCATGCTGGAAAACGACTGGCATCCAAATAATGTCGCAAAATCTACATCAAAATGCTGACCCAATGCACACAGAAACATTCTCCCTTCAGCAGATGAATAAGAAAACAACCTTCTAGTGCCAAACTCTGCACACACATCATTCTGTACAGTGAAGGCCAAACATCCAGCTGAAGTAACAATAAGTAAAACACATTTCTGAGCGAAGAGGGACTATAAAGCGTGCTTTGACCCTCAAACCAATGTACTTAGAGGAGAACATATGCGTCATAGAGATGCAAATCTGACAGTTGCAAATGACACATGTTGTCTCTTACTTCATTCATCTGGAAAATAAGACCACTTTACTGGCATGGAAAATTTAAAGAGTGTCTGCTGTTGAATTGCCATGTTAGGGGTCCAGAAGGGGGTGTATCTCCTGGGGGCAGATAGCAGACGGATTCACAGATTGGAATGAAGTATGAAAGCAACAACCCAAGTATGGAGGGATATGAATGAAAGAGGACATGATTGTATATGACTGATCTCTCATCTCTGGTTATTTTTACAGACTCCTGCAATGCCCAGTGGTAGAAAATATGTTTGTTATTACTTCTCAAGTTCAGACACACTGGTAGTCAAAATAGCTTTGCAGTATTTAAAGAATTTCTATATGTTTGGGGGTGAAAATACATCTCCACATTCACTTTATCCAGGACAGCTCAAGTTCTCTTAGCTCTTTTTCTACTACTACGCTCAGAAAGAAAAATTACATCAGCCAGAACCCCTTATGACATTTTTACAGTCTCAAAAATCCAAATGTGGCAGATTTTTTTGTGTCCAAAAGTTCTACTGTGCAAGCAATTCTTCTGAACACTGAAAAGATGGTGTCATCATTATGGCCCAAGTAAAGAAAATTCACAAATAAGTGTGTTTCTTGAGTGCACTTACTCCGAGGTTATTTGCATATTGCTGATGTCTCAGTTAGAGGGAGGAATCACAAATTTAGCAGCTTGAACAAAGGCATGTCAGTTCAAAATAGGAAGGCTGACTGGTTTTCGTCAGTTTAACTTTTTTCTTGTATTCTGTTTTAAACACTCAACACTCAATTTGATTTGTTGTCATCCACAGATTTATAATTATAGTTCTCTGTAAATCCACAGTTTAAGGTTTTTCTGAAAGGAAAAAGGACCAAGCCGCAGGCAGGATATTCAGTCTGCATCAGTCGAATTCTGCCACTCAAAAGCAGCATTGAGCTCCTCTTCATCCTGTCATAGCAGCCAATGATTACCACACACACGTCATGCTGAGAGGAACAATAATGCGGCTCTGAAGTAAGACCTGAAGGCCTGAGCATTCCTTTGGTGGATTTGACAGTAAACCAGATTATACTATGACTCTTCTTTGGCATCATAGTGTCATTCTCTTTCATCTGCATTGGAAAAAATAAAAATTTCTCCTCTAGCCTTTCCCTCTTCTTGGCACTGTGTCGATGTCAGTTGCACAGTGTGCCAGTGACTATAAATGCCTGAAACGTAAATCTATGTATAGATCTTTGCCAAGAACTTTTTACAATTCTCTCAGTCACTGTAAAAAAGTTTCTGTTACTATTTCAGTTTTAGCAAAAATGACACAGCAGCTTTCCAAATCTTAAAAACACCCACCTATAATAACAGCAGAGGGGTAATTCGCTCTCTGCTGGAGGCACGCTGCGGTCTGACTCTGCAGCAAAGCCTCTGCGGGGGGTTCCACTAAGGCTGAGGGTGGAGTGCAGACCGACAGTGCAGTTTTAGTCAAGCTTTGAAACCTTTGTTCATTCAGATAGACCACTGAAATATGAATGAAGGATACTTGTGACCACAGCTCATCGGACCATGTACTATGGTCAAAAAGTAAGGATGAGTGAGATGAAAGAAAGGGTCCCTGTATGTTCCCCACTCTTACCAACCAACTCTGTAAGATCCTTCAAGCAAAACAGCTCACTCTCAGCCTTGAAAAGGCTACATCTGGTGCAACGTTCATTACCTCCAGAGCTATAATGGCATGTGTTTATGATCAAGTGCCTTGTATAAGATCCAAAATCTACCATTTTACATTTAGTCTTTTTAACCTCTGCATGAGATTCAGGAGTGTGAAAAGCTGCTCTTGGTGCAAGAAATGAGCAAATACCATGTCAAAATCAGCTTGGACATTTAATTCTCTGAGGAATAGTTTAAGAGAAACCACTTTTTAAAATAGATGTACTGAAAATTACTACATCTATTTAGATTAAATTGTGAGGGTTCATGCAGAAGCATATAATTGCAAAAATATTCAGGGAATGGCCTCCCTTATTAGTAAATTCTAACAGCAAAAGGAATTCCCCCTCATTTCCCCTCTAATGACCCGCTGCGGTTTTGCATACAGAAAGGTGAGAGCTCTCTCTAGTGGCTAAATTATGAAATTACATATATAAATATTTGGAACAATGATAATCAAGCTGCAAATAGCCGAACAGCACAAATATTTATGTCGCTAATACTTCTTTTGCCATGACGTCCACTTACCATCACTGTGTGTCTGTATGTCTTGAGGGACAATTTTGATCGTCTAAACGAGCACAAATTGTTGTTTATGTGCTGACCCATCTGTAGTATCCACATTATGACACTAAGGGGCACTGGTGTGGTGTTATATGCAGTATTTACAGGCCCCTTACACCTTAACGATAAGTGGCACTGCCCCTGAGGCTAGTAATGCCCTCTCATACAGTTTCTACTTACATCAGCAACAACTGAGCAACAGCTATTATAGGCTGCTGAATAAGAGAGAAGGCGTGCTCTGGGAATTATGTGGCACTGCAGCAGTGCTTTTCACTGCACTGTGCTAACTCCATACACATACAGTACTGACTGAATGCTGAACATAAACTGAGCACACAAAACATCAAGGGCAACTTATTCATTACATTACTTTAAGTGCACTCATGAAGTGAATCCAGGTAAAAGACATTATCACTCATTGATCACCCTTATTAAATCCACTGTGTATCAATCCCTAAAGACAGACATGTAGATAGAAGCAGACATGTTGTAAACTGTATATGTGCTCCTGTTTTTCTTGTGTTACCAGCATTGCCTTAAAAATAAAACCCACCTTATTAATACACAAATTGTGATAGACAGCTAAAATTTAAAATGATGTCTTCATCTCGTGCATTTGTTATTTTTACCTGCAATGACCAAGGTGAACATTGCTAATTTGAATGGTAGGATTTGCATACAGATTAAATGGACTAAGACATGCAAAACCACTGGTATGAGGCAAAACCACTGGTATGGTTCTTTGTATTTGGTTACATTATATTCCTTACTTAGTATATTAGTGACACATTCACCAAACAGATTTATCTATGGGAAAGTCCAATCCAAAGAGTATATGGAAATTAAATCCCATTTTGCAAACTGTCTGCAGGTTTCATGACTATTTTATCTTTTCATATGATTGAAGATATATTTGGCAAGAAATAATATACAGTATGTTCTGAGAAATAATTTATCATTCTGATCACAGTTTAAAATTTAAAACAATATTTGTTTCAAATCATGTGTCATTTACCTCCCACGTCAAACGTCATCACAACTCGTGCTGCTGAGCTCACGTCCCACCACTGATATTTTGTTGCACAGTTCAAATCAGGGTTAATCCCAAAGCAGGATATTACCATGAATGAAAGGAGAGGTGGTTAAATATAGCAAGAGATTTCAGCTTTGCTTGAATAGTATCCATTGTCTGCGAATTTATGTAATCGCCCCACTCATGTTAAACCTCTTCTTTGTAAACTAACATAGCAAGAAAAAGTCCACAGTTTCAAGAAACTAAAAGTTGTGTTGATGAAGTAATTGCATACAAATGCTCATGTATAAAGACCACAGTGAATCAGCCATATTAGTTAACAATAATGTCTTGAATCTAGAAAAATATTCTGCCGGGTGACAATTTTACAAAAGCTGCCAATATTACTCTGAAGTCTGCAGCACATGGTATGAGATATTGCATCCAGATGTGTTAACATCATGCAGAAAAGACACATTTTCCCTTTTCCTCATTGCTATGTGCAGTATTAATGCACCTTATGTGACACGTACAGCTCGTCGTCATAATGACTGGATGGACTTGTGATAAAAATCTGCAAACTGTTGACTCAGTCCTTTCTCAGAAATAAACACAAGCTTTTATTCACAGCACTAGACCACATAAGGAGAGCAGGTTCCACGTGCTGTTGTGGCATGAGACAGTGAGCAAGACAGCAGATGTCTGGCCCTTTTCCCAGGTCTAGTAAAGCAGCTGAAGACCTTAAGGAACTTAGCAAACCAGCTTAATGCACACATGTCAGAATGTAAGCCAATGTAAAACCTGGGCATCAACATTTTTTTTCTTCTGATCAGTGCAAATAAGCCTTTCTTTCTGTCCAAGTACAACCAGATCACAATAACAAGAGTTTGTGCGTGTGAAATGGCTCAGTGGAGGAAATGTGGCCGTGTTAAAGGAAGCTAAGCAGATCATTAGGACAGATAGGGTTCCTCGCTGCAGGTAGTTTCAATCAATCACTGTCAGGCTTGTTATGAGGTCGAGCATGCATGCGCACAGACACTCCCAGGTGTATGTGCAAATATGCATGTAGGCGCCATTCAAACGTGCAAACTCATATAAAAATACACAAACAATGCACACTCTCTGAGTTCTGACATGTAAATGAGCTCACACACACTCCCACACACACACACACACACACACACATAGCTTTATAATATCGTAGTACTTGTGCAGCTTTCATAGTCATACACAGATAATGAATGTGCCATGCCTTCTTTAAACATAGCAGAATAAGAAACTAACAAAATTGTGTATATTTGCACTTTCCCTAAGGTATTGTTGCAGTCCAGAGAAAAAACATATATGGTTTTAATTTTTTAAATAGACAAATTTATGGGTTGATAAAAATCTTCTGCTTCTGGTCACTGGTCACATGTTCACAACAGATTTGAATTTGTCATTCTTTTAGACAAATTACAAATGTTTTAGCACATCTATGCAAATGAATAAGTAGTAATAAGTAGTAAATAAGGAGTAGTAATTTTTTACCATTTGCATAATTACCAAATGCATATGTCTTGCTGATCAAAACTGATTATGTTGCTTCTCAGTTGAATAGTTGCGCTCTCCAAAACATGCAGGAATTCTTTCAATATGTAAGTCATCACACGCACAATAGTCCATTCCATTGTCATATACCTAATATTCCATAATTAGCATTGATATGGACGTTTAGTAACATCTGCTGAATTGGTAAATTGCCTATCAGGTGAAACTTGAACATCACTAATGAAGGGGACTTTCTCAAATCTTACATCAACCAACCATCAACGAGTATGCGTGGTGGTGTAGTGAGGGGAAGAGTACAGAGACATAAAGCTGTCACAATTATGTACCATGTATTTAGCCGTGGCCTTACAATGGCAGAGGCTGGATGCCGCATGCAGCCTTATGTAAACCTGTCTACAGTGTCTTCAATTATCCAAACACTCAGCAGGGAAAACAGGTATGTACTTACTCAATACTGTAATTATTCATGTCACAACAATACAGTAACTTAAAGTCAGTGCATGTCTGAAACTCATGCTGTAAGTAATACATGAGGCTCACAGTACAGCACAGTACAGTGTATTACAGTAATATGATCTATTTCTGAATTCCAATGTAGGACTAGACGACTACCTTTGTGCTGGTGGCAGAGGAGCAGTTTTTACACCTCAGCAAGAGCAATAGATCTGCAGCATGGTGACAGCAAATAATGCTATTAGACTGAGAGAGATACAGAGCACAATTTAAGAGGACAATGGCGTCTTTCAAAATACCTAATCTGTCAACATCTCTGCAATAGGGAGATTGTTGAAGAGACATCAGATGACCATGAAACAACTATACAAGCTACCATTTGAGAGAAACTGTGACAGAGTGAAGGAGCTGCGGTACCAGTATGTACAGGTAAAGTAGTAGTGTGCACTACACAGTAGTATATTGTACAGTGTTATGGGTTTTCCTTCATTATATGTAGATACTTACAGTATATATTGAAGTTGCAGAGAACAGAATATTTATTGTATACCTTGCTGTAACTGTATGATTTTACAGTAAAATTGATTTGATATTTTGTTAAGGAAGTGAAATCTTTCACACCCTTGTGTTTGTGGATGAGGCTGGTTTCAATCTGGCCAAAACATTATAGGCCACTGAGCCAAGGTGGATGTGTGAGGCCAACGCGGGGGCAATACAACAATGTGTGCTGCAATATCTGAGAATGGTGTAAGTACACATATTCCCATTATTGGCCCATACAACACCCAGTGTCTCCTGACGTTCTTGGACACCCTCTACAGAGATCTTACCCCTGAGGATAACAGAGATTTGATAAGATGTGACTTGCCAAATTTTATAATTGTGTGGGATAATGTAAACTTCCACCATGCAAATGTCATCAGGGAATGGTTTACTGTCCACCAACAGATGCTGATTTTGGTTTCCAGCGCACATTAATGTTTTTTTACTGATGCATTTTTGTACTTTACTGTATTGTGTAAGTTTTCTGTATACTTTGTTGTAGTAGTGTTGTAAGACCTTTACAGTTACTGTAAATAAAAGTAAGCTACATGGAAATGTGTGGGCCCTTTTGCTGTACAAAGTGTAATGCAACACCTTGTAGTGTTGAAATCTGTGTCTGAGTATCAAGTTTGATACACAATAGCAATAACAATCAGTTTACCAGAGAAAAATGACACCGTAGTACAGTAAGGATTCAGTCTCAATGAAAAAGTGGGACAAGACTGAACTTTGGATGTTAGGAACTCCTCCAGGGGTTCACTGCCATACTGACAAAACATCTAAACATTTTGACCACCACTGTTTACACAATATCAAAGGAACTTTTCATTTTGGGTGCATTAACTTATTTACTGAAAGAATTAATTCGTTTTGAAGCTTGAGTTAAATGTTTTGGGTGAGTTATGACCTTTTGCATGTGAACTATTGTATTGTGCTTTACCATATAAGCTTTCAAGAAATTAGCCAAAACAATTTAGAAAAATTGTAAGCTAAATAAACAATTTAACAACACATTGATTCACTTGAAAAATGCAGTATTGCAACGCTTAAAATATGCATGTTTTTCTTTGCTTATGAAAAGTTGATAATTTGGAGGTATGTGGTTTTCATTGGACATCAACAATCTGCGAATAAACAAAAACAATATTGCTGTGACATTTCTCTTCTGCTGCCACATGTGAATTGTCTCCACATTGCTCTTTTAACAATCAGAATTTCAGGTTGTGCCTTATTGTCTCCATGAATGCCTCTCAAGAGCGAATGCAATCATCTGCAGGCATATTCTCTGTCTCCATGGCAACGTGGAGCAGCTGTAAGAGGAGTGGGCCGACGGGAGGGGGAGCAAGCTGATGTCCAGGAGGCGTAGCCGCCTAGACGAGCCTCATGTGGGTCCCTGAGATGAAACAATAGCAGGAAGAGAGTGGGCTGCTTTGCTGACCCTCTGCACTCTCTATCACTGTGATTCTATGTCTTTTGATTTTTTTTTTCTGTCTCTTTCTGTTTATCTGTGTGTGTCTTTCCCCCTCACATCCCCCGCCTCTCTCTCACTCTCTCCCTCGCTTTCTCACACACATACACACCGTCACACACACACACACACACATATATCCACAGCTCTGGAATGAACCAGGCTGTCTGCAAGAAAGCTGAGAGGACAATGAAAACAAAAACAGGACGCCAGAAAGAATTTATCTGTCCAGGAGGAATGATCTTTCCACCTAAAAGCTGCAACTAGACACAATGCAGGGGATGGAGTGAATGGGTCACGCTGCGTTTACAGTTTGTAAGGAATGTGATATCTACAAATAAATCATTCCTGCTGCATTACTGTGTCTACAGTTTGAGTGATTTATTTATCAGAGTGATATGAGAGCTGTGAGAAATGAACATGATGGGTTTATTATGTGTGTAATAATAATATACACACTGACTAAAGGCACTTCAAATCTTAAACAAAGTGGAGTTGTGTGTTTTATTTATGAGATATGTACATATTCAATAAATCTACATACCAAAAAGTAGAAAAAACAGTGAAGTTATCACACTTACGTCTATCAAACAAATACATGAGGTAGATTCATTATGAGAGACTGAGTATAATTTCTAAATTTTATAATGAATAAAAGACGTGAAAGATTTAGAAATATGAATATATATTTGCATTTTCTGTTTCCTATCGTCATAGTTTTGAATGATATTCTTGGCTTGCAGCATATCATTTGCGTTTAAGCAAAATAATTTCCTCCAGTTTCCTCCAAAATATCATTATGTATGAGCAATCATAAAATTATGTTGAACTGCTGTGTCTACATAATGTAAAGCCCCCCTGAGGCAAAGATTTGTGATACTGAGCTATACAAATAAAATTGACTTGACTTAAAGGACAGGTTCACAGTTATTCAAATCTGTCTTAAAACAACAGTCAAGTGCCCATATAAACTTTGAAAGAGGTATTTTTCTTGCTGTAATCATTCGTCCTGTTCATACTGGCTGTTACAAGATCTCTGTCAAACATGCTTTCAGTGTAAGTGATGGGGGCCAAAATCCACAGTGTGTCAACGCAATCCTTTTGTGCAAAAATGTGTTTAAAAGTTTATTTGAAGCTTATATGAGGCTTCAGCAGTCTGAGTTAGTCATATTAAGTGGATATCTGCCACATTTAGTCTTTTTAGCATCAAATTCCCTCTTTGTGTTTCCTCAGACAGTGTTTGAGCTGCAGTGGAATTATTGTAACAAAAAGAGGGACTTTGGCACTAAAAAGACTGTAACATTGAAAAATATCCACTTGATTTGATTCATTTGGACGGCTGAGGCTTGTGCTTGTGGATTTTGGCCCCCATCACTTGCATTGTAAGTGTATTATGAAGAGATCTCCTAACAGTCAGTGTGAACAGGAAGAATGATTGTGTCAAGAAAAACCTATTTCATTTGGGCTCCTGACTATTGCTCTAAGACAGACTTGGAAAATTGTGAACCTGTCCTTTTACAGTAGCCTACAGGTTTAAGAACTAAGGAATCTCCCATATATATCATATTTAATAAGAAATTATATTTATTTCATTTCAGTGTGGCAAATACAATGATATTTTACTAGGTTTTTTACAAATAAGTGTCAGCACAGTTGGATGATGTCAACAGTAAACATACGACATGTCATCTGGCGGTGCTGCTGTGGAGGCCTGGCGTGCTGACGTCAGCCGCAAGGTGAGAAGGATAACGTGGACGGTCAGCGGAGGAGAGGAGCAGCTTCTCTCATCTTATCCCACCTAACCAGGCGAGGCGAGCTTCACTCCTGCCATCTGTTTGTTGTCACTGCTGCTGTGCTCACACCAAGACTCATCATCACTGCTGTTGTAGACCACATGGAAAAATCCTCTTTCCACGCTGGGTCGAGCCTTCGCACGTCGGAGGTGTCGACGGTGTTTCCCCAGGTGAGTACACTGCTTCCCCGTTAGTGGGTGTCTTTGTTTCCAGTTAGCTAGCTGTCCTCTACTATTTGTCTAAAACCCGCGAATTATCCGGTAGAAACACTGGTGTTATATTACACCACAGGTTCCGTGTATTTGAAATAGAGGCGAAATAATAAGAGTTTTGTGCAGTTATGTGTTTTGTGTGTAATTTTGCCGTTTGGCTTTGTGCTTCTCTTCTCCCGTTAGGAAGCGTTTCTGGTTGCTAGGGTATCGAGGCTTGTTGCTATGGGCGTTTTTTTTTCTGCCTGCATGTGCAGCTTTGCTCCACACAGTGATGTCTGATGTATTTGCATGCAGGGGTGGAAAGTATGTACATTGTGAGGTACTTTCACTTAAATTTTGTGCTGTTTTATACTTGTTTTCAGAGGCAAATATGTATTGCTGCGTTACATTTATTTGACAGCTGTGGTTTTCAGATCAGGTTGACAGTTTTTTAAGTCTGTCTTAAAACAATAGTCAGGTGTCCATTGAGCCAGTTTTGCTCGCTGTAAGCACCCACAACAACACCCTGCCCCCGTTCATACTGGCTATGAAGAGATCCCTTTCTGCTCTTCCAATGTAAGTGACGGGGAACTAAAACCGCAGTCGTTCCATGGAAAAATACAGTTTATGTTACGTTAATATGAGGCTTCAGCAGTCTGAGTCAGGCAAATCAAGTGGGTATCTTCCAAAGTAACAGTATTTTTAGTGCAAAATCCCTCTTTGTGCATCCACCACAGCTCATGGAAACACAATCCAGGGAAACACACACAGAGAAATTCTGTACTAAAAAAAAAATTGCAGCTTTGGGAAATACTGCTGAAACCTCATTTTGACTAGAGATAAACTCTAGAATATATTTTGGCACAGAACAAGGGCAGAACAATGTATAGTTCAAGATTAAACCAGTGGTTCTCAACCTTTTTGGCTTGTGACCCCTTGCAAAAATGAAGTTGTGGCCCCTTGTTTGTGACTTGCTATCAGCTCCACCAAAGAGTAATTTCAGTAATTTCCACTCTACATTCCTCATATGGTTTCATTTGAATAGGAGCTCAAGACCCAAAGAGGTCAATGATCCATTGTTTCATTATTTTCTCATCCTTTATGAGAGAAAAGTAAAAAAAAAAAGAGAATACGAATGTTTGTAGCAGAGCTTTGTTTTCTTCTTTCCTACCCTATTAATCATCATTAGTGGCCCACATTTTGCTGATAATACTTGTGTGTACACTTATCTTTACGTAGGATTTTGAATGCAGAACTTCTGCTTGTATTTGAGTATTTTTACACGTATAGATGTTTTGGTACTTTGACTTAAGTAAAGGATCTGAAGACTTTTAGTAGCCAGGTCAAAGTGTGTCAGCTTCTAAGTCTAAATAGTAAGAGTCAGTGCAAAGTACTACTGCCCTTGTAATCCACTTTTGCTCCATATGGCAAGAGAAAAGAGGGTATTCCAGCTTTCATTACTCGTAGCTTAATCCCCGCACAGCTCAGGTAGACAGCTGCTACGAGTGACTTTACATGACGACACTTGTTTGTTTTGGTTTGACACGAGACAGGATCTGTTTCCAAAACAAGAGAATATAGATTCGTGCATACAGTACATGTATTTATGACAGAAATAAGTTAAGGAAGTAAATGGTGAATCATTCTGTCCCTCTGATTGATGCAGTTGCTGACTTTTGGTTGACAAAAGACGGTCAGTGTTTGTGAAATGGCTCAGTGAAAGAAATATGGCAGAGGAAGTTAGTTTGACCAGATCATTAGGAGAGATACGGTTACACATTGCAGATAGTGTTTCAATCATTTATCACAGCTGTTATGATCACATGACGTGTAAGGTTTCAACAACAAGTCAAATGTCCATTTATAGCTCTTCTGTGGGGAACGCGCTCACCGCCTGCTTTATTGACTTCTTTTCACTGTAAGTAATAAAGTTAGAGGATACCTAATATTTCAAGTAAGATTGCAGCTCAACAACAAAATAATGCTACTGAATGAGTGCTGGATGATGGGGAAGGAAATTCTTTGTCATGTGTCACGTCCTCTTTTTGGGGAATATGAACTGTTGCCATCAGAACAAAGGTGGTTATTGTCTCTCTAGACTAAGCAGGCCTGTATATCTTTCATAGTAAACATAAACAAACAAGAAATGTAAAAATCTTTGCATGTGTGGAGGTCAGGGTCGACAGTTGGTGTTACTATTGTACTACTGTACTGTTACTACTGCATGCTGAGCAGTGAGCACTTGTTTGTTTAATCTCATTTTTCTTCTCACACAATTAAAGTGAATCTTTTCAGCTAATTTGGAAATAACTGATTGATTGAGTGACAAGAACCCTGCCTGGTTTTTGACAGAAACTGATGCACAGTGTTGACATGGCTTCTGTTCACTTTTAGTTGGACAAACAAAATTTTGAATTTTGCAAGATGTTTTGCTCCTCTTCTTTTACAGCCTTTGGACGCGGACGTATTTTGAATGATGCATCGATATGTTTATGAGCCCAGATGACTGAAGCTTTTTCGAACTCACTTCCCATCTGTGCTTTCAGAACAAGATGAGCTACACCACCCAGATGAATTAATGTGCCAAACTTTGCAGCCATAAATAATGATGAGCGGAAACACCCACATGACTTTGGGTGCAATGCAGGAATTCGATCACTGCAACACAGCCCTGTATCTGTGTATGTATACAATGAAAATCGCACGTGCATGGCTCATTTTTTTCACCCCATAAAAATCTTTTGTACTCGTGACCAAACTGTTCGCTACAGATTTGCGCTTTACTATATTTTTTTTTGTGTGGGATAGTGTTGCATCAAATGAACTTCAGCATTTGATGGCACCATTTTGCATCGCAATACATTCACCTCCATTGTTTCTGTGTGCTTGTGTGTCTGTACACGTGTGCTGCACATATGCTGGCATGTAACCAAGTTTTTAACGTTGTGTGTGGAGTTACTGGTACGAGTGACGTGCTGCGTCATTCTGACTGTGTGTCACCATTTGCTTGTAGGTCAGTCCATCTGGCAGTGTTGATCAATCTGGCCTCAGTCTGAGCCACATTTTCTCCTTTTCTCTTATGAAGAGAAACGTAGTCGTCGGTTAGTAGAATTAGCTGACAAAGAAACATCACAAGGGTTTCCTATCACTTTTCCTCCACTCCTCTCACATCCTCCCACCTCTCCTTTGACCTCCTCTGTCATCATTTGCCCTCTTTTCTCTTTTCCTCATTTTTTCCTCTCCTGCATTCTACTCTGCTCCACTTTCCTGTCCTCACCTCCCTTCCCCTTCACTCCGCAGAGGCTCTGTGCCCTGCTTGCCAAGAGGTGGATGAGCAGGGCACGAGGCTGAGCTGGCTGTCACATGCCATCTGCAGAGTCACACCGAGACATGCCATCACGTTCTCCAATCTCCTTTTCCTCCAGGCGTATCTGTGAGCTTAGCAGGATTGTCAGAGAAGGTGAGAAGGGTCTAGACTTATCAGGAATGACAGTCAGAGATGATTGGAGCGAAAGGAAAGAGACAGTTTTGGAAGGATGGGGCAAGGATGGCGCTGGGTTCTGTAGTGAAGGAAAAAAGGGCATAGTTTTACAGCTGAAGTTACAGGAGAGCAGAAAAAGGGGCTCTATTAGATTTAACCTGGGAGGAAATGAAGATGGGAGAGATACACAGCACTGGGGAGACTTCAGAGAGCTCCGGTTGACACACTTGTCAAAAACAATGGAGAGGAGAGGAGAGAGAAATAAATTAGTGTGAGGGAGCTGGTGGTGTGGAAGGCAAAATCCTAAGATGGATCCTTGTGGTCTCCCTAATCTGTGTTGATCTGGTTAGAGACAAACGAAGTCTAAGAAGTGACCGGGCAAACTGCCAAAGAGCTAAGGAGCCAGCAGCGTAGAGCAAAGATTATACTGATCCCACTAGATATCTTATAGTCGACAACAGTGAGGCCTTAATGTGATTTCAGCCACACCAAATTAAAATGCTAATTGATATTGTATTCACTTTACCAGTTATATACCACTAGATCTCAGCTATCTCATTTTTGATTTGATATGGGAGCATTTTTATGGAGGAACATATTCAGTGCAGAAAACCAAAAATCTTCTTAGATTGACTTAATAACATTTGTTTGTTTAAAATAA
The DNA here is from genome assembly GCF_963924715.1 of Thunnus thynnus. Classification (NCBI taxonomy): domain Eukaryota; kingdom Metazoa; phylum Chordata; class Actinopteri; order Scombriformes; family Scombridae; genus Thunnus; species Thunnus thynnus. Next base: position 14,350,443 of record NC_089520.1, on the reverse strand, counting down.
TATGAAGTGAGTAAGACTGCAAGTAGCTACTTTAGGTACCCTTTTCTCTTTATAATCATACCATTAGAGGCCTTATACTCAACCGTAGTATCAATTATTTGTCTGCACTTTTTTCAAATATTGATCAAATTTTTAAAATGAAACTCTATTGGAATTCTTTCCTTGGCGTGATGAGTACATGCACCAAAACAAAAGGTCATCCATGACAGCGGGAATTCAACAGGGACCAGAAGAGACCTGTCATACAGTTCTACTATTAAATACATTTTTCCTGCTATTTACAAACTCACTTTTTGTCCACAGTGTGTAAGTGTAGCAGATTTGTTCAAAGTTTCTTACATAATAGTTATCACATTGATCTCACTTATGTTCCTAGAAACACTGTATAGATTTCTTAGAAGCTTTACCCAACATTGCTGTGTATCAAAGTCCAATCCTCAGTAATGAGCTCTCAAGGCTCTCGCTCCTAATGAGACAAATTGAGCAAATCTTATTGAAATTTGTGGTCGATTATACCGTCATAATGAACCCAACATCTGTTTTAGCTCATTTCAGCTCCAAGTAACCTTTTGTGCACCAACCTACCTGTGTAGAAATCCAACTTAAGGACAAGACAGAGGACACTCAAAGCCACATATGCACAAAAATGGATACAAGAGGGAGTGAGCATCTCTTCCTCGATCATGTTGGGTGTAAAATGCCCTTTTCAAATGGCGGCTTAAAGGTAGTTTTCCTCACACATTCCCTGTATCTGTCATCTGACCAATTTAAGAAGAACGTTTTGTTAAATAAAGAGGCAAGACAATGCAATGCAATGCATTTCCTGTATATCAGATTTTAATGCACAAAGGTGGCATGTTTTACTGAGGACATATGAAGGCGTTAATTGAGAATTCAAAAATAAAAGGAATAAGGAAATATATAAAATTGCGTTCCATTGCATGCATTTAAGTGGGTTGGAAATTTAATGAATGTTGATCATTCAATTTTAATAACAGGCAGCAGAAAACACTTTGCCCATAACTATAGTAACTATATTTGCAGAAGTTTGTTAACAGCTAACAACTAACTATGAACAGCATATTGACTAAACATTGTGTCTTACCATGTTTTTGCTCTTCAGTTTACACGCATGGTCTCAACTGACATGTGACACCTAGAAGCTTTATAATTTTAAAGAAAGTCAGATTTAAATATTGGTTTTACACCATGTTTCAACCGTTGTCCAAAACATGTGATATATGACTGACTCTGTGTCGTTTGTGCCTGTCCTATGTCCCATCAACCAAACATCTGAGTCTGCTCTTTTTCTTCCTTGTGTTCCTCCTCATGTAGGCCTGATCCCTACAATTGTTGACACCATTGGGCCAATTGCCTCTCAGTAAAGCTGAGGCCTTACTGCTATTCATTGATATTAAACCCTGTTGTAAATAAGTCGTAAACTAGATCATCACCTCCAGTTACTGATGAAAACCAATGACAAAAGGCCAGAGGTCAGGTTAAAGAGATTACAGATTCCTGTGCTTGGGTTTGAGTAAATCAGTAAATGAATAAGTGAGCATGTTGCCATTAATACAAAGGATGTTTTCCCCCTCTCTTTATTACACTGGTGGAAATGATGCATCCCCAGCTGTAACTTTATCCAAACTGTATGTCAAGCCATCCTGTCAGCCGGCGAGTCACACACGCAGCTGTTGAATCCTCTGCTCCATGCACTTAGGCTTGCCGCCGTCAGAACTCCAGCCCCGTCCATCTAACCAGCCACTCAGACACCCACTGTCTGTGTCCCAGCCCCAATCAGCCATTCAACCACTCAGCTGCTCTCCCTCCTCAGCCCCCCCATGCAGACCTCCTTTTCCTGCCCCAGGATGCAATGTAGTGACGTTCCTGCCAACGCAGTGAGACTGTCCTTGTTCTGATGTGTTTGTGCACTGAAGAAATTACAAGGAAACAGCTTGCCAGGGGCAGGCAGCTGCTGTTTCCTACAGCTCGCAGCAGTTTGGGGGGACAACAGCAGGATGCCGTGGGGGAGAAGCGGCTCGGCGGTCCTGCTGCTGCTCTCGGGCCGAGCCATCGGGAGGGCCAAGGCCAGGTAGGATTGGGCCTTTGCTGCTGCTGTGGACTCATGGGCTGTTGGGGCTTGAGGTTCGTGTTTAGATTAAGCTACTGTACTACTATTAGGATAAATTTGGTTTTGGTGCTGGGCAAGGTTATAACATTGTTCCTGTGTGATTCCATAGGCCAAGTTGAAGGTTTGAGGTATTTGAAGTCTTTGATAGAAAGCCTGTTTTTACTGGTCAGTCACTTTATGCTGTGATTGTGACTTCTAGTATCCTCATTTGCTGTTTGTTACTGTATGTTTTTTGGGGGGTTTGGAGACTTAATATGGTGATTCAAAACCATCAATCTATTTTTAGCATTTTGTAAACTTAATCTTTCATATGATAGGACAGATCCTACATGTTGTGACAGGCTTTGAGAAGTAACACTTTCTCAAGGCCGTATGCGCCAACTGTTGCATTCTCTGGAAGCTAAGAGGCTTGCTGTGGAATTCAGCCACAGGGATTAAACACTGTTGCTTTCAACAGGAGCCGCTTTTTCAAGTGGATTACTGTATTCCTCTACTGGAGTTGTTGGTTGGGGTTACTTTGTGTTATTTCCTACAGTGCTGCTGACTATTAAGTGTTGACAACAACTTTGACATTTTGTCCATTCTTCTCTAAGAGTGGATGGTTTCCTGTTGATTCTCTTTGTTAAGGTGAGGCCCATTCAACAAGAAACAATCCCAGCACCCTGACATTTTCAGTAGTCCCCGTTTTCAATTGTCTATTTACAAAAGTAGCATGAAGCATGTGTTTGTGTTTAGTTACTGAGCATTATAACTTGCTGCCACGGACTATTATTAGCAGGTTTAAAAATAAGTCAGTGCTGCTTTTCCTCTTGGAGGCACAACAACTTGGAAAGTTTTCTGAGCTTTCATTATTCCTCTTTTCTGTCCTCTGGGGGTATTCCATGGCATGTTTTCTGGCTAGTTTGAGGTAATTTTATGAGTTTGTGGGCTGTATTTTCATGGAGGCGCAACGATTGGCGCAAGCAACGCTTTGACTGTTTGTTATTTTCCTGACCTTGAAACTCCCTTTGCGCGCCTGTGTGGTATTTTGGTGAGCAGTGCAGAGCGCACGATTCACAGGTGGGAGGAGAGGAGGAGAGGTGCAGACAGGTGGGAGGTTCATTCAAATGAAGCAGCACAAAGACAGTTGTTGTATTTTGGTTGAAATTCGGTCCTAGACGTCGCCCTGAAAACAACCACCTCAGAACTGCGTCTATTTGTGGTGCAGCGTCAATCCTCCGCTGCTTTGGTGATTTTATCAACAGGATCAAAGTAAATACTTGCTGCAGACGTGCTGCAACAACCGAATAATACTTAAAATATAAATAATGTATTTCAATTAAATATTTTCCAACCAAAATCGGCACAGAAAATAATGTTTAATGTGGTTAAAGCAGGAAAGTCAGTAAATCAGTCTGCATTGATCTATAAATGAATATGGGTGATTCTTATAGTATCTACTGTCCACAGCTGCTTTAAACTGTATGTATGCAAAGCTTCTTCTTCATTTCATTAAATCCCTGCAGCATCTGAAGGCAGCAGGACTGATATATTGATAAAGCCGCAGCCTTTGAGAAGTGCCGCGCCAGAGCGCAGTGCTGTTATGCACGGCTGTTCACTGTGTTTACCTTCACTAAATCACTTGATGACAACAGGTTGCTACATTATAACATTATGAATTATGACGCAATATTCTGCTTTTTTATGAAGGCGATGTCGGGTTAGCAGTTCATCAGCCTTTTCGTCTTTGTCTCGTGTTTTATCCTTGAAACACACTGCAGTGGAATCGCTGTTGTGTAACATCAATTACTAAACTATGTGACCATGTACAAGACGAGACACAATGGAATTATATTCTATAATAGCATTGGTCTGATATAATCATATAAACTGCTTTGCCAAATCAATTTCTTCGTTATTTATTTCTATCGTTATTATAGTAACTAACTGTTGAAAATCTCTCTTTGCGTGCAGATTTGTGGTGATGTGTGTTCATGTCGTGACGCTCTGAACCACCCAGACATTTCCTGAAGAAAGGCTTTCCGTTTGTTGAGCTGTCGTTATCACGTTTAACTGTGATTGGCACAACTGTCTTAGAGCTATGAGGGCAGTGATGTGATTGTCTGGGAGAGTATTTAATAATCACCACACCCGGTTATCTATATTCACCTTCCCTCAGAACTTTTGCATGTTGCGCTGCTGCATATACATAAACCAAAATAGCAGGCGCGCATGTAGACGCCCACACAATCCATGCACTTAAGACCTACCACCTTCTGCTTGTCGTTGCACTTGCACGGTTAAAATAGGGCCCTAAGAGTTATTTTGAGTCTGGCTCAAGATGGGTTTTTTTTATCTCTATAATGCTAAAGATTGAAACCTTTACAGCAGCTACATTTTTAGATTGAAAGTAGAGTCAAACTGTGGAGGGCGACGTAACTGCTGAGGTTCTTTGTAGGCTGCACTGCAGGTTTCAGTTGAATTTTCATGGAAATACATTACATTTGCTAAATTGTTCATCAAGCTTTTATCAAAACAGTTAAACCTAAGTCCTGCATTAGCAGACTTAAAATACACATATCTGCGTTTACGTTTAATAAGTGAAAATATTGGGCTTTCACTAAGTTTACCCACGTGTCAAAACCACTGGAATGCTTTTCTCACTTTTCTCCTTACCTTACCAGGTGTTTTCTGTCTGTTTGCATCCTCGGCTGATATATAGGCTGTCATCAGCATGACAACAGCGATGATGAGTCAGTGATTTGGTGAGGGGTTGGGGGGAAGGGGGGTTGTAGTGCTACTTCTAGGCAATGTTGACAGACCTGTTGCACTTGAGGAACTTGAGAAACTTTCTCTGATGTTTCTCTCACTCTGCTTCATGCTTATACACATACATCACATCCACACAGTCACCTGACAATTATTTATATCAACTATTTAGTTGTGGCCCGGTATGAAGTTAAACTAGGATCTCAGTGACTGCATGCGGTCAAGAATGGTGCAATAGTTTAGCTGTCTTGTGCATATAAGGCATGAATGGATTTAACATGGCACGTCACCAGCTGTCACACCACAAGTATGCGCTATTTTGATTTGAGATTGCGTGTTTGCAATCCACCCAGATAGCAAAATTGCTGTGGCCCAAATCCAGCAATTTCAGCACTTTCATCCAGCCCACATACCGCATGGATTGATGGCACTTGGGCGGTCCGCTCCTGTTACCCAGATCTGGGCCACAAGCAAGCTGTATGTCAACCAAGAAAAAAACAGATAAACCAAAACTGGCCCACATCCAGAATACACATACTTGAGAGCAGCGCATCTTTACCAAAAAAGGCCCACATTTGATTTGGGATATTTGGGCCATATTAGCTATTTTACATGTGGGCCATTTCAGGCTCACATACATTTTGTCCGGGCCAGGAGAAGGCCAGCAGTGCCACATCATTGCCTGAAATGGCCCACTTCCATATGCTATCTTGACACAGAGTATGAAAGAGAGAAAACATTTTCATCCTTTGGTCTATTTGATTAACTTAATTCAGGACTCAAACAGTAACAGCAAAGCAAAGAGGTGATAACACGCCTCATCTTTTCAACAAAGAATCATTGATTAATTAGCTCAAGTAGCTTACCCTAAGATGCCAATAAACTGCCTGAGACATAGTTAGATAAATTTGCTTTCACTTGTTTGTTTAGAGGGTGTATTGTTTACATCCATTTTGCACAAAGCAAGTCATTGAAGTGTTTCAGCCAATGTGTTTTTAAGTGGTGTTTTAAAGTGTAGCAGGTATTACATTCCTGTTTGAACCCGAGAGGAAGTTGATGGCCATCAGGCATGCAGGCAGGGTGTGTCACTTCAGGGTGGTAAGGGAGGAGACAGGTGCGAATGATGTGTTGATGTTCACGTAGCCGTCAGTCCCTCCCACATTCCAGCTCCAGCTCCACTCAGCTCACAAACACGCCACTCATGCTCCAAGCCCCAGTAAAGACTTAGAACATCACTTCCTGTCACCACACAGAGAAACTGGAGCAGCGGACAGATTTACAACACACTCACATGCTGTTCAACCACCGGGACTGGATAAAGCTAGGTTTTGTGCCGGACTGTAATTCCTGGATTCCTTTAGCTTTGTGGATATGGGAGGCAGAGAGGAGGTAGTGGTGAGCAGGCTCGGGACCAACATGCAGTTTCCCCGCACCAGGTTGAACCGTTTCAGGCTCCGGCCAGCGCAAAGCCCGGCAAGGAACAGGCACCTGAAGCCACCCTCCCACAAGAAAAAAGCCAGGTAGGTGTGATGAGAAACAGCTGGAGTTGGAGCTGGATGAGCAGAACCAGATTCATAAATGTTCTGGTGAAAGATAAGAGTGCTGTCTACACTCACAGTGAAGTTGTTGGTGGTAAAGTGAAAAGCGACATCATAACATAAACATGTCATTCAAAATCCTGCAGTCATGGATGGTGTAGATTATGTGGTGACTCTATTTTGACATTTTTCTGTTGACTTAACATCTAAAACCTGATTTGATTTTTAAAATTGTGTGGCAGATGGCACAAAAACCTTCTCTTGTTGGAAAGAAGTCTGCACTGCTATGATTCAGCTGTCTGCAGACCTCTCATCCCTCAAGCTTCATGTATTTTATCCATATGAGTAACAGGTTGTGAGCACATGTTGTGGCTTTGAACATCTCTGTGTGTGAGGGTGGGATATGAGCCAGATGTTGTGTGAGAATAAAAGCCTTTTTATGTGCATATACAATATACAGTACATCTGCGTACTAAGACTGCACCAGTACCACATTCTCACTCCTAATTCAGATTCCAGTACTGAAACACAGCTGATATTGGCTGATATAAAACTAGAGCACATTCTCTTCTTTAACATAAAATCTGCATGAAACTGATCGGATCATTCCTGTTTAATGCATAACTCAACATCACTTATTAACTATAAGATGTTCATACAGCCGCATTCTTTTCAGTTTGTGCAAATTTTAAATTACATTGTTAAAAGGTTTATAAAAGATACAATGTTGCAGTCTTACAGTGACTAAAACACTGTATTTAAACTGGATCCATCAAGAGCTGAAACATTAGTCAATTAATCAGTGAGTCAACTGACAGAAAATTAGTTAACAATTTTGATAATAGATTAATTATCTAAGACATTTATCGCTCCCAGCTTCCCAGATAAGAGGATTTGTTGCTTTCTCTGCTGGACGGACTAAACAAATAGTCATAATAATTGGAAAGAAAACAAATACTGACAGATTAATTAATCACTTAATTAATTAATTAAGAAAATGATTGTAAGTTGTCAGCCTAGATCTGGCTTGTCTGACATATACCGGATGTGTTCAGTATCATTGCTGATACTGATCCACTACTTTGGCTCTATGCATCATTTCTTGCAGTGCATTTAATTTTTGGTTTAGTTCAGTTATTTCACGGTTGTGATGTGATACGCTGAGGCACAATGTCTCTCTGAGTAATCAATTTTGAGAAAAGCTCTGAAAACATGGTAAAGATCGGACTGACTGGCACTGTCACATCACATTGCTTACTACTCCGCTGTATGTTGGAATGTAACCACACTGGTTTAGAGAGCAGCAAATCAATGACCTATTTTACTTAATACCAATTGACAGTTTTGAAAAGTGTGAAGGCTTTAAAGCAGTAAAACAATAGTTGTACTATAGTATTATGTAACAGCACCACACCTAGAATACAGTCTGATACTTTTCACTTAACTGTTTCAGTCACATTTGTCAGCATTATTTCTTGCTTTATGTTTTTCAGATTGTCTGTGCATGGTGCAATATAACTCTGGAGATATTAATACAACCCTGTCTAGTGCAGTATGTGTCCTTCCACAGAAATACAATTTTCTATTTCTCCATTGCTGTTAGAAAAGAAACTAACTAATTAAGTATCTATTGAAACTCAAATCTCTTGCTCACAACAGGTTTCTTATGACGAACATCTTGATAAGCTCATCGCATAACTGAAAGTATGATGGGTATTTTTGGCTCTGATACATGGCGGAACTATCATTTCATTGTCTCCCTGCGTTCATGTTGGCTTGATAAGCCATCTGGCATTCTCCAGAGATGGATGTCTCGTGAGATTTGCATACTTGAGGAATGTGACTGAACTGCAGTGCACACCGATGGAGTGAGTCAGCTGACCACTTCCTGTGTCTGTAAACCACAGGTCACATTTTAGTGCTTGAGGCTGCGAGTGTGTCTGCCAGCTGAGTGTGTCCCATTGTTGTTAAAGAACAGTGCCCTCCCTTGTTTTGAGTATGTCCCACACAGGGAAAGCAGACTGTATTTTCCCTAATTGTGTTATAAAAGGAAACAGAGAGCATATGTAGATGACTTATGATTCATTTTTCTTGAGTTGTTCATTGCATGTGTCATCTTCTATTGTTAGTGGGTTACATTCACAGATCTGTTGCAGTAGATGAAGGGGTGTAACCTTCAGGAAAACAGATCTCACATTATTACAGTGACATCTAGTGGATCTGCAGGGTACTATGCCTCCAGGCCACATTTCACAAGAACAATAGAGACCCCCCTTTGTGTCCGCTCTCGCCATCTCCTCTCCTCACTCCGGCCCTCCCTCCATCCCGCTCCTTTTGTCTCTCCATCTCTCCGGGCTCCCCTGGCTGATTCATCCTCCCCACGCTGCCTCAGTCTTCACCATTCCTCCCGTGTTTGTATGTGTCTTTGTGTTTCTGCTCGTTTGTTTGCATGCAAGCGTGTGATTTCTTTACGTGTGTGTATGTTTGTGCCAGAGATCCCAGCCCCACCGAGATGAGCGTGGAGCCCTGGGCCAGCCCGCAGGACCAGGCAGCCGCTGAACACGCACACAGCACGCACACAGCGTCCTCCCAGGATCAGGAGCAGCACCCCGACAAACTCTGCCTGGACTCGTTCTGGAGTGAGGTGGAGACCATCCGACAGGGGAGTGGCTACGCAGACCTCGACTGCAGTAGGAGAGATTCCAGACAGTCAGAAGGTAAATACTGCAGATCCAGTGCTGATAGATTCAGAGTAGATAAAAACATCATCATGAGTTTAGGTGATTGGATTACAGACCTTTGATTTTTAACACAGCTGCTACTGAGATCTTCCATGAAATGATGCGCTTGCCATGGCAACATATCAGGTTTCTCTCATGCAGCAAAGTAGCGCTCATCACCATGACAACACTATCAAACACTCTGTAGCAGGGATCGTTTCATATGCACCAGCTAAATACCCATTCATGAAGGCTGACTTGTTGGGAATGCCCTTTTATTATGTGCATTCAAATGATCTGATTGTGTTAATTCTACCCTTTAATAGATGCTTTTGATGTTATGTTAAACAGAAGCACTGTTTTAATTTGTTTATGAGCAAACCCTCTGAAGTCTGTATTTTGGTGCATAACTGTGGGTGTCTGTGTGTAATAAAGCCTCATTATTTTTAAAAGGGTAAACAATTTTATGTTCATTGTCTACCTTGTTAAATTAAAAAAAAACAAAAAACTCACTAGTTATTGTATCTAGTGTCCAAGAGCCAGTTGGACCAGCTCTTACTAAGCTCAAACTGAGCCTGGTTGTAATGTAAGTGTTAACTAAGGGGAGATTTACACATCACTTAATTACACTAAACAAAGTAGTTCTTACATAGAGATTAGCTGTTGCTAAAGCATTTACAGCCAGTAACTGCCAGGTGTAACTGTTGCATAGCTAACTGAACTAGCTGACAAAGCTAACATTAGCTTGCTAAAACATGACCTGAGTGACGAGTAAAAGAGATAATATGGAATATTGTTGACACTTCTGACCTATCACTTGATAAAATACTGTAAACTAGGGAGATTTTAAATTACATTTCACAAAAATAACACAAAATACTTAAAATTACAAAATGTTAATGCCACTAACATTTTACCAAATTACCTAATTACATCAACCAGATTAGCATAAGGAGATGTTTCCCACTCCCTCTAAACTTACTTCTAAATATTACTAACTCTGAAACACATACATAACACATACACAACACATATTTCTCCATGTATACATATATAAATTAAACAAAGTAACTCAAAACAAAAGACTTACAGTTAAGATTAATATATCGTCTGCCTCCCTAAAACTGATATTTTTTTAAAGTTAAGTTAAGCTTGTGATGCTATTCTGACTTCCTGTTTGCATGGCGATTGCTTTTGATTGGACAACACTACAGATGTTTCCCAGATGACGAAATTCTTTACTAGCTAAGACATTTCTTAAACTTTAATGAAACAATACAATTCAGTAAATCACTAGTTTGAATCTAGCTAATCGTTAACAAGGACTTTTTATGACATGGAGGGATGAAAGGAAGTTTTATAGATGAAATTACATCAAAGTTATACTTTAGTATTGTATTAGTATTTTAAATTGCATTTTACCCACATCTGGCTGCTGTTGTCATTATGTATTTACATGTAGCTTGTTTGGATCTTAATGTGTTTGTTGTATGTGTGTCTCAGAGGGTGAACAGGAGGAGCAGTGGCTGGCTGATGCTGGTTTGTCGAACCTCATCAGCGAGGACAGCGAGGATGTAGACAACGCGGTGCTGTTGTCTACTCTGACACGGACTCAGGCTGAGGCCGTCCAGCGTCGACTGGATTCCTACACGTTGTCCCTACGCAAGAGGAATAAAACGGCACCACGTGACGTTCGGGACATCTTCAACTCCCCCATCTCTCAGGTCAGGACTTTGAAATACTTTACAAACTATTTAAAGTAATCAACTCCTCTACCAGTCTATGAGAGGCTGTTCTGTAACTGACTACAACCTCGGACATAGTGGTGAAGAGATGCAAGGAAATTGTTCCTTTGATGATCAATACAGTATCACAATAGAGTAAAAAAATAAGTTCAACTAAAAATAGAAGGATATAAGGATTACTGTTTTGCTATTACACAAGTTTCCAACAAACATAGCCCACCTGTTTTGCAGTTGTATGTAGAAAATTTTAAAAATACCAATGACCCTGATGACTGTTAGGACTCTCCATTGTTCCAGTGTACTCTGCTGTCTTGTTCCATGCAGAGGGGCTGACCTGTGACAATAAAAGCAAATCACATGTAAAGGCCATGCTTTGTCCTCGCTGTCTGAGCAGCCCTGAGAAGAGGAACAGAGACACTGTTTCTCAGATCTTTATCAGTCTGTTATTAATGGAAACACTCTCTGTAGCCATGTCCATCTGCTCAGCAGACACAAAAAAAACACAATTCCTATTCCCAGTGGTGGAGAAAATGTTACAGGACTGTTGCTCTTTACAGAAAGTATTGTACATGTGTTTGTGACATGTCAATAAATGTTCTCTTTCACCAGACCCTTCTGCCTGAGTCTCAGCATAGTGAAGACCTTGCCCAAAACAGTATGGCATCGGTTGCCAAAACACCACTATCAGGTAAGACTTGTATAATAAAGTCACTTTATTATAAGTAAGTAAGTAACTAAAGGGAATAACAAACAAGTAAAAGTGAACTTGTTTTGATAATCTATTGAGTCAGAACAAGACTTCAACCTATAACCAGCCCCCTGTTAGATTTGAATGAAGTAACTGGTGAACTTCCTCATCTGTATCATCTTACAGATTAGACACAGGTTTAACTACAAATTAATTGTCTTAAATATCTTTAAAAAAATCCCTGAAGAAGTCAGGTGAGCAGCAGATTTGTGAGGAGCCGATGAGGGATTGTCTGTCTGGATCAGGTCACAGCTCTGTAATCTATCTTCTAATTGGTTCAGATAAATCCCCTGGCAACTCCTCATCTCTGCTTGCTGCTGCTGGAGAAGGTCCCTGTCCTCACAGTACAGAGTTCACTCACCAAAATCTCAGTATTTTGTGAATAATATCGAGGTTAACAGAAAAACAGTTCTTTTCTGGATGTTTACTAACTGTTAAATCATTTGTAATTCAGTTGTAGATGTTTTAACAGTGAAAATACAGTTGTCATCTGACTGTACACAAGCAACAGTGAACCATATGCACATCTTAGATACATGGCTAATACCAAAACTGGGTATAATACTGTTACAGATCAAATTTTGGCACATTGAATTGTGTCATCAGTAGTTCTGCGTATTGACACTTAAACAATTACAAGTGCCACAACAGGAGGAGTTAGAAAATAGGTCAGCTGTGTGTTCATGAGAATTTCCTCATATTTGTGGAGATTTTTTGCTTGTCTTCCTTCCCGTCGCTCATGGCGTGCAAATTCAAATTTCTTTTATGAGATGCATTTTTCCAGTGAACTTCCTTAAATGAACTAACAGTTTGGTGTATGTGTGTTTGTGTGCGTATCTATGAATGTGTTTTTCAATCAGCTGTGACACCAGAGCATCAGCGAGGTGCTCCTAAAGAGGAATTCTTCATCACCGATGTGGCTTACTGTGAACAGGCTGTCATCTTCCTCAAACAGGCCAAACTGCCGCAGAACAACAGCCAACGCAGGAAAGAGGACGGCACCCTGCCAGTAAGCACCTTCAGGAAAACTGAGGAAGTTATAAGACGCTATTTCAAATGGGGAATTTTAGGGGAACTTTTGTAAATGTTCCAGTGAAGTTATGAAAAAAGAAAATACTGACATGTCTAAATCCAAAATCTATTTGTAGATTTAAAAAGAATCACATTGTTCTTTAGAAAGTCCAGATACTTACGTACATGATTAACAAGCACTCCTATTAATAGTTTAGCAATTGACAGGGTGAGAATTTTAAAGGTCTCTGTTTAACTCAAGGCCTTTATAGACTTAAAATACACAATTTAGATGTAATTTGTAAGACGAATATACAATATGAGGGGTTTAACATGACATTTATGTTAAATTTTCAACCCTCTCATGTATATTTTGCTAAAAGTAGTTATAACACTTTAACTTTGTCTGCAGGCAGTTAGAAGTGCATCTCTTGTTGATTGTGATCGGATTGTGTTCAATTTAAGTATTGAAACCGAAAACCGAAACCGAAAAATACAATTAGTGGCAACAGATCAGGGAAAAATTAAGTTGGTACCAGAAATCATTGTACATTTCTGTCTCTGTTTGGACCAAAATATTTTGCGTTTTGAGTCAGACTGGGTTCGAGTTTAGAAGTTAATGTAAAGCTGTTAATACACATTGTCACACACAAATATTATTGTAAGGCAATTGTTAATCAGTTTTTCACTGTTGGTTAGATACGTAACAAGATTTAGCAGAATAAAGGAATGAAGGAATTATCCCAGAACAAAAGAAGAATTGTTATGTAACAGAGTCCAGCAGATTTATTTTTGTGAATGAATTGAATTGCTTCAGGCCAAAAGAAGAATTAGTGAGTTTGAAATGTTTATGTTTACTTAAAGACACAACAGTATTTCTCTTGCTCTTCTATTTTTTTTTGCTGAATGTGTTCCTCTTTCTCTCCCTCTTCACCTCTACTGTCTAACTCTCAACTCTAATCCCTCCTCTCCTCTTTTCCTTCCCTCCACTCTCACCTTCTCAGCGGGTGATCTGCCCCAAGTGCCGTCTAGGAGTGACTCGTATCCAAGATCTCTCCCACACTGACATGAAGAAGGTGCGTCAGCTGGCTCTCATCGACATGACGGCGCTGTGCGACCTCTTAGAGCTAGAGGTCAAAAGGCACAAAACCGGCAAGAGGAAAATCCCAGGTATGGCAGCACCTACGTGCTACTGTAAGTGGCATGCACTGAGAGGAAAGACAAACAAATACTGAAGATGGCTAGTTTTTTTGTAGACGATGACATTTTAACTATTAGCATTGTTTACTTTTTGTCTGTTCTCATACTTTGCCTCTGACTGTGAGCCAATCAAATCAGAGCAAAACAATGGCTCAAACAGATACCTGACTCGTTGACTAAACACAAACTGTTTCTTTCCCACGTGAACAGTTAACAGGTCCAAATTTAGTTTTTTCCTCATTTTTTTCTTTAAGACTCTTATGTGATTTGTTAATTTTATGAGGACTTACAAAATGAGTGAACATGTTTTAAATCTTAATGTGCTCTTGTGTCTTTACAAAATCCTTTACATAGTACATGATTCTGTAAAAAAAAGATAGCACTGAAAACTAGAACAAACAAGGATGACTCATTCTTAAAGCACTAAATGAATCAGTCATAATTCATCTTTGCATTTTTGATTAACAGCCAAAGTTTGACACACTGCAATTACCGTATGTTAGCATGCTCGTAAACACACAGATACGCTAACAATGACATGTAAATATGCATGCAGGCACAAACACACACACACACACACACACACACACACACAATATATGAGAATGTCTGCCTCATCCTGTTTTGGCTCAATGTTAATGTGAAGCAGAGAAAGATAGACAACTAAATGACACGCTGGTCTTTCACAGAGAGCACGCTCTTCGGGGTGCCGCTGGCTGCATTGCTGGAGAACGATCAGAAAGTGAGGCCCAACACCATGACTCCTCTCTTCCTGCAGTCGGTGAGAACCCTCATCTTTTTGTGTAAAAATGACCTTAACAGACCCTTCACCATTACTGATATGATAAATGAAGTGTGTGAGGAAGATAATAGAAAACCTATTTAAATGAACAACATGGCTTCATATGCTGTCTGTACTATCTGTTCCTACACTCATTTGAGTTTTTGAAAGTGCCTAAAATGTGTTCTAGCTGCTATTCACTGCAGGTCTGTCACAAGATGACAATTTGCATCTTTGATCACATTTTGCACAACATGTGTTCAGCACATTTTATCGCATCTGTTAAATCTACAAACCACATCTTCAGATAGAGCTCATAAAACAACCTCAATGTCCTCTGTGTGTGAAATGCTTTGACCACACCCTGTATGCCGCAGCAGTTACTGAGAATAACCAGCAGAGGTGAGCAAGAGATGCTTATCTACCGAGGCCCGACTCTTTGCTAATGTCTCTCTCTCCTTTCTCTCTCTCTCTGTCTCTGCAGTTGTTGACATTTTTGGAGAAGAAAGGAGTGGATTCAGAGGGGATCCTGCGGGTTCCAGGGTCTCAGTCCAGAATCAAGGTGCGGCGTCTAGATCCACAACTATTTCAGTGACACAATGCTGACATAGCACCAAATTATTGTGTTTCATTTTCAATTTTGTCTTTATCCTCTGTGTCTGCTGTCTCAAGAGAAAAAAAAGTGTCCTGACCAAAAGTGCAGCCAAAATATTCACACTGTAAAATGTCAGAAATGCTTGAACAGCCGTGAGGAAACTCAACCAGCTTGAGTTTAACTACAGCTGACATTTAGAAAAACAAGGTCTTATGAGACTAAATCAATAATGTTTTTTTTCAGCTGCTGCTGCCAGACACCCTTTATAATACTGTATTTAATTCCTTACATGTACAGTAGCTGGTGAATCAATTAAATCAAAGCCGCCAGAAGAGGGCGCCATTTAGCGCTGATGAGGGAGAAGAACTTATAGGACTTACTAGGAAATATCAATCAAATACTTGCTAATTGATTATGGATTTGACAACAGTGTTCATTCATGAAAAATGAATTGAACTTCATATTTTGACACTGATTTTTTTTATTCTTTACTTTAAGGTGATATACTACTATAATAGTATTTCTAGTTCCCCAAACTATTTTTTTACAAAATTAAAATATAAACACCATTAAAATGTTTGTAAATTTTACACATTTGAATAAAAGCTCGACAATCAGTGTATTGATATATTTTATATTACTGATATATTTATCTTGTTAGCAGAGCCCAACATACTGTCTTCCTGCTTTTAGATACACAAATGGACACAGTAAACAATGCAAGTATCCAGTATACCTGTATTTGAAGGTCCACAGTCATGAAGAGTTCATTTAGTAATAATGAGTTTCAAATAGCAGCTCCGGAGACACGTCAGCTCAACGGCTCTCCTCATCAAGACTTGTGGATACAGAAAATGTAACATTTACGAGCACTGAAAACTTTGTGTGTAATGTATAAACTCACTAAAGCCATAATTCATCATTCATGACTGATCTTCATGATCAGTCACAGTCCGCCCAAACAACTGCGTCTGTGTTCATAAGAACAGACCTTTACAGTATTAGTGACACTGTAATAAAATAACAGAAAAGTGTTAAATTAACTGTTCTGAACATCTCTATTTGTTCTCTTTCCTCAGCTGTTACAGCAGAACTTAGAGTCCAACTTCTACTCAGGGCAGGTCAGCTGGGATGAGGTGAGTCCAAACGATGCTGCCGCACTGCTCAAGAAGTTCATCCGGGAGCTTCCTGCTCCTCTGCTCACCGCCGAGTACCTCAACACCTTCAGCGCCGTCAGAGGTCAGTGGACACAGACCTGACATGAATACACTACGTAACAATTGGTTTTACTTTCAGCTTTTAACATGTGATGAAGATGACACCAGCAGCTGTAGCAAATTAAAAGATCCCAATTTCCAAATGAAATATTTATATCAGGATTGTTGTGTTGTTATTATGCAAAGTACACACAATTTTTAATCTTATTAGATGAATATTGAGTAAGCATTGAACAGAATGTGCAAACAGGGTTATGTCACATTTACACACACATTATAGGTAAAGTATTTTGGGTGAGGCTAATATGTAGAGAGACATGACACATGTCTGCTGCTGGTATGAAACCTGAGACCTTTCAGTTTCAGAACAGTGTTACACTGCTCCTTTATAGTTAGTGCTGTTGAAGTGAGTGATTGTGATGTATTCATGATGTATTAGATCATCTCCAAGTGTCTTATATCTGGTCAAGTTTAAGATAATTCCCGTATAAATCAGGCACACAACATTTCCCCTTTTCTTCCTCTACACGTCTTCAACAATCTACTGCCCACTTTTCCAGACAGCTCAGCAGGGTTCACATCATAATTACCTAAAGTCTCTTTACCCTGATGACAGCACTGTGTGACGCTTATCTTTTCTGCTCCGACTGAGAAATCAACATTAAGATGAACAAGTTGATAGCCTTTAAAGAGGCGTCGCTGCTGTGCCGCAAATACATGCTCAGTGACAGAGAAGTGTGAAAGATCAGCTGTTTTCATACTAGTTTCACCTTAATAAAAAATGTATTGATATTAATATAATCTGATTGATGACTCACTGATCTGTGGTTGGTGAGGAGAATCAGCAAAGTGATGAACGACGTGACCACAGAGACATAAGCTAACAAACCTAATGGCCACCTGTCACAATGCCATTAATCTCTAGACATCCCATTATTCTTAGCCAAACACAGAGGAAATGAAGAGTGTGAGCATGTGTGTGTGTGTGTGTGTGTGTGTGTGTGTGTGTTCAACCTGTCTTACCTTGGTTCCCTCCCTCCTCTAGACATCACAGAGCTGAAACAGAAACTCCACATGTTGAACCTGCTCATCCTGCTACTGCCTGAGCCCAACAGGAGCACACTGAAGGTAGAGACCAAACACACACACACACACACACACACACACACAAACACACACACACACACATACATTCCACAACAATAATGAATAATGCATGTCATGAAGTGAAGACAGAAATAGTCCATGACGCTCTGAGACAGACATTCAAGTTTCATTTTAGCAGATTTGATACTGATGTTTTGATGTTTTTATGCACTTAAGTAATCAGATGTTTTTGTTTTGTAGCTTAATTGTTGAATTGTCAACATCATTTTTACATTAAAACCAGTTAAAGGAACAGTTCAACATTTTGGAAAATACACTTTTTTTGCTTTCTGGTGGAAAGAGAGAACATTGATAGCGCTCTCATACATGTACAGTAAACATAAGGCTACCGCCACTTCCACTAAGTTCTTGGATGATCCACTGGTTGCCAGGCAACTGCTCCCAGCCAAGAAATAGTGCCCCACATATCCACCCACCCCCTGTAAAACAGCACATTTTACGCTTCAGTTTGTGTACAGACTAAACGATTAAATTAAAAAAAGATATAATATGTTAATTAGTGAGCGTTAAGGGTGCTTGTAGGCAGATTTTCCAGTCTCTATGCTAAGCTAAGCTAACTGGCTGCTGACTCCAGCTTTGTACAGATATGAGAGTGGTATCAATCTTCTCATCTAATTCTCTGCCAGAAAGCAAATAAGCATAGTCTCCAAAATCTCAATTTTTTTTTTTTTTTTTTTAATCACAACCAGGTTTCTACTGGAGAAACCAGCTTTAGTCATATAAAAAACCTTTGTTTTACTGGCAGTGATCCAGTTTCTTTTGTGAATCTTACTGTAGTTCTTGTTTTATCTGTATAGTTGAGAACATGGCAGAACATTTTTGGAAAATTGGAAAGTAGTTACTTTTATAAAGTGTAAAAACACTGTACGATTTTCACATGATTCGTGATTGATGGCAGAGGTGTAAAATTGGGCTTTGTAAGACAACCTCTGAGGTAGAGCCATGATAAGAATTTTTCACCTCAGTCCTACATGCTCTTCTTGTGGTTGTCTAAAATTCATCCCATTTTACACCCCCATGAAACAGAACAGACCAAAGCGCTGTTTCATAATGCATTACTATATTGTTCTGCTCTTAATCCACATTTTAAACACTCTGCTCTGTTATATAACGGCTTGCATTAACCATGAATCACTTTGACCGACACAAGTGTGCAGTCAGCTCAGCTCTGCTTACAGCATCCAGAAGCATAAAACCCACCTGAACTAATTACTTTGACTCCAGTGGAGGCAGCTGAAACTTACTGTGCATTAACATGCTTCTCAGTGGAGGTGTGTTACAGATGATTCAGTCACTGTGATAATTCACTTTACTCCATTTTGTGCTTCAGTATAAGTGGCCCCTCAAACAAACTGTGTGCAGACATTTGCACGTTGTTCAGCTGAAAGTAAAAGAGAGTCGTTCAACTCTGTACAACTGTGAAAGCTCAACCTCCATTCTGCATCCAATTTGATAAAAAATAAATTCCAAAAGGAGTCAAAATGCATTTGATTTCACATATCTGTATGTGTGTCTCCACCTGTGTGTCCCTCAGGCCCTCCTTGAGTTCCTCAGTAAGGTGGTTTCCAGAGAGAAGAGGAACAGGATGAACCTGTGGGCCGTAGCAACCATCATGGCTCCCAACCTCTTCCTCCACAAGGCCGTTCCCAGCAGACTGACTGAGGGAGCAGAGAAAGGACAGGCGGAGAAGGCAGCTGATGTTATGAGACTCCTCATACGCTACCAGGACCTGCTCTGGACGGTAGGTGATGGAGAGGATTGTTGATTTAACAAAATATTAAATACAATTGTTGAATGATTTAGAAGCCATTATACTATAAGTTTTCTACATGTACTGATATTAAGTCTTAAAATTGTTTTCTTAGTTTACTAAATGTGCATTACTCACCCAAAAACTGACTTTGAAATGAGATGTTAGTCACAACTATTTAATTCATCATATTTCTTTGCACAAAAATACAGATTAAAAATATTGCTACATTTTCCTTTTCTCTTCAGATCCCTAATTTCCTCATGAGCCAGGTCCGTAAGCTGAACGAGAACAGTAACCGTCGTTACCAGTTCTACGATCGCCGCATCAAGAACCTGCTGAGGAAGATCCACACGGACAGCCGGGAAAAACCTGATAAAAACACCTCAGAGGTCAGCTGGTTTAGCTGCTTCATACACTCTGCTTTCTGTCCACCAGGGAAAAAGCAAATGTCAGATTTTGGAACCATTAAAATATACAGGATTGATAATTACAGCCATCATTTAATACAACAAATGTAATGTAATGTTAATATATCACTGAAAAGATTTAACAGGGTCTATTGTGGGGAAACTTAATTGTCTCACTGCAGTCAAATCCAAAGTTTTTATGATAATGAATCTTCTTTATATATGTCTGCGCCCTGCAGCCGTGCCGTACAGTGAAGATCCATGTCGGAGATCTGATGAGCAGCACCATGGAGTTCCAGCTCAACGTAAACTCCCGAGCCTCAGACCTGCTCGCCCAGTTTCACCGCCAATTCATCCGCAGCCCAGACAACGGAAAGGGCAAAATGCGAAGGTACAGCGCTGCACAGAGCTTAATGACCACATACTAACCTCGGCCTCCTACTCATCTTAATGCTGTGTGCACTTTTTGTATTTAGCCAGTAATTAATTCATTGCACTCTGTTTCTATAACTGAGAGCAGAGGCTCAGAAATATAAATCAAATCAGGACTGGTTTGAATCTGGCTTCCAGTAGATTTTTCACACATTAACAATATTTAACAAAACATTTATCTGTTGTTACTCATAAACAATATCAGCTTAGATTTCCAAAGATACAATATAATGATAACTTAAGTTTTGTCACCAAGTAGTTACTGTAAGTTTACACTTCTTTTCAAGCAATGGTGTCATTCTTGTCACAATATTTCCTTTAAGAATGAGACATTATGTGCTTTATTGACCTTTATGGAAAGCAGAATATAATGCATCGGTTTTATATGTCTTTTGACAGAAATGGCTCTGTAGCCTTCCCAGAATGTGCCCTGTACGAGGTGGGAGGGAATATCGGTAAGTGAAAGTGGCTGCACCATTTTCTCTGATCAGAGCAGCGCTTACATTTGCATGTCTTTATGCTCACTGAGCTGATGAGGGAAGCAAGGTCTTATGTAATGAAGTATGCAAGCACCGAAGAGACACGAGCAGTGCATCTGCAGTTATCAGAGCAGACAAATGCTTATTACACACATGTCTGTGCTCTCACAGGAGACCTGACAAGCTGAACAGTAAGAGTTGACTACAAAACTTGTTCGGTCAGTTCAACTTTGTGATGGAAAACTTCTGAACCTGCATGTTACTACTGACTTATACATATGCATTGATATAAACACAAGTCCTGAATTGATTCTAGAGCTTAAACAATTAATCGATTAATCGAACAGTTGATCAACAGAAAAATAACTGGCAACTATTTCGATAGTCAATTCATTAATTTTTCAAGCAAAAATGCCCCAAACTCCTAGTTATAGATTCTCACTTGTGAACGTTTGCTGATTTTCTCTGTTTTATGTAATTGTGACGTGAATATTTTTGGGATTTGGACTGTTGGTCACACAAAACAAGACATTTGAAGACATCAATTTGAACTCAGGAAAACTGAGATGGACGTTTCACTATTTTCTGATATTTAATAGGCCAAACTGATTAATTGTGACAATAAACTGCAGGTGAATCGATAATGAAAGTAAATGTTAGTCGCAGTCCTGATTAATTCATAAAATGAATCCTAAATTTAGATTCTTAAAAATCTAAGTGTGTCTGTGTGTGTTTTCTGCAGGTGAGCACTGCCTGGATCCAGACACACACCTTCTGGATTTGTACAACAGCAACTCTGGAGGAGAGTGGGTCATCAAGCTGAAACCCAACGGTGGCAGAGGGCTGTGACATGAAGGGTGTGGAAGGATGGATGGATGGACGGACAGATCTGGAAACAGGTCGTTGAGGAAGGGCAAAGGCAGACCCTAAAAAAAAAAAAAAATCCACACAGCACTGTCTTCCTTGTCTTTTTCATCCTCAGAGCAACAAGGAGAAGGAGACAGATGGACAGATGGAGGAAGCAGAAACAGATCTGCCAGGAGCAGAATCTAAAAACAATCTATGATCAGATGAACGCACGTTGCCCTCATCCTCTTCCCCTCTACCTTCCTCTTTCTGTCTCTGTCCATCCCTTTCTCTCCTTTTTTTTTTTTTTTTACTTTTTCTCCATCATTTCTCTCCTGCGTTACTGCAGGGCGGCGATGCTGCAAGCAAAGCTGCTGACGTGACTCATTACTTCCGACAGAGAACCTGCCGCATAGAAAAGAGAGGCGAGAGCGAGCGGCCGGGCAGTTTGTTTCGCCATAGTTTCTCTTGAGCGATCATCTCCAACCATGAGCGAGCAGATGGGGATGCAGAGCACCTCTGGCTATGGAGAGCCGCCCCCCCTTCCCGGGCTGGCCTCTGCTCCACATAACTCAGCCAGACTGGGATGTATTTTCCCTAAAATTTGAAATATGATACTGGGGTTTTTCTGTCCATATTTTAAGCTGAATTGGTATCTACTCCTTTGGACGCTTTCTTATTTTATGCAAGAAAACAATTATTTTGAATTTGAAAACTCATTCTTGACCTTGGAGGCAGCTGCAATCACCAGAAGGTCCATTTATTTTCAGCTTAAATCTCCAGAAATTGTTTTTCCAACAACTATTTTAACATTCAACAACTGCAGCCGCAGAGGTTCTGATAGTGTAGATAGACTTACGGGAGCTGTAGCTGCTGAATGCAAATCAGTTTGACTTTAGATGGAATAATTGTAAATACTAGAACACATCCCTCTGTGTAATTATCTCTGCTTTCATCCGCCCACTCTACTGTCACTTTCCATGTCTGAAGCCTTTGTTATGCGCGTGTAAAAGGACAAGTAGAAACACAGTCACCAGAATATATGGCAGAGAAATCAAGCGTTCTCCTGAAGAAATCAAAAGATGTAATCACCTACCCCGAGTATGGCAACCAGGGTTCTTGTTTACATGAGGTTTAAGAAATCAATTTACTGGAGAAGGTCAACTGTAACTCAGTTATTTAAGCACATGTTAACATACTGACGGTAGAAGATATTCGTTTAGCTTAGAATATGGACAGAAAATCCTTGTATCATGTTGTTTTTTTAAAGAATACTGATAATAAAAAAGAGCAACAGGGGAAAATACATTGAAAATCCAAAGCTAGTGGAACAGAAGCTTACCTGGAGACATCAGCTCTCTTTAAACATACAGTTACTGACTGATCAATCAATTAATCAGCTAACTGATCCTCCTCAGTCGCTTTTTCTCTCTCCTGCTCGTCTGCTTGTTCCCTCTATCGGCCATTAAGCAGCTCAGACATTTTGATCACAAAGTAAACAAAGGATTTCTCTGCTTCGGCTCTTTTCTTCATCTGTGCCATTCAAAGAGGGAAAGAGACCCTGATCAACTGATTATCATCTTATCTGTGAAACCCTGCGATCTCCTGGGCCTTATAAAAATCCATGAACTTCCAAGGACCCCTAACCTGTACAGGACCGTGCACAAAGAGACTTTTTTTTTTTTTTTATTATTGGACACCAGGGGATTTGGTGTCACAACCTCAAGGACAGTTGTCGTACCTCTAAAGGGAGTTGTTAAGGTCAGACAGTGAAGCTGGTCTTCAGTTCTCATTTTTAAACATGAATGGAACCGAAAGTGCTGAAGTGACTCTTGGGGTAAACTGGGACTATTATTTATATGAATGTGACACCGTTGTTGCTTCTGTGTTTGATGAGTATTCTGTAGGCTAGAGAGACTGTAGGATAATGTGGATTTGTTGCGCTCAGTGTAACAGTGTCTCATAATAAGTCGCCCATACTCAGTGTGGGAATTTGCTGTGTTCTTGTACATATTTCTTCATGCTCAGTTGTGTTTTTTGTTTTTTGTTTTTTTGAAGGATCTCTTTATGTCTGTTCCTCCTAAACAATACGTAAGATAAATGTCATGTGTAAATATTGCTCATTCATACACACTCTGCTGTGAAGAGGCAGTGACATCACTGCGGTAGTCCAGTTTCGTTGTGATCGTGTTGCTACTCAAAGCTGTTCCGAACGCACACGAGCAGCAAATGAATGTGTTTAACGTTTTGCACCGATCGTCAGATGTGAATCATTTACTCCTCGCCATCGGAGCCATGTTGGTGCTCCGTGGCCATTTTGTGGGAAGTGTCTCGCACGCTCCCCTCGATAGACGGAGTAATGACAGCCGGCCAACATCTATCAACACCCTCTGCTCCATCTCTGTCACCTCCCCATAATGGACCATAATGGCACTGCGGCGAACGCATCAGAAACGGCACCGAGGAATCACATTTCTTTGATAAAGGAGAAGGTAATAAATGGCTGTTATAATTTCTGCTGCCCTGAACACGATGACAGCAGCGGGAGCGTGTACGCATGTGTGTGTATCTGTGTGTGTGTGTGCTTGTGTGTGTGTGCGTGCATGTGTGTGATGAGCTTCATTACACAAGTCCAATTGGCCTGTCCCAGGGTCCAAGGCACAGTTCAGTGCCTCAGCACAAAGCGAGCTGATGAAACTGCCTTCTGCTGACAATCAGGAGAACTAGGTCACCTCTGAAGCGGCATCCCAGAGGGCGAGCAGTGTGAGTCCAAACACCCGGGGAGCAGTGCACATGGACACATATTGTCTAAACACACATGACACACACGGACATGATGTGGAGTCACCAAAACAGGAGGCCACAAGTTCACACTTACACATGTTCTCTATGGACTCTGTCTGTGTTTGTATATATGTGAATGTGTTTGTGTATGTGGGGTAAAGATATAGAAGATATCTCTGAAACAGTGTTATCTTTATAATTACCCAGGGAGTCCTGATCCCCAGTTACAGGGACATTTGTTTCCTGCTGTGATCAAAGTGTGGTTGTGGACCTTTTATCGTCTTCATCACTGAAACAACGTCCAGCTTTTATCATGGTGAAGATTTTTTTTTAGACGTCTGTCCGCAGACGTCAGAATGTATATTTATGCCCTTTACACAAGTCATTGTTTTTAATACTCCTGTGAAAATACCTTAGGTTTTGCTGTAGAAAGAACAACTTTTGAATTTTTTTTTTTTTTTTTTTGTCAATAAATGTGAATCTAATATTGTGTTTAACATGATTTATTTTTTCAATATGGGGTAATGGGTGTGGTAGAAAAGATGGTATCAACAAACATCATTCATATAAATCTACAGTTGTATCAACGGAAAGAAGCAAACACACACATACACACATACAAGGAAATAGAGAAAATGTGTAGTGAAGTATTGGTTCATTCTGCCGCTATAATCAATAGAGAGATTAACCTCGTAATGTGTGCGGGTGGAGAGGCCAGTGCTGCTCCGTTCCTTGATTAATCATCGCCACAGTTCCTGGAAAAAAACCATTTGCAACTAACTGCCTCATCAACTTTGATTATTCAAGGTGAACGAGCATTTGAAAGACAAAAGGAACAAAACTGATGAATCATATAACGTTCAGTTTTTGTTTTTTTTTTTATTTCACAAAATTAGAGCTACGCTTTTTAGACATTTGAGACATGCAGCATGTGGGGAATTCATTATAGTTGTGAATTAAGTGTTTAAATCCCAAATGAGATTCTTACAAAATGATTTCTGTCATGATGGTTATTTTTTCTACATCTGTGAAATATTGATTGGTGATTTTCAGCATCATTTTCTAAAATTAATTTATAGCTTTTTGATATAAAATCCTTCATATAGTTCATATATTTTAATAACTAATTACACATCCTCCCTCTATAAAAACAAGGACATTTATGTTTTGTCAGCACTCTCATCAACCCTCCAAGACTTTCAGATCAGAGAACATAAATCACACCTTTTTTTTTCTTCTTTTTCTGTTGGAGCTGTAATGTTTTTCTGTTTGGTTCTTTTCCCAGCCTCATTCACTCATTTCTGACAACAACAACAACAACAACAAAAAATATCACTAAGCAAACCAAACTGCACCCCCCCAGACAGAGCAGCAGCAGCAGCCAGCCTGCCAGACACAGGCCCCCTTTGGCCTGCTGCAGATCTAAATTACTGTAATCAGTGGATGAATAGCAATCAGCAGCCTTGTATGAGCTCCTGGCAGAACGCCTGACCCCCGGCTCTCTCCACCAATCACACTGCTGCGTCCCATTCACAACTAATCACGGCGAGCACACCACTTCCCTCACATTTGAAGGAGGAAGCACTCTTCTGCCTCTTTTGTCTTTCGTGCCGGGTTGACCGGGGTCGAGCAGATTGATGAGGGATGACAGTGTTCCATGAAGCTTTTTCCTGTGCTTACATGGTGGCAGCCGCGGTTCCCCTCCTGGCACCAGCCACGGGCTCGACCACTGATGAGACAGTTTGCACAAAAGTAAAGTTTCGCATTCAAATTTAGACTCTAATCTCTGCCCATAATGGTGTGTTGGAGTGAGGCAGGAAACGGATGGAGAGAGCATGCTCAGCTAATAATTTGACAGATTTTTACAGGACCGCACTGAAGTGAGCACTGATAGAAATAATTTGAGTGAATGAAGAGTTTGTGCTAAAAGTCAAAGCTCAAAGACATGATTATCAGTCGGTGTTAGCTTCGTGTGCTCTGTGTTATTTCTGGGAATGTGGCGGTTTAAAAGGGCTGAGAAGGAGTTTTTATTTTTCTTAGGCTACAAATTACACATGGAATTACACATTTGAATTGGATTTTATAGGCTCACATTTGCCTAATTTTGACTTATTTTGTAATTTCAACAATGTTATTGATAGACAGACAGTGTAAAAAAGAATAATTGACTTGATAAGAACATTTTGAACCCCTGCGCAATAGCACAAAAGTAAACAAAACCCCAATCCACCCCTACCCCTACAATAATAGCCCAGATTTGCCCCCAACCACCCAACCAGTCTGCCCTACAGGCTTTCAACATGTGAAAACACATACCTAAAAGTTAAGCAAACATATTTTTTGTAATCAGTTCTTAACCTGGTCAACATGGAGTCTCTGGAGTCTCCAGGAAGTCACTGCTCTCATCCAAGAAACAGTCTGATACATAAACAGTAAAACAGTGAACTGGGTTTTTTCATGTCTAAACTCTTCTTAATAGCAGATTTTTGCACATGCAAGCCAAAGAAATGTCTGCCTATTGCATGCAAAAAGTAGACAATAAAGTATTTTCTATTCTATTCTAATATATATAACGCTTTAGTTTTTGTACAAATTCGAGAAACAAGATATAAAGTGCTAATTAGTGAGCTTTAGAGGTGCTGGAGGGCAGATTTTGTTACCTTTTGACTGCAAGATTAGTCAATTAATCAATTAGTTTTCAACTATTAAATTAATCGCTAACTATTTTGATAATCAATTAATTATTTTGAGTAATTTTTTAAGAAGAAAAATGGAAAATTCTTTGATTCCAGCTTCTCAAATGTGAATATTATCTGGTTTCTTTAGTCATCTTGTCATTTTTCACCATTTTCTGACATTTCACAGACCAAACACCTAATTGATTAATTGAAAAAATAATCGACAGAGTAATTGATAATGAAAATAATCATTTTGAGGGTTTTGAATCTTTATGCTAAGCTAAGCTAACCAGCTGCTGGATCCAGTTACATATTTACCACACAGATGTGAGAGTGCTATGTTTAATTATGTGTTTTACTAATAGTGTTTTCTTTATGGAAATGATTACATTAACACCACATACATATTATTGTAGGTTTATTTAAAGCCACTCCGCTGTTAATTTGGCAGTTTTTATTCAAAACATAATAAATAATCGTCTAATTCTCCACCAGAAAGCGAATAAGCGTGTCACCCAAAATGTCACATTATTGCTTTAAGTAGCTGAATGATGTGTAAGAGTGGACATGTGGAGCTTAGAGGCCCAAACTCTGACCAACTCTTGTGAGCAGACCAGAAGGAAAAGGGGGAACAGTAGGAGAAAGGAAGCTTATCTGTCATAAACAAAAATGCTTCTGTCTGTGTCACATGACTCACCCCTCCCCTCCTATCTCCCCTCTCCCTTTTTTTACCCTCTTCCTCCCCCCTCCCTCCTCTCTGAAACTCTTTCCCACCCTCTGCTCACTGCCAGGGGTGGATCCCAGCGTTTATCTCTACCATCCAGCCCCAGTGTCTCCTAGCAACAGAGCACGGATCATTTAACTGCCCCTGCATCCTCTGTTTTATCCATGCAGTCGTTACATACAGCAGGCCAACTTTATTCGCATTTCTGTGCTTTTATTTTCACCTCTCAGGCCCTGAAACTTCCAAGAGTCCGGTTGGTTGTGAGTGTTTTTTTTGTGTGTGTGTGTGTGTGTGTGTGTATGTGTGTAGCATTTGTCTCCCTGGCTCGGAGCACTCAAACCATATCAGTGCCACACTTGAGGCAGACAGACAGGCAGGAGAGGCTGTTCTGTCAGGATGTGTCACTCCAGGATCCAGCAGGTGCACACACACACACGCACGCACACACACATACACACAAACACACACACACACACGCACACACACGCACGCACGCACACACACACACACACATACAGTCGTGTTTCCATCACTTCTGAGGATATTACATTGACTTATCCTAACCTTAATATAACCCCAAACTAACCTTAACTTTAAATTAAGGATTTACATTAAAGGGATTTGCTTTTTGTCCCCATAAGGTAAGCGAGTCCCCACAACACACACACACACACACACACACACACACACACACACACCACCACCACCACAATCAATGGGGGAAGACAGGACTTGGCCCTTGGTCTGAAAGGCCCTCGCAGAATCAATTAGCATTTAAATTAATGAAGCGCGTAATGAAGAGAGCACTATCTCTGCTGCAGAAAGCTGACAGACAGGCGGAGAGCTGATTGTGAATCTGCATCAGGAAGACACACTGAAAGGAACATCAAAGATATTCAAATAACCCCCCTTTTTTTGTAAGGAAAAGGGCCAAATTAAAAGCAGAGCGGCTTTAAATAAACCTACAATATGTATGTGGTGTTAATATAATCACATTTCCATATAAAAAGTGCTATTAGTAAAACACATAATTAAAGATAAAATGATTGCATGGAAAAGACCATCTTTATCTTTCAATATCCATCAGTACAAATATGCTTAAAGGAGGCTGCTTCCGGTGCAGATAACCCGACTGATCTGAGCTTATTTCAGCTTTTCACAATGTTTTACTCTATTTGAAATATATTCAATTATTTCTTTTAATCTACAAAATTAATATTGTGATGAGGAGGTGAGACAGTTATGGAGTAAAAATATAACTACACTAATAAATATTACGGTTAGTTAAATAATCAAAATTGAGGGCAAAATTGAATATAAAGCTTTACATTTTGCCATCAACTTCCAATCAGTTGGTTAAAAAAAGAGAAGTGAAGCCAGTTTACCAAAAAATTACCATCACGAATATTCACATAATTTATAGTAGGACTGAAACTAATGATTATTTTCATTATCGATTAATCAATTAGTTGTTCGGTCCATCAGATGTCAGAAACTGGTGAAAAATGTTGATTTCCAAAAGTCCTCAAATGTCTTTTTTTGTCTCAACCTAAAGATATTCAGTTTACTGTCAGAGAGGATTAAAGAAAGCAGAAAATATTCTCAGAAGCTGGAACCAGAGAATTTGGACATAAAAAAAGATGCCAAACAATTAATCAATTATCAAAATAGTTTATGATTAATTAAATAGCAGCTCTAATCTGTAGTTTTTTTTTAAATTTCAATATAAAATACTTTCCAAATTCTGCATTAAAATTTTATTACCACAAAGTTGTCCCTCAAAGTCTTTAATACGTGGGTCTGCTGCCCAGTAAAAGAATTACACCAGCTCGTTCACTACCTGGAAAAATGTCTGATAATAAAGAGGAGCAGCTCTATGCTGCAGTTTTAAAAAGACAAACAAACATTATTTTTATCAGTTCGTACTGAAATGTGTCCATTGTAACATTTCCTTTAGAATAAAAGCTCTTAAAACAACATTGACAAACCCACATTCAGTGCAGAGATAAGACTGTAATAGCTCCCAGCTCAACTCCCCTCATCAGTCACGTGACCCTCGTATTTCAGGAAGCGTCGACACTGTGTCTGTGTCATGTCTGGTCTGTGTTCACTGATGTTACAAACTCAGAAATAAGGAAATGTTGAGTGCATAAAATCAATGTTCACCAAGATAAAATATAACCTACAATGAGGAGTGGAATAAATCAAGTTTTAATTTAATATGTGATTGGAGGTAAAGGAAAAGCATGAATCTTTACATTTCTTCTGACACTTCATTTTAATGATTATATTATTTATATTATATTTATATTATTTGTTGGCGTATTCAGTCGTATTTTTGATTTCTCTGACAACCTTTTACAGCCTTTTGTGGCAGAAAATGCTGCTGATTTGTCGCTGCAGTGGCTTTTGTGTTTGTGGCAGGAATCAGACAGCTGATGATGTTTGTCACACACACACACACACACACACACACACACACACACACACACACACTGCTGGCAGCACTGCTCCATCCCCTGGGTTACCACACACATACACACACACACACAGACAAACAGTGACACTTCAGACTGACAGCATGTTCACACTGAACAAATCTGGCTGTTACATGTCTGCATAAGCACAAACTGATGCTTTCACATTTCAAAGAAGAAAATGGGGGGGTTTGTGTGTGTGTGTGTCTGTGTGCTGACAGCAGCTACTGAGCGGAACACGAACCTTATCGCTACAACACAGTGACAACGGAGAGCTTTTTGCCTGCAGCGTTATATTGTTGTGGTGTTCTTCATTTTGAAAAACCCCACTGAGGAAAGGAGGGAGGGAGGGAGGGAGAGAGGAGGGATGTGCTTCCCCTCCTTAACATGACTCATGACATCCCATCTCCCCACCTCCTCCCTCTGCACTACTGCCATCCAGACCTCCACCAACCCCCTAACACCATTACACACTATCTCAAATCAAACACTCACGCTTGCCCCACATACTGTAATATTATATAAGTTGGCATTTGTTTTCTTTGAATTTTTGGCTTCTACTGTGTCTTTATGTCCTCATCCTTCCCCTCTTTTTTTTTTTTTTAACTTAAATTACTTAGTATGTATTCTCTATTGTGTTGTGACATTGTTTGATTGGTGGATGTGTATAAATTGTATAAATTATATTGTGTACTGTGAATTTTAAAGGATGTAATTTTATTCCAATTTTAGGTTGCCTCTTTAACATCTGGCCAAGGACAACAGAAGAAAAAATAGTCTTTTAGGCTAAATCTGGCTCATTTACAGTTCTTTTTTTCCCTGTTGATTAATGAGTGTTGTCCCCTTCAAATAAATAAATAAGATTTAAAAGGAAGGTGAGAGGAGAGGACGGAGAGGAACAAAGGAGAAAAGAGGAGAAGAGAAGAGAGGAAAAAAGGTGAAGAAGAAAAGAGAGGGAAGGAGAGGAGAAGTAAGAAGGAAAAATGAGTAACAAGGAGGGAAAAGAAAACATTGGGAGAGATGAGAGGAAAGGAAATGAAAGGAGCAGAAGAGAGGAGAGAAGGTGAAAAATGATAGGATAGAGAGGAAGAAATGAGAAGAGAAATAAGGAGAGAAGAGGAAAAAAGGAGAAGAAAGAGGAAGGAAAAATCAGAAGAGAGGAGGAAAAGAGTGCATGAAGAGAGATGAAATAAAAGGAAAGGAGCAGAAGAAAAAAAGAGGAGAGGAAGGGGTGAAAAACAATGGAGGGGAAGAAAGGAGAAGAGAGGAGACAGTAGGAAAAAAAGAGAGGAGAGGAGAAGAAAGAAGAGGGAAACGGAGAAGACGGGGTGAAAGGAAAGCATGGAGAGTGATGAGAGGAAAGTGAAGAAAATGAGCAGAAGAGAGGAGAGGAAAGAGAAGAGGAGAGGACGAACAATGGGATAGAGAAGAAGAAATGAGAAGAGAAGAGGGAAAAAAAAGAGGAGGAGAAGAAAGAAGAAAGAAGAAGGAAAAATGAGAAGAGAGGAGGAAATGGAAAGCATGGAGAGAGATGAGAGGAAAGAAAACCAGCTGAAGAAAGAAGAAGAGAAGCGAAGGAAAGAGAGGTGAGGATAAAAGGAAAGGAGAGCAGAGGAGAATAGCCGCCTTGTACGTGCAGCTCTGTCCTTCAGATGTGCCCTCAGACGTCTAACATCTCCTTTGCACCATGCAGAATCGTGACCGTGCACACGCAGATCCAACATCCAATACAGAGCCACGAGCTCAGGCAGCAAAACCCACCCACAAACCCCACACCCCGACACATCATCACCGCATTGTCCCGGAGGTTGCTTTACTTTCTGGCATGCGTAGTAGTGTGGTGGAGAAACACCCACGCTGCACCACTCCCTCCAGGGGGCTTTTCCCTGACCACAGAGGAGAGGAAGGAGGAGAGATGGAGAGAGAGGGGGATGTGGGTGGACAGTGGGATACCGGAGGTTAGGAAGCCAGTCACCAGTGTGTGTGTGTGTGTATGTGTGTGTGTGTGTGTGTGTGTCCCAGTGAGGGTGGGGGGACACCCCTGTGATCTCAGTGTGTCAGAGGATGATGATGATGCTGCTGCTCTGTTGTGACAGAGAGACAGAGCGCCTCGTTCAGTCTCAGACAGACTGGGACGATAGCAGATGTACAGAGAGAGAGACGCTGAGCAACGAAAAACACACTCAGCTACATTATTTCATTTTTAAAAATACAAAAAAAGAGGCTGGAACTTACAGGATAAGTCTAGTAATATTTTTACAATTTTATTTGTATAGCATGTTTCATACACTGAGGCAATTCAAAAATAGATTAAAAAAATGAGATAGCATAGCAAGTATAAAAGACATAAAAAATAATAAAAGTCATAGTGCAATTATTAACAATAATTAAAGGTAAATATGAACATAAAAGTCTTCAGCTTGTTTTTAAATGTAGAGCCAGAGTCGGGGCAGATCTAAGATCTTCTGGAAGTTTATTCCAGTTTATTTGCAGCATAATAGCTGAATGTAGCTTCACTATGTTTTGTTTTAATCCTGGGAACAGACCTAGGAAGTCTATTGGCCCTAAAGCAGTAAGTGATTTATAGACAAGTAAAAATATTTTGAATTCAGCCCACCAAAAGTGTATTAATCTCTGGTTAAAAAACAGTCCTCAACAAATGTAACAGTGCATAAATGATTCTGAGCATCCCAAATATACCAAAATGACTGCAAATGCTCTTTAGGCCCGAAAATGTGGAGGCCTGTTGAGACTCTTTCATGTATGCACTCAGTAAGCAACTTTAAGATAGAAAGTAACATGGGCACATGGCAATATAATAACAATCCAATATATCTACAGTATACTTTAATAAATACTACATTTGAGAAACTTGTAATGTTTAGTTTATGTTGTGACTGTCATTGATTCATTGATTGAATTGAATTTTGAGACTGTAGTTTGTGTTGTTGTTGACATGTACTGCATTACAATAGAGCAAGGTGTTCCTGTTATTTTGTCCACCCCTTGAATAATGTGTGAGAAGTGTTTGTCAGCAGCTGGTGATGTAGTACCGTTTCCTGCTGCTAGTCTGCAGTGTTGCCCCGAGCCTCCTTTTCTTAAAGTCAATCATTCTGTCTCTCTCTCTTTCTTTCTTTCTTTGACTCTCTCTCTCTCTCTCTGTCTGTCTGCAGACTTGAGACACCATCACACACACACACACACACACACTCGCTCCTCCTCTCTCTCCCTGCCTCCCAATTATTGTGACCATGGCAACTATCTTGGAATATGGCCTGTGGATACATTCACTATTACCAGGTCACTGCCTTGCAGCCTATCTGTCCCCCTACTGAAACACACACACACACACACACACACACACACAGACAGACAGACAGACACACACACACACACACACACACACACTCATACACACACACACACACACACTGTCACCACACACCCAGACTCTTTCCAGCCGCTGTTGGCTCTAATCATTGGCCGCCGAGGAGGCACAAAGCTTAAAAAAGAGAGGAGAGAAATAACCATGGCAACAAATTTGAGGCAATTTCAGTAATAATATGAATTAGAGGCCAAGCTGAATTATTTCAGGCAGGAAAGAGAAAGCTCTCAGCTCTGCTTTTGAAGTGTCAGGAATAAGAAAACGCAGTAGTGCCTGCGTTTGTCTTTATATTTACAGTTTTATTCACAAAAAGTGAGTTATATTTTGTTTCGAGTAGGTTGTGATGATCATGCTTTGCCAATCATGACACTGTTTCTATTTTAAGCTGGATGCCATACTATGCTGGCCAAAATAGGACACACACACACACACACACACACACACACACACACACACAGTCACTCATACAGAATGAATGTCTGAGCATAAATGGCAGCTGGCAAAACAGGCTTAGCCAAGCATGAAAATCAACATGAATTCCCACTCGGCTGGAGCTCGATGCCCTGATGCGGCGCTGCCTGCGACCCGTGTCCACGTCCCCAGACACCCCTTCACACAGTGGAGTGGCGAGCCATGCCACTCCACGAGGCGGAAATAATCTCTGAGCGTTTACAGGACAGATCTTAGATGATCTATAGAGTAACACGGCAGTATATTGGAGCTAATGAGCAGATACTGAGATAATCTCAGATACCGTGGTGTAATGTAATGTCTTTTTTAAATCTGAATACCTTTTTTTGCATATTTTTTTTATTTAATCTTTGAGTATTTTGAATTTATACATATTTTCTTTAAAATGAAACTAGAGTCACCAAAGATCTTAAAATAGCTTATACATTTAAATTAGTTTAATCCACAGTTTTCCCTGCTCTGACATTGGGAATAATTTCAAAGAAAAGGTCACAGTTTTTCAAAAATGGAAACTCAAGACCCAACAATAAGTACTGAAATGAACACAATCACTGAATAAAATGTACTGATATTATAGCTCCATGGAAATATTGCACATTTTCTTTAAGATATTTTCTTTAGAATATATGTGAACATCTGAAATTTCAGTGTTTCTGAAGAATTCTTCTGAAGAGTTTGACTTCTAGTTGATAGTTTGTCTACTTTTTTAAAAATGTAACAGGTCTCGATTTAATTGTCCTTCAGCTGATTGTTCACCAAATCACCAATGCAAGGAAATGTTTTAAATTTCTAGAACAAGGGGATTTGTTGCAATGTTTATTCAATTCAAAAATATCTTCAGCTTTAACATTTATTACTGTAAATTACACCAGATTCTGCCTCTTAAAAAGGTCTGATCTTATCTATTGGTCATACTGAATTAGTGGCAATATTTCTTTAAATTGTCATGAATGCAAATTAAAAAAAAATAAAAAAATCACATCTGCTCCATTTCTGTGACTGTTACACATAAGATCTGGTGATATGCACACATGGCTACGCTGCAAACAGACCTCATCCACATTTTTTCTGCTCTGTTGTTAAATGATGCAGCTGCGTTATGGGGGAGCAACCTGGAAAAACTTCCTGCCTTCCCATGAGCAGGAAATCATCCATCAGACATACACGTTCAGTCAGGGGGCAGTTGTGTAATCAGTTCACATCAGTAAGTCATCTGTTGTTGTTTTTTTTTCTCCCTCTGACTGACACACATGAGCGGTCACACTGTTTGCAAACAGATTACATGTTCTCTGATTACCCAAAACTGTAACTGTGACTCTTTGAAATGTATTTACTGTACAGACACATGAGTTACAACATTTAAAAATAATAGCTAAGTGGGTGTTTAATGCATGAAAATATTTAATTATAGTAAAATAAAGGGATACATCATGTACGGGGTTGGATTAACCTCACGTTGGGCCCCTACTGAATACTTCCTGTGCAACTTGAAGACTACAGTGTTTCTATTTTAGAATATTACCTGGCCCCGAGTTTGCTGCATGTCAGTCAATTTGTGCTAATTTGGTTTACGCATATATTCACCATGTACGCATAATATTAATTGAAATAATCAATGAACGTAGATTTTGACTCAGGACTTCAAGATCAGTTAAAAATCCAGGAGCGTCCTTAAGAGATCTCAACCAATTTAGCGTTCAATCATATAATCAATCATATAACACTGTCAAACTCACAATGGACAGTTTAAAAAAAGGATCAAAATCGATGTACAATTGTTCCAAACATTCTTCTTCTTTATCAAAACCTGGCACCTACACTACCCACAATGCAACTCGGTTGACAACCGTTCATTCAGAGACTTGGGTGTTTTATGCAAGTTGCAGCTACTTTAGCCTCAAGCAGAGATGAGACGTTGGTTACAGACGTCCGGTAACTTCTCCTCTTTCTCTTTTTTTTGTTTTTAGATTTGTAGTTTTCAGCACCAACCAACACTGCCTCAAGCGACATCACTTGAGGCAATTAATCATTTATTTGTGCAGCTCCCTCTGGAGCCATAAAAAGGTTACATACAACTAAACCTTCGGTGGACGCCCTTTACATTTCAGTTACATATTGCCAAACAAATTTGCAATTCATTAAATTAATACAAAACAGTAAATGCTGCACAGCAATATGAGGTTACAGTAACTGCTCATGAAACACACATTGATAGTCTGACTTTCAACAGCTAGTACCGAGTGCTTCTTCAAGCATGTTACACACAATGCTCTTGAAAAGTCTTCAAACTTGACTGAATTTTATGGTAATATGCATCAGTGTCTTTCCTTCGATTTGACATCAGTAGCTGTTAGAAAGAGGAGAAATCAAAAAGATGTAGAGTTCTTCCTGTTTGACGTTTGCAGAAAAGGACAGGGAGTCAGTACAGGTTATTGCCTGGATCAGTTCTGTCTCCCCGCTGTCTTGGCCACGGTAAAGTGTTTTTGTTCAGCCTGCCAGTGTGCCATTTACACAGGGCCCTGCAAACCGCTGCTCCCCCATGCCATTTGAATCACGCTGTGAGCTGTGCTGCCTCGGGGTCAAAATTGTCCTTTTGGTAATTGAAAGAGCAAACAGGTTCTTTTTAATAGCACCTTGCTTCTCTCACCTTCCCTTAAAATGGCTCTTAATACACAGGAGTTATTTTTTTGACTGTAAACAAAGTGTGGTAAAACTTGCAGGAAGTAGTTTCACAGGTTAACATTGAAATCTTAACTGTAAAGCTCATTTTAAGATGTAAGACATTTGTGATAATCCAGAATTGAAAAAAGGGGGGGACACTTTTTCAGCCTGTAAAATCTAGTATGAGACTTAATCTATTACATGATCATCTTTGCCTCCTAAATCAGCCCATAATTTACAGCTGCTGCTCAGTAAATTCAAAATGGGGGCATTCAAATCGAGCTAGGCCTTTTCACCCATCAGAAAGCACCAGCTGTAGGAGACGGCATTGACAGAAAGTGGAGGAAAGGGGAAAAAAAGAGGAGAAGGAGAGAGTGGGGGGGGTGGTGGTGCTATTAATCTCTCCCCTTCATTCATCACTCTACAATGAATTGCAGCTGTGGCTGCAGATAAAAACTGAGCTTTTTTTTCCTCTTCTGGGTGATTATCTGCAGTCAGGTGCCTGGTGGAGGTATGATCACAACAGACCAGAGGGAGAGAGGACACAGCCAGGGAGGGAAGAGGAGAGGGAGGAAGCTGGTAAGAGGAGGAGAGGATGGGTGGAAAGCAGGAAAAAGGGAAGGTAAAGGGAGGATGAAGTTAAAATAAGAGAAATAGGGAGAAGAAAGGGTGGTGGATAAAAAAGAGGAGATATGAAGGAGACAATAAGAGCATGAGGAAAGGTGAATGGTTGATAAGGACATAAGAGGCATAATTGTTAAAGGAATAGTTTTGGGAAATCTGCTTTTTCATTTTCTTGCCAAGAGTCAGATGAGACGATTGACCCTCATATCTGTCTACATCCATATAAGGCTACAGATAGCAGTTGGTTAGCTTAGCACAAAGACTGGAAACAGCTAGCCTGGGTCTGTCTAGATGTAACAAAATCTGCCCAGCAGCACATCTAAAGCTCACTAATTACAATGTTAAATCTTGTTTGTTTAATCTGCTGCCTGGCAGCCAAAAAATGGTCTGTTACATAACTCCTCGTTTAAAGACAATGTCTTGTTTTTCCTCATCTGCTTTTGTACAAATTTAAAAAATGAGATTCAATGTGGCAGTGAGCTTTACAAGTGCTGGTAGGCGGACTTTCTTACCTTGCACAGACCCAGGCTAGCTGTTTCCCCCTGTTTCCAGTCTTTATGCTAAGCTAGGCTAACCAGCTGTTGGCAGTAACTTTATATTTACCATACAGACATGAGCGTGGTATCTTCCCATCTAACTCTCAGCAAGAAAGCATATAAGCATATTTCCTAAAATGTCGATCTATTATTTCTCAATGGATCGTTTGGTCTATAAAACAAACAGAAAAAAGTGAAAAATATCCATCACTCAGAGCCCAAGGTGATGTCATAAAATGTTTTATTTGTCCCAACAGTCTAAAATCCAAATAGAATCAATTTACATATAATGCAAGACAAAGAAAAGTAGCACATTTTCACATTTCAGAACCTGGAAGCATCACATTTGATTTGATGATAACGGTTATTTGTTTGAAAAATGACTCAAGTGACCAACTGATGATCAAAAAAGTTGCTGATGGGAGTGCCCCAGTAGGCAAATGGTTACTGTGCATGCCACATAACCACAATGTCCCTGGTTCATGTGCTGCAAAGGATCTATGTTGCATGTCATACCCATCTCTCTCCCCTTGTTTCCTCTCGGCCTCTTTGCCAAAAACTATCCAATAAAGGCAAAAAGTGCCAAAAAATCCTAAAATAGTTGCTGATGAGTTGTCTGTGAATTGATTAATTGACTAATCATACCTGAAAGAGACAAACAAATCTAGTAAAAGGAAGGGGAGGTCATTTAACTAATACTGTACAGGAGCAGACTGAAATTCATCCTAATCCATCTGCAAACTGGAGAAGCCAGAAACACCCACTAATGGGGGCACAAACTACACCAGTGTTTGCTGGGAGATACCACTACATATGGTGAGGGGTAGAGGGGGTGAGGGGGTGGTGGGGCACATTACAGAAGAGTACAGAGAGCTGCAGGATTGAAATGCAATAAAGCAGCAGTGAGAGTGAGAGATGGATTGTGCAGGGAGAGATGTGTTTAATATTGTTTGCTGTTTATCTCAACTAAACAGAAGCGCACAATAGAGATGCTATCTCACCCACCTTAGGGTGAGAACCATTTCAGATCATGCTGGGAACGTGATAAGCTACATTCAAGATTGAATTAGGGAGAGGAGCGATCTGATAGCTTCTCTTCTGTTGCAAATGATATGACCAGAGGAATATTTACTTGTTTTTATAGGAATGCCAAACACAGGCTGAACTGATTGTTGTGTAATGTAAAAGGAATATTATGAACAGAACATTTAAAGTGTGTGTGTGTGTGTGTTTTTGCATTTATTAATTGGACAAACTGTCCAACATAATTCCTTCTTCAAAGGATGGCAACCTCATATACATATACATTGTTTTTTTTAATCCATTTTCCTTAAATGTTACATATCACATCATACGCACAATGAGGCATTTGAATACATAGTATCATCTGGGCAATTTAAACAAGAATTAGAAATAACAGTAACAGTAAAAGTAGATGCTCAAATAATTTGTATGTGACAGGGAAATAAACAATTGGCCACCAGCAGATCATGTCTCAGACAGATTCATCCAAAATCACAGGTCGGAGTTTGGACTAACTACAGAAGGTTCATCTGTATTACAGTGCTGAAAGGATTGTAGCCAAAATAATGGTTTTTTAGAGCAGGATAAGAAATAGATCACTCCGTGTTAGTGCACATTTATGAGGAGTTTTTGATGAAAAGTTCCTGTTTTGTGTTCTTTTGATATTAAAGGACCATACCAGAGAAACTGTAACTTGTGAACACTGCATTAAAACTGATCATTTTCCGAAGTATACCGTCAGTTTTAAGATCACTTTCCTTTATTCCAGTGAGCCACTTACAGATATATAAAATGTTTGAAATAAATAATCAAATAAAGGGAACATTTGATTCATTTAGTTACATTTACACGCTTAATCGAGAGAAGATTGTTTTTTTAAAATCGTTCCTTCTTGGTGTTTTTAAGAGGTTGTAGGAAACTTGTGTTTACTTGTTTACCTCAACTTAAAGAGATGTCATCCTTCCCTGCAAGTTGATTTTCATGCTGCACCATGCTGGCATGAACTGAAAGCATCTAGGGAGGAAATTAATGAAAGAATTGCACTTTGCTTTGGAAAATGTTTGCCAGGATTTGAATAAAATTTATTAACCCACCGGCACAGAGCTTCGGGTTTTGTCAAATAAGACCCACAGCACTCCCAGGATAATGAAATCTAACCATTTCCCCCAAATAACACATTAAAGGGGTGCATGCAGTTCTGTTAGCCGTGCAGACTGGAGACCAAAACATCAGCCTGTGGTCAGACAGCAGGGAGGCTGCTGACAGGACCTGATTTGTGTTTCTGTCAAACCCCGAAGATAGAGGGAGAGTGAAGAGAAATGAGCGTGGAAATGGAGACGTCCTGCTTTGCATATCACAGGTTGGAGTTATTTTGAGCCCATAATATACAGTAATCACCAACATCAGCCTTTTCTATATATATCTGTTGTTTTCACAATGTCCTTTCACTGTTAATGTCAACAGGGAATGGCTGCTGTAAGTATATAAAAGTCGTAACATTTGGCCTTTGTGCACAGTAAAGCTATTGAATTAAGAAATATTCAGTGAATATGATATAAAATATAAAAAATATAATTAGTTGACAAATTACCGTTATGAAAAGGCTCATTTGACATTTAACAGAGTCTTCTGAGATGTAGAAAATAATCTGAATCTCTGAAAATGTGTATGTGTGTGGTCCCTGTCTGGCCTGCGTGCCCTCTGCAGCTGTGCATGTGTTTCCCCAATGTTGTGCTTAAACAGTACAAGCGGGAGATCAGAAAGCAATCAGTGCTGAATTGTAGACACACAGGGAGAGAAAGCCTGAGGGCCGCTGTTGAGAGAAGTGAGAGAAGTTGAGTATATTGACAGGTTTGTATTAGACGTGTTACTGCAGTTGCCCTCGGGGACACGGCTCACTGTGGCACAACTCCAGCAGGAACCAACAGGCTGGATTAACCTCTGGTCTGTCAATGAGAGTGAATGAAAGATGTGTCCAAAATAAGACAGAAGCACAAGTGTGTGAGACATCACTATGTGTTGTTTTGATCAGCTTCTTACTATGAGTAATGGGGTCCAACAAGAAAATGTTTTGGTTATTTAACATGAGAGATTTCTGTATTTAATTTTTTCAGGGCTCCATTCACTGGTTTTAAGTGGGCGGGACTCAGGTGGAAAAAGGTGACGTCACATCAGAATTTCGCAATATTTGAATCACAATCTGGTGACAGTTGTTGGGTTGTTTGTTCACTGTCAATCAAATCTGAGTAAACCATATTGGCTGAGTTTTTGCGCATGCTTTTTTTTTTTTTTTTTAAAACTGATTGTTGAGCCGTCAAAACAGTGTATATAAGAATACAAGTTTTAGTTTCATCATCATGGATGAAAACATTTTTGTTTGTGCTAAAATGCTTGGAGTGAGTTCTTCCTCCCTGACATAAAAGTCAGGAAACAGAAAAGATTAAAGATTAAAAATCAAAAAAGTTTTCACTCTTACAGATAAAACAAATTCTAACTTCTTTAACCCCAGTGAGCAACTTACAAACTCTTGCTTTGCAGCCAAGTATTGTTTAAGCCCACAAAACTTTGTCTTAAAGACTAACAGAGATCCCAAAGTACCCCAAGATGCCAAAAACATCACACTAAATTTTTGGGAAATGTGTTTTTTTTTGTCTTCTGGGTGATTATCTGTAATCAGGTGCCTGATGGAGGAGAGAGGACACAGCCAGGGAGGGAAGAAGAGAGGGAGGAAGATGGTAGGGGAGGGGAGGAGAGGGGGAAAGCAGGGCAAAAGGGAAGGTTTGTTTCATATGAAAAAGGTGGGCACTGTAGTTTTTGGAGGATGGTGTATGTGTTATCTCGTAAAATTAAACTACAGTGCCCATGTTCATTTTAATGCAAGAACATGTCACTCAGTACCATGCTGTGGCCACAGACTGTAAAAAATAAAGGACGTACCACCATGATGTCAGCCATTGGTTTGTGGACTCCTATTTTGAGGCCTTGAGCTGACCCTAACGCTAGCTGCTAGCTTGGTTAGCACAGTGCATTTACAGTCTATGGTTAACTGTGATAATGCCAATGCTAATGTTAATTTTCACTAGCGAAACAACAGGCTTAAAACCATTAAAACAAAATGTACTTACCGGAAAAACACTCTTTTAGTACAACCAAACGCTGAACAAGACCAAAATGAATTCATGAACTGAAAACTGAAAACGGCGACGACTACGGCTATGCCTATACTCTGTGAATCTGGAGTTACACCATGGTTAAGTTACCTAAGCAACATTGTCGCCCTGGTAGCGACTTGCCTGTGACGGCACCCACCTGTCACTCAACGTGGCCACAGCCTTAATTATGCATAACTTTAAGCCTTAATAAAATTTAAACTGGTGAGTTATATAAAAATTCACCCCATCTACAATTGTCATACAAGGGAAAATTAGCTATAGAGACCAAAACCGTTGTTTGTACCAGGCTGTAAACATGTTTATTTGTGCTGTAAAGTTGGGCATTTTAACTTGGGGGTGTATGGGGACTACATTTGGAGCCAGCATCAGGTGGCCATTCAAGGAACTGCAGTTTTTGGCACTTTCATGTTGGCTTCATTTTTCAGCCCCGGAGGTTGTAGCTTGGCTGTGGCTCACTGACATGTTTTTCATTGTTTTTGAACAACAATGGAGGTCTATGGCACAGAGGAAGAAGCTATATCAGACTTTGCTTACACAGGCAATACTGGTTAGTAGGATCGATTCAGCCTAGGTTTTAGCCATTTATCATAGATAATAACAAAAATACAGAACACCACTTGATTTATCCTTTAAAGCCACTAAAGTGGGAAAGTGGATTTTAACAGGGTTAAAACGAGTAACATTGATTGAAAACAAACATTTCAGCACCTTGTTTTCATCAGAATATTCCATATCTTATACATTTAGTGTCTGGTCTCTTTATGTGCTTTCAAAGCCACTTTGGGCTCTAAAAGGAGTCTTGCAGGCAGGAGTGGCTCAGATAAAACTGAAGATTAAAGCGATACAACATTTCTGTCTGTTCCATAGCTGTATTGACCTGCTGTCTAAATACAGAGCCAGTCATTGGCCTGGTGTTGCAGAACGATTATAGCTCTTGAAAGACAAAAACACCTTTTGTAGCCTGGCTTCTGTATTTGTGCGACGTCTCGCACATCAGCCCAGAAATCAATAGTAACATCTATTCTCCTGGTGTGTGTTGAGCATTTTTGTGTGTTCCTGTGTGTGTGTATATGTGTGGATCTTGTGGTTGAGCTCATGATAAGTGCTGGAGTTTTTTTTTTTTTTCCTGCTCTTGATTGTGCCACTGACAATAGCAATTAATGACAGCCCAGAGTGGCTGCACAGTACGACTGTGGGGGATGGGGGGGAACACGGAGGGAAAAACCCATTTTCAAAAGCATACATGGTTTATATTCATAAACCTGTATGCAACATGGCCAGCGGTTGCCTTTATTAAGCTATGAGCACTCTCCATGAGTAGCAGTGCGAGTTTCAATTAAATCAAAGCTGTTGGAAGGCCTGCCGACATCAGAGGGACAGAACAAAAAGCTTTCAGCAGGTTGTGAATGTAGTCAATTGCAAACAAGATGTGCATTTCAATGAATCATTCAGGCTGGATGGGGAGAGGAAATGGATGGGTTATACTAATAAAAACACAGGGATGCGTTTAGAATAAACAAAGCATCAATGCTAATTTGAAGAAGGGATTCCCTGTATTGCCAGGCTTTATTTGTTTCATCTCATCTTTTGATGCAGCAGCCAGTTAAAAGAAAGAAAGTGATTCATGCTCCTGCAAAAAAAAAAAACACTTGTTAAACAAAATACACATAAGTAAAAATGTGTTTTTAGAAATATGAAGGATGAGTGTTGAATGCATGTAGCTCAATGAGTCAAAATATGAAAAAATATCCTAAAAAATGCATTTGCTTAATTAATAGTTGCAATCAATATACAACAAAATGTTTTGTTTCTGCCCCTTACACATCCTAAACTGATTTTGACACTTCTTTTAATTATACAAACTAAGATATTTGGGTCACATCATCAGATATGATCTATGTGATGACGACAATGTGCAGCGCCAGTGTTGAAAACTCTATGTACAAGCCAATATGCTGACATGCAAATTTCATATGTGTACAGATGATGTTAAAACAGCCCTTTTTAAGCCTACTGTGCTCCACTCTATACAACCCGCTTGTGGTTCAGTTATAGTAAAGCAAAAATGAAAAAGCTTCAGGTGGCATTTAATGATGGATTCAGAATTTTACTCCAACTCCCAAGATGGACGAGTGCAAGTCATATGTTTGTGACTAGTAATGTTGTTGAGGAATTCTTTGTACAAATGTACGTGTCAATTAATTGATTAAAAAAAATGTAATCATAATGGTTTTAACTGAGCCTACAAGAAGTGGAACAAATGTTTGTATGTGTTTTAATCACTGTGGTCTTGTGAACTACAATGATTATATCTCCGTGTTGTTGTCCTCGTATTGTATTTTATTATAAAAGGGAAGTTCTGTTTTCTTATGGCTTCAGACACCTAAGCGTCAATTCACAGATTGTATACAAGTGGAGAAATACTTTCTTAGTTTTTACTTAAGTCTGAAATTACTACCACTGAA
Source organism: Thunnus thynnus (assembly GCF_963924715.1). Lineage (NCBI taxonomy): Eukaryota > Metazoa > Chordata > Actinopteri > Scombriformes > Scombridae > Thunnus > Thunnus thynnus. The sequence goes on along the minus strand of NC_089520.1, from coordinate 14,305,924 downwards.
GTGCACATTCTATGTATTGTATTTTCACTTTATTTTATCTTGTTTTTTATTAATGTTATCAAGTGGGTTTTATTTTCCATCTTATGTTACATTCATGTATTTTTTACATGCTTTTATGTTCTTTTTATGTCCTTTTCATGTGAAGCACTTGGTGCAATTAATTTATTTTATTGTAAAGCACTTTGAGCTGCATTTCTTGTATGAAAGGTGCTATATATACAAATAAAGTTATTATCATTATTTTTATACTGATATGGATATGTGTCTGACATGAAGTCAAATTGAAGATAGACTTCAATAACACTAATAGCAGCAAATTTAAAGTATTACTTGCACCTGGGTATGACCAAAACCAGCCTCCTCCTGAACCAGTCTTGCTTTGCTGGGTGCTGTAACATTTATATATTTGTGACTACTTAAAAATTTTATCCATAACTGTAAAAACAAGCAAACAAACAATTTATGCACATTTCCAGGCCTATGTCTATATTCTGGGGCTCTACTGAAATATCTTTGCATGAGTACAGTTAAAAAAAACTCCTTATTTATCTTTATACTGGCTCTTTCTGCAGCCCCTCAGTTCAGCCTCTGTCTGAAACAGGCTGTTTTAGCTCCTGTCTCTTTAAGGCCCCCCTCTCTTTTGATTGGTTAGCTCGTGGAAGCTGCCTCTCAGTGAAAGTGAAATCCTACTAAACAAACCGTATTAGTAGGATTTCACTTCTTTTTCTTGTTCTTTACTCGAAATGCCAACTTCTCAAACACACCCGAACATGTTCGAGTCTGAATCTGATCCGAAATATGAGAGTGGACAACGCAAACAATGCATGGACAGCCCTTAGCAACAACCTTAGCAACCAAGGCAACAGAATGGACGGCTGTTTATGGGCGTGTACGATGAGCCAACGTCAGCTTGTCATCAAGGTAAAAAAAAAAAAAAACATTGCAAAAGAAGCATTCAGAGCAAGTTGAAGCTCCGGCTTTTGACTTGTAGGAAGCATGTTGACATATGTTAACCTCAAGTTTTGACATAGATACCCAACATCATAACAGTATATAAATAACAGAAAGTTACAAAAAGCATAATATGTCTCCTTTAATAGTGTCAGTCTGTAAAATGCCTTTTATAATATTGTCCATTTTATATTTTTCAGGTTAAGCTTTTCCTGAAAATGTCATGAGAGATGAATGTTAACTTCACTACATTTTTACATACAAGGTGTTTGACTTAGCCCAGTTTAAAAGCATATATCATCAACATACAGTATGAGAGCGCTGTATGTTTAATTTGTTAAAGCCCCTGAAAACTTTGTTTCAAATATCTTTGTGACATATAATTTGCTATCTGATTCTTAAGTATTTATAATGCCATACTGTATTAATGAGATCTCCATTTATAGCATGGATATGTGTAGTAACATCAAACGGTTGTGCTCTTGTGAAATGCACACATTTTGTCTTTTTGGAGTTTACAAGCTTTTATTTTTAATTAAACAGAGCGATCTGGAGGTCGTCAAAAGCAAACTGTAACTTGGAGAAGGACTGGTTTTTAGCAAAGTTAATGTTTATTCATTAACACTCAAAAACTCTGCCTTTATCTGATATGCTATGTTTTAATACATATGGATACAGGGAGACCATTTGTTTTGCTTGATTTCTGTTGTTTTGTTTTTTTTTGTTGAATTGTTTTGTTTTCTTTTGTGCATGAGGCCAAGTCTAAAATTAAAGAAAGTGCACAGAAAACATGACAATCTGTGCTCATCAGGCTTGTTGTCCTGGTGGCAAACTCCCAGTCGCCATGTGTAATTCTGACTGCCGAGAGCAGCAGGATGAAACAACGTGAACATTTCAACTTTCTCAGTCAAAGTGCAGTTTGATACAAGTGTGGGAATCCCAGTGAGAGCAGAGCTGCTCCCGTAGCATAAAACTTTAATGAGAACAAAACTATTAGATGTCAGCTAACCGGTCACTGAGGTCTGCTCGTTTATTGACTTTGCTCTGGGTGACAAGACCACACACACACATACATACACATACACATACACATACACATACACACACACACACACACACACACAGACTATAAGTTGCACATATGCACACACATAAACACACTATACTGTACATGTTCTGGGTGACACACATACACTCTCTCTATTAAACATGCATTTGCAAATATGCACACAGACAACCACATCAATACTACCAACTGAAGGAGGTTTCACTGTAGATTAGGTGTGATATTAATGATTTTCCATTACCTCATGTCCTGATCAATAAAGGAAACATGTTCCTTGCTCAACTACTCACTTGCACTAACAAAATATGTCCAAAAAATAATAATAAATAATAATATTAATGTTTTAAGTCATTTTTAGACCATTACGAATAATAATTAGGCCTGTTATTCCATATTTTTGCCCCCCTCCACCCCTGCCCCAAGGCAAATGTCAGATGTACATCAGATACCCTACATCATCTGCAGATTTTCAGCATGAAAAAAAGGGGAAAGAAAAACATGCATGCACAGTTTTTTTTTTTCTTTTTGTGTGTGTGTGTGTGTATGTGAAAAATCGATGGCATAGCTTTGTGCCAGCCCCCGGGCCCTGCAGGTCCCCGCGGACTGGCTCAGTTTATTGTGCTCAAAAAAAAGGCAATTACAATGTTAATGTGTCGCAGCAGGAGGGTGAACCCGACCCGCGTCAAAGGTTTGATGGAGAGAGCAGAGTCACTGTGGGTTAACAACAAAACGGCGTCTGGGGAGCGTTTCCTACCAAACACACGCGCACACACACACACACACACACACACACACACGGAGGCTGAGAGGAATAAACTCACCTATAGATACAGTTTTTTTAGGTTGATACAAATCATTTGAAAGATTAAATTTGCCTTCCCCAAGTGGAGAGAAAGACAAATAGACATACTTAGTATTGTTAATTCACCTACCATAGATAGATAGATAGATAGATAGATAGATAGATAGATAGATAGATAGATAGATAGATAGATAGAGGAGTAAAAGAATTTCTGGTGCTATTTGTCACTGTAGTGTTCTTTTCTCAGGCAGAAGCCATCATGCAGGACTAATGCAAACCCCTTTTTTCGAGGAAGTCTCTCGGGAGCCCATAATAAGCCATTAAACAGGCGCATTAGGAGTAATGAAAAGGCTCTTAGTGGTCTGCCACTGCGGGCCACCTGGATTTCTCTCTCTGGATGTGGGCGGCGGCTGTGATTTGCCTGATGGTTTGGCTTGCAGCTCCATATTGAGGAGAGTGAAAACAGAGAAGATGAATGTGATGATGTTTGCATGGATCACAGGCTGTTTTCAGTTATAGCTATGGCGGTTTTAGCACGTGTTTGTACAACTTTTACATTCAGATATGTGCTCGTGAATGAAATGTCTGCGCCTGATTTGGTATAAATAATTTTTGTATGGGATAGGGTGAACAGAGGGAAGATGGCATATTATCATTGTTCTAACCACTATATGGAGTGATATAGTAACATAACATCAATGTAGCCCCATTTTGATGAGCACCCCCACCCAGAAATGTCTAGACTTGCACCTGTCTAGACTATTAGATGAGTTAGTTGGTATTATTCTTATTTAGTCTATATTTTTTCCTTGAAATGTGACTGGGTGTAGGTAAATGTGATTATTTAAAGGAAAATCCTTTAAAGTGGGGTTATATCTATAATCCTCCATTTTAATATTTTACTTTAAAGCAGTCTCTCCTTAAACTGAACAGTAAACAGATACATTAAGGTAATTATACAGCAAATACAACATCATCTGGACACAAATCCTTTAGCTGTAATAATAATAATAATAATGGAACAGCTCACAAGACACATTGATGGTTCAGCCCAAGCTTAAGTCATTGTAACCACTTTTATCAAGCATTATGTCATCACGTGTCATGTCATGCTATTAAAAACTCAAGTTTTGCCTCTCTCGTTTCTGCTACTTGTTTATGTTTACACACATTGACGTTAATGCTTGAAAATCACTGCAATAAAGTCTTATTAATTCTGTTTAGGGTGGATTTTCCCTTTAAAGAGGCCGGACAGAAACACCCAAACGCTGTCCGTGGTGCTGAAATCTCGACCGCATCATGCGCAGGCACTGAAATGTTTCTCTTTCTCTCCTCTTTGAAAACGATTTGCACAAAACTGTTGAGCGCAGACAGCACAATAATCCAGTCGATAACACAGACAGTGTGCTACCTGTGATTGTGATGCAAATATTAATGGAGTCTGAGGTCCTCTGATTAGTCGGATGTGGGCTAATGTGCCTCCTCTACAGTCTCGAGAGAGCCTGGAGTGCCTTTTCACTGTCCCTTATTAATTGAGAAGTGTTTGGGTGGTATTTTCAGCCAGCAGTCAGCCAATCATGGCTTAAATGACAGGTAACGTATACAGGATTAATGCCTCGGTTTCCTGATAGATCTGTAAATCTTATCCGATACAAAAAAATTACTTTTACAACACCTTTTTGTTCCCTGAAATACTCTCTTGGCTCAATTTGGGTCGTGCGTCAATCAATTCATGTAATACACTCCTCCCTCTCTCCCTCTCTCTCTCTCGCTCTCTCTCTCTCTCTCTCTCACACACACACACACACAGAGAAAACATTTAATGGATGAGGTAATGATAGCCCACAATGAAAGGCACAGGCTACTGTAGACCTACTTGATTGCAGTCAATGCCATGGAAACGAAACCTAGATAGAAATCTTTGGCTTACAGTAAAAAAATCACCTCATCTGGATCACATCTTTTCTGAAATATGCTGTTTTCACCTTCATTTAATTGTTTTTTTTCTACCAACAGAAGGCTGTGGTCCTACTTTGCCCAGTTTTTTATTTGTTGTTACTTATCAGAATGCCATTTTGGAAAAATCCGCAAAAAAATTAAATGTTATTTTTGTGATTGGAGGGAAAGATGGGGGGTTGGGTTCACGTCGGCGGCAGGAGGGAGGTGTGGGGGTTGGGGGGGATGGGGGGGGGGGGGGGGGGGGGGGGGGGGGGGGGGTTATACATGAAGGAGGAGAACCTTGTGCCAGCTCACCCATGTGTGTAATGTGAAAAAGGAGAGCCGTGGGTGAAATACTGAGGAGGGAGAGGAGAGGAAAATGTGCGTGCGCGCGTACGTGAGAGTGCATGAGAGAGAGAGGTGGGGGGGGGGGGATGAGGGGGGGCGACACAGGAGGAAATGAATGAGGACACAGCGAGATTACAATGCCATTTTGGATTTGGCTTTCTATCACAAAAAAAAAGAAAAGCCTCACCGGTGGATATCGTTTCCGTCTTTTGTTTCGTGGAACATGCGGCCCGAGCACAAAGCAGCCGCAAACTCGGACGCAGATAAAGAGCTTTGATTGGCCATATCTGTATCGACAGAGATGTGGATCCTCCTGGGACGTGGCACCGTGACCCCCCCAATGACTCTCGGGATGGGTGATAAACTGAGAAAATCACTTTCCTTCTCATTGCAGATGAAAGATAACCAGCTCTCTCAGATCAGAGACACCGAAGTAAACTGTGATCAAAATGTTCCAAATTATTCACAACAAGGCCTGAGAAGAACTTACAGATGATCTTATTGTTACCTATATGTATGAGGGACGTCTGAAACCTCCAAGCTTGTGGATCCCATCAGGATGAGAAACAATAACATGGACCAAAACTTGCCTTTTACACGGTGTGACAGAAGAGATATTTTGTCCTCAATCGTGTGATCATAGTAGGTTATGAAGTGAAATCAGTCTAAATACCAACACAGTCATGACAAGCAAAATAAAACATTGTTTGTATTATTATTATATGTGTTATTATTATGTGTACAGCAGGTCGTAGAAAGGTGTCCAGTCGCTGTAACCTGCTGGCTGCTGGTGTCAGAGCTGCTCTTTTCATCTTGCAGCACACTCCATCAGACAGCGCAGAGCGCAGATCAGAGGAGGGCTGCAGTCCGCTGATAACAGCCTCTGTCATTAACTCTTTCACTCAGACAGGATAAAGCAGCCATTTTCGTTCCCACAGCTGAAAATTACAACCAAGAAACACACACACACACACACGCACAAACACACGCACACACACACAGCAGGAGCGCCTCTTTATTTGCTTCGTATTTTGTGATTCAAACGCTGTCGCTTAAAATCCGTGTTGAGGTTTAATAGTGATTCACAGCAGCTCGGCCTGTCCTCCCCGTCTGAACCTGTCTGTGAAATCATTGTGGCGCAGATTGGTGTTATTCTGGATTTCAGCTCAAGATCATTTAAATGATATATTTTTTTAAAAACTAACAAGAAAGCAAACAAATGTTTTCTCTCAGTTTCTCTTTGTGCGCACTGGAGGTTTAATTGCTCATTTTCCCAATTTTAATTCGCACCAAAGGGGTTAATTGATACACGTTTAGGATCTACTTATTTTCCAAATATTAAAATGACAGTACAGAAAGGCTTATCTGTGGTCTTGTAGCCACTTAAAGTCATTTTATGCTCCTTTGAATCGCTGGCACAAATTCACTGCAGGCCTCTCAGACTAATCTAAGTGATGCTGTGAGCAAAAGAAATCTAACATGATTGACTTTGTTGATGAGATGACAATTTACTCTTCTGTTATCACTGCTCTTATCAGGTTAAAGCCTATTGAAAAAACAGGTTCGGAGCTTTTAATGGGTCTTTTTTTTCTCAAGTAAATATCCTACATGTATACAGCAACAGACCGTGTTACAGTAGACTGTGTGTTTGAGGCTATTTCAGTGTACCGAGTTAGGCCGCGGCTTTGTATCAGGGTGATGAACTATGATACTGCAGCCTGAGGAAACCTTCAACATGGTGGACACAAAGTACTAGTGACAAGGCAATGTCAACAAACTGTTTACAGCACCACGGGCCTCGGTTACTATAATCACTTAGGTTACATTAATGGGGGGAAAAAAACTTGAAATGCATTTAAACCTTTTAACTACTTTTTTTTTTAGAGAGACGAATAAAATGTTGCAAAGAAAAATAAATAAATGTATGAGATTGTGGCTCTGCAGGAAAGTTTACTTCATAACACACATCATGATGACGTTTTCATCAGAAAAAAGCTCGATTTAAGAATAAAAATAAATGTATAACACATTCTCACCTCAGACTAAATCAAGCAATAATTTGATTTGCTCCACATCCTCAACATTTCATGCTTGCATATTATTTTACAGTAAATAATCTCGTTGCAGGCTGCAGCCTACATTTTCTCAACGGGAACACCGCCATGGCATGTCACATCCTCTTCTCAGACACAATCAAAGTCACTCAATGAATGAATGAATGAATGAATGAATGAATGAATGAATGAGCGACCCGAATGAAGACTTCAGACTGGAAATAAAACCGGTGCAATGAAAGGAAATCTTAAACTTTCCATTTCATTTTTTTTTTTCAAAAAAGAGGTTGCGTCTTGCAAAAGCTAAATTAAAATATGTGCAGTCTCGAGTTCTACATCTTACCATCTTTTTAAGCAAAAATAAAATGTACGAATATATTTTTTCTCATCATCAACAAACCCAGGACGTTTTTAAACCCGATAATCCCAAAAATAACTTGGGTGACTATGATGATGCTCCACGTCCTCTTCTCGTTAAAAAGAAATAGATGGCGCAAAATTAGATTTTTTTTAATAACAAATCCTAGTTTTGTATCTTATATATTCTGGTCCAAAGAGTTGGGGGTTTCGACCATTTCAACCTCCTTTTATATGCGTAAAGTTATGCAAGATTTGAGGCCCCCGGAATGTCATTGGATGTCTGGATGAGGTATTATAGATTATGGGTTGGGGAAGGGATGGTTGGGGTACTGCAAGCACCTCCCCTAGAAATGCAGCAAATCTCTCCCGTTTTCTCCTGGTGGGGCACTGGGAGGGCTGGAGACGTGCTTTGCATTGGCAGGCTGATGAGGACACGTGTCTCCTCCCTGCCTCCCCCCCTGGGCTCCACGGTACCGCATTGGCATCAGTAAAGGCACCTGAAAACCGACAACCAACTCATGCAAAAGGCTGCCTGCCACCTTATAGCCCAAAAGAAAACGATATTATAGGCCCTAAAAGAAACCTGTGGCTCGCCTTTTTTTTGTCGTGCGTAAAGCCTTTGCGCACACCGCTCAACTGCCTCAAAGACTGAAAAGGTGCGCTACTCGTCGAGCATCAGAGCGCAGTGCCAAGATGCAGAAACGGAGCAGCGACGTCTGAAGGTGACATGAACCTGGGGATAATCAAGAGCAGCAGGCGTACACTGATTAAGAAGTGGAGATAGCAACTGAGAGCCGTCGGTGTCTTGAAACTAAACTTGCGCTTTTTTTTTCTTCCTCGTGGCTTTGTCTAATGCAGAGAATCAAGAGCTGCAACCCAAAGTAGCCTCAAATTTTTACTCACTGGAGGAGAAAAAAAAAAACACTAATTAAGCTGCAGACCGTTGAGAGTCGAGAGAGGGAAAAATGGCGACGTTAATCAGAGGCAAGCTTTCTAATAAACTGTCAAATGCAGCCACCGCTGTATCCAACAAATCCCAGGCGAAGGTGAGCGGGATGTTCGCCAGGATGGGGTTCCAGGCCGCCACCGACGAGGAGGCTCTGGGCTTCGCCGCTTGCGATGACCTGGACTACGACCACCGGCAAGGCATGCAGATGGACATTTTGACATCCGATGAGACGGGAGGAGAGGCGAGCGGAGACGGAGAGGCGCTGGACGGGGACAGCCATTACCAGAGGGACGGCACCGGTCCATCGCCCTCAGCCTCAAAGGACGGAGGTTCGACGAACGAGTTGTCTGAAGTCAGACCAAAAATCACCGCTTGGGAGGCGGGCTGGAACGTCACGAACGCAATCCAGGTAAAGACGCACTTCGCGGATTATAAACGGGCGGTTCCGGTTCTCGGTGCTAATTGACTGAGCCGCCTCCGAAGCAGCTGTGAAATTCGAGATAAACGCGCACCTGCGACCGCCTAACATTATGCCATTAAAATATTCATGCACAGAACAAAAATCAGCAGGTTCTGCGCCTTTGTTGCAACTTTGTCAAGTTGAAAAATATTCAAAAAAAAAATCTTGAACACCTTTTTGTTATAATAATATTGTCATGAAATGTTATTGGAACAGTGCAGAGGTTTTAAGAACAGCCAAGGTGTTACGGTGCGCTGAAAAAAGGGAGGTATTTGATGTCCTGTGTACCCCTCCCCTCCTCTCTCCTCAACTCACACATTCTTTGTCTGTATAGTGATGTCCAGTGTCACCGATGAACGTCACTGATAACCGCTCACCTGATATTCCGCAGGGCAATTAATACATCAATCTATAAGCGAAACATCATTACTCTGTAGATTTTGGGTGTCTTATAGTCAAATGAATGTATTTATAGAGCACTATTCTATTTTAACAGGTATTTAAAGGCTTAAGGCACCTAAACTAATTGCAGCTATAACATAGAGATTATGTAGGGAAGTGGGCTACGATGTCTGGAGACATTTTTTACGCAACATATAAGCAAAAGTGTATAATGTGTCATATTTGACCTTTTTCCAGTATTGTTTTGCATTCGCAGACTGAAATAAATAACACAGAAGATAGAACAATAATTGACAATCATATTTTTTATATAATACTGCACATCAATTATCCAATTACGCACAAAGACCCCACGTGTGCGCGCGGCTATTTTTGCCCAAAGTGCACTTAACCCTACAGTGCGAGCATTTATACTCCAGAGGGGCGGAGAGAGAGAGTCTACATGTGTGCAGTCTATGCGACAAAAAATCCCTAGACGCAATCCCTTTCATGCCTTATCGAGGCTATGGTCACGGCAGTCATCGTGACGTCAGAGTGTGTCTCCTCCAGCTCGCGGTGACGTCAGAGGCGGGCGGATGCGCTCAAAGCGAAGTGGAAAACCCACAACATGAAAACGGGAGTGACATCCATTGAGGAGTCAAGGCCGACAAACCCACATTAAAATATTATCTGGTTAATTGTGGAAAAAAGGAAACATCAATTTTAAAAAAAAACAATTATATGTAAATATTAATTCGTAACAATAAGGCCTTATTAGTTTAACATTCACAATGTTTTTTTTTCTTTTTTATGTCTATAGGGGATGTTCGTTCTTGGGTTGCCCTACGCCATTCTGCATGGAGGATACCTCGGACTCTTTCTCATTATTTTCGCTGCCGTGGTGTGCTGTTACACGGGGAAAATCCTCATTTCCTGCCTGTACGAGGAGGACGAAGACGGGCAGCTCGTCCGTGTGAGGGACTCCTATGTGGACATTGCCAACGCCTGCTGCGCGCCCAGATTCCCGTCTTTAGGTGGCCATGTCGTGAATGTAGCCCAAATCATAGAGCTTGTGATGACTTGCATCCTGTATGTGGTGGTCAGCGGTAATCTCATGTACAACAGCTTCCCCAACATGCCAATTTCCCAGAAGTCGTGGGCCATCATCGCCACCGTCGCTCTCCTCCCCTGCGCCTTCCTCAAGAACCTGAAAGCCGTCTCCAAGTTCAGCTTGCTGTGCACGCTGGCCCACTTTATCATCAACATCCTGGTCATAGCGTACTGCCTCTCCAGAGCGAGGGACTGGGCCTGGGACAAGGTCAAGTTTTACATCGACGTCAAGAAGTTCCCCATCTCCATTGGGATTATCGTGTTCAGCTACACCTCGCAGATCTTCCTGCCGTCTCTGGAGGGGAACATGCAGAAACCAAGCGAGTTCCACTGCATGATGAACTGGACTCACATCGCTGCCTGCATCCTCAAAGGCCTGTTCGCCCTGGTGGCCTACTTGACCTGGGCTGACGCAACCAAGGAGGTCATCACAGACAACCTGCCCCCCGGCATCCGAGCTGTCGTCAACCTCTTCCTAGTGGCCAAAGCTTTATTGTCGTATCCGCTGCCGTTTTTCGCCGCCGTCGAGGTATTAGAGAAATCGTTTTTCCAGGACGGGGGACGTGCGTTCTTTCCAGATTGCTACGGTGGCGATGGACGCCTGAAATCCTGGGGACTGACTCTCCGATGTAGCCTTGTTGTGTTCACCTTGCTCATGGCCATTTACGTGCCACATTTCGCCCTCCTCATGGGCCTCACTGGCAGCCTGACAGGCGCAGGCCTGTGCTTTCTGCTTCCCAGTCTCTTCCATCTCAAGCTTTTATGGAGAAAGCTGCTATGGCACCAAGTTTTCTTTGATGTCGCCATCTTTGTAATAGGAGGTATATGCAGCATATCCGGTTTCATCCATTCAATGGAGGGGCTCATAGAGGCTTTCAAATATAACATAGAAGAGTAGATGCAAGCCATTGCTGGAACTAGATGTTAACTGCAACTCCCCATTTAGTGAAAAAAAAACAAACAAAAAAAACACACGACTTCCCGGCAAGTGCAGCCCTTCTGCTTAATTCATGCGTAAAAAGCGCGCACAGAGCACAGTCATACAGTCTTGCATCAATTCAGAAAAAAATGCGCGCGCACACACACACAAACAGAAATAGATCCGTGGCAGTGAGGGAATCTAATGCATCCACAACACACTATATGGACAATACATGTTGTATAAATATGCGAACAAAAGTACATATACATATTTTCCAGTGGAGTGAACGTTTACAATATTGACCTTAAACAAAAATTGCAAAAAGGGCAAAGTTTGTCTTTTCGTCGCTCTTGTGGTGCTTCCCCACATGAGACTTCACTTCATGTAACGCTCGAGTTTGTGATGGACGGACATTCAACGGCATAATGTGATTTAATGAAGATTAAGATACGTTTATTTAAAAGATTTAATTAAAAAAAAGCAAAGAAATGCCACTTTCTACTAGGTGATTTGCAATATGATTATAGGCAATGAATGTGGTGTTGAACCCCAGAAACGCCTGTGGACAAACCTAGACGGGAAAATAACACAATGGCAATAACCAGCAGTAGAAACACATGAATTCATATAGAAATATGTAAAAGAAGAAGTTTCGTTAGAAATGAGGAAATTGGACCTTCCCCCCCCCCCCCCGCGAGCAGTTTAAAATACTGGAAATGCAAAATATCAGATAGCACACAGCAGCTATACAAACTATGCATTGAATGTATGATATTTAAGACACACAAAACATAATGAAACTGGGAAGTGGAAATAAAAATCCAAATTTCGATTCTTTCTGCGTGAAAGTGTTTTGATTTTTTTTTTAAAGATCTGGGAAATATCTGACACTTTGAGCTTTTTACAAATGGCAATAACAAAATTCACCAAGACCTGAAATACACATTCTGGTAAATAAAAAATAAATAAAAAAAACTCCGCACCCCTGGCCCACATTTCAGCTAGATGGGGACCTCAAATTTAAATCCTGCACACTCAATTTAACATAATGTTTTTCATCACATTTGAAAACACATGGCCTGTTCTGAAATTAATTTTAAAGACGCCCCTTGTCTCGAAATTCGGTGTCTGAAAAATCAAGAAAAAAAAAGAGAGAAATCATTAAAGAGGAAAATGTGCATACAGACATTTTTCATTCTGTGCAATCCAATGGGTCCTGTGGAAATGTTATAAAACCGTATGTGTAGTGTGTTATTGTGGTTTCAAAAAGATGGAATGTATATCTCAAAGTCGTTATCATATATCGTGAAATTAATATTAAAGAATAAAGATTAAGTGAAATTATATTGTAAAAATGTGTGTGGTTTTATGTAAAATGAAAACGGTCAGAACATGTATTTTTTTCTCTCTCTCTCTCTATAATAAAAGACGAGAAAATGGTGGAGAACATAGTCGCATTCATATTTATTTTTAAAATAGAAATTAAGGTTTATTAACACCGGAGAACAGTGTGAAGGCTGCACAGGCCTTGTAGATTATAAGATATTATCTTACAGTGTGTGAGGCTTGTTTGTGTGAATTGGGTCGATACTCAAAATCTTACTACAAATCCTTCTTACTCTACACCTTTATTCTCTGCTTTTGTCTGTATAGAAATTCAAAACATGCATGTTTTCCGCTGCGTGCTCACGTTAAGATCTTTTCGCCAGGTTTTGTGCTAAAGGCGGGCAGCATCAGGCCTTCTGCTCGACCTGTTCATCCACTGTGTTGATTTTTTTTCCTGCGCAGACAACAACATCTGGACAAACCGTTTATATCTGAGTGGTCTAATCTCCAGCTGTTGAAGATTTGTACCTGGTGCATACACGAATGCACGGATTTACCTTTAAGACATGAATCCCGTCTACTGCAAACTATTAGAGGCTTAACAGATCCGGTTCACGTGTAACGAAAATGCAGGAAAATGGAGGGAAAAAAGGCGAGATATTTCTAATGTTTTTCAGCAGATTAACAGCTGGAATGCACAAGCAGAGGCCTGTTGGACAAAGCAGAGATTCTGTATGAGTCTAATCTAAATATTCAACAATTAGGTCCAAGCCTAGACTTAAACTTAGCCAGAAATGCAAAATTTATAAAATTCATATTGCCATTTTCCTGAGGGAACGAAGCACCTTTTAGATTTTCTTTTTCTATCAACCACTCAGAGAGAGACAACTCTTGACTGATATAGTTCAACAAACTGAAAGACAAGAAAATAACTTTACAAGGAAAATTAACTAAATTGAGGAATTTCTACATTAACAAACATAAGACACAAGATGACATTTCCCCACATTATCATCTCTACGACAGTGTTTTACTCATTATAATGCCTAGAAGGCCACCTAGCGGACACAATAGCAACTGCTGCAACAGTTATTAGCTGAACAATGTACCGTGAGGGATCATTTAAATATGTGTTCACCTTTTAACATATTTTAAACATGTTTGAGTATTTTTCACTTCAGTTGGCTACTTGCTGGACTCCAGGAAATCTGTTTGAGGGAATGCTTAATGATAGTAGGCCTGTTTACTAGATTTCCTACTTTTCCTTTCACATGGACTCGTTTTTTTAATGAAAACGCCTGTTAGATAATTTATAGTTTTCGTGACTACCTGTAGTTAACACGTTTCTCTAATTTAACAACACGATGTACGCAGTCTACTCTATCAATATTGTCCATGATGATACAAACATATTTGGTCCTGGGCACGTTTCTAAAAAGATTGAAAGATCCGTTTGTTTTTTTTTTTGTTTTTTTTTAAATAAATCTGACCCGTTTCCGCTTTTTAAACCATGCCCTTGGTTTTAACGTACAGCCTGCATGTCAATATCCGGTTTTATTTGTGACGCAGCCTCCAGCATTCTGGATACAAGTGGTTTTAAACTTTCATTTGCCAAAATTAAATGATAAAGGGCATTTACTCACTTCTTCACATTTCAACTATTTTATTGTAGCATAAATTCACTCAACAGGTTCATCACAGTGGCATTAATACTTCCCAAAATCTGTAACATCTTCCCAAGTCAAGTGTAGTGGTATACTGGCGCCCTCTGCTGTCCCCTTCCCGCCAGAGAAGCGTGATGGGTTTTGAGCATCTCACGTACTGGACATTTGTGCAAATTCTCGTTTACCACATACGTGAGACAATCAACCGAGAGCCCGAAATGCAAAGACTAAATAATCGCTACCATACACTGCATAATTCAATAGTCATATTCAACGAAAGGTAATTTGTTCATTTCAAGTAATGGCATTTTAATAAAAGGTCAATAAAAATTTTCATAATTATACAGAAAAAACAACAGTGAAATATTTACAGGCAAAAGAATGCCATTGGTAATACAAGGAAACTTTAAAGATAGAAAGACAAACGGTGACCAACTGGCTCAAGATGCCTGCAGACAAAAACATCCACTTGAAGTGAAGTGATTTGTAGTCAGTGTAGTAGTAAAAGCAGATTCTGTCATCAGCCGTGCCGATGTTCATGTTCCACACCGGCCATTTGCTCTGACCGCAACGCTTCACCTTCACATCCCCAAGATGTTGGTTGGAGAGAAACCAAAACGCTCACTGGCTGGGCTCTTCACTGTTCAAGGCTTTGGGCTTCTTGGTGGAGTATTCAACCACCCAGGGGTGGCACAGGACCCCCTCGATGGGCAACCTGTGCATGGGGTTGTGTTTCAGCAGCCTGGCAACCAAGTCTTTGGCTCCAGCACTGAAATTGGTCTGTGGAGGGTAAGTGTACTCCACCTGGACGACAAAGAGAGAAATTAGGTTAAAACATGAACAACAGCAATTATAAGCAAAACTGTAGTGACTATAGAAAGATCATCTGAGAAAAAGTGGGAAATGGGTGGGTTAAATTAGGAGTTTTATTCAACTTTTAAATCCCATTTGTACTTTTTGAAACTATTCAACACAGTTGATTAAGATTTCCTAATCTGACCTACCCATTTTCCAAATGATTTTCCAAGTCATTCACACTCCTTCAGCTTCTTATCCAAAGTAAAGCCAGCAATCCAGTTTAGCATCAGCCTTTCAGCAGCCAACATTCACAACGCAATTTGTTCAGAAAAGATGGGGCAAGGGACAGTTCAGGAGATGGCGGTAATGCAACATTTACGGATGCCAACCACCATAAAACTCAATAGAAGAAGAAGATGGGGCCTGATGTACGTGAACAATGAAGATGTCCATTTTTTTTTCTTCAGGAACATGGCAAGCGAAAAAAAGAGCTTGTTTGCACACAAAAGAACTTGCATTGCTTGTTAGTTATCAAATTACCTGCGAAAGCATCAGCAAGGCATGGTAAACAGACTGTGTGTGAAAGGGGCTTTAGTCTTATGTATCAGTATCACTTGAAAGGTATTTCTTTGAGGGTCTTGCTTTGCAAAACACCCTTCAGATGTCAGTAAAAATTAACTGCATATTCTGATAAATGTCATCCACCCATTCTGACAGCAACCCCCCAAAATGCAACACTTCACCATATTGTGGGTCATCTCAAACATCAAGATGTCATTGTCAAGAATGCTGTGTAGGCAGGCCTGCAAGATCAGCAACCACTCAATTGTCTGATTTTTTGGTACACCCACTAATAAGCCACAAAATTAATTTGACAGATTTTTTTTTTTTTTAAGACAGCTTTTGCTGTAAACCATGCCAACAAAATGCCCCCCCACAGCATAACAGAGCCACCAGATCCCCTAACTGTAGGGGTCAAGCATTCAGACTTGTACTAGTTTTTCCTTCAATTTGTCACCCATCTGTATATTATATGGGTGTCTATCTATCTTACCCTGTTTAGCTCTCTTACCCTTGATATCCTGCGGTAGGTCTCCTCGTTACTTTTTGCTTCAAATGGGGGGTGTCCAACCAGGAACTCGTAGCAAAGGACGCCCAGACTCCACAGATCCACCTTCTCATCATGAGTTTTTCCCTCAATCATCTCCGGAGGCAAGTAGTCTAGTGTTCCACACAGAGTGGACCTCCTGCACAGGGAAAAGAAAGAAAATAAATAAATCAGACAAAGTATGGCACCTGTCAGTTGTTTGTAGGATATAGACGGACAAAGGGGCATTTACACAAAAACTCTGAGGGAGAGAAAAAGTATGAGGTCACTGAAGCCAAGGAACACATGAATTACAGATGCAACCCAAAACATCCTTCTCCAAATGTTACAGAAGTTACACAAAAAGGTTCAACAGACACAATATAACAGAAGCATGCGTGAATACCTGGAGGAGGGTGTATGAACAGACCAGCCAAAGTCTGCAATCTTCAGCTCGCCGTTGGCCCCCAATAACAGGTTCTCTGGTTTGATGTCCCTGTGGATCACCTTCTTGGAGTGGCAGTAATTGAGGGCGTCGGCCAGCTCCATCATGTACTAGTAACGCACATTAATCATGGTCAATACAACATGGATGACTGTTTAAAATATACAGTAGTCATAGTTTTCACACACCAAAAGCAGTATTGGTATACAGAATTTAATGTGGCTTACTGTGTCTGAATGAAACAATACAATACTTCTGTGTAAGTTGCTCTAAACTAAAAAAAAAAAAAAGGTCTTAAATTGACAAGACTTACTGTTGCACTTCTCTCCTCAGAAAAACCTCCACAGCGCTGCAGCTCACCGTAGAGTTCTCCCCTGGGTGCAAACTCGAGGATGAGATACACACGAGATGCATCGTGGAAGTAGCCATAGAGGCGCAGGATGTTGGGGTGCCTGCAGGACGCAGAGGCAGAGGAATATTCTGAGAAATTTTGTTGAAATACCCAACTAATACCTTGAGACTTAATGGCTAAAGTTTTGAGAGCAGAGGCTGTCAGACCCTCATTCAACAAAAGTCAGGCGGAGGGTCACAAAGCCATATAGGATGAGCCATGTTGCCCCAGATTGACCACCAATGCATGTTTAACCACCCTCTGTTTAACAGATTAAACTCTGTTTAATCTGTTAACTGAACAGGGTAAAATGATTGACTTTAAATTTGTTTTATAAAAATATAAAAGAAATACCCATGACACTAAGGCCCTGTTTACACCTGGTATTAACATGCGTCTCGGATGATCCAAGCTCTGAATACAGGTGTAAAGACACCCAAGACGCATTGAGATTCCATCACTCAGACCACATTCAGAGGTGGTCTGGGCGCATGTGGCCACATTCTTTTAGTAGTGTAAACGCAATGCGTCCTGAGCTACATTGCAGGACCACCTACTCAACTGACATCCTCTATTTTCCGGCAGACTAAGCACAGGACCCTCTGTCCAAAGCCGTTCAACTTGTTTGATAAGAGGATAAACAAATTATTTTGTTTTTCATGTGAATTAAAAATGTAATCCACCCCCCTTTTTTTCACGTTCCCGTAACCGGTTTTCCTCTTCAAATTGACAATTAGAATAGAAATTAAACCATTATTTTTTCGCTTGTTTGTCTAAAAAAATATTTCAGAAGCTAAATGTTGCTGGATAGTTTCCTCTATCTAGTTGATAATTGAATGAGGATTTATGAGGAGGACGGCTGCTTTACTCCAAACAGTATCAACCTGGACTGTGTGTGTGTGCGCGCAACAGCTGACCTATTGGATGTGTAGAAGAACACATTAGATCCTGACGGATCCTGTTGGCATGGCGGAGATTTAAATAATCAATGAAGTTATGCTGCTGTGCCTCATGCGTAAATGTGCACAGCGTCTCTGAATGGAGAGACACAGCTGCGGGGAGATCGCTGCATATAACTGAGAAGTGAGATCCGATCACAAGTGGTCACTCAGATCGCATGTGGAGACGCATGTTAATGCCAGGTGTAAACAGGGCCTAAAAATAAAGAGCACAGACATCTAAAAACCTGGTACATTGGTTTTCTTTCAGGTAAATCTAAGTATGTATACGAAGTATTCAACTTCAACATGTACTCCCAGTGGCAAATACCATACACAGGCCTGATTCATCATGGCTAAACATACATGTATACGTGTTGGGATACAGTCGAGGGAATGAATGTTATGTGTTCATGATCTATCTGTATGTTTGTGTGTGGAATATGTATAGGCTGTGAAAACAAATTTTCTGTGGGACAATAAAGACTATATCTAAATGTAGGCACTGCCTTTGTATTCAAGTTTTTTGTTTTATTCAGGTTTTCCATAGACTCGAAACAGCAATGTCCTAGTTACCGTTTGCCAAGTTTCGATTGCAAAGTTCATTTCTAGTGTGTAGAAGTGTCTGCCTTTACAAAAACTTAAAGCACTTTGTGTTTTTTTTCTTACTGTTGATCTACGAACTATGTGACACAACAAATGATCAACGTATCAAACTACCTCTGTTTGTCCCAACTACAGTCAGTGCTTAGACATGGCATAAGATTGTATAAAGTCAAGGACGCTTTACCTGAGGTGAGACTGGATCTCCACCTCTCTCCTCAGTTGGTGCTCCACCCCCGCCTTCTCCAGCTGCTTCTTGAAGAGCACCTTCAGGGCCAAGATGAACTTGGTTTGTCGCTCTCTGGCCAGGTAGACATTGCCAAATTTACCCTTTCCTAGGGGGCGACCAATGTCAAAGTTTTCCAGGCTCCATCGCTTCCTGCGTGAGCAGAAACATGCATAGTTACAGACAACAAACCCAACAAAACTTGTAATCTTACAGAAGATTAGAATAATAAATAACAAATAATAGAATAAGGACTTATAAGACATACTTTGATTCAGAGACTCTTGCAGAATCATTCTTGGCAGGCATTTCTAACAAAAGCAGGAAGAAAGGATATATTTTAGCATCCAAACCCCCCACACATGGTTGATTACTTTGTCAAATCTTGTAATATGCTTACTCCGTGGCTTCTCAGGCTTTTCCAATTCTGTTGCTGGTTTGGTTCCCTCCGGGTTCACCCTGGGCTCATTCATCTTTTGCTGGGAACTAGATTTGGGCTGTGGTGCAGGATTTACATTTTGAGTAGCAGGGTTCACATTCTGATCAGCCAGATGTGTGGACTTGACAATATTGACATGAGATACTGGTTTCTGATGGCTCACAGGTCGCTGAATGCGCTTAGGACCATTTGACACACCCAGGACTCTTTGATGCTGAGTTGGTGTGACTGAAGCCTTTTGAGTCATCTGTGACTGTTGGGTCACAGGAATCCGCTTTGGTCCATCACCATTTGACTGCAATTAAAAAGGAAAAACACCAAACGCTGCATAAAATGGCTTTTAAAGGATCTAAGAGCAATGTGAAAGCTATGCTTAAGACCCACTCCACTTGTTCTATTGTCATCATCTTTCCTGTATGTTTAGGATGTTATGCATTTCTGTACATGTGAGGTCTCATAGTTGTGTCTGGTGTTTATACTTGTAACTGAAAAACTTTACAGAGATGTCAGATTGTAATTGCACTGCAAGTTCAAAGTTCAAGAAATCCATATCAACATACAAGAGTAAAGGTCAGCAAAGTGAGTGAGTGGTGAAGACAGCAGTGATTTAATGGTCAAGGTAATTGGTATTTTGCATTACCTTCACTTCAGGCCTCTGAAGTTTCATCTCTGTCAGCTTGGCCCTGGCAGAAGCGTCCATTTTCTGAGAGAAAAGGAAAGAGTTTGATTAACCAAATAAATCATAGATAGTTAAAGTAAAGCTAGGGTTGCTAAATATACCAGAGTCGATTGAAAAAGACCGGATTTATTGAGTGAACTACTGTAAGCCTGCTATTTTTTTAGGCTACATTGTTCCAAAGTTTGAGCGTTTTCTCACAAAACCGTGTTGCGTACGGTAACGTAGATGCTCCCTTGAACTTATTTTTAAAAAACTAGACAAAAACACTAAAAAGCAGACACTGGAAAACTTTTAAAAATGAGAAAATAAACGTTAGCCATCACCGTCGCGTGGCTAACGTTACTGTGAACAAGGTTTTTAGACGTTAACGTTCGTTCACAGCTAACATTAACGTTCGCTTTTAAGAAACCACAACAAACCAACACACCTCACATGTAAGTATTGGTAAGTATTAGATAGCATAACTTACCTAAATATATTATTGCACGGAGACCGAGAGCAACCGCTGCCTGGTACTTTATCCAGAATTCAAACAGAGCAGCACTGGAGCTGGTAGCGTTAGCTAGCTGGCTAACTTAGAAGCTAACGGTTGAGTTGTCGTTTGTAGCTACATACATAAAGTAAAACCACTCTAGCGTTGAGGCGAAAATTAACTGGCGTCGATATTATAGATAGGTAAATACGAATAAAGCAAGATACAGAGGCGACAAAGAATTCCACCTGAAATGTACTTAGGGAGCTACCTCTTCCCTTAAACCCGGCTTGTTTAATTTCAAACGTTCCTCTGTTCAAACCTTTAAATAAGCTAAGGCGCCGATTGGCTGAGGGAATGCTCTGTAGTCGCTCACCATTGGCTAATGCGATATACGTCACGGGTGAAGGGTGACGTCAGATGGAATCATCTACAACAGCAGAGTGCAGCAACAAAATGTTAGGAGGGTTCACAAACAATACATAAGAAATAGAAAGAAAAATAAATAAATATTAATAATAATAATAAAAGAATAAATACAATAAATAAGAAGTAATCAGAATAAGAATCAGAATATGTCTATTTGCCAAGTATGCAAGCATACAAAGAATTTGTCTTAGCATTTGCTTCCACTACATAGAAGAATAAAAATATAACAAGAATAAGGTAATAATAATAATGAAATAATAAAATAAACAAAATAGACCTAAAATCAAATGAAAAATTAAAAAATTAAAATATATTTACAGGATGGAGTAATAATAGTTTTTAAATGGGATATATAAACTTGAAATGAAATATTGACTGTACAAAGGAAATATGGACTGCACTGCAGAGCAAGAAATGGTGACAAGTGCAAAAATTAAATGTGACGTGCACACTAAATTATGTAACAGTGGAGGCTGAATGTAATGTACAAGTCCTGTTTGATGAAATTTATGAACGTGACCATTGCAGGGATTAAAAGAGTAAAAGAGTTTGATAACAGTACAGTTCAGCTGTTCCTGAAATAAATGTTCCTGTATCAATAAATATATAAAACAATGAACAGAGTTAAACAAAGACATTAAAAATAATACATGCTTTAACATTTTTACAGCCTTCTTATTAGTGTAAGGTGTAATGGTCTGTAAGTACTGTTCACATTCTTTATGAAAAACTTAGAAGATAGTTTTTTTGTTTGCAAACTTACAATTATGAAAATGAAACTTATCTAAGATAATTATAAGATGATAATGTAAGCTTGTTTCCTATTCTTTCTGCTGGAACTTAAAAACCCAAACAGTACATGTTTATACAATAAAGCAAAATCAGCCATAAATGTAACATTAATAAACTTAGAAACCTCTTGCCACAGTCTTTTAGTATAGTAACAATGCCAAAAATAAATGAGGCACAGTTTCAGGATGTGCAGAGCAAAATGAACACAATACATTAATCTCTCTGTTCCTCCCTGCACCATTTATAGTAAAAAAGTTTAATTTTGCAAAAAATATGATTGCAGTTGCATTTCATTATGGTCTATTAATACTATACTTAACTGACCATAACGCAGCTGTCAGTGAAAAAAATGTATCTGCCTTTTCTACAATTTATTTTTTTCTGTAGGATTCTATCAATTATTAAAAAAACATTTAGGAAGAAATTAATATATTTCAAATGTAATTTGACTGTGCATAATCTATCTCAGGTTGTTGTTACACATCTGGACTTTCTGAATAACAAAAATAACAAAGACAGACATGCAAATCTTAACATTTTCATCTAGACCTGTACATACTATTTGAAATTATGGTATTTTTGGCATTTCAGCTCACTTCTGTTGTCAGATGTGATTGAGTCAAGTGTCGTTTGCATTAGCTGATTAACCAGACTGACATTTTAATTGCAAGTTTTTGGAATATCCACAGCACAGTGGGTAGCAGACCAAGAGGCCAGATACTTAAACAAGTCCAGAATTTATTCTTATAGTTAAACATGCTATTATAATCCTATTATAATAGAAACTATAATATCCAATAGAAATAACTTTTCTGACTTTTTCTCGTTGCCTTCCATTGTACCTCTGGTACTGCTGTAAATCCAAAGCTTTACCACAGAATGTAGAACATTAGAATAGGGGCAATTAAAGGACTATGCTTATCTATTTGATGGTGATCTGATGCCAATGTATTTTGTACATGTGTCTGAACCATTTACTAGTGTTGCAAGTTGAGGGCAGAGAATAATTTTTGCAGTGTAAAGAAACACATTTTCAGGCAGTGAAATGTGATATACTCTTTTGTTATATCAATATCAATACCAATATCAAACAAGCAATTACTAATAAAGAGAGTACTAGGTGGGGGTTTGACACTATATATTGTACAGTTTATACACCCATGGGCCTGTGCGGCAGCACTGAGTGCAATGTTGCTAAGCAACACTTTAATAATGGGAGCAACTTGTCATCATAGATTTTAGTTGTGTTTTAGTTACTTTAAACACACCTAACATTGCCCTTTTTTCTCCTGATAGGTAGCTGAGAAGTTCACCTTTGCCTGTGGTAAATTCATATTATCAACAGTATTCTGTTAAGGAAGATAGAGGGCGCTGAGTGTGTGAAATGGGTCGATCACTATGATAGTATCCTGGACCAGTGATCACAAACTCTGAGATTGAGTTGTTGTTCAAACAAAATGTTCAGCGGCAAGGAAAAACTCCCCTTTAGAGGGGCCTGACCCCTAGGTTGGGAACCACTGGACTAACTAGCTAATTGTATATAAAGTAGTTCAAACTAGCTCCACCTCCAGCAGCTACAACAGTAACATGCTGCCTACACACTGATGCTTCAGTATTAATGATCTAATGATGTCATATATAATATATCAGCCAGAGGGACGAGTTAAGTCCATTTTTCTGCTAATACTTATGTTCTTTTACTTAAGTAGGATTTGTAATGCAAGACTTTTGCTTTTGATGGCGTATTTTTACATTGCTTTATTGGTACTTTTACTTAAGTAAAGGATGTGAATACTTCTTCCACCACTGCTTGGTTCAACATGATAATTTGACTCAGTTTGTGTTCATAGCTGTATGACCATGTAGGACCAACTCAAAATATACTTAACTTGGTTTCTATCACCAGACAATATGATGTATTTCCTCTGTACTTGTTTTCACTTGTAAAAAAATAAAATAAAATAAAATCATCTATATTTGCACAGGTTCAGACCCCAGTAGAAGGTCAACACATTCAGAAGGGACTAACTGAGGGCTCATGTCATCGATGAACACATACTACAAACAAGAAAAAGGAACGCCACAGATAATTCAGATAACTTTATTTTCAACTGTAACAGCAGCATTTTACTCATTTATTTATATAAGTCAACTGCAGGTCTTGTTTCCCAGATGACAACATTACATAAAATCAGTCCTTTTTTAAACACTATTTCTCAAGATGAACTTGGAAGTCTAGCATGATTTGGCCACAGAGTGGCAGCATGTCGCTCTTGTATCTCAAACATGGTGCTGTTCCTGAACATCAGTGGTTTCTATCGGGTGACCATTGTTAGAAGAATGCAGTTGTTCTGGCCACCAAGTGTTTAGACTGAAGTGATATGTAGTGTCTCTGCAAAAATATATTTTAATATCCTACGATTACCAATCAGATAATCAAGCTCATACTTTGGCAGAATCATATGCTCATTGGACAGTTTTCACATAATCATTTTGCTACATGAAAATAAAAACGATCAAATTGGATAAATACCCATTCTATATTAAATAGTGTATAACTTATATTGATGTTGAAAAACATCAACAACTGAACATTTAATTGTTAAATATGTTCAATTTCCTTTCAGCAGCAAACAGGCTTTTTAATTCTAAAGGTTTATCTAATTTAAAGAATTACTGGCAAACATTTTCTATGAAACTCATCAAAATGTTTTATTTTATCGCCACATTCTGCAGTTGGTGTGTGACCATTTCTTTTTCTTTTTCAGAGGCACCCAGACAAAATGCACAAGTTACAATTTCTAACTACAAATGTGATATCACATTTCTCAATGGTCAACCCAAGTCACTACATCACACCCAACTGTTTCTCTAAATAAATATTCCTGTTACAGGAAAAAGAAAAATATAAAGAAACTAAAGCATTCACCATCACCGCACTGCTGTCAGTTACATTCAGAAAGACCTTCTCAAATGCATTTTGTCCTTCTTTGTTCTCTCAAACAGTAGTTTCGCAATGATCAGAATTTTTCTGCTCTCTCAGCAGCTTTTTTGTTAAAAATGTATTTTGCAAGTGCAAATAAAAGTCAATACAAAGATATCAGCCTTTTACGCTGAGAGAACATGCTGAGATGACTCTGTTGCAAAAGAGGACTGTTTGAGCTCAGCAAACATGTTCAGGTACAGTATGTAATGTTTCTACTGTTTGTCTCTACACCTCAGACTGAATAAGTTATATTAACACAGCATTTGAGAAGGTCTTCTACATTACTTTAAAACATAAATATGGCAAGTACCTTGATCCCTTCGTTTAACTTAAATACCTTAATAACAATATTAGTTATTACATAATAACAAAATACAGTTTATATTCAGGCTTGTTTGTGATGCCCGGTACAGTGTGCTTTGTTATTACTGAGGTCCCGGAAGAAAGCATTGTTGAGGAGATGGCTCGAACACAGATAAACCTGACAGTGAAACATTTCACTTACGTGTCACTGTCAATGTCTGTGTTACACCAACCATTTCCATGTACCCTTGACATACGTTGCACTTGACACCTGCCTCGACAAGGCGTTGTTTTCTGCCATCATATCTCAACAGGAGTATTCCTCACCTTCACTTCTATAGATTAACTGTTTTTGTCCTGTAACTCTGTCGCTGCCAGAGGAGACTTGCTGGTGTTCTGAGGTCTTTTGCCAGATGAAAAAACAGCTGGTAGTGGCGCTTTTAAGAGGCAGGACAAAAAAGCAGTTTCTGCGTTGGCACTCGTTTGTGTTTACAGTTCACCAGATGCCTCCGATACCCATCTGCCCATGCTACATGTTTTCAAACACTTATATAACAATGATGTTTGAACTTGTTCCTGAGCGTGCCACTCACGTTTCCTCCCCAAGTCTCTCTGTTAACACTGCAGTCCTGCTAAGTGGCATCCCTCTGAAAGCACTCCACAGAATCCCTTTACGTTGCAATCCACTGCTTCATATATATCTAATGTAGATAGTAGTGTACAAGAAATGATTCAATTGTACCCTCAAATAATACAAAAAATCCCAGAGCACCAAACTGGATTAGTGCATCATAAAGGGAGGCTGGTGGCATTGTAACGTTTCTTTCTGACTCTGCTGGAAAAAATAAGAGGCGGGTGTCATTTCTCAGTGACCGCAGCAGCCATCGGGGTGCGTATGGTCCCGCGTGCTGTGGCTGCCAGCTCCTCGATTTCTGCATTCAGTCGCCTGATTACCCACTCCATGGCTTCACGGCCCTGAGCAAAAAAAAACAAACAGAGAGAATTAGTACATTGGAGGAAATATTAAAAGAATTTAATCAAGGACAGAAATTATACTGTAAAGTATATTCCTATTAAATTAAAGCAGTGGTTCCCAACGCCCTACTTGGGCTGCCTGCTCCGGTAGATTAAGACCCACCCAGATAAATAAAATCTGTCTGCGTTGCATGCTGCAGTAACAGAGTGGGGACTAGAAGCTTCTCTGTGTGCAGCCGCCTCGCTAGTGTCTACCGATAGCCTGCATGTGAGGCGTTTAGGGGATATCTGTAAATTGTAGCTACACAAAATAACACTGTCCCTCTCTAAACTGCATGAGTCTCTGCATGCATATCCGTCACACACCACGCCACCCACTGCCACAAGTAAATTCTCAACCTGTGGGAAGCTCTGGTGACGAGATACATTTGAGGGGTCGTCACAGGATGATTGCCTTCATCAGCAGGCATCTGAAACCCTTCCTCCCCACATCTTTCTGACAGCAAAACTAGGGGGGCTGCTAATGAAAATGCAGGTAACTTTCAAAGGTGGGAAAGTAGGCAGGAGTTGAACTTCTCTCTGAAGCTTCTTCGTTCTTTACACAACTACTTTTTGTCACTTTTTGAATGTACAAACAAGTGCAACACCACGAATCCCTTAAAGGAAAGATTGTCCGAAAGTGTGCACAGTAATCCCTTAATATCACTTAAAAACTCAATTATATACACATAATAATCATACAATTTTAACATTTTTCCTGACTTTTCAGGACACTAGCAGGTCACTTGCTATCAGGGGTAACAAGTAGATATTGCTTAATTTTAAAAAGGGGGAAAAAAAGGTTGGGAACCACTGAAATAAACTCTAAAGCCACAGTTTTATAAGTAGTAAAATATGCAGTCTGGACGTTTAGTCCAACACTTGTCATCTGTCAGTTCTAAGAGATCTCTTACCTTTCCAGCGTTAGCAGAGATGGTGCTGGCCATAACTCCCTCCAAATAACTGCTGAGACTGACCCCTTTCACAGAGATTATAGCCTCCTGCGTCAGTATTGTTCTAGAAAGAAAAGGGGTTTAAAAAAAATTAAGGTTAAAAAAAAAAATTGCTTTGAACAACTTCACAGTCCTGAGTGCTTCAGTAATTCATGATTCAACTTACTTCTCAGTATCCTCTGGATGTGGTTTGTATGTTAACCGTTCATCCACAGACACCATGTTTGTGAAAGTGATCTACAGAGGACAGAAGAGACAACATGTTGAGATATGTAATGTCTCAGGTCACAGCCCTGCAGTGAGAGTTGTCAGACAAGATTCAGAACAGCATTATGAACATACATTGTTGAAATGTGAGCTATGCACCCTGCGTAACAAGCCTGACCTCATTCCAGAAATGCGTCACCTTTTAACAGACTAAGCTTATGTGTTTAGGCAAATTCAAGTCATGAAAAGTGGATCGGGTTAAGGCTGTTTGAGGTTGAAACATCCCAAATAGATCATGTTTTGTAAACAGCTGAACGGGTTTGTTAAGAATATGTAGCGTGAAAAAAAAAGTAGGTTAAAATCCTCCATCTTTAATTGTTTCCTTACGCTCTAAATAATAAAACTGTTACTCTATGTCCTATAATTGTATCAAATTTCAGCTGCTAATATACAGCTATTTCTACACAGTATGTACTCACATTTGTGGACTGAAGCTCGAAAGTCTTCTCTTTGGGATCCACGACCGACTGCTCCTTAATGTAAGTGCACGTTCGTGTGTTACCAATGATCTGAGGAAAAAATACACAGAGACACATTTTACTACAGACTGAAATTAACTGCTGTTTTCTTGCAGATGTTACTGATGGTGTCTGTCTTTTCAGTGGAACTACACTTGTACCAGCAGACATTGTGTTTGGATTACATGCAGTAAATTTGATCTAGTCACACTCGTGCCGACCCGCTACTTCAAAAATGCAAATTTTAATTTTCTTTATCCACATTTAGCTTATTTGGGCACACCTCAAGCTTCTGTTTCTGTCATTTTTCAGAGATAAAAGAATGCTTATTTTGTTCATTTTAGCTTTTGACAACTACAGCTCCCATGAGGCTTTGACAGCACCCCTTAGTCTTAAAACGTTAGGCGTTAGTCTAAAACCCACAAGTGATTCACATTTCTATATCTAAGATTTATGGTCTTATGTAAGTTAAATAAAAATATAAACCCTAATGACCTATTTTATATGGTACAGAGGTAAACTGACATCACAGGAAGACGTCTAAATGATAGATCCAGTTTACACACATACAATCAGGCTCAGGAGTGATTTGCTTTGAGACAATCTGATTAAGGGTTATCAATCACTGGGACAGTCTGTGTCATAGACTGTCCTTGGAATTAAAGGGGCTATTCATAGACGTGGTCACCGACTACAACCCCATCCTCAGACATCTAAGCAAAGGTCAGTGCTAGAGAACAGCAGCTGATTGGCTAATGTTTACATTGCTTAAAACAAGACAGCGTAGCAGGATATTATCAAAGCCTTATCTTTACTGAGTTCAGAAAGTCAAAGAAACAGGAGAAGGGTTCAAATGACACGCTTCAGAAATCCAAAGGCCTCCTCCACTGCTCCGTACTCTTGTGGCCTCTAGTTTTATCTAACCCAGAGACGGAAAGTTACATCACACACCGTCATGGGTTACACCTCGGGAATGACAGAAATGGCACTACTGTGTTCTGTACAACACGAGCCATGGCACACAGCCATGAACTCGCTGGGCACCAGTTAGAAACCAGGTCTGCCGCTGCTGCCCCGTAGACAGAAATAGCCTTGCAGGTTTTAAGGTCACGCATACTGGCTGGAAAGCATTAAGCTATCTCGGGTACTAAATGTATTCAGTACATAACTGGATTCTTACATGGTGACAAATAGTCTGACTTTTTAAAATCTGTTTTTGCCACAATATGGAAAGATTATGTCTATAATTCATACTACTTTAATACAAACAACCTCACACCAAGGGCATCAGGCACAAACTTGCACATCAGGTCATTCTTTTTCCGTGTTTCAGTTAAACATGTGACCAAAGCAATTAAACCACAAGCTTCACATGGTTTTTGCAGCAAGTGATGCTAGAAAGCCGACTACTGAAACAGAGTGGGTTTTGACACTCACAGATTTCACTATAGACGGGAGGCCCCACTCTGTGCTGAGCAGTCTTTGACTGTGGAGGCGTCCCTGTTTGTCGACGGCTCGGTCCAGAACGTCCACTCCAAACACACTGGGATTCATGGGGTTGGGGTACTTCTGCATAGCAGCCTTGATCACCGTCTCCCAAGGATGGCTGTTGAAGGAAGGCCAAAAAAACCCACAAAAACATTATTGTAACATTGCATTAAAACTAAATACAAATACACACACAGACACTACTATCTGATAGTCAATTACCATGTTTGTAAAGTTATGTTTTTGGATTAAATAATACTTCCTTTATGATTGCAACAAACTGTGATATCCAACTGAAAAGCCTTTGTATTTTCATGAAAAAACCTACTGAACCCCCAGTCCCCTATATTCTTAGTGTTTAAACAATAAATAATTATACTATCCAAAGTTAAACTTAGCTCCACTACAGCAAACTACATCAATAAAATGCTACTTACACGTTGCTCAGTGATCATAATCCATCAATATAATATATATTAGCATAACACTTACAGATGTCATTCTCCTAATAATAATTAGGTCTTCAAACTTTTACATAGGTAACATTTTTTCATTGCAGGACTTCCCCTTATAAAAGGAGAATTTTTACCAGTCTGAATAGTTACTCCATCACTGTTTATGTGACATTATTAGATAATGAACCGACCTCAGAGCAGCTTATTTTGCTATTTAAAAGCCAAAATCAACAACACAGCGAGTTAATATGTCAAGATCTTTTCAAGAACTATTTTAATGTTGCCTGGTTTCAGACCTCTCGATCTCCGATGTGGAGTAAATGAAATTAAACGACATCTAATTCTGTCTCATTATCACGGTGATTTTATGTCAGTAAAAGCACTGAAAAGTAAAAATGATTCACCTCCGATGAGAAACGCGAGTCGACTCCAATGTGGCGGTGGATGGTTGCCATGGAGACGCGTGAACGCGCCGGCGTTGCCTCGCCTGTGACGTAGACAGGCAAAATGTAGGGGAAAGGTTGCGCGCGGGGGGCTGGCCCAGACCGGCTAATTACGCAACTTGTATGCTTTTTTCTCCTGCAACCAGCCACTGAATGTGTTGTTTTCACATTTATTACGTTTATACATTTATTTTTCAATATACCTACGCAATCTGTGTTTGTGCGTATTTACAGTGTAGTGATTCGTTTTGTAAAAAGCACCGACTGACGTTAAATGGCTATGTAACGTTACTAGCTTCCAACTAAGTTAGCATACTAGCTAGAAACACGAAAGTAGCCATTCGCACTTTTTTGTCTGGTTAGTTTTCAGTCATAAACCATGCTTGTGCTGTTCAGTGGATTAAATACGAGGCCAGCTGATGTTACTTAACCGCCTGAACCAGACAGTCAACCTCTGACAGGCGGACCGTCTCTAAACACAAGGCTGGTACAGTTAAAAAAACAAGCTAATACTCACTTGAATATGTGCTCAGATGTCCAGATCTTCATGGTTAATCGAGTTGGCCGGTGCTAGTGATGCCGGGAGCAGAGGCGTTGATAAGCCGGTAAGTAGGCACGGCGTAACTGCCTGCAGTCAGTGAACCACGTTCAAAGCCAACTGCAAGTCCCCTCCCACTGTATGGAGCAGTCACATGAGCGGTATTACACCCTTTCCGCTGAAAGAGTCCGCTGATGCATCCATGTGACATTGGAGGCAGCTGAATGAAACATCTCTTATTTTAAGACTAGAGAATTAATGATCGATGCAACGCACAGAAACCCACGTATTATCTTTTTCACCCAAAGTTGAAGCATGCGGCAGCCTGTATGTCACATTCAGCTATTTAATCTTGGGTAATATCTTCTGTGTAACCTTTGGTATTACACAATTCAGCGCAGTGAAGGTTGAAAGGTCTCCTCTGCAACCTTGGGAGAAAAAGAGTAAGCAGACTCTTGACGCAACCAGATCAACTTAGTGGTCAAACGTTTGTGCAAACATTTGAACATCTTAGTATTGCACTGGAAAATGTTTCTGTAGGGTATTTAGGTGCAATATTTTGTGGAGTATTTATTTTTCTCCATGCATCTCTATCTTGCCACAAATAATAGAATATAATTTGTGATACTGACTACAGAAATTAGCCTTGATAATTGTTAAGAGTATGTCTAAGTGAATGCTGTCTGTTGCCCAGATTAACCTGTAGGGGGGCAGAAATTTGCTATTGATCCCTTTATTGAACCCACCACTCACCATCTGTGCGTTTTGTACACCCTGTAGCCTTCAAGTTCCCATCAAGTACAGTGTAAAAGTTTCCTATGTGTAAATGTAAAATAAAAACACAACTTTATATATCAGAATGCACCATGTGAGTATTACATAAACTGGCACAGGGCCCATCTACAAGATATGGCCGTGAGATTTGCAGGTGGAGTTGATATTGTACTTTAGTGGGAACATTTGTGTAATATTAAGATTGACAAAATTGCAGTTCCAAAAAAGCCATTTAGCATGCAGTGAATCTGAGGGGTTTTTAAGGCCTCTGGGGGGCCAATTTAACAGTAAAACTGAGAGTTTTGTTTTTTTCGTCCTTGACCTCACCTCTTGTAATTTTAAGACAGATTGCCCTCTATGGAGCAATATACTGTATTTGTCACCATAACCTATATTCACATGTGGGTTACATGCAGTATTATCTGCTGTATCCCAGTTTATGAGTCAAGTCAACTTTATTGCAGTATTGCAAGGACGTTTCCACGTGATATGTGCTTATCACAGCGAGCAGACGGTCGGGCCAAGTTATGTGTAATCTCTATGTCCCAGACTCTTAACAGTGGGAGGAAACTGTGTGACAGCCTTGCACCGTATCACCGTGCTGTCAGTGTACTGTCAGTCACTGCAGCTGAGTTTAGTTAGTTTTAGTCCAGTTTAACTTCAAATGATGAAAACAAAAGAAAAGGAAAAATGTGTCAGTAGTGTATCATTGAATTCACTCTCAGTAGTCATTACTCTTTGGTTTTACTGTGTTAAATCATAGTTATAACATAAATACATGCAATGCAACAATAAGGTCTTAAGAAAAATACTGAACAAATAATTTTAACATCACTATCTAAAGGCAGTTTTTAATAGCAATATATAAAACACAGTTGGTGTAGCCTATATACATACATGTTGATTTCCAAATGTTCACTATGACAGAAAAAACTCTTTAAGCCTTAAACCCTTAAAACAAACAAACTTGCATACAAATCAGTTAAAAAATACAAAAAACTTAAGTACTATTGTGTAAATAGGTCACAGCATCATTTATCCGCATGAATTATGCGACAACAGAACAGAGCTCCCTTTTCAGACCAAAAATCTCACATTTCTTCCACATTCTTCCAACAGCATGTCAAACCTACACACCAAACTCTATGCGTCGTGTCTTCTACTCATCTACAGTTTCTGTGCTTGTTTCCGTCACTGTTTCCAGTGTAACTTCCATCCGAGACTGAACCTTTGTTTCTGCTGGAGATGACTCTCCCACCTCTTCTTCATCTTCCCCTTCCGATTCATGAGCAGTGGCATCTTGGTACTGCTGATACTCTGACACCAGGTCGTTGAGGTTGCTCTCTGCCTCGTTGAACTCCAATTCATCCATACCCTCCCCTGTATACCAGTGGAGGAAAGCCTTCCGTCTGAACATCAGGGAGAACTGCTCGCCAACACGACGGAATATCTCCTGAATGGCTGTGTTATTGCCGATGAAGGTGGAGGCCATTTTGAGGCCTCGGGGTGGGATGTCACACACGGCAACCTTCACGTTATGGGGGATCCAGTCCACAAAGTAGTTGCTGTTTCTCTGCTGGATTGCAAGCATCTGCTCGTCTACCTCCTTGGTGGACATCTTGCCACGGAAGACACCAGCAACTGTGAGGTAGCGCCCTCGTCTGGGGTCGCAAGCTGTCATCATGTTGCGGGAGTCGAACATCTGCTGGGTGAGCTCAGGCACAGTGAGGGCGCTGTACTGTTGGCTGCCACGCGCTGTCAGAGGGGCAAAGCCTGGCATGAAGAAGTGGAGGCGAGGGAAAGGCACCATGTTGACGGCCAGCTTCCTCAGGTCTGCGTTGAGCTGTCCGGGGAATCTCAGGGAGGTTGTGATCCCGCTCATGGTCATGCAGACCAAGTGGTTGAGGTCCCCGTAGGTTGGTGTGGTCAGTTTCAGCGTGCGGAAACAGATGTCATAGAGGGCCTCGTTGTCGATGCAGAAGGTCTCGTCTGTGTTCTCCAGGAGTTGGTGGACCGACAAGGTGGCGTTGTAGGGCTCCACCACTGTGTCAGAGACTTTAGGGGAAGGCATGATGCTGAAGGTGTTCATGATGCGGTCAGGATACTCCTCTCGGATCTTGTTGATGAGGAGGGTTCCCATGCCAGAGCCAGTGCCACCCCCCAGTGAGTGAACCAGCTGGAAGCCCTGCAGGCAATCACAGCTTTCACACTCGTTCCTCACTCTGTCAATCACCTGGTCCACCAGCTCCGCTCCCTCAGTGTAGTGACCCTTCGCCCAGTTATTCCCAGCTCCTGAATTTCCTGTAATACCAAAATAAAGTTAATCTAATTCTACCAATCAGTAGAGGGAAACATACTGTATACAACATGTCTTACAATAATTCAAAATACTTTATTCGTCCCTCAAGGAGTCATTTGAGGCAAGCGAGTTTACAAACACAAGTACACATAGACAATTAAAATGAAAACATAGACTATAATTACATATAAAACACAAAAGCTGCCACTGTATTTCTACTTAAGGTGAAATTCTTGCAACTATTTTTTTTCAATTTGTTTACATGTTCTTCAACGGCTTCAAAAGGCATTTTGCAGCACGAGTATTTTCAGAATCAGAACCAGAACCAGGTTTATTGCCAGGTAGGTTTACACATGCAAGGAATTTGCTTTGGTGTTGTGGTGCATTTGTTATTTGTCTCACCATGGATGAAGTTGTCTGGCCTAAAAAGGGCCCCGATGCGGCTCCCTCTTACACTGTCCATTGTGCCAGGCTCCAGGTCAACAAGCAGGGCCCTGGGCACATATTTACCACCTGGAAACAGAATGATTTATTGTTCTTAGACAAGTCAGAAATGGGCGTCCTGAATTTTAAACATGTCCTTACTCTGTGGCGAAGTTAAAAAAAAGTAAAATACAAAAGCAAAACAAGGCAATGAATTAGAAAGAAATTTGCATCTAAACGAGTCTGAACAAGCCAACTGTCAAGTTACAGTCCATATATGGTCTTTATTACCATGTGCCTCATTGAAGTAGACGTTGACCCTCTCCAGCTGAAGGTCGCAGTCTCCCTCATAGAGACCTGTAGCATTGAGTCCATGTTCTTCACTGATCACTTCCCAAAACTATGAAGACAAACCACATAAAAATACCATCACAGTGATTACAACACAATTCATGTAATTAATGAAACAGGTCAGTTGTTGCTCAGTCATTTAAAGTTGAGCTTTAAATGTTGAGTTGAACAAAGTTTTCACCCAACAAGTACCTTCCACTGTTTTGTACATTTCACCTGTATTTATACTGTATGGCTGCTTTCTAATGTACGAATCTGTTGAGGTTTTTTATGCAGGTGTGCAGAAGTGTACATTCTTTTAAATGTACCTGTTCAGTCAGCTTGTGACTATCTGGCAAAAATATATCAACACTGACTCTTCTCCAAATTGGTACAGCTTAAGGTGAATCTGAACTCATTAATCTCTGAGTTGAAACAAAATAAATTACCCACTTATGATGTCTGCAAAACAACAGTAACAGTAATTTTTAATATAAATAATATTAATGCATAGCAAAACAAGTAAATGCTTATTTTTCAGACTGCAATGATCTTTCATGTCAGGGTTATGTGTTGCTTTAGCTTTAGCTGTATTATCTTGTAGTTCTTCTCTCTTGTTTCATGTTAACCATGATAAAAATGTCCCACCCATGCCAGTCTCGCTGTGGCTCTTATCTATTCCCTGAATGTGTGACAGGGAACACCCTGCGTCACTCACAACTGTTGGTAGCAACATGCACAGAACATTTCAAAACAGGCATCATAATAAATGAAAGAAAAATAATAAATATATTGTTATAGTTTAACTGATATCATGTAAAATAAAATAAAACATGTAAGTCTTAACATTCCCACATACCAGTTTGACAAAACACAATTAATTTTCTTTTAAACAATGACTTTAATCATCTAGCTGATATGGCATTTAGTAGCTTATAGTTCAACAGATGTTTCATGTTCTCCTCAAAAATACTTGATGAGTTCTGGTGAGACATAAGACGCTTTATTGTCATTGTAGGCATACAACCAAATTACGTTTGGTCATGGAAATATAGAAAACATTATTAGAGTCTCAACATTATCAACAAAGTCAGAACTAACGCACATTATAACTTTAGCAGTGAAGTTGGATTTTTCTTTTTCTTTTTTTTTTTTTACCTTTGAGCCGATCTGGTTGCCACATTGTCCAATTTGCAGATGTACAATTTCACGCATGATGATCTGGATACACTACACAGAGCAGCTGGGGGGCCTCTGATATGCTACAGTTCTCCAACTGGTCTTTTATACCAGATATGATGTCATCAGTGATGTCAGGGAGTCACCCTTGTCGTTAATATATGAGGGGCCATAACAAGCTATGTAAACTCTAAGCATATTAATAAATATAGAAGTATATATGAATCTTTGTATGAAGGATTTTGCCATATTTTACTAGTTTAGGTAGTCTTGTTATATTTTCAAATATGATTTCTATATGTTTCATTTTGTTTATTACATGTAAAACATGCAGTGGAATAACAACATGGACTCATCCACATACTTCATAAAGTAATGAATTATCAAATGTTGTAGAAGGAGGCTTTTGGTTGCAATGAGCCACAAACATTTTATAAAAGCTTCTATATGGCTAAAACACGTCTGTGATCACCAGCCAAAAACAGGAAGGAAGTGTAGCCAGAATGAATGGAGGCAGTGTCAGATAACACCCTTTTATTAACTACATTAACATATTCACACTGTACACACACAGGCAAGTACCAAACATGTTGTTCTCATGTCTGACAGGAACATCTTTAACTTACTAACTCAAAAGTGATTTGGCCTCATATTGTGTAAAAGTTCGTAACATGACAGTTAGTCTTTTTGATGACATAGCATATCGTACATGACACATTTTCCTGTCTTAAAGGACTTAGACGCTACAAAATAAACTATTTCTATTTCAGCTATTAAGTCAGTGTATGTGTCATAATAAGGTGCAAATGTGCAGTAACTGGGAGCCTGTATATGAGAGATGCTACCATCTAGAGGAGTAACATGGGCATAACATGATCTGACTGGAGCAGTTATATCACATATTATAGATAGATAAGTTGATTTAATTTGTAAATTGTAGCATTTACTTATTCATTTATTCACATTTCAGCCCATGTATTCTTTTAGCTCTTAAGGGACTGATAAGAATCGTCTGCTTATCCTTGTGTCCCGAATTTATGGAAAACATTAAAATAGATATTTTGATCAAGTTATATGACTAAGAATATAAATAAACCTCAACAAAATAGTTAAACAATTCCTCAATATCTTGTTCTTGTTCTTATCCTCACATACTGTACTGATGTTCGAAGTACAGTAAGAACAAGTACATTTAGCTGTGGGTGCCCGGATCGCGCCCGCATCTTAAAGGAGAGGTTCGCAATTTGTCAAGTCTGTCTTAAAACAATAGTCAGGTACCCATATGAACACTGAAACTGGTTTTGCTTGCTGTAATCATTCCATGTGTTCATCCTGGCTGATCTCTCTCTAATGCACTTCCAATGTATGTGATGGAAGACAAAATCCACAGGTTTCAAAGTTTTATGTGTTAAGTATAATATAAGTTAATATGGGGCCTCAGTAGTCTGAATAAGTTAAATCAAATTACAGTATTTTTAGTATGAAATTCTCTCTTTTTTGTTTCCACAGACGTGTTTCCTTGCTGAGCTGCAGTGGTTTGATAGAAACAAAAAGAGGCAATTTTGTATGAATGAGGATCACTTACATCGGAAGTGCATTTGGAGGGATCTCTTAACAGCCACAATAAACAGAGGAAACAGTTAAATCAAGCAAAACCTGTTTCACTGTTCATACATGCACCTGACTATTGTTTTAAAACAAACCTAAAACATTACGGATCTGTCTGTACAGTTCTCCTGAAAACAGTTTGCCAATTGGCCAACCGTAGTAGCCTGTTTCCAATGCATATTGTTCATTATGAGGAATGAATCAGAGCAATTGCTAACCGACAAGATATTTCTGATATCTGTGAGCACTGTTCCTCTTCCCCTTACAGCTTAATGTAATTTCAGGAAGGAGATACGACTGCATGTATACTGTATCTCGTACAGAATAGATACTACATCCCTCTGCAGTGGGTCAATTTTTCTTCAATCATTCTTCAACATTCTTCAGTTTTGTGCGGCCTCAAAAGACGAAAAATATTTTTTGATAAAACTCCGAACCTGTAGGTGTCTGAAGAAATTTGGGGAATGCCAAACTCTTTCTACTGATGATTATTATAGCTAGATTAAAAAAAATAGTTTCAGAGAAGGATTGACAAATGGGATGAGTAGTGTTGCTGTACCCTAGTATGATGATATATGATGTTGATACTATAAACTCTCTGTTAATCACACAGTCAGAAATGCCACTTTCAGTCAAATGCTTGTGATTTGTTGCTGCGGTTAATTAATATATTATATTACAAACAATTACACAAAAGTCCAGTGTTCACAGGTAAACCAGTGAAACTGGAAATTTACCAGATACTGTGGCCTTTAGATAAAAGGCTTCCTGGTCTGAGTGCATTAAGTTTAAACACAGGAAAGGTCCAGTAGATGCAGGACAGGATGGGGTCAGGATGAGTGTTTGTGTTGTTTCAAGAGGTTGGGATTAATTTGCTTCTGGGATTTAAGTCATTACTTCTTCAATTGTCTGTTGGGGTTCATTAGAGAGCCACAGTAGCATTTAGCTGTCATTGATGACCTTTATGTGTTTTGCCCTGAGCTTCTTTCCCTCGCCTTTTGACGTATTTGCGTAGGGAGGTGTTTGTGTATGTGCTAGTCCGTCTGTCTGTCTGCTTCATACAGTATGTGTGTCTGTGCGTGTATGCTTTATGATACACACACACACACACTTTGCATGCATACATGTGAGAGCTAAAGGGGAAGAAGCCAACAAGCTATGAAGCACCATTGAGCTGGGCTTACATGACATCTGTAACAATTCTGCCATTGAGTTTAAAAGGAGTTCATGAAAAACATCCAGTCATTAAGACCCAAATATTGCAGTTCACCTTATAGATAAATGTA
This sequence comes from Thunnus thynnus, assembly GCF_963924715.1. NCBI lineage: Eukaryota > Metazoa > Chordata > Actinopteri > Scombriformes > Scombridae > Thunnus > Thunnus thynnus. The sequence goes on along the minus strand of NC_089520.1, from coordinate 14,267,490 downwards.
CTTTGTTTTTAAAGCCAAAAATCAGCAGCACCACGATGAACGTGTAAAATATATGAAGTCTTTATTGTTGTATTTTTGTTCCTTGTTTGTTGTTTCTGACGCTTTCAACCACACTTTATGGCCTTCCTCTGTAGATGGAGTTGCTCAGTTGATATACAGTACTGTGTAAAAGTTTTAGGCACTAAAAGTAAAGTTAACTAACTCATTAACTCAATTAACTTTATACAAAGTTCAGTAAACAGAAGAAACCTAAATCAAATCAGTATTTAAACCTGCACACAGTTTTTCAAGGCTCTCAGCAGGTCGGTTGTTCCTGCATCTTGGAGAATGTGCCGTGGTTCTTGTGTGGATCTAGGCGTCTCTGTTGCTTCTGTCTCTTCATGTAATCCCAGACTGACTCAATAATGTTTCAATCAGGATTCTTAGTACCATCTACTGCAGGACTCCTTGCTCTTCTTGTCGCTTGTCTTTGTGACTCCAGCTGTATATTTGGGGTCGTTGTCATGTTGCAGAATAATTGTGGACTGATCAGACGCCTCCATGTGGGTTTTGCATCATGGGTAAGAACCTAAACATTTCCTAAAGTGCCTAAAACTTCTGCACAGTACTGTAGATACAGTTTAGTTTGTTATCACAAGACCAAAGTATGGTATTTCGGTCATTGTTAACAGTGATAACAGTTGCTTCTTTCTGTTGTTTTAAAAACAAAACTGTAGTATTATTGTAGTTTGTCCTTGATGGACACAACACGCATATTGCATATAGTTCAAGGTTTTAAAGCCATAGCATGAGACAACGTTTTAAGACATAAAAAGACATGAGGACATAATATCTTTAGGGTGTGTGTGCATATCCCAAACCTCCACAAATTCTACCTTTTATTGAAGCCTGACCCAGAGTGTAAGAACCTGCATTTTGGGCGTTATAGGTAACAATTATTTTAAAGTCCTGGCTTGTCCTTGGGATTGTGAGAAACCATGTGTCTTAAGAAGGTGTTTGGCTACTATCGGCCTCCAGAACAGCATCACTGCTCCTTGGCACAGATTCTACCTGCAGTCTGTTGAGCTCTCCGGGATGAACGAACAGCATTCTTCCAAAGTTATTCCTTCATTTGGTGTTTTAATTACAGCGATGGAGAGCGCTGTCTCACACCTGTTTAAAATCTCTCATTGATTGTTCAGTTTGCGTTGAGATCTGGAGACTGCGGAGGCCTTAACATATGAGTCACCTTATTTTCATACTCATCAAAACATTTAGCAGCCCCTTATGTCTTGTATGGAAACATCGTCATTTGTGTCTCCACTGTTTCATTTAGGTTTTTCTTCTGCTTTTGTAGTTTACATATCTGTCTCCTCCACAGTTTATGAAACCCGAGTCTTACAGGAACTTACAACTCACCTATTTCATTTTTTTATTTTTTATTTTTGTCTTAATTTCACATAACCAAAGATGCTACAGGGGTGATCCAGGTTTCACTATCCATCCACCCAGACCCTGCATGGAATAACCTGACTGAGGAGATTTGTTTTACAAGGTTACTGTATTCCACTATCCTACTTTATTATTATTATTATTATTATTAATGTTATTATTATTATAAGTTGTAGTAGTAGTAGTAGTGGTGGTGGTGGTATATACAATATTATTTGTATTTTAATTATTTGTATTATTGTTAAAATCTGTATGATGGCATTTACAGTTTGTGTTATTGTGTGTGGGTATTTTTTATAACTTTATTTATATGTTTTCAGTGTTATTGATTATTGCCTTTTGGGTGGATAGGTTGATAAGTCATTTTGCTTCAAAGAGGGCGCCTCTCCCCTTCTGTACCTCTGCTTCATGACGCTCCGGGCAATCATGTGATCCGACCCTGCTTCAGTCCAGATGCGTCAAGTGGCAGCAAGCAGAAAACCGGAAACACCGTAAGCCTAACTTCAAGTTAAAAGCACAGCCTGTGTCTGTCCTCAGTAGAAAAGATAAACGTAAATATTTTAGGTTTTTTGTCGATTTGTTTCTTCGTGTCTTTCCAATACAATTCTTCCTAATAAATATATACTATGTTAATTATGTATGTATATATAACATTGTAAATGTTTGGAGTGACGGGGACATTTACAGGTAAAAAAATGCAATAAGTATTATTTTTATTTGTAACTTTGGCTCCATACCACAACTTAGTCACCAAAATAACAAAATAGTGAGTTACTTTGAAATAAGCTACTCACAAAATAGTATAATCATAGGAGTAGATTATGTTTGTTATTAAAGCGCCAATCTCCCATAAAGCCTTTAAAAAATATATACTTATTTATTTAACATATTTATTGGGTCTTTGTGTCAACTTCAAACATAACAAACTCACTCAGGAAAAATAAGAGTTAAAAATGTTCGATCAAATTACATTAAAATTGTAACAACTAATTGATAAATAGATTGTTCAATCGACTGAAATTTAATCAGCAACTATTTTGATGATAAATTCTTTATCAGTTTGTCACTTTTCAAGCTCAGAGAATTATCCAAGTAAATGTTTTCCAACCATTTTGTCTTGTGACTCCTTAAAAAGAAATAGCATCTACTTGAGATGTGACCTTAGACGGGCCAGAAGTTGTGGACAGTTCAACAAAAGAGTAATTTTTCCTCCTCAGACTGTTTCATTCAAAGGACTTTAAGAGGCCATGGTAAAGGTAATTTTAGAAGAGGAAACAAAATTAAAAGAAAAAAATATTTTTTTATAAAAGAAAATCAAAAATATAAAATAACAACACTGTATAGAAGACATGTTTTTTCTTTATCATCTATTCAATGATCATGTGATCCATGTAGACCATTTGGAGCTCCATGGGATTATTTTTCAACATGTTTAAAGTCCCTTTTCATTCAAAAACATGTTTTCCTTCTTGTTACTACAGTTGAGCCAACATTAGTGCGTACCTGAGGAATATCTAAGGTTAAGTAGTTACTGGATGGTTTGCTGTAGTTACTTGATTTAAATAAGAAAAGAGATGTGAGGTAGTGTGAAAGCTTCAACAGTAGAGCTTTATAGATGAATAACATAAGATAACTATTTCTTCTTGACTGTAAGGGAATCCAACCAACCTGGTAATACAGAGAACAACGAGTGTGAAATTTGTCATTCGTGACAAAGCATAATGCACTATGATACACAGGTTGAGATTTGTGACATCGCAACCAGTTTGTGATGTGGAAACTTGAAGCCTGTAGCACACAAACACTGAGAATTGACTTTACAATGAAGTAGGAGACATCTTGTGTCCAACAGTTAAACTTCTTAATGAGGAATTTTTTAAATGAGGGAGGAGGAGTAGATGTAATTTGAAGGATTTTAAACAACATAAATGAACTTTTTTTTTGTGAAAAAACCATATCAGACACACATTATTAGCAACACAGCCTTTATATACATCTTAAACATGTCAGGAGGGGATCTTTAAGGAATTAATCGGGCATATTTTTCATTCAGTGGCACAATATGTAAGCCTACGTATTATTGCAAGTATAACTGTTGCCATAGGAAGCGGCATTTACGTTATTTTTAATCACAAGAGTTGCTTTTAGTGGGTTTTTTTCCCCTCGCTACAGCACACAACAGCTGTGCGTTTTTGTCACGACGCCTCCACGCAGGCTTTATTATGAAAGCAGTAACCGGAAGTGGAGCGTCTCATCCCGGGACGCTTGACCGCCGTTCTTAGTTCCCAGGGTTCCGTGAGAGCCGTTTGCCCCACCCCACCTCTTCAACGCTATCTATCTCAATGTACAATTCTCAGAGAAAAAAGGGGGCAAAAATAATTCAGAGTAATACTGCAAAGAAACGATTCTGCGCCTCCCCGGCCGGTTCATCGGAGCAGACGCGGCCTCTCGGCGGTAAAAAAAAAGAAAAAAATAATAACGAGTGTGTCGCCGTTGGATCAGTGATTGAAAACACCGCGGTATGTTCATGTATCATGCACATGTAACCATAATCTTACCATACGGATTCAAAGGGAATACAAAAAGCTGAGAGACTTGACAGCGGGCTGTACCTGCGCCAAACGGGGAAAATAACGGGAGGATTTCCACGAATATCACCTGGATATTGCGTTATATTCAAGGACATCCAGCTGCCCGAGAAAGCCTCCTCTTTGCTCGCCCGGAGAAGCTTTCCGATGTGAGGAGAAATACAAATTAACGTTACAGAGAGAGAGAGAGAGAGAGAGAAAAAAGGACGGAGAAGGGGCCTTTTTTTGGGTCTGGTCAAACCCTCCGTTGAAAAAGCAGCACCAGCATCTGTTGACGGGGAGAGGATATAATTTTGACATCGGCTTAAAAAAAACAGGATATTATTGATAAAGGTTGCTCACATCAACGACAACGAAGAAGAAGAAGAAGAAAAAAAATCGGTGTATATAATGTGACGGATTTGAAAGACGGTTGTTGTGATAGAGAAAGAAGCTCCGGTGTAGCCTGATGATTCACATGCCGTCATTTTAAGAGGAAATATTTATTTTTTAATTTTTTTTTTCTCTCTCCCACCCGCCCTCTGATGTGCTTTGGTTAGGTGGAGAAAGGATTGCAAACAACACCCCCCCCTTCCCTAAAAATAATAACCTTAAATATATATTTAAAGGGAGAGAGAGGAGAAAAAAAGAAGAAGAAGAAGAAGAAGAAGAAGAGGAGGAGGTCGAGGAAAAAATAGGGCTTTGGTTGTAAAGTGGAAATGAATTGAATGGCAGTGTGGAGATATCTGCCGAAGATGGGCTCCAGAGGAGACATTTGCTAAAGAAAATTAACACACAATAGCGTGAATATACAGTTTAAAAAACAAGCGTTTAATTTTTATTTTTAAAACACCTCTTTTTAAAGGAAAACCGGACCCCGCCGACCGTTCATTCATGTAACATTTTTTTTTTTTTTTTTTGCAAAGGCTGGAAATTTCACATCCACTGTCATATCAATGTTGATGACTTCATTGCGGATTTACAGTGAAAAACACAGGAATCAAGCGTCTGAGAGGGCGGCATCGTTGCTCTGCTCCCCTTCTGACTGATCTGTGTTGATAAATTGCCAGTAAATATCCACATCCCATCCCTACAAGCCTTGGTGGAGCCCAGCAGTCTGCTAACTAACTAACTAACAGGTTTACATCTGTTTTAATTGGGCATCTGGCAACATAAATGTCACCCATTTTGAGCCAGGTGTTCCTCTGTTGGGCCAGTCTAGGAATTTAGGATTGATTGATTTCTCTCCTGATCAACACCCTCCTCCCTTCCTCCTCCTCCTCCTCCTCCTCCTCCTCCCCCTTCCCTCCCTCCCTGCACCCACACACCCAACTGACCACCCTGCCTCCCCCCCCACCACCCCCCCTTGAACCTATCACTGGGTTTTTGGGAAGATGGGCTGTCTTGGCAATAGTAAGACCGAAGACCAACGAAATGAGGAGAAGGCACAGAGGGAAGCCAACAAAAAGATAGAGAAGCAGCTCCAAAAAGACAAACAGATATACCGGGCAACTCACCGGCTACTACTATTAGGTAGGTTTTGTGATATTTTATCATTAATATATGTGTGTGTCCTCACAGTCCATTTTGTGCTGAATTGTTTCACCGACATAAACATGTATTTTCACTTGTCTAAATACAAATGTAATAGCTATTGTTTCAGATTGTACCCATGAAAAAAAAAATGTTTCTTTTTTTACGACAACTTCCTCAGCCGGTATCAACCAAGCATCAACAAATGATGCAATGACATGATGTCACTACACCGTCGGAGGTTTTTTTTTTTTTTTTTTTTTTTTTTTTTTTGGACACAGGACGGGTTTGTTGCTGTATTGGAACATGATTACAGAACATGTGAGAGACGGTGGACATGACACCCACCATTTGTGTTGAAGGCAGCACACATACACACACGAACACACACACACAGGCAGGCAGGCAGGCAGGCAGGCAGGCAGGCAGGCAGGCACCATGCAGAGGCTGGGCCACCAACAGGAGATTTGCATGGTTGTTTCTTTAATTCACACATACAGGACGGCACTGTCCGCTAAAAATTTGTGATCTTGTGTGTGTGTGTGTGTGTGTGTGTGTGTGTTTGTGTGGCTCCGGAGGGGCCTTCACCTTGAGTTATTTAGGCCTATAAGACTTCACGTTTGAGGCTATTTTTCAGACCTTTTTGCATCATCGTCTCCACATCAGCCGCTCCGGAAATGGATATTCTCTGATTATTCTCTACACGCAACGTTATATATTTAATTTGATAAAGCTATTTGTCACTTAGGCCTCTGATGTCATGATACAACCTTAAGGCCTAAAGGGCTCCTCGTTTGCTAAACCGATTGGAGTACAGAGAGCAAATTAGGATTACTATTCAGATTACTAGCTTCACCCTTGAATGATGGTCTGAAATTGATCCCCCCTCCATTTGTAATGTTCCAACCCACTTATCATGCCAGAATTACGGAAAAAGACATTTCCTTGATCTTATTTGCTGTCCTGACTTGGTGTCTCACTTCTGCTGTAAGAAAAAAAAAAAAGACTCTGAGCCGATCTGGTCCAGCCGTTCTTCCTGTCCTCGTCCCCTGATGCTGAAAGTCCTTCTCCAACTTCACCTGGCCCTTTGATTGGCTGTTTTTTTTACATCTCGCCATCTTGCTCAGGCCCTAGCCTGAGTATTTCTAAGATATCAAGATTTACTATAAATATGGAGTTGAGATATTGCTTTTCTGTAACGTACAGCATAAAATGGGAGTGAAGAGTTTAGGTGAAGCAGAATTCGGGATTCTTTCTGTGCAGTATCGTACAGTATTTAGACGGTGCAGAGAAACAAAACCCCAAAATTCAAATAATTTACGGAAAAAATCTCGGGCATCAAGGTTGTATCTTGTTCACTTCATCTTCAACTGGCCCCATCCTCCACCAAGACACCAAAATGCCTGAACCCCTGTCCTCCACAGATCCAGTGTCCAGTGTTTTAACCCATAATCTACTGGTTTCAGATGGATCCACATCCTGGAGTTTTGTACGACTCTGAACACCTCCTGACTGATCTCTCTCTCTCCTCTCTCTACTTTCAGGGGCCGGTGAATCCGGGAAAAGCACGATAGTCAAACAGATGCGAATATTGCACGTTAATGGCTTCAACGCAGAGTAAGTTGGTTTCCCTCGTGCTGTATTCTGTTTGTCTTTTATTAATCACACACCTGCAACACATTTCAGATTTACTAAACAAGCACAGACAGACAGTTTGTGGTGCTTTTATTTAGAGAATATAGATGGACATTTAAATGGGACTTATTGGAATTGGGCAATAATGACAGGAGAGGATACAGAAATATTTAATGATGTTTTGAGGAGGACTATTGGTGCATTCAGAAGATACTAATGATAGAAATAGCATCTTATATTACTGGTGGCATACAGGTAGGGGCATCATCAAACAACATGGCTGACATTAGAGCTGAAAAAATCAGTCAATTAACACATTAGTCGACCGACACAATCGACAACATAATCAATGACTCGTTTACATTTTTTTCTACAAAAATGCCAAAAATTCCTCAGTTCCAGCTTTCTAATTACATGGACTTTCCTTCTCTTCTTTGTCTTATGTGATGCAAACCAAATATCTTTTTTATTTTTGGACCGTCGGTCAGACAGAAGAAGAAGTTTGCCGATCAAATGATCAATTGAGAAGCTAATCAGCAAATGAGTCGAATAATAATAAAAAAACATTATTTGCAGCCCTAAAAGACGATAGAAAAAACAGAAACGCCGGATGCTAAAAGGAGATAGAGAGGCTATTCAGAAAAAACTCTTAATTTATTAATTTTACATTATAATAATCAAATTTGAGACAATATGGATCCTCGTCATTAAAATATCCTTAACAATAAATGAATTACAGCTACCTCTAATTGTACCTTGTACCTTGAAAATTAAAAAATAGTTTTAGTGTATTTCGTATACAAATTGTAATCCCTGATCAAATATTTTTTCGTAAAGCACCAACTTTTTGAAGCTAATGCGATGAATTTTTTTTTTCTGAAATATGTCTTCTCATGTCCTTGGAAATATATATAATTTAACTAATTATTAATAGGAAGACTTTACGTGAAGATATTTTTTATTCCCTGGCTAGTATACAACAATTTATTTTTCCCATTTTCAGGAATAGAGACGTTATCTCTTGTCATTGTTTTAATAAACTATCCTATATGTGCTAAAGAAGAAAATGGAGTCAAGTGTTTTGGGCAGATTTTTGTAATGTTTTGGAGTAAATACTCAAAAGTTGCGTGACACCAGAAGAATGCTTTATCTGTTTAAGGTTTTCATGGAAACATTGCCCTGGGTGTTTTCAAGCCACCCCGTCTTGTGAATTTCCTAAAACTCAATCCCAAGTTGATGCAATGGAAACAAGTCACATTTTTCTATTCTTAATCATCAGTTTCCTAGAAAGGGGTTTGGGGGCAGGAGCATCATCATGTGCTTATTTTTGGGTCATGTTGAACAGATGCTCCTCACAGACCCAGACGCTCTGGTGTAATGACAAATCCACTGTCGGCCGTGACTCCTGTCGCGCTCAGCTCCGGGGATTTTGTTGCACTCTTTGGACCGCAGGGTTTCACCTTGCTGAGTTTCCCTTGTGGTGCAGGGCAGCGCCAGGCAGTGCAAGGTGCTAGGGGGGTGGAGGAGGAGGAGGAGGAGGAGGAGGAGGAGGATGAGGACAGAAGGAGATGATGGGGAGTGACACAGTAATATAGGAAAGGGATGAAAGGAAGGGAGGACACGAGGAGAGTGAGAGAGGGGGGCAGTATGGCTGAGGTGAGAAGAGATCGGTATGGCAGTTCACTTCAAAGTGGGTGTTTTTTTGTTTTTTTTGTTTTTTTGTGGAGGTCCTAGTGTGAAGAATGTAGTCTTTCTTTCCTCTGTCGTCCTGCTGTCGCTCTCGAGTGAAATAAAGGAGCCGAGAAGGAAACTCTCTGAAGTCACTCTCACAAAGTCTAACTTCTCTGCTCAGCAGCATTTGAAGAAATAATCCAATTGATCCGATGTTTCCTTAAGTTTTATTTGGTGATCTTAATGTTTTAAGTGAGATCACTAGTCCCCCTGAGTTCAAGACCTTGTCATGGTCAGCGCTAATAAACATAATCAACTAGAGAAATTCGATTAATTGACTAGACGAGCGACAGAAATATAATCCGCAACTATTTTGATAATTGATTGTCATTTTTTTCAGGTAAAAATGCCAAACGTTCCCCAGTTCCAGCCTCTCTGTTTAGGAAATTGTGATGGTTATATTTCAGTTTTTTCACATTTTATTGACTGATAAGTCAGTTATCGGAAAAGTAATCAGTGGCCTAATAAGTAATGAAAATAATAGTTAGTTGCAGCCCTATAAACAAGCTGATAGCATTTGTTTAAAACCAGAGAATTAGGTATTTTAATTTATAATGTACAGCCTGGAGCATCTTTATTTGCTTCAAATAGAAAATACAAAGAAATCAGTTTGTTTGCCTGAAAATTTCCATTCAGGTTTATTCTAAAACTCAATCGATTAGTTTTATTAAGGATTCATCTGCCGATTATTTTCACGATTAATCGTTATCAAGTGTTAAATTGTGAAAAATGGCATTCACAGTTTCTCAGAGGCCACCGTGATGTGTTCAAAGTGCTTGTTTTGTCCGACCAACAGTCCAAAAATTAAAGATTTTTTATTTATTGCCACACATGACAAAGATGAGCAGCAAATCCAGAGAATATTTGGCCTTTTTTTGCATGAAAAATGACAGAAGTGATTAATTGATTATCAAAATAGTTTGTCTGTTAATCTTCTGTCAGTTTACAATGATATAAAGACAAGAAAAGCTACAAACCCTCACTTAGGAGAACGACAGATTAATTGGAGTTTCTGCTTAAACGATTTATTGATTATCACAATAGTTGCTGATTGATTTGCCACCGATTCAGAAAGTGATCTAACAGTTTTTAAATTATATTTAAAATGTTAGACTTTTTTCCCACATGCTCAGTGATCATTTATTAAAAGTTTCAAGTTTTCTCTGAAGGCACCAATAGTGATCTCAAATACTTTGTCACTCAACAGAAGCAAGGTATGAAATTAAAAATATCGAGATATCTGATGTAATCGTATTGACCAATAACAACTGACAATTAGAAAATGTTCACTAACACGAAGATAATTGTTTAAGAAATATTTCAAAGCTAAAACTGTCCTATAACATCAAGTTAAAGTCACTTTGGTAACTTTTTCACCAAAGTCACTGAATATCGAACACACGTAATTATTACCAGACGATTCTCATCCAGAATATTCATTTGAAATCCCGTCGGCTCAACAAGAGTAACACAAGCTTGATTTCAGTGTTCTCGACACACTGAGCAGCGGCTGACGCTGTAATGTTGACAAAATATATACTGCACAGCGCACTGACACACACACACACATGCTGTAGATATGCTTACAGTAGTTTCCTGTCGGTCTGACGTACTGAGATATTTTGATCGTCTTGTGTCATTGTGAAAGCAGCAGTACGTGTGTTACATTCAAGGAATTTCAATATCAAACTTGTCTTTTGTCAGGACGTTTGAAAGAATTTAACAATGACACTAGTAACCCTGGTTTCTCTGAAAGACAAGTATGACGTTCAACCATTACTAAATATACTGGTATCAGAACAGATAAACTGGTGATGCTGAAATTCTGTTTGTCTTTACAACTATAAATGGTGCATATGATTGCATATGTTAATACTCTGTATCTTGTATAATTCTACTTTGTGCTCATGGGTAGGTTGTAGTAAAAAACTCCTTAAAATGTACAGTAACAGGCTGTGTAGTCCTCCACTCTGCTGTTTTCTCTTTAATAAATGCCATTGCCAGAATTAAGACACATTCTGCTGTTCTCATTTGGTATCAGCAAGTACACAAAATTCAGGACTTGCACTTGGTCAGCAAATTAAAGATATTTGTGCATCAGGAGCAGCCACAATACTCCTGATGTCTGGTATAATTTACCTCCAAGCTGACAGAAAGGTCCCGGAGAAGTTTGTTACACAGCATATTCCAACTAAAAGTCACTGACACAAGCTGTTAAAATAATTATTTTTGTATTTGAGATAAACTTAATGTAATTTTAGCTTGTACAGCTGTGTTATCCATGTTTGGATTTACAGCTGATATCTTTGTGCCTAGTTTAGGAAGTCTATTCCAGTTCCCCATGGAGCCGGATTTTGATAATCATGAAGTTTTTATTAGCCTGTAAGCAAAGTGCCAGTCTTCAGTGCCCCCCCCCCCCCGTCTTGCTTTTGTGTTTTAAAAAAAACTCTTGTTTGTTTTTCACAGGGAGAAAAAACAGAAAATTCACGATATTAAAAACAACATTAAAGAAGCTATAGAGGTAAGAAATTGATCTTTTGATACATTTTGAATGATACTGTCTGAAGTTTTGGATTTTTGAACAGTTTGTAGTGATGCTTCTACCATGAAGGCAGCAATGATAAAGAAGATGAATACATTTATAGGCCCTCACGTCGGTAATAACAGACAATGCAGACTGTTTGTCCCTGAAAGTGTGTGTTTGTTTAATAGTGTCCTGTCAAAATTAATCTATAGAAGAAGTCAGAGCAAAAAAGTCAACCAAGGATGCTCGAGAAATGAACTTCAGGCACACTCTTCCTTCAAAAATCAATATTTAGCACATTCAAATGAAGCTCCTCATGTAGTGAAGATGTGAAACAATTTTTTTATTAACCTCTTTGTGCTGTAAGTGTCTCAGGGTTTCTAATGAATTATTGTATTTTATTGTAAGTTTTCTTCTTCTACTCTCTTCATCCAGACGATTGTGTCTGCCATGAATACACTCACACCTCCGTGCAAGTTAGCCTGCCCAGCAAACCAGGCCCGAATCGATTATGTCCTGAACCTAATAAACCAGAAGGATTTTGAGTTTCCTTCGGTAAGTCTCACCTTATTTCATTGAGATATATTGACTCTGTGACTTGTGTGGTGGTTTTCACAGCGGTTTGTTTCCTGTTTCTTTCAATCGCACCTCCTGTTTTGTGCTATTAACCACTTTTAGTCGAATGTCTTCTTGGGGTCCATGAAACATTTTATATTATTGTTACCAGACAGTTTATAAGGAATCAACCGACATCTGAAGCTAATTTTATGACTGTAGAGGCCAGTGTTAAATGTTAAAGTGCATTTAACTTAATTCAAATGTGAAAAATTAAGGACTTAAAAGGCTTGTCAATACTAATTTCTTACAAGATATCAAGCTTATAATGCAAATCAGTTTTTTTCATATGTATATGTAGTTTTTTAATAGATAATTTATAGCTTTTTGCTGTAAAATAGATCTTTTAAATATATTATAACTTCTATTAAATGTCTTAGAGTATCAAAAACAGCCTACAGGTCTCCTGGCTAGGTGTGCTGTAGGTGAGTAAGGCACCTCACACGGCAGCCTTTGTGAGTCCGCCTGGTGTGTTTGCGCAGTGATTCAGTAATTAGCAGGTGTGCTACCGCTTGGGAGGCTGTCAATTGAATGAGCGTCTCACCTGAGAGATCCACACCGCCTATTAACACTGATTGTCTGTAATAACCCTAAATGTGTCTAGTGGGACCTGTCCTTCAGAAACACACAGACTCAGAGGGATTCCCCCCCCCCCCCTGAGCTGCAGTCGGCTCCCGGGGGCCTGTCAGGGAGCCGCTGCAGGTCCCGCCGCTGGACCACATATTTATTGATTTATTTACTTTAACGTCTTCTGGATGATCTTTTGGTGTTTAAAACTGATGTTACAGATTAGTTGATCACAAAAAAAAAGCCTGTTTTGGCCTGCTAATCCTAATAGCATCTGATGTTAATCCTGCTTTACACTGCAGGGACTAGAGGCTGTAATCTGGAGCTACTGATTCTGTTTCATTAGATTAATTTGTGGCTTGTGTTGTTTCGACTTCACTTAAAGGTAAAAATGTATGTGACTCACTACTGTAAGTATAGTTCAGTGAGATGAGAAAGGCCAGAAGATTCTCACCGAAGACGCTCCTGCATGAACATGTGAAGCTGTAAAACACTTTGGATGAAAGCGTTTCCTCCGCTGCTTAAACCATTTAATTAATGAGCACATTGGTCAATCATCGAAAATGATAATAAGACCATAAGCAAGTCCTGTTTCAGTGAAGTACTGTCGAACTCCTATAAGTGAACAAGACTAGAACTGCAACTAATGCTTATTTTCATAATCAGTTAACCAGAGGACTGATTTAGTTGTTTGGTCTATAAAATGTCAGGAAATGTCCTCAAATGTCTTGTTTTGTCCCGACCAACAGTCCACAACCCAAAAGATGTTCAGTTACTATCACAAAAGACTAAAGAAATCAGAAAATATTCACATTTAAGAAGCTGAAACCAGAGAATTTGTACATTTTTTTCTTCAAAAATGAATCAAAATAGTCGGCGATTAATTTTCTGTTGACTAATCATAGCAGCTCTAGACAAGACTATGTAAAGCTACCCATAAAGATCTGGCCAAGTCACTGTTACAGTTGTGATTAAACTTTTCAAAAATAAAAACATTTTCAATATATCAGTGAAAGGTTTACCGCTCGATCAGATGTAACGCTGTGCAAACACACGTTGATTCATTTTAAATTCTAGTCACAATCAAAACATTTTCATAGATACCTTGTTTGATTTACTGGGAAAGTTGTATAAAATGATGCACTGTACATCTATAATATGGTCTAAAAAAGTGTGTTTTCAGATTTAAAAAAAAAAACCCCAACAATTTAAAGAGTAATACGTAGTTTTCGTGGAACAGTGGAACAAGTATTAACAGAATATAGATGTGATACTGTCAAACTTTGAAGCTACTTTGTTGGAAAATAAATGAAGAACTGTTGTTAAAGAGCTTTGAAGTTCTTCTCTAATAAGGGAACAGTTTCGTAGAGGAAGAGGAACTTTTTACTGCCTCAATAGCTTCACTGTTTAAACTGGTCATTTTTATAGTGTAGATTTTTTTTTTTTTTTTTTGTGGCAGCTGAGTTTCCAGTGAAGAGTGTGTGTATTTGTGTGTAAGCAAAAGGAAGTCTCCTGATATTGTCTCTGCAACGTCATGGCAAATTTATTATGCGGGCCTATCTCAAGCTGACCCTTCCCTTGGGCTGTCAGTCACTAGACTTCCAGTGAAGACCTGCGGGGTCTCGACGGACGGGAAGGCCAGCCCTCAACGCTTTGATCTGACGTTAAGTTTGCTCTTTTTAATGTGGAGTGCGGAGGGTTGGAGCAGGTATAAATGTAGTAATAGTGTTGTTGGGGTTATCGGAGTATCACTGCAATCAGCAAGCATCAGTTCCAAGTAACAAAAAGTTTGGCTTAGCTTGAACCGAATCTGCTCGTTGAAGTGAATGAGTGTTTGTTCGGGAAGAGAACAGAAGTAGAAATCTTTCTGATAGGCTCAACCTCTCCTCTGACTCCTCCACCGCCTCCTCCTC